>NC_080170.1:63418393-64018393 GCF_950295315.1 Erinaceus europaeus
GACTCTGCTTTCCCCATGTAATAGTCTGGGCCCCTTTGTCAAAGATTAGATGTCCATAGGTGTGAGGCCTCATTTCTGGGCTCTCAATTCTATTCCACTGGTCAGTGTGTCTGTTCATGTTCCAGTACCAAGCAGTTTTGATGACAATGGCCCTATAATATAGTTTGAGATCTGGCAGTGTGATGCCTCCGGTTCTGTTCTTTTTTCTCAAGATTGTTTTGGCAATTCTAGGTCTTTTCTGGTTCCAGATAAACATTTGTAGCATTTGTTCTATTCTCCTAAAAAATGTGCTTGGGATCTTGATGGGGATAGCATTAAATTTGTATATGGCTCTGGGTAATATATTCATTTTGATGATGTTAATTCTTCCAACCCATGAGCATGGAATATCTTTCCACTTCTTTGTGTCTTTTTCAATTTCTTTGAGTAGTGACTCATAATTTTCAGTATACAAGTTTTTCACTTCTTTGGTTAGGTTTATTCCTAGATATTTTATAGTTTTTGTTGCTATAGAAAAAGGAACTGATTTCTGGATTTCAATTTCTTCTAACTTAGTGTTTGCATAGAGGAATGCCACTGACTTTTGAATGTTAATTTTATAGCCTGACACATTACTGTATTGCCTGATGATTTCCAAAAGCTTCTTGCTAGATTCCTTAGGTTTTTCCATGTATACTATCATGTCATCTGCAAATAAGGAGAGTTTGACTTCTTCTCTTCCAATCTGTATTCCTTTAATTCCTTGCTCCTGCCTGATTGCTATGGCAAGAACTTCTAACACTATGTTGAATAGTAATGGTGATAGTGGGCAGCCCTGTCTAGTACCTGATCTGAGGGGAAATGCTTCCAGTTTTTCACCATTGAGTATGATGTTGGCTGTAGGTTTGCTATATATAGACTCCACTAGCTTCAGGAATTTTCCATCTATTCCTATTTTTTGTAGTGTTTTGATCATAAAGGGATGTTGTATTTTGTCAAAGGCTTTCTCTGCATCTATTGATATGACCATGTGGTTTTTGGTCTTGCTTTTCTTGATGTGGTGGATCACATTGATTGATTTACATATATTAAACCAACCTTGCATGCCTGGGATAAACCCCACTTGGTCATGATGAACAATCTTTTTGATATACTGCTGTATCCGGTTGGCTAGAATTTTGTTCAATATTTTCGCATCTATGTTCATCAGAGATATTGGTCTGTAGTTTTCTTTTTTGGTTGTGTCCCTGTCTGCTTTTGGTATCAGGGTGATGTTGGCTTCATAGAAGCTGGCAGGGAGTATTCCAGTGTCTTCAATCTTCTGGAAGACTTTTAAAAGTAGAGGTATTAGTTCTTCTTTGAAAGTTTTGTAGAATTCATTTGTAAAACCATCTGGTCCAGGACTTTTATTTTTGGGAAGATTTTTGATAACTGTTTCAATTTCATTAGCTGTGATGGGCCTGTTCATGTTATCCACTTCCTCTTTACTTAGTTTTGGAAGTTGGTAGGTATCTAGGAAATCATTCATTTCTTCCAGGTTCTCTAACTTGGTGGCATATAGTTGTTCATAGAAGCCTCGGATGATATGTTGAATTTCTGCAGTGTCTGTTGTGATATCTCCTCTTTCACTTACTATCCGATTTATTTGGGTCTTCTCCCTTTTTTGTTTTGTGAGTCTGGCTAAAGGTTTGTCGATTTTGTTTACTCTTTCGAAGAACCAACATTTACTTTCATTGATCTTTTGTATGGTTTTCCTATTCTCAATGTTATTTATTTCTGCCCTAACTTTAGTAATTTCTGTCCTTCTGGTTGCTTTAGGGTTCCTTTGTTGTTCTTCTTCTAGGTCTTTAAGATGTACAATCAGGCTGTTTATTTGTGCCTTTTCTTGTTTCCTAATGTGTGCTTGTATAGCTATGAACTTCCCTCTTAGGACTGCTTTAGCTGTGTCCCAAATATTTTGATAGCTTGTGTCTTCATTTTCATTGAACTCTTGAAACATTTTGATTTCTTCCTTGATTTCCTCTTTGACCCAGAAGTTGTTAAGAAGTGTACTGTTGAGCTTCCACATTTTGGCACTGTTACTAATCTTTTGTTGATTGTTAAGTGTTAGTTTAATTCCACTGTGGTCTGAGAAGATGCTTGGGATGATTTCAGTGCTCTTGAATAGGCTGATGCTGTCTTTGTGGCCTAACATATGGTCTATCCTTGAGAATGATCCATGTGGATTTGAGTAAAATGTGTATTCCAGTTTCTTGGGATGAATGACTCTGAAAATGTCCAATAGTTCTAGTTTATCTATCTCTTCATTTAGCTCCCTTATGTCTTTACTGATTTTCTTCCTGGATGATCTGTCAAGTTGAGATAGTGGGGTGTTGAAGTCCCCTACTATGATTGTGTTACTGTTAATATATTGCTGTAGGTCTTTCAGTAGAAGTTTGATGTATTTAGATGGCTTCTCATTGGGTGCATAGATATTAATAATTGTTAAGTCCTCTTGATTGACTGATCCTCTGAGCATTAAGTAGTGTCCATTCCTATCTTTTTTAATCTTATCTATTTTAAAGTCTATCATGTCAGATATGAGAATAGCTGTTCCTGCCCTTTTTTGTGGGCCATTGGCTTGAATGATAGTTTTCCATCCTTTCACTTTAAGTCTGTGTTTGTCTTGTTGCGTTAGGTGAGTTTCCTGTAGACAACATATTGTTGGGTTGTGTTTTCTGATCCATCTTCCTACTCTGTGTCTTTTAATAGGTGAATTCAGGCCATTGACATTTATTGATATCAAAGGTTGAAGATATTTTAACGCCATTCTTGTAGAGTTTTAGAGTGTTTTGATATATGTCCTATTTGTGATGGTCTGGTTGTTTATAGGAAACCTTTCAGAACTTCTTTCAAGGCAGGCTTGGTGATGGTTGCTTCCTTCAACTGTTGCTTGTCTGAGAAGGTTTTGATGCTTCCATCTAGTCTGAATGACAATCTAGCAGGATATAGTATTCTTGGCTGAAAGCCTTTCTCATTGAGCACTCGATAGATATCTTGCCATTCTCTTCTGGCCTGTAGTGTTTGTATGGAGAAGTCTGCTGCTAATCTTATGGGTTTTCCTTTGTAGGTGACTCTTTGTTTTTCTCTTGCAGCCTTGAGGATCCTTTCTTTATCCTTATTCCTTTCCAATCTAAGTATGACATGTCTTGGTGTCTTTAGGTCTGGGTTAATTCTGTTTGGGACCCTCTGGGCTTCTTGAATCTTTATGTCTTTGGTGTTGTCTAGACTAGAGAAATTTTCAGCTATTATGGCCTGGAGAACGCTTTCTTCCTCCCCTTCTCTTTCTTCCTCTGGTAAGCCAATAATGCGTATATTGTTTCTTTTGAAGTCATCCCATAGGACTCTGTTGTTGTTTTCAGCATCTCTTAATCTCTTTTTGAGATCTCTTACTTCTTCTTTAGTTGTCTCTAATTCATCCTCAATCTTGCTAATTCTGTCTTCAGCCTCATTGATTCTATTCTCTCTGCCCTCTACTGCTTTCTGGAGTTCATCTATTTTGTTGCCCTGCTCTGATACTGTTTTAGCTTGTTCAGCTAGTTGCCTTCTTAGCTCAGCAATTTCAGCTTTCAGCTCTCTAATAACCATGAGATTATTAGAATTTTCTTCCATATTCTCATTTGTTGTTCCTGCAGTTCTGATTACAATTTTTTCAAATTCTTTACTCACTCCTGTTATTATTTCCTTAGCTAATGTTTGGATGTTGAACTTGTTGTTTTGTGCTTCGCCCTGTGGAGGACTTTTAGCTGGACTCTTGTCCTGGTTCGAGTCTTCAATATTTTTTCTTGTTGTTTTAACCATTTTATATAATTTAACAGTTTTTTCAATCCCTGAGTTGGAGTTCAGTGGTGTAAAAGCCTTTTTTTTTTTTCCCCTGTAGGCTATGGTAGCCTGAGGGCTTTTAAACTATCAATAGGCTTCTTCGCTTAATCAATGACTCCTGACCAAGAGATAAAGCAGGGTGTGGCAGAGATAATCCAGTGGTTATGCAAAGAGACTTTCACAGCCCTTCAGCTATGCCACCGAGGTATAGGTCTTCTCCTGAGTTTCCCAGTTAGATCTCTGTGCCCTGGTGTCCCTCCCTGTTGCTGCTCCAGATTCTGAGGGTAGTAGCAATGGAGACTCAGAGTTGTACTTGGTGAGTCTCTGGGGAGTCCTTTCCTCCCTTCAGCTGTCCCCTTGTTGGTGGAGCAGACTGGAGGTGGTGTCTCCACTGACAAACTGTTGAACTGTTAGCAGTCACTTAATCTCTCCTGAGGCCCCTCTTTCCTCTCTGTCACCAGCCACGCGTGTTTGTACTCACGGGTGATTTACTGGGTTTCTGTGGTCATTCTAGTCCTGTCTTGTTTCGGTCCGGGTGGTCTCCTTTGGTATTCCTAGTTGATCCCCCCCCTTTTGATTCTTTCAACTCATAGCTACTTATGCTTAACCAGCTGTTCCTTAGTTGCCATCTTTGTAAAATGGAGATAATATTCATCTCTCCAGTGAGGAGTAAATGAGTATACATTGGCTACTGCACTAAATCAGGCAAGTTAAAGTACCTGGGATCCCAGGCGGTGGCTCAGTAGATAGAGTCACATACCTGGGATGGAGCCTGAGCACTGTCTAAGAGCACCAAAGGAAATCATGGATAGTGGAACAGTCTTTTCCCTTTCTCTCTCTCTCTCTCTCTTTCCAGAAGTAAAAAGTAGACCAGAAATTGGTTCAGTAGTGTTTAGGATTCATGTCCTTTCTCTGGCACTGCATTAAAAAAAAAAACTGAGTCAGGTGGTGGCGCAGCGGGTTAAACACAGGAGGCGCCAAGTGCAAGGACTGACTTAAGGATCCAAGTTCGAGCCCCCGGCTCCCCACCTGCAGGGGACTCGCTTCACAAGCGGTGAAGCAGGTCTGCAGGTGTCTCTCTTTCTCTCCCCCCTCTGTCTTCCCCTCCTCTCTCCGTTTCTCTCTGTCCTAGCCAACAATGACAACGACATCATCAACAACAGTAATAATAACTACACCAATAAAAAAACAACAAGGGCAACAAAAGGGAATAAATAAATATTTTTTTAAAAAAGAAAGTGACTAAAAAAAGCAGTATTCAACTGTGCAGTAGTTAACATATCAAATTTCACATAATGAGTCAACTAGTGTTAGGACAATGCTTTCTCTCCTCCTCTTTCACTTCATAGAGGGAGGTCAAGGCCATGTCCAATTTTTGCAGCTACCAGTATATTTAATAAAAAGGAAATTGCAAAATAAGATTGCTAAATATTGTGGGATTCTTCAACCGTTTACATAAAGAACCAATTACTGCTCTGCAATAGACACAAAAACAAAAGGAACAAACTGTATCTTTTTTTAGGTAATTACACAGGACACAGTGAATATGGGTACTGTGTGTTAGGGACGTAGGATGCCAGCCTAAGGCTGAAGGACAAGCATCAATATTGTCCTTTCCTATCAGCCTGGCTTTGCATCTGCCCTTGTTTGGAAATTGCTTTAAAGGCACATTTAATCCTTTCATGAATGGGAGGCCAGACCAAAATCCCTTAAGTATCTCTTGACTTCCCAACCTGTGAGGTCCAGACAAATTCATAGAAGGAAGTAAAGGTTCTCTTTCCCTGACCCTTCCTACTATCTCAGTGGAGGAGTCTTCTGACAGAGAACTGAGTAACCAGAAAACATGCTATTTGGAGAGAATGTTCAAGAGGATGATTCTGGAAATGACAAGTCTTGATCAACCTTACCTCTAACAACCATGAGTGGGGTAGAATTCCAGAGAGAGAGAAGCTGACATGTTGGCAGCTTGAATTATGCCTGTTTGCATTGCAGTGCACACAAACTAAGCTTCCGATTTTGGGGCTACAACTTTTATTTTTATCTGCTTTGTTGGACATCTTTTTAAAATGGAGCCTACTTCTTCATGCTATTAAAAGTACATTATGAGGGAATGGAGGTGGCACACCTGGTTGATTGCATATGTTACCATGTGTGGTGGCCAGGGTTCAAGCCCCCAGTTTCCACCTGCAGGGGGAAAGCTTTGCAATTGGTGAAGTAATGTTACAAGTGTCTCTCTTTCTCTGTCTCTATTAAATAAATAAAATATTGGGGCCAGGTGGTGGTGCACCTGATTGAGCACTCATGTTACAGTGTACAAGGACCCAGGTTCAAGACCCTGTTCCTCACCTGCAGGGGGAAAGCTTCATGAGCGGTAAAGCAGGGCTACAGGTGTCTCAGTTTCTCTATCTCACCCTTCCAGCTCAATTTCTGGCTGTTGCTAATAAATAAATAAATATGATAAAAATATAACAAATAAAACATTTTTGAAAGTACAAAGTGAAATTGAAAAGAAACAAAAAACCAGAATAAACTCATACTCTTTATATGAAAAAAATAGGTGCAACTTTATTTGAAGATATCAAGTGCCTGTGAGTCATGTCTGAAGGGTTTGTTTACCAGTGAGAAACAACTAGAAGTTAAAGAGCAGAAGATAAAGACTGGTCATGTATTTCCCACACTGTCTGTTTCCTTATCGGTTTCACATTGGCGAAATAGCTCGGTATACATCATGAGGGTAGGGAGAAGTTTTGATAAGTGTCATAGTAAAGTGAACCTGCAGAAGAAACATAAAGGGATAAAGGGAAAAGGATAAAGGATTCTTTTAAATGCCTTAAAAAACACTATTAGAGGACAAAGCAAGGTAGATATTAAAAAAAAGAAAATCAGAAGGCAGGGGAGACAGCAAAAACAGAATGGTTATGCAAAAAGATTTTCATGCCTGAAGCTCCAAAGTCCCAGGCTCAAACCTCTGCACCACCAATAAGCCAGAGTTGAACAGTGCTCTTGTCTCACTTTCTCTGTATCTCTCTTACTCATTAAAATAAAACAAATAAGATTTATTTAAAAAACAAAGAAAACTGAAAAGTTTATTTCTAGAGCAAGACCATTCTCTCCTGACTCAAGCATCTGCCTTCTGGACCTTAGAGGCAGAGTGGGGTGATGCAAAGGACATATAAGCTATGGACCAGAGGGTCCTGAAGCTGGCTTGTCTCAGGTCCTTTAGTTTTAGTCATCTCTGAGCATTGGACCCCCTATTTGTAGAATGGGCCAATTTCCTGCCTGCTTCAGGATGTTATAAAGATGGAAAGCAGTAGAGATCTCTGACTATACACACATGTTAACATGTACACATGTTAATATCACCTGGGACCTGCCCTGGAAGCTTGCTGATGCTTTTTGCTGATGTTTTTTGCTCAGGGTAGCCACTATTATTTATTAACTAGTCCCAGTTCCTGTTGTGCTCCTCAGTACATCAGTCTTCCTTGTCTTTTTAAAATATTTATTTACTTATTTACTCCCTTTTGTTGCCTTTGTTGTTTTATTGTTGTAGTTATTGTTATTATTGTTATTGATATTGTTATTGTTGGATAGGACAGAGAGAAATGGAAAGAGGAGGGGAAGACAGAGGTGGAGAGAAGATAGACACCTGTAGACCTGCTTAATCACTTGTGAAGTGACCCCCTTGCAGATAGGGAGCCGGGGGCTCTAATTGGGATCCTTATGTTGCTACCACCCAACGCTGAGTCTTTCCTGTATTTTTTTTTAATTTCTTTATTGGGGAATTAATGTTTTACATTCGACAGTAAATACAATAGTTTCTACATGCATAACATTTCCCAGTTTTCCATATAACAATACAACCCCCACTAAATCCTCTGTCATCCTTTTTGGACCTGTATTCTCATCCCACCCATCCCAGAGTCTTTTACTTTGGTGCAATATGCCAATTCTAGTTCAGGTTCTACTTGTGTTTTCTCTTCTGATGTTGTTTTTCAGCTTCTGCCTGAGAGTGAGATCATCCCATATTCATCCTTCTGTTTCTGACTTACTTTACTTAACATGATTTTTTCAAGTCCCATCCAAGATTGGCTGAAAATGGTGAAGTCACCATTTTTAATAGCTGAGTAGTATTCCATTGTGTATATATACCACAACTTGCTCAGCCACTAATCTGTTGTTGGACACCTGGGTTGCTTCCATGTTTTGGCTATTACAAATTGTGCTGCTAAGAACATATGTGTACACAGATCATTTTGGATGGGTTTGTTGGGTTCCTTAGGATAGATCCTAAAGAGAGGATATATATTCCAGGAGAGGAATTGCAGGATCAAAGGATAGGTCCATTTCTAGCCTCCTGAGAGTTCTCAGACTGTTCTCCACAGAGGTTGGACCAATTGACATTCCCACCAGCAGTGTAGGAGGGTTTCTTTGACCCCACAATCTCTCCAGCATTTGCTGCTGTTACCTTTTCTGATGTATGACATTCTCACAGGAGTGAAATGATGTCTCATTGTTCACTCTTTTGAAGAACCACCATTTACTTTCATTGATCTTTTGTATGGTTTTCTTATTTTCAATGTTATTTACTTCTGCTCTAACTGTAATGATTTCTGTCCTTCTGGTTGCTTTAGGGCTCCTTTGTTCTTCTTCTTCCAGGTCTTTAAGATGTGCAATCAGGCTGTTTGTGCTTTTTATTGTTTCCTAATGTGCGCTTGTATGCTTATGAACTTCCCTCTCAGTACTGCCTAAACTGTGTCGCAAATATTCTGATAGCTTGTGTCTTGATTTTCATTGAACTCTTGAAACAGTTTGATTTCTTCCTTTATTTCCTCTTTGACCCAGTAGTTGTTAAGGAGTGTACTGTTTAGCTTCCACATTTTGGGACTATTACTAATCTTTAGTTGATTGTTAAGTGTTAGTTTAATTCCACTTTGGTCTGAGAAGATGCTTGGGATGATTTCAATGCTCTTGAATTTGCTGATGCTGTCTTTGTTGCCTAACATATGGTCTATCCTTGAGAATGATCCATGTGGACTTGAGTAGAATGTGTATTCCAGTTTCTTGGGATGAATGACTCTGAAAATGTCCAGTAGTTCTAGTTTACCTATCTCCTCATTTAGCTCCCTCATGTCTTTATTGATTTTCTGCCTGGATGATCTGTCAAGTTAAGAGAGTGGGGTGTTGAATTCCCCTACTATGACTGTGTTGCTGTTAATATATTGCTGTAGCTCTTTAAGTAGATGCTTGATGTATTTACATGTCTTCTCATTGGTTGCATAAATGTTAATAAAGTCCTCTTGATTGACTGATCCTCTGAGCATTAAGTACTGTTCATCCCTATCTTTTTCAATTGTATTGATTTTAAAGTCTATTGTGTCAGATATGAGAACAGCTATTCCTGCCTTTTTTTGTGGGCCATTGGCTTGTATGATAGTTTTCCACCCTTCCACTTTGAGTCTTTGTTGGTCTTGTTGAGTTAGGTGTGTTTCCTGTAGACAGCATTTTGTTGGGTTGTGTTTTCTTTTTTCTTTTCTTTCTTTCTTTTTTATTTTTATTTTTATCTTTTATTGGGAATCAGACTCGGGTGATGGCACAGGATTAAGAGCAATGTGGCAACAGCTCCCGGCCATGCTGAGGTCCAGGGCAGCCATGCCCATGGCCAGAACCACCAGGCCTAGGCTCAGAGCCAGGGCCTTGGGGCCGTCTACCTCCTACTGGCCTCGGTCACCAGCCTCTCGCTGGAAGATCAGAGGGCCCAGGGTGATGTCTGCTTCTTCCAGCATGTGGGAAGCGTGTTCCCGTGCTGCAGGCTGTGACAGCTGCCTGAACTGCTGCGAGAAGCCACAGTCTCTGGTGTCACAGCAGCGGCAGACATCAGCGGGGTCTTCCACTGGTAACCAGCTGCTGGAGGACTTGCTGAAAGAGCAGGCTTTTTTCCTCTGGTCTGGGGCCCTGTAAGCCGGCATCACCTTCAGTTGGCAGGTGACATAGACTGTTTCTGGAGTCATTGCCAAAGTGGAATACATCCATGAAGGCAGAATCAGTGTCCTTGGAGAGTCCGTTCACCAGGTAGTCTGTCCACGATGATGTGGTGCCGGGGGCCAGTCTGGTCAGGGGTGGGAGTTGCCACACAGTGGTCCACAAACAGCATCAGGGGCACATGGATGGCGGTGTGAATCTGGGCCTGCGGGTGGGCTGTGTCCCCCAGCCGGAAGGTGGAGAACTTCTTGGTGCTCCAGTCTTCTTCCACGAGCTTCAGGGAGAAAACGAGCCTCTCCTCTGCCGAGATGGTGGTGTGGTAAGGACAGCCAAGTGGGTAGGATGGGCTGGCTGCTCATGTTACCCTGCCTGGGGTAGCAGCATTCTATGGCCACCTGCATAGGGCTGGTCCTGAGGGCAGACAGATTGCCCACAGGGCAGGGCTTGTGGAGCACGAAGGTGCTGTACACCAGCAAATCCTGGGTCACCTGTGCACGAGTATCACACTCATACAGCCCCACCTCAAACTTGACCTCGTAGTCCAGAGCAGCCAGCGGCTTGCACTTCTCAGGGCCCAGGGTGAGGTCAGCCGACCTGACGAGCTACCCAGTGCTGAAGAGGTCCCTACTAACCATCACCACCTGGTGGTCCTCGAGGCATTCCACCACCACCACTGGTGGAAGGGGGGAGGCCAGCACCAGGCCCACCCAGAGCAGAAACCCACAGAGTGCAGCCCCATGACATCCATGCAGTTCCTCGCACCCAGGAACTCTGGGTTGTGTTTTCTGATCCATCATCCTACTCTATGCCTTTTAGTAGGTAAATTCAGGCCATTGACATTTATTGATGAGAGACTGAAGATATTTTAATGCCATTCTTGTAGATTTTTAGAGTGTTCTAATGGATGGCATATTTATGGTGGTCTACTGTTCACAGGAGACCTTTCAGAATTTCTTTCAGGGCAGGCTTGGTTGATTCTTTCTACTGTTCCTTGTCTGAGAAGGTTTTTATGCCTCCATCTAGTCTGAATGACAGTCTAGCAGGATACAGTATTCTTGGTTGAAAGCCTTTCTCATTGAGGACTCGATAGATAGCTTGCATTTCTCTTCGGGCCTGTAGTGTTTGTGTGGAGAAGTTTGATGCTAATCTTATGGGTTTTCCTCTGTAGGTGACTCTTTGTTTTTCTCTTGCAGCCTTCAGGATCCTTTCTTTATTCTTATTCCTTTCCATTTTAAATAGGATGTGTCTTTGTGTCTTTAAGTCTGAGTTAATTCTGTTTGGGACCTTTTGGGCTTCTTGAATCTTTATGTCTTTGATATTGTCTAGACTAGAGAAGTTCTCAGCTATTATGTCCTGAAGAATGCTTTCTTCCCTTCCCTCTCTTTCTTCCTCTGGTAAGTCAGTCATGTATATATTGTTTCTTTTGAAGTCATCCCATAGGTCTCTGTTGTTGTTTTCAGTATCTCTTAATCTCTTTTTGAGATCTCTTACTTCTTTTTTAGTTGTCTCTAATTCTTCCTCAATCTTTCTAATCCTGTCTTCAGCCTCACCAATTCTATTATCTCTCCTCTCTACTGTTGTTTTCTTGAGTTCACCTATTTTGTTACCCTGTTCTGATACTGTTTTAGCTTGTTCAGCTAGTTGTGTTCTTAGCTCAGCTATTTCATCTTTCAGCTCTCTAATAACCTTGAGATAATTAGTGTTTTCTTCCAGAGTCTCATTGGTTGTTTCTGTATTTCTGATGACAATTCTTTCAAACTCTTTACTCACTCCTGTGATGATTTCCTTAACTAGTGTTTGGATGTTGACCTCATTATTTTGTGCTTCACCCTTTGGGGTGCTTTTAGCTGGACTCTTGTCCTCATTCATTTCTCCAATATTTCTTATTGTTGGTTTAACCATTCTATATAGTATGTTGTGAGATCCCTCTCTCAGTACTTTTCAAATTACTGATCACTCTTGCCTGGACTGACCTGTGTCTAAGTAAGATACTGAAAGGGCTCAAGTTGTGGAAATTAACAATTGTTTCAGTATTATTTTAATCCCTGAGTTGGAGCACAGTGGATTTTAAAGCCTCTTTTGTTATTTTTCTTCCCAGTAGGCTATGGGAGCCTGAGGGCTTTTAAACTATAAGTAGGCTTCTTAGCTTAATCCCTTACTACTGAACAAGCAATAAAGCAGGGTGGGGGAGAGATAATCCAGCGGTTATGCAAAGAGACTCTCACACCCCAACATCCAAAGTTCCAGGCTCAGTTTAGCTTCTCGGCCAGGCTGGGCAGCACTGCTGAGCCCTGTGAGTTTCTAAAGAAGTCCTGTTTATAGTCTGTAGGTTCTGAGGCAACTATTCACTATGTTCTCATCAGGAGAACAACATGGAAAGGCTCCCACCACACAGCCCCACTGGTAGGCCACTGAAGTGTAGATCTTCTCCTGAGTTTCCTGGTTAGTTCTCTGTCCCCCAATGTCAGCACAGGCCCTCCCCCCTGCTGCTCCTGCCTCTGAGGGCAGTAGCAATGGAGAATCACAGTTGCATTTGGTGAGTCTTAGGGAAATCCTCTTCTCCCTTCAGGTGTCTTTTTGTTGGTAAAACAGACTGGAGTTGGTGTCTCAACTGGTAAACTGCCGGATTGTTAACAGTCACTTAATCTCTCCCTAGGCTCCTCTCTATCCAGGAGCCATACATATTTGCACTCACCAGTGATTTGGTGGGTTCCTGAAGTCGTTCTAGTCTTGCCTTGTTGAGGTCCCAGATGATCTCTGTTGGTATTCCTAGTTTACGGGGAGAGGAGAGGAGAGTAACCCAGTTTTACCTGTTTTTATCTCAGGTGTTTTACTCTTGCCCTTTGTAATGTATCTTCTCACTTTTTATTATGGAAAACTTTGAATCTTTCCAAATTGAGAGTAGTATAATTAATCCCAATATATCCATTACCCAGATATGATCATTAATGGTAGATCATTGCTACCATTACTTCATCTGTATTTTCTCTGCCTCTTAGCCCACAAAAATTATTTATTTTAAAATAAATTTTTGATGTCATATAACGTGTCCTTAAATATTCTAGCATTTATCTTCAAATCACAAAGACTGCTTTAGAAAATATGAATGCAAGGAGTTGGACGGTAGCAGTGGATTAAGTGCAGGTGGCACAAAGCACAAGTACCAGCATAAGGATCCTGGTTCAAGTCCCTGGCTCCCTACCTGCAGTGTATTCGCTTCACAAGTGGTGAAGCAGGTTGCAAGTGTCTATCTTTCTAACTCCCCCTCTGTCTTCCCATCCTTTCTCCATTTCTCTCTGTCCTATCCAACAATGATGACAACAATAATAACTACAACAATAAAACAAGGGCAACAAAACGGAATAAATAAATATTTAAAAAAACATGAATGCTTTGACTTTTATTTTTGTTACTTAATAATTTGACCATTTATGTTACTATAAGTAAAATCTGCAGAATAAATTATTTTGGAGTCTAGTTTCTCACCTTATCATATGTATTCCATTTCCTCTTTCCTGATAGGTAGCATTCTGCTGTGTAAGTACCACGTGCTAACTGATTATACCACTGGAGCTCCTCATTCTGCTTTAAATATATAAGCATACTCATGGATATATGTGTGTGTGTGTTTGTCTTACTGAAATGACTTTTCACCCTTCTTTCTCACTCCCTATTGTGCCTTGGAGATAATATCAGCGTTTTTATAGCTTAGAGAACTCCAATGTGAGGCTAGGGAGATAACATAATAGTTATGCAAAAAGACTTTCATGCCTGAGGCCCCAAGGTCAATCTCTAGCACCAATATAACCTGGAGTTTAACAGTGCTCAGGTTAAAATTTTTTTTAAATAAAAGTGAGAATTTTTTTTTTATCAGCAAAATAGCTCACTTGGTTGCAACCCAGGTTCGAGCCCAACACCCACTTGGTGCTGTGGCCTCTTTCGCGCTCTCTCTGCCACTGCATCTATATCTGTCTATCATTTAGCTACTCTTTTGTGGGTATGTACTATTATTTATGCAACCAGCTCTCTACTGTTAAACATTTATATTATTTCTAGTCTTTTTTTCACTATTCCAGATAATTCCATTTTCATCTACCCTCAAGACCTTCCCTGCCTCCAGGGTATTAATCTTACCAGTTAAAACCCTCAAAACAGTTGCTAAGGATGTTCCTACTTTCCCCATTTTGCCTTTCTCTGCCCCTTTCCTAGCCATTTCCATTACTGACTTGCCACTTCTGGGTCTACCATTTAAAAGCTTTGGCTCTCTGATCAATAAAGATATTACATCGTTTAGCAGCCACGTGTTTGGTTCCTGAGTCATCTCCCTTGTGTCACTGAGTGAGTAGCAGCCCAGGCTGGCTTCAGTCGAGCTCTCTCCAACCCAGAGAGTATGCACCCAGGAAGAGGCACCCCCATGCTAGCCCAGCAACACCTGAAGTCTCTGGACACAGTCTGAATTGAAGTATGCTAAGATGGTACTCATTGCATTGATTAGGTAGGGATTGGTTGATGCAATATATATATTTTAAGTATTTTTTGATTATCTTTATTTTTATTTTATTTATTGGATAGAGACAGCCAGAAATCAAGAGGGAAGGGGGAGAGGGAGAGGGACAGAGAGAAACCTGCAGCTCTGCTTCACCACTTATGAAGCTTTCCCCCTGCAGGTGGGGACAAGGGGCTCGAATCTGGGACTTCACACACTGTAACATGCTCAACCAGGTGCACCACCACCTGATCCCTTGGTGGATGCAATATTATTTGGTATGAATTGAGAGAGGCATGCAGGAAAGTGTGCCCCACCCTACAGATTCCAGGACTGGGGAAAATATAGGCTCTATAGTGGAAATGTGAGGTTCCTGCTGGCTTAGGGTTCAAGAAGACAATGGATAGTTACTGCTATCATCACATTATTTGGTAATTGGGTTAACTTTGAAAAATCCCTTTGTTAGGATTTGCTGTATAATACCCAACATCACCATAATTTATGTCCTTTGGATTATTCTGCTATGAGTATAGCTGTACAAATATATTTTTGGTTGGGTGTTATGGAGTCCTTGGAGTATATTCCCAGGAGAGGGATTACTGGGTCATATGGAAGGTCCATGTCTAGCCTTGTGAGAGTTCTCCAGACTGCTCTCCAGAGAGGCTGGGCCAATTTACATTCCCACCAGCAGTACAGAAGGGTTCCTCTGTCCACACAGCCTCTCCAGCATTTGTTGCTGCTGTCCTTTTTGATGTATGCCATTCTCACAGGAGTGAGGTGCTATCTCAATGTTGTTTTTACTTGAATTTTGCTGACAATCAATGACGTGGACCAATTTTTCATATGTTTGTTAGCCTTTTGGATCTCTTCTGTAGTGAATTTTTTGTTTATATCCTCTGCCCACTTTTGGATGGGGTCATTTGCTTTATTGTTTTAAGTTTGCTGAGCTCTTTGTATATTTTGGTTATTAGTCTCTTGTCTGATGTATGGCATGTGAAGATCTCCCATTCTGTGAGGGGTCTCTTTGTTTGTGTGACAGTTTCTTTGGCTGTGCAGAAGCTTTTCAATTTGATGCAGTCCCATTGGTTTGTTTCTGCTTTAGTCTTACTTGCAATTGGGATTGTATCATCAAAGATTTCTCAAGGTTTAGGTGGGGAAGTGTTCCACCAATGTTTTCCTCTAAGTATTTGATAGTTTCTGGTCTAACATCCAGGTCCTTGATCCATTTGGAGTTGATTTTCATTTCTGGTGAGATAACGTGGTTCAGTTTCATTCTTCTGCATGTTTCAACGCAGTTTTCCCAGCACCATTTATTGAAGAGAGCCTTCTCCCTCCATTTAATACTTTGGGCTCCTTATCAAAGATTATATCCATAGGTGTTGGGGTCCAGCCCCAGCAGGTTATTAAGGTATCCTGGAAGAGGAGAGTCATCAGCAAAGAATGAGGAAGAATTAGAGATGAGTTGGTTGATGCTGAATGAAGCTCAAGCAGACATCTCTGCCATACTTAAGCAGAACTTTATTTTTATAGTCTCATAAGATTTAGATCATTAAAACAAAACTCACCAAGGTATAGATTACTAAAACAAAAATCACCAAGGCTTTGGCCACTAATACAAAAATCACCAAGGCTTTGATTGTTAATACAAAAATCAACAAATAAGAACAGCACAGGTAGGGAACACCTCCTGCTTTGTGGAACATTCAAATTCCAGGGGCACTTTTCTCCCTAGAGATCACATCACAGTTTCTATTTTTTTTGTTATTCTTGTATCTGTGTGTTAGGCAAAAGCCCTATTGATTAAAATTAATATTTACCTGTATGTTTATGCCATTCTTTTGCTCCTTTATATCAGAAGCCAATAGCTCATAGAAAGTTCAAGCTTTTTATGTTTCTAGGGGCCTTAAACAAATTGAACAGCCCATTTTTCATAAAATCTGTTCCATTGTTAAATCAAGGTTTTTGTTTTGTTCCTTACTGAGAAGGCACCAAGGTGTTGCTGATCTGGCCAGCCTCTCCATAAAGTTAAGTTCTCTAGCTGGAATCCATTTTCTGTGTATACTCACTAAGTGACCTATGCTCTTGTGTACTATTCCTGCATAAGGAAATGGGAGCATAGTGGTGGGTGGTAGATTAAAAGGCCCATTATATCTAGGCATGTACCATAACTTTTCATTTATTAATTATGCTATGTAAGGTGGCCCCTCCACTTGGGAACCACTAGTCTTTCTCTATATTTTAGGGGAATACTAAAGGAAGTGGTGTAGGAGAAAACATTTTTTCCTATTGGAGCCTTCTGAAAAATTCTGCATTACTGATACTGCTTTTTCCATTATGACCAATCTTAGAGTGTAGTGCAGGTTTGGTAATTACTTTTGTTATTGGTCAGGCTCTTAGTATGGCCATAGGTAAATATTATTAAGACCACACAGAGCTTAATCCCAAGCCCTATACATAGCAAAAGGCAAGATGGTTTCAGTTTGGCCTGGAGAGTCCAGCTGTGATGAACTTCCTGCAAAGCTGGACCCGTGTCAAGCTGTTTGCATGGCGGTGCCTGCGGCACATAGGTGTGAGGGTTTAGTTCTGGGCTTCCAATTCTGTTCCACTGGTATGTGTGCCTATTTTTGTTCCACTACCAGGCTGTTTTAATGATGATGGCCTTATAATATAGTTTGAGATCTGGATGTGTGATGCCTCCATTTCCGTTTCTTTTCCTTAAGATTGTTTGGCAATTCTGGGTGTTTTCTTATTCCAGATAAATGATTGCAGTTTATGTTCTATTCTCTTAAAGAAGCTTGGTGAAACTTTGATGGGTTATTTCATTAGATTTGTATATGGCTATGGCAGGAATATTCATTTTGATGATATTAATTTTTCCAATCCATGAGCATGGGATGTCTTTCCATTTTTTGGTATCAGTTTCTATTTCCTTGAATAGTTACTCATAGTTTTCAGTATACAAGTCTTTTACTTCTTTGGTCAGGTTTATTCCTTTGCTGCAACAGTGAATAGGAGTTATTTCTGGATATCTTCTTCTCAGATTTAGTATTTGCATAAAGAAATGCCACTGATTTTTGTACATTAATTTTGTAGCCTGACACCTTGCTGTATTGCCTAGTAACTTCCAGTAGTTTTCTGCTGGATTTCTTAGGTTTTTCTATGTATACTAGTATATCATCTGCAAAGAGTGAGAGCTTGATTTCTTCCCTTCCAATCTGTATTCCTTTGATTTCTTTCTCTTTCCTCATTGCTATGGCAAGAACTTCCAATACTATGTTGAAGAGTAATGGTGATAGTGGACAGCCCTGTCTAGTCCCTGATCTGAGGGGGAATGCTTTCAGCTTCTGTCCATTGAGTATGATGTTGGCTGTAGGTTTGCTATATATGGACTCCATTATCTTGTGGAACTTCCCATCTATTCCCATTTTTTGTAGTGTTTTGAGCATGAATGGGTGTTGGATTTTGTCAAAGGCTTTCTCTGCATCTATTGAGAAAATCATGTGTTTTTTGGTTTTGCTTTTATTGATGTGGTGAATTATATTGACTTACATATGTTGAATCAGCCTTGCATTCCTGGGATAAATCCCACTTGGTCATGATGAACAATCTTTTTGATATACTGCTGTATCTAGTTGGCCAGGATCTTGTTTAATATTTTGGCAGCTATGTTCATCAGAGTATTGGTCTGTAGTTTTTCTTTTTTGTTGTGTCCCTATCTGCTTTTGGTATCAGGTTGATGTTGTCTTCATAGAAGGTGGAAGGGAATGTTCCCGTTTCTTCATCTTGTGGAAGAGCTTTAGAAGTATAGGTATTAGTTGTTTACTGAAAGTTCTGTAGAATTTGTTTGTAAAGCCACTGGTCCAGGACTTTTTTTGTTGGGAAGATTCTTAATATCAGTTTCGATTTCTTTGTCTGTGATTGGTGTATTTAGGTTTTGTAGTTCTTCTTGGTTCAGTTTTGGAAGGGAATATGTTTCCAGGAATTCTTCCATTTTTTTTCCAAATTTTGTAGCTTGGTGGCATATAGTTCTTCTCGCATGATTTTCTGGATTTCTGTGGTTTCAGTTGTGATATCTCCTCTATCGTTTACAGTTCTATTAATTTGAGTCTTCTCCCTTTTTTTAAATTAGTCTGGCTAGGGGTTTACCATTCTTGTTTAATTTTTCAAAGAACCAACATTTGGCTTCATTGATCTTTTGTATGGTTATCTTATTTTCGATGTTTATTTCTGCTCTAATTTTGGTGATTTCTGTCCTTCTGGTTGCTTTATGGTTCCTTTGTTCTTCTTCCTTTAAGTCCTTAAGGCATGCAGTAAGGTTGTTTATTTGAACTTTTTTTTTGTTCTCTAATATGTGATTGTATAGCTATGAGTTTCCCTCTCAATACTGCTTTAGCTGTGTCCCAAATATTTTGATAGCTTGTGTCTCCATTTTCATTTGTTTCCAGGAACATTTGAATTTCTTGCTTGAGTATCTCTCTGACCCAGTGGTTATTAAGCAGTATGTTGTTGAGTTTCCAAATTCTGTGACTTTTAGTAATTTTCTGTTTATTGTTAAATGTTATCATTACTCCACTTTGGTCTGAGAAGATACTTGGGATGATTTCAATGCTCTTGAATTTGTTGATGCTGTCTTTGTGGCCTAACATGTGGTCTATCCTTGAGTATGTATTGTGTGGATTTTAAAAGAATGTGTATTCCAGTTTTTTGGGGGTGAAGAACTCTGAAAATGTCCAGGAGGTCTAGTCTGTCCATCTCTTCATTTAGTTCTCTTGTTTCTTTGTTGATTCTCTGCTTCATTGATCTAAGTGTGAGAGTGGGGTGTTGCAGTCTCCCATTATTATTATATTACTATTTATGTATTTTTGTAGTTCTTTAAGTAGGTGATGTATTTAGATGGTCCCTCATTGGGTGCATAGATGTTAATAAATGTTAAATCTTCTTGGTTGATTGATCCTCTAGTCATTATGTAATGGCCTTGCCTATCTTTAATTACTTTATTTAATTTAAAATCTGTTGTGGCAGAGATGAGAATGGCTGTTCCTGCCTTTTTTGTGTTCCATTAGCCTGTATGATAGTTTATTATCCTTTTCCTTTAAGTCTGTGTTTGTCTTGTTGGGTCAGGTTGGAATCTTGCAAGCGACATATGGTTGGGTTGTGTTTTCTGATCAATCCTCCCCCTCTGTGCCTTCTAATGGGTGAATTTAGTCCATTGACATTTATTGACATTATGGATTGAATGTATTGTAGTGCCATTATTTAACAATTCTTTATTTGCCTTTGTTATATTCCAAGTATTATAGTGATGTTCTCATTTATAAGAGGTCTTTTAGTACCTCTTTCAGGGCAGGTTTGGTGATGGTTGCCTCTTTTAATGGTTGTCTGTCTTAGAAGGTTTTGATCCCTCCATCTAGTTTGAATGAAAGTCTAGCAGGATATATTATCCTTGGTTGAAACCCATTTTCATTCAGGGCTTAATAGATATCTTGCCATTCTTCTAGCTTTTAGAGTTTGAGTGGAGAAGTCTGCTGATAGTCTTATGGGTTTTCCCTTGTATCTGACTTTTTTTTTTCTCTTGCAGCCTTTAGGATCCTTTCTTTATCTTTGCTTCTTTTCATTGTAACTATGATGTCTCTTGGTGTCTCTGGGTTGATTCTGTTTGGGACTCTCTGGGCCTCTTGAATCTTAATGTTCTTTCTGTTGTTCAGGTCTGGGAAGTTTTCTTCTATAATTTCCTCTAGAATATTTATTTTCTCTCCCTCTCTTTCTTCCTCTGGTAGGCCAATTATATGGATGTTACTTCTTTTGAGATCATCCCATATGTCTCTGTTGTTGTTTTCAGTGTCTATCTCTTTTTGAGCTCTTTTACCTCTTTCTTAGTTTTCTCTGTCTGGCTAATTCTGTTTTCTGCTTCTGTTAATCTGCTTTCCCTTCCCTCAGCTTCCTTCTTCAGTTCAGTTATAGTATTACCTTGTTCTGCTAGTTGGCCTTTTAGCTCAGCTATTTCAGCTTTAATTTCTCTATCTACCTAGATTGTATTTTTTTCGTGGCTCTCCTCTGTTGTTTCCCTAATTCTTATAGAGCCCTTTTCTCCATAGTTGTCTTCATTTCTGTGGTTATTAGGTTTACTATTGCTTTCATACTTATCTGTGGTTACTTCTGACTAATTTGGGGTTTCTTCTGTGCTCCTGTCCTGATTCATTGTAGTAGCAGTTTTATTTGCTCTTGATTGAACCATTTTTTATTGATGTGTCTTTTTATTTTTCTGTTCTGTCGTTCTTCAGTTGTTGTGTTTTGAGTACAAGACACACTATACTAAAGACCTTTATGATAAGTGCAGTCACCAACCTCAGAGATTATAATAATAGTAACTGAAGCAAGGATTGTTGCAGTTCATCCAATACTAATTAGCCAAACAACACCTCCAGTCCAAGAAAAAATAGCAACCAAACAGAAGAAAAAGAGACAGAAAAAAGGGAAAGCAAGAATAGACAGTTTTGCAAATCTACTGTCCACTATAAATTCTAGGGATAGAAATGAGAGAAAGGAAAGTAGAGAAGACACACACACAGAGTACACTCCGAGTCAGATTTCTTTCTTTCTTTTTTTAAAAATATTTTTTAATTTTTGAAAATATTTTTATATATATTTTTGTCTTTCACTTTTTGTTGCCCTTGTTGTTTTTATATTCTTGCAGTTATTATTGTTGTTGATGTCATCGTCATTAAATAGGACAGAAAGAAATGGAGAGAGGAGGGGAAAACAGAGGGGGAGATAAAAAGAGACACCTGCAGACCTCCTTCACTGCCTGTGAAGCGACTCCCCTGCAGGTGGGGAACCAAGGGATTTAACCAGGATCCTGATGCCTGTCCTTGCACTTTGCACCATGTGCACTTAACCCGCCGTGCTACTGCAACTCCCTAGTGAGCCAGATTTCTTCCCCAAAATAATTCACAAGCAAGTATCAGTGAATTCAGAAAACAAAAGAAGGAGGAAGGAAGAAAAGAATAGAAAAAAAAGGAAGAGAGGAAGAAAGAAGAAAAAAGTAATAACAGTGAAAGGAAAGAGGTTTTTGTTTTTGTTTTTTTAAATTAGCTAGGAGGAGGGAAAAAGTAGAGTGGAGAAAAGAGGTAGAGAGAAATAAGTTCCTCTCACAATGGATAGGACACCTAGTCACCTAGCAATGGGAAAAACAACAATGGTTAATTTTTGTCAACCTGAAGAAGGTGGATAGAAAAGGGACACGTGTTAATAGTAGTAATAAAATAAAATAAAATAGAGTAGAAAAGCCCTAACAGTCAGTCTGCAGCTTGGACTGCTTGATTGGCTGTAGGCAATCTGAGCAAAGACTGCCAATTTAAGAAGTATCAAAAAAATAAAATAAACAAACAAAAAAACCCTCCAGGTAGTTTTTCCGAGGCAGTGATGAGGCTCTTATTGGTCAGGTATTCTGTCAGTCAAATAGAGTTCCAGACACTTGAAAAAAGAGAAGTTAAAGGAAGAGGCTTGGAATGACATCCCTGGTGAGCCAGGAATTGTGGTAAAGAAAATAGTTCAGTGGGGAGTCTTCTAGGAGTGGCTGAGCTGCCCCTGGGGGCTGGTACTGGGGTTGGGGGGATGAGCTTAGAAATAATCAAAGGATTTCCATTTGTCCCCCTGACCTCTGTTTGTCAGCCCAAGAGAGAGTTATGGGACTGTATTTTTGTGTCAATCTGACCAGCCCGTGTTCACCCTCCTACAGCCAGCCCAGTATCCTACCCTAACCAATGGATCCGGGGTTGCAAGCTGCTGCCTCTTGGAGCTCAGGGCAGCTGTGGCTCCCAAGATTTTCCATTCTATTATTGCATTAGGATGTTAGGAGTCCTCTGCCCCTCTTCTGAGGTCAGAGTGAGATGGGAACTCCTGTCCCTCCTTTCTTTTTTTGTGCCCAGTACACACACAGCTCTGAATATCAGGATACTTGAAACCAGGTTAGGGATGCTGGGGGTGGGGTAAGGTTGGGTGGGAAAGGGACACTCATATCTGGTTCAGTGTTATGTCAAATTCTGGCCTTCACAATTTTTCCTTCCACTATTTTTTCTTTTTTTTTTTTCTTTTTAATTTTTGTTAACCAAAGAACCACTCTGGTTTATGGTAGTGCTGGGGTTTGAACCTGGGACTTAAGAGCGTCTGGCATGTAAGTCTTTTGCATAGTCTTTATGCTATCTCTTCCTGCCACTACAGTATTTTAAACTAAGAAAGCACCATGCTATTTAGTCACATCTACTGAGGGAGACAGGGAGAATGGTTTTTTTCTGTCTCAGTTGAAATTGAAGCCCCTGTTTTAGAGAGTTGGGACTTACTTTCTTCTCAGCTTGAAATGCTTTTCACCTAGTTGATGGACTGACTCATACATTTAAAAAATATTTATTTCCTTTTGTTGCCCTTGTTTTATTGTTGTAGTTATTACAACAATGGATAGGACAGAGAGAAATGGAGAGGGGAGAGGGAAGACAGGGGGAGAGAAAGATACACACCTGCAGACCTGCTTCACTGCTTGTGAAGCAACTTCCCTGCAGGTGGGGAGCTGGGGGCTAGAACTGGTGTCTTTATGCCGGTCCTTGTACTTGCTCTAACTGTGCTTAACTTGCTGTGCTACCGCCCAATTCCCCTGACTCATACTTTTATGTGAGGTTTACCAGAACTTGAAATTATCCTGTTTATATGTTTACTTGCTCTTGTATGTTACCTCCCCTACTATATAAGTCAAAGACTTGGGGGCCAGGTGGTGGCACACAGGGCTAAGTTCACATAGTGTGTAAGTGCAAGGACCAGTTTGAGGATCCTGGTCATTCTTTCTGTCTTTCTCTACTTTCTATCTTTTCCTCCTCTCTCAATTTCTCTCTGTCATGTTCAACAAAATCAACAATAACAATAACAAAATGGCAAAATTGGCTGCCAGGAGCAGTGGACTTGTAGTGCAGTCACCGAGCCCCAGTGATAACCCTGGAGGCAAAAAAGAGATAATGACTATTTGTCTTGCTAATTATTATTATTTTTTGTTTTACCTGCCTGTGGAAGACCAACCTATAGAATGGCATAGTTAATGAGTCTTGTACAAAGGAATACAAAGGAATTAAAAAGCATTTGGAAAAAATAAAATTTGCTGGCTGATGGTCTGAGGGAGGTACTAAGTACTATATTGATGCCACAGGGCATTAGCTCTGCCTCTGGCTAAGAAATTCTGAAATAATTACTTCAGGAAACACAAAGTAGAACCTGGACTGGGCTTGGTGTATTGCTCCAAAGTAAAGGACTCAAGGTGGATGGGTGGGCGTTCTTTCAGGTCCTGGTGCACAATGGTAGAGGAGGACCTAGGCTGGAGCTGAGAGTGTTTTGCAGAAAACTGAGGAATTTTACACATGTATCAACAACTGTGTTTACTGTAAGCCATTATGCCCCCAAATAAATAAAAAATAATAAAAAAATTATTACTTCAGATCCTACGTCTTAATTTATTCATCATAGAAATGCTGGAATGAAATTTAGTGAACATGAAAATCTTTCTGAGCACTTCAGAATTCTCAAACATTTAAGTTGGCATAATGAGACTTTAGTGTCTCGTTGCATGACCCAAAAGAATCATTTGGGTTGTAAGAGTCCTTCTTGAATCAGGACATTGAAATTACTTGTTCCTGGCTTCCATCTTAACATTTTTTTTTGTATATTTCATGAATAATACCTACTCCTAGTAAAAGGCCTTACTCCCATACTATAGTGTCTGACATTGGGAGTTTTTGGGTGTTTCTTCACCCAAATTCCATATGTGCACAATGCAAAGAGTAAGAAACTCTTGGTACTATCAACTCTTGGTACTACCAACTTGTCTCCTCCCAAAACTTTTTAGCCGTAACCTTCTAGTTAAGTCTGGATTAGCAAAATCACACAATTGGTTCCCACTGTAATAAGTGTGGAGCAGGATCCCTTTACTTTGGTTTATTTGGTTTCCCTCAGGTTCCTTGGGGGATTGGATTATGGAGACCTCAGGCTCAACCCAGATAAGCTGAGGTCCTGTAAGGTAGCACCAGGAATGTGGTAAAGTGTAAATAAATCCCTTTTGCTATTTTTTAAACATTTTTTTAAAATATTTATTTATTCCCTTTTGTTGCCCTTGTTGTTTTTATTGTTGTAGTTATTATTGTTGTTGTCGTTGTTGGATAGAACAGAGAGAAATGGAGAGAGGAGGGGAAGACAGAGAGGAGGAGAGAAAGATAGACACCTGCAGACCTGCTTCACCGCCTGTGAAGCAACTCTCCTGCAGGTGGGGAGCCGGGGTTCAAACCGGGATCCTTATGCCGGTCCTTGTGCTTTGCGCCACCTGCGCTTAACCCGCTGCGCTACAGCCCAACTCCCCCTTTTTGCTATTTTTATTTACTTCTAGTGTTTGAGTTATCTGCTACAATGGAATGACTCACTTTTTCCAGAGAATTCTAAAAGGGACATATTTTCTCCCTTCTAGTTTCTCTCCTGTTTTCATCTATTTACTGGGTCTTAATAATCATTCATTCATAAAACACGTGCTATGAAATGAACCTATCTATGTACATGGAGAACTTTTATTTTCCTTTGTAAATATGTTGACCTTTGATTGTGATGTAGTTCTTCCATCATTGCACCTCTGAATTTCTGAAGTAATCTGCTTTTGCTTTTTTTCCCCAAAACACTGCTCAGCTGCGGTTTATGGTGGTGTGGGGAATTGAACCTGGCACTTTGGAGCCTCAGGCATGAAAGTCTTTTTGCATAACCATTAAGCTATCTCTCCCACCCTTCTGAATTGAAGATATAGTACCTGTGTTTTTCTTAATGTAAAGCTAGAATAAAATAAAAATTCATAGTATATTTTAATTATTTATTTTGAGAGAGGAGAGAGGGAAAGACAGCCAGGGAGAGAAGTAAAGTATTAAAACACTATTCCAATACCCATGGAATTCTACTAGTGTTATCCCTGTTGATCCCATGTGGTGCTGGGACTTAAAGCCAAGATTGCAAAGTAGTGTGTGTACCCTACCTGGTGAGCTGTTTCTTAGCACTACTAAGAGTTTTTTTTTTAATGACCTATATAGTTGTCGGACAATCTTGTTGCTAGATGGTAACTATAATTTGATTTTTTTTTTGTCATTAAGTAAAATCACTCAGCTCTGGCTTCTAGTGGTTTGGGGAACTGAACCTGAGGCTTTTGGAACCTCAGGCATAACCTTTTTTTTTTTTTTTTGCATAACCATTAGACTATCTTCCCCACCTTTGAAATGAAAGTTTGTGAGCTGGATACAGTTCTGTTTGTGGAGAATTATTTTTCGATATCTTTGTGGGCCTATATTAAAAAGTGATGCAGAAGGGCCAGGCAGTAGTACACCTGATAGAGCACGCACATTACAGTGCTCAAGGATCTAGGTTCAAGCCCTTGGTCCCCACCTCTAGGGAGAAAGTTTCATAAATAGTGAAGTAGTACTGTTGGTCACTCTGTCTGCATATCTGCATATCTATCTATCTATCTATCTATCTAGTCACATATATACATTTCCCTCACCCTTTCCTCTCAGTTTCTCTTTGCCTCTATCCAAAATTGAATAAAAGTTTTTAAAGTTTTTTAAAAATGATGCAGAATTTGGAGCTGGGTGGTGGCACATGTGGTTGAGCACATATGTTACAATGCGCAGGGACCCAGGTTCGAGTCCCCAGTCCCCACCTGCAGGGGGAAAGCTTCATGAGTAGTGAATCAGTGCTGCAGGTGTTTCTCCCCCTTCCCTCATTATTTCTGGCTGTCTCTATTCAATTAATAAAGGTAATAAAAAATTTTAAAATGATGCAGAATTTAAAGAATGAAGTGCATAATCTCCATACTGTTTGTTATGTTTTTTGATTTATTTGTTTTATTTGGATAGAGACAGAGAGAAATTGAGAAAAAAGTGGGAGATAAAGAGGGAGAGATAGAAAGAGAGAGATACCTGTAGCACTACTTCACCATTCGTGAAGTTTACCCCCTGCTGGTGGGAACAGGGGCTTGAACCTGGGTCCTTGAGCATTGTAATATATGCACTAAACCAGGTGCCATCACTGCCCCAATCATACTTTTTGGTTTAGAAGTGTCTGTTATTGTGTTCTTCATGATGTGAAACATTGTCTATTATGTGATTATTTCTTCTAAATAAATTAGAAGAAAATTTAGTAAGCCATTACAATTATATAAGAATGGTAATATGTTTACGATATATATTTTTTCAGTCAAAAATTAAGCCAGAGCATCTGTTTTATGTATACACTATATTGATGAACTAGGTAGTCTTGGCCTACATTTTTAAAAGTTTTTTTTGTTATTATTATCATTATTATTATTTTTTCCTGAAAGAGAATACAAGGTAGTACTTTGCCATCCATGCAGTTCTGGCTCTTTTTGTCTTTGTTGCTCTCTTGTGATGCCAGGGGGCAAGTGAAAGGCCTTTACTGTAGGTATTTTACTGCTGAGCCCCTCTCTGCCCCCTATAATCTGTTATTAATAAAAGAGTTAGGCTACAGCAACATGTAGCTTGGTTTTGTTGCTTTTTAAAATTTAACTTAATATATTTATAAAATAAAAAATAGAAAATATCGACAAAACCATAGGATAAGAGAGGCAAAATTACATACATTTCCCACCACCAGAGTTCCATATCCCATGCCCTCTACTAGAAGCTTTCCTATTCTTTATCCCTCAGGGAGTATGGACCCAGGGTCATTATGGGGTGCAGAAGGTGGAAGGTCTAGCTTTTGTAATTGCTTCTCCACTGAACATGGGCGTTGGCAGGTAGATCCACACTCCTAGTACTTTTATTTATTTAAGTTTTTCTATGGGGGCCAGGCAGTAGCTCAGTGGGTTAAGCGCACATGGCACGAAGCCCAAGGACCGGCTTGAGGATCGTTGATTGAGCCCCTGGCTCCGAGCTCACCTGCAGGAGGGTGGCTTCACGGGTGGTGAAGCAGGTCTGCAGGTGTCTGTCTTTCTCTCACCCTTTCTGCAAAAATGGGAAAAATGGCTGCCAGGAACAGTGGATTCATAGTGCAGGCACTGAGCCGCAGCAATAACCCTGGAGGCAAAAAAAAAATTACTAGCTTTATTTATTGGATAGAATCAATCAGAAACAGAGAGGAATGAGGAGATAGAGAGGGAAATAGGCACCTGTAGCCCTGCTTCACCACTCTCAAAACTTTCTCCATACAGATGGGGACCAGCGGCTTGATGTGCGCTCAAACAAATGAGCCACCACCTGCCTAGCTTGCTTTTTTATTTACATAATACATATGTATTTATCAACCTGAAGGAAAATACCATGTTAATGGTCAGTGATTACCTGCAAAATCTAGGTGATTTTTAGTGTAGAGTTAATCTGGAGCTAAACTGCAAGGATCCAAATCCTTGATCATCAGACTATATAGTCTTTGATGAATTTGTTTGTTTATGAGAGAGAACCAGAGGATCTTTCTGACATGTACAGTAGAGGGGATTGAACTCAGTTCTTATCCAGGGCTTTATCTACTGCATCACCTCCTAGGCTACTCTTGCTAAGTTACGTAAACTGCTCATGCCTCAATGTCTTCTCTGTAAAATGTGGGCAGTAAAAATTGTATTTGCCTCATAGAATTCTTTCAAGTAATAAGTTGGTTGGGAAAATGCTGACAATCGTGCCTGCTACATAACAAATACTATATGAGTGTCATTATAGTTTCCAGAATTATCCATATTATTAGCAATGATTATACAGCCTTCCATACTTAAAGAACAATTCAGTAAATGTTATTTTTAACCAAAACTGTATTGCATTATTGATGCATCTTTCCAGAAATGTATCCCCCTTGTATCATAAATGTGTCAAGTTAGTGGGGGAGTGACAATGAAAGTAATGTGCATTGGGTTTCCAGAATTAATTATTTAGGAGCTATAAATACACTCACCTTTTTCTGTCCATTTAGTCTCAAATATAAGTAGATACTGAAGAGTTCCTCCTGTACCTAGGGTTGTCATGTTAGTCAAACCTCACAGCTGATGCTACACATCAGCATTACCCAGAGCTCTTATTAAGACTGAAATTGCAGGACTGGGTAGATAGTGTAATGGTTCTGCAAAAAATCTTTTATGCCTGAGGCTCTGTAGTCCTAGGTTCAATCCTCCACACCACCATAAACAAAAACAAAACTAAGCTAAACCAAACCAAACCAAACCAAAACATAGCATAACAAAAAGCAGATTGTTGGGTCCCATCCTAGAGATGATTCAGCAGGGATGGGATGGAGACTGAAAATATGCATTTCTAAGGAGTTTCCACCTGGTGCTGTTTCTTGGTTCTTGGGTCTACATTTTGGTGATCACTAACATCACTGTCAGGTAGAAACCCTGGGGCTTTCAGCCACTTTCCGCTCTATAACATGTCACTCCCCCTTTCCTCTGACTCCCCCCTCCTTATTTCCACAAATATTCTGGAGGTTTCTGCCATGGGGGCACCCAAGAGTCTGGGAAGCCACTAGGAGATGGATAGTTCAATTATTAATTCATTTGAATGGCAATTACTAAACATTTACCAAGTTCCATGTTCTATGAAAAGCCAGAAAAAGATAAAAAATGTAACATTCTCTGTTGGATAGTATGCCAGCTCCCCCTGGCTTCTGCTTAACCATATGCCTATATAGGGATAGATTTAATCCCATTCAAAGCTTTGGTCTATTTATATAAATCACTTTTACATTTACATAAAGCACTCCCTCCAGGGCATTGGTGGTTCAGTGATAGGATTCTCGCCTGCTCCACCCCCTCCTTGTCACACTCTGATTTTCACCAGTCACTTTTCTCTCCACCCTCTCTATGTCACATCCTGTTTCCACCCTACTTGGCAAGTATATATAAAGACAGCATTGTGAGTTTTAGGGTACTTTACCTTGAGTTTAGCTTAGCTCGGCTTAGATTGTGCTGCGTCCTGCATGAATAAAGAGATACTGCCTACAGCTCAACCATGAGTCCCCGGTCGTCTGTTACCCGCCCGTGAAGCCAGCCCGGCGAAAACAACATATGGCACTACAACGTGGGACCAGACCTGCGCAACTCCCAGATAAGTGAAGACTTTGCCTACCTATGCACTATGGTCTTCTCTTCTACTTATGAAGAGGTTTGCCAAAGCCTCTACTATTTCATCATGAGACAGTTACTCTGTCTCTGGAACATTTTACTCTGGGCCACACTTCGGTTCCTTGACTGGGAACTTTGGTTTCTTATGACCAGGATCATAGAGCTTGGGAGATGCATGGAGATTTCTCCTTGGACTTTCTGGATTCCCTTGCCCATGTTTCCTGAGGAAAAGGACTACATTTTGCTCCGGGCCACAATTTGGTTCTTTATGACCGTGATCGTAGACCTTGGGATATGCATGGGGATTTCCACTGGGACTTTCTGGACTTCTTCGCATGTTTCCCATGGAGAAGGACTACTCTAATTTGAAGAACATTCTCGAGTACCCTGGCAGTTCCCAAGAATGGAGACACGTGGTGGTTAGTTCTACTCTCCTGATTGGATTCTTTCTTCGATGGGAAGACACTTTTAAAAGTAGATGCCTGAAGCAATCCAGCCGGAACAGTCAGAAACACCCTAAATGGAATTTCGAGGAGCTTTTTGGACTAGGACGCCCTCCGGGGACTCTTAATCCTATATGGAGAGATCTCGATAATCTGGTTCAAGTTGCGTTTCATAAGAGAATGATTTGAATGACTGATTTTTTGTTTGACATTGACTTAAAAAAAATGCTAGATGCAGCCATGATTTCTAGAGACATCCAGAAACAATCCAAAAAATTGTTTTTTTCCCTCCTTTGATTTCTCTTTTACGTCTTGACATGAATCTGAAACGTTTAATCCTGAAAACTGTATGAGTTATGGGTGGGGCAGATAGTGCAATGATTATGTTAATTATTCTCATGCCTGAGGCTTTTAACCGTGGTTCTTCTGTTTACCTTTCCACATTTTATTGAGTTTAAACTGTTTAAACAACCTTAAAATCATACTAGAAAGGACTTCCAATTATAATGGAGTTATCAATTATAGTAAACTTCTAATCTGCTACAAGTTTTGTTTGACAAGTAAGTGAATTTCAGCTGTCAAAGTCTTCACATGAAAAAGCATCTACTCAAATGGAATTCCTGGAAATCAATTTGGATCCTGTTCTCTGACATCGCCCACAAGATGGAATGACTACAACACACCCCCGGAAACCAATGAGGTGACCTGGAATGACCTAAAGAAACAGATTCACAGACTCCAAAGCTCACTCTCTACAGAAAAGCAGAATTCTGGTGGCCGACATTCCCCATCGAGACAGACGTGCAGCGTTTCATCCTCTGGCATTTTCTTCTGTGGTCAGCTACTTTGGACTGACACCTCCATCGGACTTACTGGTACAAGCTGCTGTGTTTCTCAAAGACTAACTTCAGCCAATTGCATTGAGACTTTATAGACCATGTCCCCTCGCCTGCAGGCTCTGCCCTAGAGGCAGAAAACTCCCCCTCCTTATTAGGTTATGCCCACAGAGGCATGAAGCGCCCCAAGAGGCAAGAGGTGCCCACAGAGGCAGGAAACGCCCTTTGAGGCAAGAGATGCCCCCAGAGGCATGAAGCGCTCCCAGAGGCAAGAAATGCCCTTTTGCCTGCTAGGCCTTGCCCTTTGAGGCAAGAAAAGCTCCCCTTGGCATCACACTGGTTATTGCTGCTCGCCTATTTTGTTTTCCATGTCTTATGCCAGTTCTTTTGAAAACGCCTGTACAATATAGGTTTCTGTTCACCACACAATGGCCATTAGTTAAAAAGAAAGGGGGAGATGTTGGATAGTATGCCAGCTCCCCCTGGCTTCTTCTTAACCATATGCCTATATAGGGATAGATTTAATCCCATTCAAAGCTTTGGTCTATTTACATAAATCACTTTTACATTTACATAAAGCACTCCCTACTACGTGAATAAAGATATACTGCCTACAGCTCAACCATGAGTCCCTGGTCGTCTGTTATCCGCCCATGAAGTCAGCCTGGCGAAAACAACATAACCCATCGAAAACAACAATTCTCAGTATGCAAAGTACTTCCATTAAATTTTGTCTCAATTCATCCTCACATTATTTATAGGAAATAAGCAGTGGCTTACATCACCCTACAGATGAGTGAACCAAAAACTGAGGGAGGGTGCCTGTGCCACAAAGTAGCTGAGGTGAACTTGAACTCTGTCCCTCTGAACCCCATTTCAGAGTCTTCATCTACATGCCATTCTGAGCTAAATTTCCTCTAAGATGCTTTGTGACTTTGAGTCACTTTTGACAAGTTTTGGCTGAATCAAATAGTGATAAATTTTTAACTGTTCGTTGGGGGGTAAATAACATAATGGTTATACAAAGAGAGTTTCTTGCCTGAGGTTCCAGAGTCCCAGGTTCAATCCCCTACAACACCATAAGCCAGAGCTGAGCAGTGCTTTGGTTAAAAAAAAAAATTAACTGTAGTTTCAAAATGGTAAGTGGGTGATACTTTACATAAGCATCTAGAAAGTTACTGAAGATTATTGGCTGTGCATGTCAGCAAATATTTATTGAGTACCAAATGCATAATAAGGAACATGGTAAGTGTTTAAGATTGAAAATATATGTGATATATTTAATTATGTGTTTTAAAATCTTGGCTGGTGGGGCTGGACAGTAGTGCACCCAGCTGAGCCCATATATTACTGTGTGCTAAGACCAGGCTTGAGTCCCCACTCCTCACCTTCAGGGGCATGCTTTGGGAGAGGTGAAGTAGGGCTGCAGGTGTCTATTTTGCTCTCTTCCTCTCTATCTCTCTCTCCTTTCTCTTTCCCTTTCTTTCTTCCTTTCCTTCCCTCCCCCTTTTCTTTCCCCTCCCCTTCCCTTCCCTCTCCCAGAGCACTGCTCAGCTCTGGCTTACAGTGGTGGCGGTGGGATTGAACCTAGGACTTTGGAGCCTCAGGCATGAAAGTTTGTTTGTATAACCATTATGCTATCTAGCCCCTGCCCTTCCCTCTCAAGATAAGAAGTCTATTTTAGGTATATCCCAAGGGGCCCATGACTTTACCAGTTTTTGCCTGAGCCCAACAGCAAACATGCAGGTAGGCTATAGGTATTGCCTAGGGAGATGGTGTTAGAGTTGGAAATAGGACTAGAAAGATGGATTAGAGAAGAGAGTAGCTCCCAAACATGGGAAAAGTATATAAATACCCTTAACTATTGACCTCATTGATCTGATATGATCTGGGTTCCATGTCTGTTCAGTGCAGGAGCGTGTCTAACCTCCGCATCCCTTTAGGTCTGAGCTTGCATTTCATGGTTATAGCTAGGAACATTCTGGGCAGCACTAATTTCAGGACTTGTCTTCCTTGAGTGGCAGAATATGTTGACCCATTCTCCTTACAGAGAATGGGGCAGTACCTACTACTGTTGTTCTACATTGAGAGCAAGGTACTGTAGAGGCCCACAAGAGGATTTATGATATTTCTGATGGAGATGACCAGTAATGGTGGAGAGAGGGACCTGTTAGAGGTTTAGCCCCATCATATCTATGTGGGAGTCCCAGGATTCCAGGTCAGGGTATTTTAGTGGGTACTATATTTTTAGTCTGCTAGTGGCTATCCAGATTTTGTACTGTTATCAGCTCTGGACTGGGTCTTGGGAAGGGAAGTCATAGCCCCCTCTCCACTCACCTTTCTCCTTGTAGACTTCAAAGGATTCTAAGGAAGAAGCAAGTTGCCACTTGCTGCACTTCCCTCCACCAGTTTGGCAGGTTTTTCCTGCAGTTGCTGCTCAGTGACCCATGGAGACCTGCATGGCTCACAGACATAGGACAAATAACTCAGGTTTGGCAAGCAAAAGGTGGAATTGGTCTTGTCAAGTGATTCTGAGAACCTGAAGAGGGACTTCATTATACTACTGATGATTTCCCTCTCTGCCTTGCAGTCAGTTGGAGTTTTGAACTATATTTAGTATTCAGAACTCAGAGAACTCTTTGTACTCACTGCTTGAGAAAATATTACAAAGTGAACCTTTTCTCTTGGTGAGGGAGAGAGAGCTTCTGAAGAACCCTGCTGTTGTCCTTCAGCTGATAATCATATCTGACATACATCAACTGGCTATCACCATACCAGGTTCTTTGTACATTTTTTAGATGGGGAGAAGGGAAAATCCACCTATTCTTTAAAAGAAATGCACAGGCTGATGAAATAGCTCACCTGAATAGTAACCTGCTTTGCCACATGTGCAATCCATGTTCAAGCCTGGCCTCCCATTGAAGGGAGATTCAGTGTGGTTTCTTTTATTCTCTCTCTGCCTCTCTGTTTCTCTAAAACATATTACACATTTAATACAGTCCTTATCTATTGATAGAGAGAAACTGATTGCTGTAGTAGTGAGGCTAGCAGCTCACCTCCACTGTGCACACTGGGGACTGGGTGCAAGTACTCTTGCTGACCTGGCAGGCTGTGCCAGGTGCTTGGCAGGCTCTTGTAAATTATCATGGTGGCAGATTAGGAGTGTCCCACCAGAAGCTGCAAGGCCTGCTGAGTACCCACTGTGGTTAATTCCCCTTCTGTTGGTTCAAGCAGGTGATGAGACTAAAGCAAACTTATGAGATGGGAAATGGTTCTCCTCTTACTGGAAGTGGCTACAAAAGGGTGTGCAGTACAAGGGATGAGCACACAGCTATTATCACAGCTATCTTTGCCAGTAAACTACAATGCTGGACTTGAAAGAAAAAAAATCTAATCACTGTTGATCTGTAACTAGCTCCAGAAGTGTAATAATGGAACCACACCCATAACCTGTTCTGAATCCATTGGTGGATAGTACAGCCAAGGTACTGGACCAGGTAGCTACTGTCAATAAAGAGAAAGAGTTTCTGTTTGCAATTGTGGAGGTGTGAAGAAATCATCCACTGATAGGGAGGTGACTCAGTGTGCAGGGTGCAGGTTGATCTTTCCTTAAATAAGTATATAAGTACATACATCTAGAAAGATGAAGAGATGATCCTGTAACATACCAGATTCTCTAGAGACTAGACAAATAAGTAAGCATGAGGCAGATAGGTGAGAGAGAGAGAGAGAGAGCATAAAGGGAAAATTCTTAACATTTAGACATACCTCCTGTTCACATAGGAGAGACCAGACATTTTTTTAGAAACTTTTAAAAATTTTTATTTATTTTTCCTTTTGTTGCCCTTGTTATTGTAGTTATTATTATTGTTATTGTTATTGATGTCATCATTGTTAGATAGGACAGAGAGAAATGGAGAGAGGAGGGGAAGATAGAGGAGGGGAGAGAAAGATAGACACCTGCAGACCTGCTTCACCACCTGTGAAGCGACTCCCCTGCAGGTGGGGAGCCGGGTACTCAAACTGGGATCCTTAAGCCAGTCCTTGTGCTTTTGCCATGTGCATTTAACCCGCTGTGCTACCACCTGACTCCTGAGACCAGACATTTTGAGCAGCTCACTTCATGGCCCTAAGTGTTGTTTTAGATAATCTTCACTAATGCAAAAGACTTTGGGAAGATACAAGAGAAAGGCCATTTAGGAGGGTTACGGAAAAAAAAAAAGGCATAATTAAAAATAAATGTATGTGTAGGCTGGGAAGATAGCATCCTAGTTAGGCTAAAAGACTTTCCTGCCTGAGGCACCAAAGGTCCAGGGAGCACCCCACCTCCATTTGAGCACCCCACTGTAGGCCACTCTCTCCAGGTCAATACAAGAAATCAGATATCACCAAATCACATAAATAACTCTACCATGGGCTTTAGTGGGGAAATGAAGAAGTGTTCAGTCTGCTGCCAACACAAACTGAATGGGGAATTGGAGTTATAGATGGCGTGTTCCAATTTAGCATGAGCACACAGCTTCCCCCATGCTCTACGTCTTTATTACTGAAAAGAGTTATTATTATTTTTTTTTGGCCTGTTGCTTCACCAACACCTGGGACCTCAGTCTTAGAGAGTCATTGTCTCAGGACCTGCTTTACCAGAATCTGTGATTTAAAAAAAAAAAGAATCTGTGCATTAACAAAGTCTCCAGATGACTTGGACATAGTTAAAGAGGAAACAGGGTATGCTAGAGAACCATGTGGCAATAAAAACTGATGTAGAATCATCTTTGATATCTCATCATATGAAAAATGTCTTAAATTTGTTGTTATAAGGGCAAAATGTAATTTTCAGAGTCAAGCTTAGAGTCCCAACTACAACACTTTGGTCAAATTCACACTGTGAATAAAATCTCGTAGTTCAATTATTTTAAGTGGTGCTCTAGCTGCTCTATCACTCTTTCTGTCATGTGAAACTCTCATGTGAAATGAATGAAAGTGGATGGGGGTGATAGCTTAATGGTTATGCAAAAAGACTCTCATACTTGAGGCTCAAAGGTCCCAGGTTCAATTCCCATATACCACCATAAGCCAGAGCTAAGCAGTGCTCTGGTCAAATTAAACAAACTAAAAAAGAAAAGAAAGGAAGAAAGAAGTGACTAAATGAGGACTTTAAAAACAAAAAGAAGACACTTACCAGGTGGTTTTACTCATGTAGAAAATAGAGATCTGATTTTCATGAACTTTCCAAAAACAAACAAACAAAAACTCCAAGCAAAACAGACACAGCAAGCTGTAAGACTTGTAAGAATTATGGTTGTTATCTTTAGAAGGTGGGAGGGTGGGGATACAGAACTTTGGTGGTGGGTGTGGTGTGGAACTATACATTGTATTCTTACAGTCTTTCAACAAACAATAACAAATAAATAAAACAAAAAGAAGGGCCTGGGCTGTGGCGTACCTGGTTGACCACACATTACCATGTGCAAGGACCCAGCTATAAGCCCTTGGTCCCCACCTGAATGGGGGAACTTCATAAGCAATGGAACAGTGCTGCAGAGCCTTTATTTCTCCCTGCCTTTCTATCCACCCTTACCCCACTAATTCTGAATTTCTGGCAAAAAAAAGAGAGAAGAAAAAAATAATAATAGCCACCAGGAGCAGTGGATTCCTAGTACGGTGACAACCATGTTAGCAATAACACAAAATCTTCCCAAACCCATGAAAAACACACAAAACACACCCCAGAAAAAGAAGTAATAGTTTGTGGAAATAAGCTAGAGGTAAGGCTTATTCAGTTCTCTGGAGAAAATACCCTTTAAAGAAAGCACTTACTTTGTTTTTTGTTCAGAGGCAGTCTCTACCCACATTTCCCCATTTTTTAAATGATTAATAATAGGCTACACAATTGGAAGATTACAATTATATATTGTGTATAGTTCCATACCACACCCACCACCAAAGTTCTGTATCCCCAGTTTCCTACTTCCCAGAGATAACCACCACAGTTCTCATAAGTCTTTTAAATAGCTCACTTACTTCTGCTTTTATTTCAAGTTCGTGTGTATCAGATCATTAGATTCTACATATGAGTGAAACTGAGAAGGAACCAGACATGATTCTGGTACTTGTGCTGCCAGGGATTGAACTCAGGATCTCATGCTTGAGAGTCCATGCTTTATCCACTGCACCACTCTCCAATCACTCAATGGCCATTATTTTTTTTGTTATCTTTGTTTACTTATTGGATAGAGACAACCAGAAATCAAGGGGAAGAGGGGAGAGATAGAGAGACATCTGTAGCACTGTTTTACCACTCTTGAAGCTTTTCCTCCTTCAGGTGCTGACTAGGGACTTGAACCCAGGTCTTTGTGCAGTATAGCATGCACACTCAACCAGGTGCACCACCACGAAGCCCCTTTAATGGGCATTTAGGATGATTCCACTCTTTGGCTATTGTGATAATGTAGCTATGTGTCGGCATTCACGCGGGGTGACACCCAGCAGGAAGGCGAATCCAACTGGCTCTCGCTCACTTGCTCAAGGGACGACACGAAGCAGAGACACCAGTGAGAAATGATGTGTTCTCAAATCTCGTTTATTGGCAAGTGGACATGAATTTAAATAGAAAACCAAACAAAGGACATTATTCAGATATGTCAGAAATTACAGGTTTCTTAAAGGTCAGCTTGCCCCTATGGTAGGGGGCTGGTTATGACAGGAATTTGATGAGATACATAAAGGTCAAGATAATTAGTCTCCTGATGCAGGCATTTAATTACCCAAAGGAATTTGAGGGGAGAATAGGGGTTGAACCAGTTAAGGCTAGGTAGAGAGAAGATAAGCAAATTAAGGACATAAAAGGGCACTGCTAGGAGTGTGTGATAAGGTGTGTTCTCCTCTGTGATCAGAAGGTGAGGTGAACTTTGAGTAAGTAGGTAGCCATGTGGCCTGCAGTTAATGGAGAGGTGCAGTGAGGTCTCTGTGGGCTTGAGAGACTAATAAGGCAAGCTTAGTCTGGGAGACTTTTTCCCTCTTGGCTCACATCTATGATGAGAAAGACTAACAAGTGGGGTGTCTAGCCAGACCTCCATCCAAGGATGGGAGAGTTCCCCTATCCTCTACCAAGCTATCTCATAGTCCCAAATCTATGAACATAGGAGTGCATATGTTCCTTCAAATTAGTGTTTGAATGCCTACTGGATAAATGCCTAGGAGTGTTATTGCTGGAACATAAGGTACTTCCATTTTTATTTATTTAAAGATTCCCCATACAGTCTTCAAAAGAGACTGCACCAGTTTGCATCCCCACCAGCAGTGGAGCAGAGTTCTCTTTTTTCTCTCTCTTTTTTAAATTACTTATTTATTAGACAGAGACAGCCAGAAATGGAGAGGGGAGGAGGAGTTAGGGAGAGAAGCAGAGACTCCTGCAGTACTGATTCACCACTCACAAAGCTTTTTTTCTGCAGGTGGGGACTGGAGTCTTGAACCTGGTCCTTGTGTGTTGTAACATATGCTCTCAACCAGGTGTGCTGTAACTGGCCTCTGAATACCCTTTAATCTACAACCTCTCCAACATCTGAAGTTTCCTGATTTGTTGATGTAAGTCATTCCTTCAGGTGTGAGATTATATCTCTATTTAATTTTAATTTGCATTTCTCTAATGATAAATGAGCATTCACCCAGACTTTAGATCTTTTCCCATGAAATCAGTCATTTGCCAAATTCCTATTTGGAAAATGGTTTATTTTCTTCTTCTATGCTACTGTAATCAAAAATAGAAAGCTGTTTTTCAACTATAAACCCCTTTTCTCCAACAAAACTGAGATGGACTCTGGGGTTTGGAAAAATGAAATCAAACTGATCTGAGGTTTGTGATTTAGATCTGTGACAGCCCCTCCTTGGGAAAATCCATACAGTTACGTTCTTTTCTTTTCTTTTTTTAAAATTATCTTTATTGGAGGTCAGGCGGTAGCACAGCGGGTTAAGTGCACATGGCACAAAGCACAAGGACCAGCGGTAAGGATCCCAGTTTGAGCCCCCAGCTCCCCACCTGCAAGGGGGTTGCTACACAAGCGGAGAAACAGGTCTGCAGATGTCTATCTTTCTCTCCCCCTCTCTGTCTTCCCCTCCTCTCTCCATTTCTCTCTGTCCTATCCAACAACAATGACATTAATAACAATAGTAATAGCCACAACAAGGATAAAACAACAGGGGCAACAAAAGAGAAAAATAGCCTCCAGGAGCAGTGGATTTGTGGTGCAGGCACCGAGCCCCAGCAATAACCCTGGAGGCAAAAAAAAGGATATATATATATACTTATATATATACTTTATTTTATTTATTAGACAGAGACAGCTAGACATTGAGAGGGAAGGGGATGATAGACAGGAGAAACTAGAGACACCTGCAACAGTGCTTCACCACTCTCAAAGCATTCATCCTGCAGGTGGGGGCTGGGAGCTTGAACTCAGGTTCTTGCACATTGTAATGTATGCTGAACCATGTGCATCACCACTCAGCCCTTATAGTTGCATTTTTTTGGCTTTTGTGGGACCAAGACAGAACCTTGCAAATCCCCTTGTACTGATATGGACCCCAAACCTTTTACTGAACAGAACTGGGCAGTGGAGCCCACCTGATCTTTGTTCACTAACTTCTCATTACCATAGCAAAAATCATGGTCCCAAAGACTTTATTCCTCACTTTTCTACACTCCCTGTGTGATTATTTGTATGTTTTTCAACCTCATCTCTTTAATAATGTGATTTTTTTTCCTCTGGCAGAACTCCTAAGTATGTATCCATGACTCAACCACTCTAACTATATTCTGTATAAAACCAGAATCTTCTCATCTCATCTTCATAGCCCAGTAATAGACTTCCTAAGTTGAGTTATTTTCTAAGCATATAAACCCCTTCTTTCCTACATAGTTGTTTTTGGGTACCTTTTTGTTTATTTTTGAGCTTTTTTTCTTTTCTGTTTTATTTTATTGATATAATAATGATCGACAAGACCATAGGATAAGAGGGGTACAATTCCACACAATTCCCGCCCCCAGTTCTATATCCCTTCCCTTCCCTTGGAAGCTTTTCTATTTTTTTTTAAATTTTATTTATTTATTCCCTTTTGTTGCCCTTGTTTTATTTTTGTAGTTATTATTGTTGTCATCATTGTTGGATAGGACAGAGAGAAATGGAGAGAGGAGGGGAAGACGGGGGGGGGGGAGAGAAAGACACCTGCAGACCTGCTTCACTACCTGTGAAGCAACTCCCCTGCAGGTGGCTGGGGGCTCGAACCGGGATCCTTATGCCAGTCTTGCAGCAGTCCTTGCACTTTGCGCCACCTGCGCTTACCCCGCTACACTACAGCCCGACTCCCAGCTTTCCTATTTTTTATCCCTCTCTGAGTATGGACCCAGGGTTATTATGGGGTGAAGAAGGTGGAAGGTCTGGCTCCTGTAATTGCTTCTCTGTTAGTCATGGGCGTTGGCAATTCAATCCATACTCCCAGCCTGTTTCTATCTTTCCCTAGTGGGGCAGGGCTCTGGAAAGGTGGGGTTCTAGGACACATTGATGAGGTTATCTGCATTTTTTTTGTTTTTTGGGTCAGAGAGTGAGCAAGAGAGAGTACTGAAACTTCCTTGAATGTGGTGGATGTTGGGATCAAACTTGGGTCACGCACATGGCAAAACAGGTCATTATCCAAGTAAGAGTAATGATTCTCTAGACCACATTAGGCAGACTGACTAGTTATTCAGACCCATTGTACTTTCTCTGTCTCCAATGGATTTCTGAGCTGACCCATAGCAGTGATAAGCAGGACTCTGTGAAGTCTCACTCACCAGCTGTGAAACCTTTGATGCTCAATTCTTTTTCACCCCTCAGGGTGTATTTCTCCCTGAGTTTAAATTGCATCTCTACTGCTACAAATTAGTCCTCCATCACTTATTTACTTATTTAAAAAAGGAGACATTAACAAAACAGTAGAATAGGAAGGGTACAACTCCACACAATTCCCACCATCAGATCTCTATATCCCATCCCATCCCCTGATAGCTTTCCTATTCTCTATCCCTCTGGGAGTATGGACCCAAGGTCATTGTGGGTTGCAGAAGGTAGAATGTTTAGCTTCTGTAATTGCTTTCCCACTGAACATGGGCGTTGACTGATCGATCCATACTCCCAGTCTGCATCTCTCTTTCCCTAGTAGAGTGGGTTTCTGGGGAAGCGGAGCTCCAGGATACATTGGTGGGGTCATCAGTCCAGGGAAGTCTGGTTGGCATCATGCTGGCATCTGGTACCTGGTGGCTGAAAAGAGAGTTAGCATACAAAGCCAAACAAATTGTTGAACCATTATGGACCTGAAGGCTAGAATAGTGCAGATGAAGTCTTAGGGGGTACTCACTGCAGACTATTGTGTACTTTTGCTTTCAGGTATATATTTTGCCCTAGTTTATGGATATTTGTGAACATATGCTCTATCTCAGGGGACCTGGTCTATATCTAGGTTTTGGGACTTTGTTAGGAAGTGAACCTCCTGGAATGGAATTAGAGAATACTATGGAAGGAAAGGTCTTGCCTGAGTAGTGAAGCTGAAGGGTTGTCATTCCATACCTGAAGTCTCTGGACACAGTCTGAAATGAAGCATGCTGGGGTGGCACTCATTGTGTTGATTAGGTTGCGATTGGCGGATGCAATATTATTTGATATGAATTGAGAGAAACATGCAGGAAAGTGCTACCCACCCTAAGGTTCCAGGACTGGGGGAAATATAGGCTCTATAGTGGAAATGTGAGGTTCCTGCTGTCTTAGGGTTCAAGAAGACAATGGATAGTTATTGTTATCATCACATTATTTGGTAATTGGGTTAACTTTGAAAGGTCCCTTTGTTAGGGTTTGCTATATAATATCCAGCATCTTGTATATAGCTGTGCCACCAGTTGTTTCTGTTCTACCTGCTCTAGGCTTTTGAGAGAGTCAACATATCAAAGACTTAGCCTATGTACTAAAAAGACCTAGTCTGTGTTTTAAAAAGTTCGAGACATACAATAAAATTTCCCCTCGCGTATTAATTAAATAGTGATTAATATGACAGCAATTTAATAGTAGTGTACATAAACACCATTCCCACTGCCAAAAGACTGTGTCCCATCCCACCCATCTCCCCCGCCACCCCGGGAAGCTGAATGTCCACACTTACCCTCACCACAGGGTTTTTACTTTGTTGCCCTACTCTCAGTTTAGTCAGATCCTGCTTTTAGTTTCCCTTTCTGTTCTTTCTCAACCTCTGTTGATGACTGGGATCATCCCATACTCATCTTTATCTTCCTGACTTAGCTCACTTAACATAATTCCTTCTAGCTCCATCCAAGATGCATCAGAGAAGGTGGGTTCATTGTTCTTAATAGCTGCATAGTATTCCATTGTGTATATATACCACAGCTTTCTCAGCCGTTCATCTGTTGTTGGGCACCTGTGTTCCTTCCAGGTTTTAGCTATTATGAATTGTGCTGCTACGAACATAAGTGTACACATATCTTTTTGATTGGGCATTATGGAATCCTTGTGGTATATCCCCAGAAGAGGAATTACTGGGTCCTATGCAAGGTCCATGTCTAGCCTTGTGAGAGTTCTCCAGACTGCTCTTCAGAGAGACTGGACCAGTTTACATTCCCACCAGCAGTGCAGAAGGGTTCCTCTGTCCCCACAGCCAATCCAGCATTTGTTGCTGCTGTCCTTTTTGATGTATGCCATTCTCACAGGAGTAAGGTGGTATCTCAGTGTTGCCTTTATTTCCATTTTGCTGAGAATCAGTGACCAAGGGCAGTTTTTCATATGTTTGTTAGCCTTTTGGATCTCCTCTGAAGTGAATGTTTTGTTCATATCCTCTGCCCATTTTTGGATGGGGTCATTTGCTTTTTTGTTGCTAGTTTGCTGAGCTCTTTGTATATTTTGGTTATTAGTATATTTTGTATATTTGTATGTTTTTGTATATTTTGCTTATTAGTCTCTTGTCTGATGGATGGCATGTGAAGATCTTCTCCTATTCAGTGAGGAGTCTGTTTGTGTGATAGTTTCTTTGGCTGTGTAGAAGCTTTTGAATTTGATGTAGTCCCATTGGTTTGTTTCTGCTTTAGCCTTCCTTGCAGCTGGGTTTGTTTCATCAAAGATGTCCCTCAGTTTTAGGTGGGGAAGTGTTACACCACTGTTTTCCTCTAAGTATTTGATAGTTTCTGGTCTAATATCCATGTCCTTGATCCATTTGGAGTTGATTTTTGTTTCTGGTGAGATAATGTGGTTCAATTTAATTCTTTTGCATGTTTCAACCCAATTTTCCCAGCACCATTTATTGAAGAGAGCCTGCTTCTTCCATTTAATACTTTGTACCCCCTTATCAAAGATTATATGTACATATGTGTGGGGTTTAGTTCTGGGCTTTCAATTCTATTCCACTGGTCTGTGTGCCTATTTTTGTTCCAGTACCGGGCTGTTTTGATGATGGCCTTGTAATATAGTTTGAGATCTGAGAGTGTGATGCCTCCATTTATGTTTCTTTTACTCAAGATGGTTTTGGCAATTCTAGGTGTTTTCTGGTTCAAGATAAATTATTGTAGTTTTTGTTCTATTCTCTTAAAAAGCACGGTGGAACTTTGATCAGTATCACATTAAATTTGTATATGGCTCTGAGGAGAATATTGGTTTTGATGATATTTATTCTTCCGATCCATGAGCATGGGATGTCTTTCCATTTTTTGGTATCAGTTTCTATTTCCTTGAATAGTGACTCATAGTTTTCAGTATACAAGTCTTTCACTTCTTTGGTCAGCTTTATTCCTAGGTATTTATTGATTTTGCTGCAGCAGTGAATGGAAGTGATTTCTGGATATCTTCTTCTCAGATTTAGTATTTGCATAAAGAAATGCCACTGATTTTTGAACATTAATTCTGTAGCCTGACACCTTGCTATATTGGCTAATAACTTCCAGTAGTTTTCTTTTTTTAAAAAAATATTTTATTTATTTATTCCCTTTTGTTGCCCTTGTTGTTTTATTGTTGTAGTTATTATTGTTGTTGTCGTCATTGTTGGATAGGACAGAGAGAAATGGAGAGAGGAGGGGAAGACAGAGAGGAGGAGAGAAAGATAGACACCTGCAGACCTGCTTCACCTCCTGTGAAGCGACTTCCCTGCAGGTGGGGAGCTGGGGTTTGAACCGGGATCCTTATGCTGGTCCTTGTGCTTTGCGCCACCTGCGCTTAACCCGCTGCACTACAGCCTGACTCCCTCCAGTAGTTTTCTACTGGATTCTTTAGGTTTTCTATATACTATCATATCATCTGCAAAGAGTGAGAGCTTGATTTCTTCCCTTCCAATCTGTATTCCTTTGATTTCTTTCTCTTGCCTGATTGCTATGGCAAGAACTTCCAATACTATGTTGAAGAGTAATGGTGACAGTGGATAGCCCTGTCTAGTCCCGGTCCAAGGGGGAATGCTTTTAGCTTCTGTCCATTGAGTATGATGTTGGCTGTAGGTTTGCTATATATGGACTCCATTATCTTGTGGAATTTCCCATCTATTCCCATTTTTTGTAGTGTTTTGAGCATGAATGGGTGTTGGATTTTGTCAGAGGCTTTCTCTGCATCTATTGAGATAATCATGTGTTTTTTCGTTTTGCTTTTATTGACGTAGTGAATGACAGTGATTGACTTATGGATGTTATGGATGTTGAACCAGCCTTGCATTCCTGGGATAAATCCCACTTGGTCATGATGAACAATCTTTTTGATATACTGCTATATCCGGTTGTCCAAGATCTTGTTTAATATTTTGGCAGCTATGTTCATCGGAGGTATTGGTTTTGGTATCAGGTTGATGTTGTCTTCATAGAAGGTGGAAGGGAGTATTCCTGTTTCTTCAATCTTATGGAAAAGTTTTAGAAGTATGGGTATTAACTCTTTCCTGAAGGTTTTATAGAATTTGTTTGTGAAGCCGTCTGGTCCAGGACTTGTTGTTGGGGAGATTCTTAATAACTGTTTCGATTTCTTTGTCTGTGATTGGTGCATTTAGGTTTTGTAGTTCTTTTTGGTTCAGTTTTGGAAAGGCATGTATTTCTAGGAATTCTTCCAGTTTTTCAGGATTTTCTAGCTTGGTGGCGTATAGTTCTTCATAGAAGTTTCATATGATTTTCTGGATTTCTGTGATTTCAGTTGTGATATCTCCTCTGTCATTTACAGTTCTATTAATTTGAGTCTTTTCCCTTTTATTTAGTGAGTTTGGCTAGGGGTTTTTGAATCTTGTTTAATTTTTCAAAGAACCAACATTTGGCTTCATTGATCTTTTGTTTGGTTCTCTTATTTTCGATGTTGTTTATTTCTGCTCTAATCTTGGTGATTTCTGTCCTTCTGGTTGCTTTAGGGTTCCTTTGTTCTTCCTTTAAGTCCTTAGGCATGCAGTAAGGTTGTTTATTTGAACTTTTTTTTTTTTTTGTTCTCTAATATGTGATTGTATGGCTATGAGTTTCCCTCTCAATACTGTTTTAGCTGTTTCCCAAATATTTTGATAGCTCATGTCTCCATTTTTATTTGTTTCTAGGAACATTTGAATTTCTTGCTTGAGTGTCTCTGACCCAGTGGTTCTTAAGCAGTATGTTGTTGAGTTTCCAGATTCTGTGACTTATAGTAATTTTCTGTTTGTTGTTAAATGTTATCATTACTCCACTGTGGTCTGAGAAGATACTTGGGATGATTTCAATGCTCTTGAATTTGTTGATGCTGTCTTTGTGGCCTAACATGTGGTCTATCCTTGATTATGTGTTGGGTGGATTTGAAAAGATGTGTATTCCAGTTTTTTGGGGTGAAGAACTCTGAAAATGTCCAGGAGGTCTAGTCTGTCCATCTCTTCATTTAGTTCTCTTGTTTCTTTGTTGATTCTCTGCTTCATTGATCTAAGTGTGAGAGTGGGGTGTTGCAGTCTCCCATTATTATTGTATTACTATTTATGTATTTTTGTAGTTCTTTAAGTAGGTGATGTATTTAGATGGTCCCTCATTGGGTGCATAGATGTTAATAAATGTTAAATCTTCTTGGTTGATTGATCCTCTAGTCATTATGTAATGGCCTTGTCTATCTTTTATTACTTTGTTTTATTTAAAATCTATTGTGGCAGAGATGAGAATGGCTGTTCCTGCCTTTTTTGTGTTCCATTAGCCTGTATGATAGTTTACTATCCTTTTCCTTTAAGTCTGTGTTTATCTTGTTGGGTCAGGTTGGAATCTTGCAAGCGACATATGGTTGGGTTGTGTTTTCTGATCAATCCTCCCACTCTGTGTCTTCTAATGGGTGAATTTAGTCCATTGACATTAAGGATTGAATGTATTATAATGCCATTACGCAACAATTCTTTATTTGCCTTTGTTATATGGCAAGTATATGGAGAGTCTGCGGATAGACTTATGGGTTTTCCCCTGTATGTGACTTTTTGTTTTTCTCTTGCAGCCTTTAGGATCCTTTCTTTATCTTTGCTTCTTTTCATTGTAACTATGATGTCTCTTAGTGTCTTCAGGTCTGTATTGATTCTGTTTGGGACTCTCTGGGCCTCTTGAATCTTAATGTCTTTTCTGTTGTTCAGGCCTGGGAAGTTTTCTTCTGTAAGTTCCTCTAGAATGTTTACTTCCCCTTCCTTTCTTTCTTCCTTTCTTTCTTCCTTTGGCAGGCCAATTATATGAATGTTACTTCTTTTGAGATCATCCCATATCTCTCTGTTGTTGTTTTCAGTGTCTCTCAATCTCTTTTTGAGCTCCTTTACCTCTTTCTTAGTTTTCTCTAGCTCATCCTCTGTCTGGCTAATTGTGTTTTCTGCTTCTGTTAGTTTGCTTTACCTTCCCTCAGCTTCTTTCTTCAGTTCAACTATTTCAGCTTTCAGTTCTCTAATTACCTCAAGGTAGCTAGTATTTTCCTTGAGGGTATCATCTGTTGTTTCTCTAATTCTCCTAGCCCTTTCTTCCATAGTTGTCTTAATTTCTGTGATTATTAAGTTTACTATTGCTTGCATAGTTTTCTTATCTATGTTACTTCTTGATTTGTAGTTTCCTCTGGGCTTTTGTCTTCATTCATTGTAGTAGCAATTTTATTTGCTCTTGGTTTAACCATTTCTTTTATTGATGTGTTTTTTATTTGTATGTTCTGTTGTTCCTCAGTTGTTGTGTTTTGAGTACAAGCCATGCTGTAGTAAATACCTTTATGACAAATGCAATCACCAACCTCGGAAATTACAATAGTAACTGAAGCAAGGATTGTAGCAGTTAATCCAATACCAGTTAGCCAAAAAATGCCTCCAATCCAAGAAAAATTACAAAATCCAAATGAAAAAGACAGAGAAAGGAAAAAAGGGATAGCAAGAATTTAAAGTTATGCAAATCTACTGTTCACTGTAAATTCTAGGGGTAGCAAGAGGAGAAAGGGAAATAGAGAAGAGACACACACAACGAGAGTCCACTATGAGTCAGATTTCTTCCCTAAAATAATTTACAAACAAGTATCAGTGAATTCAGAAAGCAGAAGAAGGAGAAAGGATGAAAGGAAGACCAGAAAAAAAAAGAAGAAAAAAAAAGAGCAGTGAGAGGAAAGATTTTTTTTTAATTTAATTAGCTAGGAGGAGGGAGAAGGGGAGTAGGGTAGGGTAGGTAGGGTGAAACAAGTTCCTTTCACAATGGATAGGACACGAAGTCACCCTTTCCAGCAGTTTTTGTCAGAGCTCACACCAGCAGGTGCCTCCATGTCGTCGTCTTCTTAAAGCACTCTCTTTCTAGAGGAAATGTACCACCCTTCCATAGCTCTTCATGGCATCTTCATACACTTGAGTTTGGAAAACAAGGCTTTTTGTATTTGGGATCTCTTTGTCTGTAGATATTTACTTCTTGTCACTGCTCTCTTTCCTTCTGTGATACATTCCAAACAAAACAATTTAAATTCTCCCCCACCCCCAATATTTTTCCTTTGCAAAAGATTGTGAAGCTTTGAGTTGGGGAGATAGCATAATGGTTATTCAAAAAACTTACTTGTGTGAGGCTCTGAGGTCCCAGGTTCAGTCCCCAGCATCATCATAAACCAGAGCTAAGCGGTACTCTGATCTTTTTCTGTGTGACTTTCTGTATCTCTCTCTCATGACAATAAAATAAATAAAATATTTAAAAAAAGATTGTGAAGCTTCTTCCATTTGGGAGGTAAGATCTAGCCCATCATCCCTTGACTCTGAGCTGTCCTTGTGACTTGTTTTGTCTTATTTACCATGCTGGAAATGATGCTGAGTCCATATGGAGACTTGGCCTCAGAGGCCGGGTGCACTTCTGCTCTTTGTCCTGGAAGCCTGCCGCCACCATGTGGACAAGGCCTGGCCAGCCTGCTGAGGATGAGAGACTTTTGGATGTAAGCCTACCTGTCATAGCCAGGACCACCCTCACCCAGACTACTACTAGCTAAAGCCAGACATGTAGGAGGGAGCTACCTGCCCGAGTCTCTGCAGACCAGGGAGACATGAATGAACCTGGCCAAGATGAAAACAACTACTCAGCTGAGCCAGGTTCATAAGTAAGAACAATGTTGTTAATATTTCAAATGGCTGAGTTTGGAGATGGCTTGTTACACAGATGCAGCTAATCAGCATCACTAATTCTGTCTCTTTGCTCCCATCAGGTTCAGTTTCTTATATTTTCACCTTTTGGTCTTTGCACAGACTAGTTTCTCTTCCTAAAATCTCCTATCGTCTCTCTTCATTATTTGCTTGGCTCAAGTCTGTTCATTTTTTGTGACCAGCATTGATGACTGACTCTTCCTCTAGCAAGATTTGCATAACCCTCATCCACAGTAAGTTCACTGTCACTGCCATGTCCCTCTCTTGACCCTCTTTTACCTTTCTTAGCACCAGTCACACCATGTTGTAATTACCCATCTGCTCATCTGACTTTCCACTCTCCTCAAGGTTCCTGAAGGCAGCGCTGTATATTGTCTAATGGAATACGTTTGAGCTGACCTTAATGTCTAGGATATAGTAGAGATAAAACATAACTTTGACAAAGAGTGATTAAAACTATTCTACTTCTCAAAGTTTTACTCACCTTACCTATAAAACATAAGGAGTAGAGCAAGTCAGAGACGAAAATGGGTTTTGCTTTGCTTTGTACTCTAAATCTGAGCCAATGCTTTTAAAATTTTTATTTACTTTATTTTATTTTATTTTGCCTCCAGGGTTATTGCTGGGGCTCAGTGCCTGCACCACGAATCCCCTGCTCCTGACAGCCGTCTTTTTCCTATTATTTTAGTTGTTGTTGCTTGTTATTGTTGTTGTTACTGTTGGCTAGGACACAGAGAAAATGAAGGAGGGGAAGACAGAAAGGGAGAGAGACAGACACCTACAGACTTGTTTCACTGCTTGTGAAGTGATTCCTTTGCAGGTGGGAAGACGGAGGCTCAAACTGGGATCCTTGAGCCGGTCCTTGTGTTTTGCACGATGTGTGCTTAACCTGGTGCACTACTGCCTGACCCTGGATTTATTTATTTATTTATTTATTTTATTGCCACCAGGGTTATTGCTGGAACTCAGTGTTCAAATGACAAATCTACTGTTCCTGCAACCAATAAGTGGGGACCAGGGGCTTGAATCTTGGCCTTTGCACATAGTAATATGTCCTTTCTACCAGATGCTCTACCACGTGACTCCTTCCTCCCCCCGCCCCCCCACCTCCCTCTGAGTCATTGCTCTTGAGTGAACTGAGAAGGGTTGGTAGGCTCAGAAGTCATAAGGAAGAATGTCAAGATTAGTTAGCTACGTCTGCCATGGTCAGGAAATAACAAGTGACGGCAAATCAGCCAAAGATGTGCCAGTCTAGGGATGATTTCTCTGTCTCTTTTTTGAATTTAAATATTGCTCAACTCATCCATTGTGCTAATAATAGGAAAAACCAAATGGGAAACTGGATACACACCAGAATTAATGTCCTGCTGTGTAATGGCAGCCAGGTACTTGCCAATCCATTTTCTCTTTCATCTGGGTGCATATGGGACTGTGTTCCCTTTGATTACATTCCCATTGGTATGATGTCAGCCCAATGTGAGTCCCTCTGGCTTGAGCTTGTGCCCCTACTTCTCCTCATCTCCCTTCTACCCCACTTTTTTCCCCAGCTATGGCTATTGGTAGGTTCTGGGAATTGAACCTGGGATCTCTAACATGGAAGTCCTATGTGCTACCTTGTATCATCTTCCTGGCCCCTCCTCTCTTCTTGACCAGCTTCTGACCTAGAATACCTGGTGGGACCTGTGTACCTCAAGGATTGTATCCCTCATTGGACTCAAATGAGAATGCAAAATAAACATTTTTCTTTCAGATCTATTAACTTTAGATAAAAAATTAATTTAATTTCTTTTATTTGAAAGGGAAGGGGGAGGCAGAGTACTTGCAGCATTTCTTTACCACTCATGAAGCTTCCCCCTGCAGGTGGGTGCTGGGCATTAGAACCTGGGTCTCTGCTCATAGTAATGTGTGCACACAACTAGGTATACCACCTTTGGGCTACATAAGTTGAGAAATTGTGATACTTGGAGGTAGCAGGTCGACTCACCCCATCTCTGTGTAAAAGGATCAGGGTTTGAGCCCCAGGTCACCACATAGGAGTGCCTGCAGGGGAGAGTGGTGGAGCAGTGGAGCAGTGGCTCTCCTCTCTTTGTCTCTCTTTTCCTCTGTATCTCTCACCCTCTATCTAGAGGAAAGAAGAAAATGCTGGTGGAATGGTAGTGTTGTGCAATTACTGAGCCCCAGTGATAACCCTACTGGCAAACAAAACAAAACACCAAGAAAGAAACAAATAAATTGAGATACTTTAGAAGTCTGTGCTTCATTGATCTGCATTATGGCTGTTCCTCCTACCTTTGGGTTCAGGAAGTGAACCCAGTCCAGGAGCATGATAAAATCTGGTGTGGTGGTGACCGGTTGAGTGCACAATTACTATGTGCAAGGGCCAGGTTCAAGCCCCCACTGCCCACCTGCAGGGGGGAAGCTTCGTGAGCAGTAAAACATGTCTGCAGGTGCCTCTCTTTCTTCCTCTCTACCTCCTCTCCCTTCCCCCTCTTTTCTCTGTCCTATCACAAAATAGAAATGTAAGAAGAAAGGGAAGGAAAGAAGGGAGGGAAGGAGGGAGGAAGAAAGAAAGAAAGAAAGAGAAGGAAAGAAAGAAAGGACAAAGTAAGGAAATGAAGGAAAGAAGGAAGAAGTTGTGTGGAGCTCAGTCAGCTCTGGCTTATGGTGATGCTGGGGATTGAACATGGGACCTCAGAGTCTCAGGCATCAAAGTCTTTTGCATTACTATTATGTTGTCTCCCCAACCCTTTTCCTCCTATAATTCCTTTATCTCTTCCTTTCTCACTCTCTTTCATCTTACTTTATACTTTTTTAAAATTTATTTAAGAAAGGAGACATTAACAAAACCATAGAATAAGAGGGGTACAATTCTGCACAATTCCCGTAACCCGATCTCCACATTCCATCCCCTCCCCAAATAGCCTTCCCATTCTCTATCTCTCTGGGAGTATGGATCCAGGGTCATAGTGGGTTGCAGAGGGTGGAAAGTCTGGCTTCTGTAATTGCTTCCCCGCTGAACATGGGCGTTGACTGATCCATACTCCCAGTCTGCCTCTCTCTTTCCCTAGTAGGGTGGGGCTCTGAGGAAGTGGAGCTCCAGTACACATTGATGGGGTCATCTGTTCAGGGAAGTCTGGTCAGCATCTTGCTGGCATCCGGAACTGGTGGCTGAAAAGAGAGTTAACATACAAAGCCAAACAAATTGTTGAACAATCATGGACCTAAAGACTGGAATAGTGCAGATGAAGTGTTGGGGATATTCCCTGCATGCTCTTGTGTACTTCTGCTTTCAGGTATATATTTTTCCTCTAGTTTATGGGTACGTGTGAACCTATGCTCTATCTCAGGGGACCTGGACTATATCTAGGTTTGGGGACTTTATTGGGGAGTGGAACACCTGGAATGGAATTAGAGAATACTATGAAAGGAAAGGTCTCACCTGAGTGATGAAGCTGAAGGGTTGTCATTCCATACCTGAAGTCTCTGGTCACAGTCTGAAGTGAAGCATGCTGGGGTGGCACTCGTTGTGTTGATTAGGTTGCGATCTGTGGATGCAATATTATTTGATTTGAATTGAGAGCAGCATGCAGAAAAGTGGGCCCCACCCTAAGATTCCAGGACTGGGGGAAATATAGGCTCTATAGTGGAAATGTGAGGTTCCTGTTGTCTTAGGGTTCAAGAAGACAATGGATAGTTATTTTTATCCTCACATTATTTGGTGATAGGGTTAACTTTGGAAAGTCCCTTTGATAGGGTTTGCTGTATAATATCCAGCATCTTGTATATAGCTGTGCCACCGGTTGCTTCTGTTCTACCTGGTCTAGGCTTTTGGGAGAGAACATATCAAAGACAGCCTATTTATTAAAAAGACTCAGTCTGTGTTTTAAGAAGTTCTAGACATATCATCATTTTTTTCCTCTCATATTAATTAAATAGTGGTTTATATAATGTTTACACTTTAATAGGATTATACATAAACACTACTCCCACCACCAAAATATTGTGTCCCATCCCCACCATCCAACCCCGCCTTCCCCACCCTCCCGCCATGCCAGGAAGCCCAATGGCCACCCTCCCCTTCACCACAGTGTTTTTACATTGGTGTCTTGCTCTTGATTTAATCAGATCCTGTTTTTAGTTTCCCTTTCTGTTCTTCTTTCTCAACTTCTATTGATGAGTTGGGACAGCTCATACTCATCTTTATCTTTCTGACTTAGCTGACTTAACATAATTCCTTCTAGCTCTGTCCAAGGTGGGTCAGATAAGGTGGGCTCATTGTTCTTAATAGCTGCATAGTATTCCATTGTGTATATGTACCACAGCTTTCTCAGCCACTCATCTGCTGTTGAGCACCTGTGTTCCTTCCAGGTTTTAGCTATTATGAATTGTGCTGCTATGAACATAGGTATGCACATGTCTTTTTTGTTGGGTATTATGGAATCCTTGGGGTATATCCCCAGGAGAGGAATTACTGGGTCATATGGAAGGTCTATGTCTAGCCTTGTGAGAGTTCTCCAGTCTGCTGTCCAGAGAGGCTGGACCAATTTACATTCCCACCAGCAGTGTAGAAGGGTTCCTCTGTCCCCACAGCCTCTCCAACATTTGTTGCTGCTGTCCTTTTTGATGTATGCCATTCTCACAGGAGTGAGGTGGTATCTCAATGTTGTGTTTATTTGCATTTCTCTGACAATCAGCGACCTAGAACAGTTTTTCATATGTTTGTTAGCCTTTTGGATCTCCTCTGAAGTGAATGTCTTGTTCATGTCCTCTGCCCATTTTTGGATGGGGTCATTTACTTTTTTGGTGCTAAGTTTGCTGAGTTCTCTGTATATTTTGGTGATTAATCTCTTGTCTGATGTTTGGCATGTGAAGATCTTCTCCCATTCTGTGAGGGGTCTCTTTGTTTGTCTGATAGTTTCTTTGGCTGTGCAGAAGCTTTTCAATTTGATGTAGTCCCATTGGTTTGTTTCTGCTTTAGTCTTCCTTGCAGTTGGGTTTGTTTCATCAAAGATGTCCTTGAGGTTTAGGTGGGAAAGTGTTTCACCAATGTTTTCCTCTAAGTACTTGATAGTTTCCGGACTGACGTACAGGTCTTTGATCCACTTGGAGTTGATTTTTGTTTCTGGTGAGATAAAGTGGTTCAGTTTCATTCTTCTGCATGTTATATGATGATGGCATTATAATATAGTTTGAGATCTGGGAGTTTGATGCCTGTTTCTGTTTCTTTTCCTCAAGATGGTTTTGGCAATTCTAGGTGTTTTCTGGTTCCAGATAAATGAATGTATTTTTTGTTCTATTTTCTTAAAGAAGCTTGGTGGAACTTTGATCGGTATTGCATTAAATTTGTATATGGCTCTGGGGAGAATATTCATTTTGATGATATTTATTCTTCTGATCCATGAGCATGGGATGTCTTTCCGTTTCTTGGTATCAGTTTCTATTTCCTTGAATAGTGACTTATAGTTTTCAGTATACAAGTCTTTCAATTCTTTAGTCAGCTTTACTCCTAGGTATTTTATTGATTTTGTTGCAACAGTGAATGGGAGTGATTTCTGTATGTCTTCTTCATTTTTAGTGTTTGCATAGAAAAATGCCACTGATTTTTGTACATTGATTTTGTAGCCTGACACCTTGCTGTATTGGCTAATAACTTCCAGTAGTTTTCTACTGGATTCTTTAGGTTTTTCTATGTATACTATCATATCATCTGCAAAGAGTGAGAGCTTGATTTCTTCCCTTCCAATCTGTATTCCTTTGATTTCTTTCTCTTGCCTGATTGCTATGGCAAGAACTTCCAATACTATGCTCAAGAGTAATGGTGATAATGGGCAGTCCTGTCTAGTCCCTGATCTGAGGGGAAATGCTTTCAACTTCTGTCCATTGAGTATGATGTTGGCTGTAGGTTTGCTATATATGGGTTCCATTATCTTTAGGAATTTCCCATCTATTCCCATTTTTTGTAGAGTTTTGAGCATGAATGGGTGTTGGATCTTGTCAGAGGCTTTCTCTGCATCTATTGAGATAATCATGTGGTTTTTGTCTTTGCTTTTATTGATGTGGTGAATGACATTGATTGACTTATGGATGTTTAACCAGCCTTGCTTTCCTGGGATGAATCCCATTTGGTCGTGATGAACAATTTTTTTGATTTGTCTCTGTATCTGGTTGTCCAAGATCTTGTTTAAAATTTGGCATCTATGTTCATCAGAGATATTGGTCTGTAGTTTTCCCTTTTTGTTGTGTCCCTATCTGCTTCTGGTATCAGAGTGATGTTGGCTTCATAGAAAGTGGAAGGGAGTGTCCCTGTTTCTCTGATCTTACGGAAAAGCTTTAGGAGTATGGGTATTAACTGTTTCCAGAAGGTTTTATAGAATTCATTTGTGAAGCCATCTGGTCCAGGACTTTTGTTGTTGGGGAGATTCTTAATAACAGTTTCAATTTCTTTGTCTGTGATTGGTGCATTTAGGTTTTGTAGTTCTTCTTGGGTCAGTTTTGGAAGGGTATATGCTTCTAGGATTTCTTCCATTTCCTGCAGATTCTCTAGCTTTGTGGTGTATAGTTCTTCATAGAAGTCTCGCATGATTTTTTGAATTTCTGTGGTGTCAGTTGTGATATCTCCTCTATCGTTTACAATTCTATGAATTTGAGCCTTCTCCCTTTTTTGTTTAGTGAATCTGGCTAGGGGTTTGTCAATCTTGTTTAATTTTTCAAAGAACCAATATTTGGCTTCATTAATCTTCTGTATGGTTCTCTTATTTTCAATGTTGTTTATTTCTGCTCTAATTTTAGTGATTTCTGTCCTTCTGGTTGCTTTAGGGTTCCTTTGTTCCTCTTCGTCTAAGTCCTTGAGGTGTGCAGTAAGGTTGTTTATTTGGGTTTTTGATTGTTGTTTAATATGTGATTGTATGGCTATGAGTTTCTCTCTCAGTACTGCTTTAGCTGTGTTCCAAATATTTTGATAGCTTGTGTCTTCATTTTCATTTGTTTCCAGGAACATTTGTATTTCCTGCTTGAGTGTCTCTCTGACCCAGTGGTTCTTAAGCAGTATGTTGTTTAGTTTCCAGATTCTGTGTCTTTTAATAATTTTCTGTTTGTTGTTAAATGTTAGTTTTACTCCACTGTGGTCTGAGAAGATACTTGGGATGATTTCAATGCTCTTGAATTTATTGATGCTGTCTTTGTCGCCTAACGTGTTCAATCCTTGAGTATGTGTTATGTGGATTTGAAAAGAATGTTTATTCCAATTTTTTGGGGTGAAGAGCTCTGAAAATGTCCAAGAGGTCTAGTCTGTCCATCTCTTCATTGAATTCTCTTGTTTCTTTTTTGATTCTGTGTTTTGTTGATCTGTCTAAGTGTGAGAGTGTGGTGTTAAAGTCTCCCACTATTATTGTTTTACTATTGATGTATTTTTGAAGTTCTTTGAGAAGGTGTTTGATGTATTTAGGTGGTCCCTCATTGGGTGCACAGATGTTAATAATTGTTATATCTTCTTGGCTGATTGATCCTTTAATCATTATGTAATGATCTTGCCTATCTTTTATTACTTTATTTAATTTAAAATCTATTGTGTCAGTGATGAGAATAGCTCTTCCTGCCTTTTTTTGTGGTCCATTAGCCTATAGGATAGTTTTCCATCCTTTCTCTTTAAGTCTGTGTTTATCTTGTTGGGTCAAGTGGGATTCTTGTAAGCAGCATATGGTTGGGTTATGTTTTCTGATCCATCCTCCCACTCTGTGCCTTTTGATGGGTTAGTTTAAGCCATTGACATTTACTGGTATTATCGATTTAATGTGTTGTAGTGCTATTGTTCAACAAGTTTTTGTTTGATATGTTGCAAGTATTATAGTGATATTCTTGTTTATAAGAGGTCTTTTAGAACCTTTTTCAGGTCCGGTTTGGTGATAGTTGCTTCCTTTAACTGTTGTTTGTCTGAGAAGGCTTTGATGACTCCATCTAGTTTGAATGAAAGTCTAGTGGGATATATTATCCTTGGTTGAAACCCTTTTTCATTCAGGGCTCGATAGATATCTTGCCATTCTCTTCTGGCCTTTAGAGTTTGGGTAGAGAAGTCTTATAGGTTTTCCCCTGTATGTGATTTTTTGTTTTTCTCTTGAAGCCTTTTGGATCCTTTCTTTATCCTTACTTCTTTTCATTGTGACTATGATGTGTCTTGGTGTCTTCAGGTCTGGGTTGATTCTGTTTGGGACTCTCTGTGCCTCTTGGATCTTAATGTCCTTTGTTGTTCAGGTCTGGGAAGTTTTCTTCTATAATTTCCTCTAGAATGCTTGCTTCCCCTTCCTCTCTTTCTTTCTGGCAGGCCAATTATACGAATGTTACTTCTTTTGATATCATCCCATATGTCTCTGTTGTTGTTCTCTGTGTATCTCAATCTCTTTTTGAGCTCTTTTACCTCTTTCTTCATTTTCTCTAGCTCATCCTCTGTCTGGCTAATTCTGTTTTCTACTTCTGCTAGTCTGCTTTCCCCTTCCTTAGCTGCTTTCTTCATTACAGCTATTTCAGCTTTCAGTTCTCTAATTGCCTCAAGGTAGTTAGTATTTTCCTTGAGGGTCTTGTCTGTTGTTTCCGTAATACTGCTATTCCTTTCCTCCAAAGTTGTTTTCATTTCTGTGATTAATAAATTTATTATTGCTTGCATGCTTATCTATGGTTATTTCTGGCTGATTTGTTGTTTCTTCTAGGCTCTTGTCTTCATTCATTGTATTAGCAGTTTTATTTGCTCTTGATCTACCCATTTTTAATGTGTTTTTTATTTTTATTTTTTTTAATTTTTATTTATTTATTTTTTAATATTTATTTTATTTATTTATTCCCTTTTGCTGCCCTTGTTGTTTTATTGTTGTAGTTATTATTGTTGTTGTCGTTGTTGGATAGGACAGAGAGAAATGGAGAGAGGAGGGGAAGACAGAGAGGAGGAGAGAAAGATAGACACCTGCAGACCTGCTTCACCGCCTGTGAAGCGACTCCCCTGCAGGTGGGGAGCCGGGGTTTGAACCGGGATCCTTCTACCGGTCCTTGTGCTTTGCGCCACCTGCGCTTAACCCGTTGCGCTACAGCCCGACTCCCGTGTTTTTTATTTTTATGTTCTGTTGTTCCTCAGTTGCTTTGTTTTATGTACAAGCCACACTATACTAAATACCTTTATGACAAATGCAATCACCACCCTCAGAAATTACAATAGTAACTAAAGCAATGACTGAAGTAGTTTAACCAATACCAGTTAGTCCCACAAGTTCTCCAGTTCAAGAAAAAATAGCAACCAAATCTAAATGAAAAAGAAAGAGAAAGGAAAAAAGGGATAGCAGGAATAGACAATTATGCAAATCTACTGTCCACTGTAGATTCTAGGGGTAGCAAGAGGGGAAGGGGAAGTAGAGCAGAGACATACACAAACAGAGTCCGCTCTGCGTCAGACTTCTTCCATGAAATAGTTCACAAATAAGTATCAGTGAATTCAGAAGGCAGAGGGAGGAGGAAGGGAGAAAGGAAGACAGGGGAAAAAATAGAGAAAAGAAAAAAGAAGGAAAAAGAAAAAAAAAGCAGTGAAAGGAGAGTTGTATATATATATATATATATATATATATATATATTTTTTTTTTTTAATTTGCTTGGAGGTGGTAGAAGGGTGATAGTGTATAGAGGAGGTATGAAAAGTGAGACAAGTTTCTCTCACAGTGGGTGATAATTCTTGTCGTCTAGCAATGGAAAGTATACTAAGAGTTAATTTTGGTCACCGGAGGGGGGAAGGATATGCATGTATATATAATAGTATTTGTAAAATAGAACAGAGTAAAAAGCGCAAGCAGTGGGTCTACAGCTTGGACAGCTCCCTGTTAGCCTTTGTACATTTAGTCTAGACAACTGATTGAGAAAGAAAACATAATACAAAACATGAAAAAAAGAAAAAACAACAACTTTCAAGCAGTATTTCCCAGGCTGGGTGAGGCTTGCTTGATTAGCTAATTGTCACTTGAATGGGTCTGAAGTCCCTTACTCAGAGGAACAACAGAAATAGCCTAGAAATTTGGAAGCAGGGTTTAATGGCACCCCAGTGGGCTAGGAATCTTGGTAAAGAAAGGAGCTCCGCGGGGAGCCTGCTAGCAGCAGCTCCCTACCCTTGGGGTCTGGTTATAGGGAGAGGGGGGGCTGAGAGAAATAATCAAGAAATTTCCTTTCTTTTTGTTCTAATTTTTAACCCAAATTGAATTATAATCACCTCCCAGGTCTACCTTTAGGATGCTTCCTTGCTTGTCCCGCTGAAGGCCAGGATTTCAAGGCTTTCTAGCAGTTGACATCAGAGCTCACAGGTGCTGCTACATTCCAGTCGCCATCTTGGCTCCGCCCTCTAAAACAGATTTCCTTACTTTATACTTTTTAATCTCTCCTTTTAAAAAAATATTTTTAGAGAATATTTATTTATTTATTCCCTTTTGTTGCCCTTTTATTGTTGTAGTTATTATTGTTGTTGTTATTGATGTCGTGTTGTTGGATAGGACAGAGAGAAATGGAGAGAGGAGGGGAAGACAGAGAGGAGAGAAAGATAGATACCTGCAGACCTGCTTCACCACTTGTGAAGTAACTCCCCTGCAGGTGGGGAGCCAGGGCTCAAACTGGGATCCTTACCCTGGTCCTTGTGCTTTGTTCCACCTATGCTTAACCCACTGCACTACCGCCCACCTCCCTAAAAATGTATTTTTATTTATTCAGGAGAGGGAAGTGAGAGATAGGGAAAGAGAAAGAAAGTTACCTGCAACACTGCTTCACCACTCATGAAGCTTTTTCTCTGTAGATGGGGCCCAAGGACTTGAACCTGGATCTTTGAGCATGATAATTTGTGCACTTTACCTGGTCCACCATCATCAGGTCCTTCTTTCTTTCTTCCTTATCTCTTTCTTTTCATTTTTTGTGGTTGTCATAGAATGAATCTAAAGACTTAAATTTGTCCATGACATTGACTGAGAGAAACAAGAAATCTACATCAGTACCACCATTATACAAGGTCATATTTACTTGCTATGTGGTGTTTCATTTGTTTATTTTATCATTAAACACTTTTTTTTTTTCTCCCTACACCAGAGCTATCACTTGAGTGTGGTGCCTACATGATGAATTTACTACCTCTGGAGACTGTCCATCTTCCTTCCTTCCTTCCTTCCTTCCTTCCTTCCTTCCTTCCTTCCTTCCTCCTTCCTTCCTCCTTCCTTCCTTTCTTCCTTCTTTCATTCCTTCTTTCCTTCCTTCCTTCTCCCTCCCTCTCTCTGTCCCTTCCTTTCTTCCTATACAGAAATAGAGAAAGAGAGAGAAAGAGAGAGAAAGAGAGACACCTATAGCACTGCTTCATTTTTAAAATTTTTTTTATTTTTAAAGCTTTCCCTTTACAGGTGGGAAGCAGGGGCTTGAACTGTGGTCCTTGTGCATGGTAACAGGCTTGCTCCACTGGTTGTGCCTGGCCCCTTTGTTCATATATTAACCCTGACAACTCCTTACAGTCTAAGTGTTGTTATCTCACATTTGCAGAGAAGGAAACTGTGGTTAAAAAATAACCTGTGTGAGGTACAAAGTGAGTGATGTGGCAGAGCCCTGAGTCCTGTTCTCACTGCCTTCCTCCTCTACTATTGATATAACATGCACACGAGAAAGATAGGGAGGGTGTAGAAACCTTTGCAGGGCCCTGCCTATCAGTCTTGCCTTTTTCATCAAAGGTTAGTGGAAGGTCAGCAGGAGGAGGAAGCCAGTGCTGAGCTGTTTGTTCCGGTAGCATCCTTGGCTGGCCACATCCTCTATGGGCAAGTCTGTGACCAATGTCCTTTGGCCAGTTTAAGAAAACAGGCTACAAGTTCGCATAAGAAAACATCTACTTCAGTGCTAGGGAAAGGAAGTATCCACGTGAAAGTCCTAGTGAATCTGAGGTCACACAGACTGTTGGTCAGGTAAGGCCTCCTCATGGAAGATTCCTCGACCATTAAATGGCCCAGGAGAATGCTGACATGGTGCCCTTCAGAGAGCCAAGGGAATGACACAAGACATGCAGACATAATTGTACATCTGTGAACAGAACAATCCATGGTGACAACAGGCTGCGTTTGAATCACCACATGGACATGGCCACCTGACTGGAACTCAGCTGCCATGGCACATCTAGAGAAGTCAACCGTGACTCCAGCCCTGGCTGCTCGTGGGAGGGAAGCAGTTCAGCAATCAGCTCTTTCAAAATCAATTTAGCTTATGCTTCAAAGTCCTGGTGGTAACTGACAGCAACTTCCTGCCTGGTTTCCTTAACTATCAGATGAAAGTGCTGACGTGTTTTAAACCTTTCTGAAACCAGAGCTCACCTTCAAGCAGAATTTTAAGAGGCACCTGCAAAGAGATTGGGTTTAATTCCAGACATTTCTTTCCTGCTAGTAAGGATAATTAGCTGAGCCAGCCCCAATTTTGGTACTTGGAGTTTAGGTATATTGATCCAAAGTGGGAAATATTAAAGAAATCCAGGCCCAGTGGTGGAGCAGAAAGATTTCTGCCCGCCTTCTCTGTTCTATGAATTGGGGATTTTGATAATGAACTCTTCTGGGTGGGTGCAGGCCAATTAGTCCAAATGTATAAAGTCTTATAGCCTTGCCACTCATGGAGAGTGGTCAGGACCTCCTTGTGACTTGGGATGTGAAACTAATTGCCCTGGAAATGTCGGGAATTTGATCTCCCATCAACTCCTGCAGCCCTTCAGCTCTCTTGACAGTCTTTGACAATTTGCATCTCAAGGTTAAAGGACACTATTGCTTTCTGGATGTTAATCAGATATGAAAACTTTTGATCTCCCTTGGAAACTCAAATCCATGCAATCAGCTGTCCCAAGCAAGATAGGAGCTGAACACAAGGGCGGGTAGGCTGACTTTATAGAAATCTGCAATATATTTAATAGTTGTAATTTTCTTTTTTTTTCTTTCTTTTCTTTTCTTTTCTTTTTTTTTTTAAGAAAGGTGACATTAACAAAACCATAGAATAAGAGGGGTACAATTCCGCACAATTCCCATAACCTGATCTCCATATCCCATCCACTGCCCTGATAGCCTTCCCATTCTCTATCTCTCTGGGAGTATGGATCCAGGGTCATTGTGGGTTGCAGAGGGTGGAAAGTCTGGCTTCTGTAATTGCTTCCCCGCTGAACATGGGCATTGACTGATCCATACTCCCAGTCTGCCTCTCTCTTTCCCTAGTAGGGTGGGGCTCTGAGGAAGTGGAGCTCCAGTACACATTGATGGGGTCATCTGTTCAGGGAAGTCTGGTCAGCATCTTGCTGGCATCCGGAACTGGTGGCTGAAAAGAGAGTTAACATACAAAGCCAAACAAATTGTTGAACAATCATGGACCTAAAGACTGGAATAGTGCAGATGAAGTGTTGGGGGGTATTCCTTACATGCTCTTGTGTACTTCTGCTTTCAGGTATATATTTTTCCTCTAGTTTATGGGTACGTGTGAACCTATGTTCTATCTCAGGGGACCTGGACTATATCTAGGTTTGGGGACTTTATTGGGGAGTGGAACACCTGGAATGGAATTAGAGAATACTATGAAAGGAAAGGTCTCACCTGAGTGATGAAGCTGAAGGGTTGTCATTCCATACCTGAAGTCTCTGGTCACAGTCTGAAGTGAAGCATGCTGGGGTGGCACTCGTTGTGTTGATTAGGTTGCGATCTGCGGATGCAATATTATTTGATTTGAATTGAGAGCAGCATGCAGAAAAGTGGGCCCCACCCTAAGGTTCCAGGACTGGGGGAAATATAGGCTCTATAGTGGAAATGTGAGGTTCCTGTAGTCTTAGGGTTCAAGAAGACAATGGATAGTTATTTTTATCCTCACATTATTTGGTGATAGGGTTAACTTTGGAAAGTCCCTTTGATAGGGTTTGCTGTATAATATCCAGCATCTTGTATATAGCTGTGCCACCGGTTGCTTCTGTTCTACCTGGTCTAGGCTTTTGAGAGAATCAACATGTCAAAGACAGCCTATGTATTAAAAAGACTCAGTCTGTGGGGGTCGGGCGGTGGCGCAGTGGGTTAAGCGCATGTGGCGCAAAGCGCAGGGACCGGCAAAAGGATCCTGGTTCGAGTCCCCAGCTCCCCACCTACAGGGGAGTCGCTTCACAGGCGGTGAAGTGGGTCTGCAGGTGTCTATCTTTCTCTCCCCCTCTCTCTCTGTCTTCCCCTCCTCTCTCCATTTCTCTCTGTCCTATCCAACAACAAAGCAACATCAACAATGGCAATAATAACTGCAACGAGGCTGCAACAACTAGGGTAACAAAAAGGGGGAAAAATGGCCTCCAGGAGCGGTGGATTCATGGTGCAGGCACCGAGCCCAGCAATAACCCTGGAGGAAAAAAAAAAAAAGACTCAGTCTGTGTTTTAAGAAGTTCTAGACATACCATCATTTTTTTTCCTCTCATATTAATTAAATACTGGTTTATATAATGTTTACACTTTAATAGGATTGTACATAAACACCACTCCCACCACCAAAAGACTGTGTCCCATCCCCACCACCCACCCCCACCCCCATATTTCCCCACCGTGTCGGGAGGCCCAATGGCCACCCTCCCCTTCACCACAGTGTTTTTACATTGGTGCCCTGCTCTCGATTTAATCAGATCCTGTTTTTAGTTTCCCTTTCTGTTCTTCTTTCTCAACTTCTGTTGATGAGTGGGGACAGCCCATACTCATCTTTATCTTTCTGACTTAGCTGACTTAACATAATTCCTTCTAGCTCTGTCCAAGGTGGGTCAGATAAGGTGGGCTCATTGTTCTTAATAGCTGCATAGTATTCCATTGTGTATATGTACCACAGCTTTCTCAGCCACTCATCTGCTGTTGGGCACCTGTGTTCCTTCCAGGTTTTAGCTATTATGAATTGTGCTGCTATGAACATAGGTATGCACATGTCTTTTTTGTTGGGTATTATGGAATCCTTGGGGTATATCCCCAGGAGAGGAATTACTGGGTCATATGGAAGGTCTATGTCTAGCCTTGTGAGAGTTCTCCAGTCTGCTGTCCAGAGAGGCTGGACCAATTTACATTCCCACCAGCAGTGTAGAAGGGTTCCTCTGTCCCCACAGCCTCTCCAACATTTGTTGCTGCTGTCCTTTTTGATGTATGCCATTCTCACAGGAGTGAGGTGGTATCTCAATGTTGTATTTATTTGCATTTCTCTGACAATCAGCGACCTAGAACAGTTTTTCATATGTTTGTTAGCCTTTTGGATCTCCTCTGAAGTGAATGTCTTGTTCATATCCTCTGCCCATTTTTGGATGGGGTCATTTACTTTTTTGGTGCTAAGTTTGCTGAGTTCTCTGTATATTTTGGTGATTAGTGTCTTGTCTGATGTTTGGCATGTGAAGATTTTCTCCCATTCTGTGAGGGGTCTCTTTGTTTGTGTGTAATTTTCTTTTGTTCATCTTTAGGGCTTCACTCCTCTGGGGTTGCTTTTTCAGATAGAGGGGGAGGGGGGAGAGGGAGAGATGCACCATCTCAGCACTGAAACTTCCTTCAATGCAGTGGGGGCTGGGACCAAACCTGGGTTGTGCACATAGCAAAGCAGCACACTATCCAAGTGAACTACTTTGTTGGCCTAAGCAGCTGTAAGGGCTTTATTTGTTTTAATATTTTAACACATAATTGGGTAGAGACAGAGAGAATGTGAGATGGAAGGGGAAAATAGGGAAAGAGTGACAGCTGTATTACTGCTTCACCACTTGTGAAGCTTCCCCTCTGCAAGTGGGGGCCAGGGGCTTGAGCCAGGCCCTTTGCACATTGTAAGGTGTGAATTCAGCTAGGTACACCACCACCCTGCTCCAGCAAAGTTTTGATTCCATTTTCCTTTGGGCTTTGTGGAATCCTGCAGAGTGACTTAATATTACAGAGGACTTTTGTTTCTAACATGATCTGAATTTTGTCTTACTTCCCCAGGACTGTAGAAATCACTTTTATAATACTCTGATTCAAGAAAGGTTATAGAGTTGAAAGAAAGAAATTTTGCAAATATGTTTTCTGGGGAAAATTACACACCTACACATAACACATGTGCTTCGTTTATACTCTGCTCTCTAACTATATTTAGATGATTTAAAGAGATGGAGCATATTCTTCTTTACCAGGGCTTCTCAACACAGGCATTGTTGACATTTTGGGCCAGATGATATTTTGCTGGGGCAGGGTTCATGGTGAACTTGGCATTGTAGGATGCTTAGCTTTCTGCCTGTCAGATGCCAGTCACATTCTGTTAAACTAAATAGAGAAACTGTTAGACTGAGCTGGTTCTAATGCTTTAGCAGCCTACTTCAGTCAACCACAACTTAACCCTATAAATGACTCAAGGTTAAGAAGCCAAAATCTGGGGCCAAGTGGAGGCTTACTCAGTGGAACACACATGCCATTGTGCTCAAGGACCTGGATCCAAGCTCCTAGTACTCCCCTGCAGAAGCAGCCTTCATGAATGGTATATCAGTATAACTATCTATAATTTTCTCTCTTTTTCTTATATTTTATTTATTTGCTTATTTGATAAATACGGAGAGAAATTGAGAGGGAGGGAAACATAGAGACATTTGCAGCACTGCTTTACTGTTTTTGCAAAGCTTTCCTCCTGCAGGTGGGGACCAGGGGCTTGAACCTGGCTCCTTATGCACTGTAACATGTACACTCAACCAGGTGTGCCACAACCTGGACCCTCTCTCATTCTCTCTTCCTCTCTTCCGTTATATCTCTCTGCTTCTCATCCTCTACAAAAAGAAAGAAAAGACTACTAGTGGGTCAGGTGGTGATGCACCTGGTTGAGCCCATAAGTTAAAATGTACAAGGATGAGGTTCAAGGCTTTGAACTTTAAAAAAAAATTATTTGTTATTAATAGTTTGTTACAAGATTGTAAGATTACAATGTATAATTCCACACCACACCCACCACCAAGTTCTGTATTCCCAACCTCCCACCTCTCAAAGATAACCACCATAGTTCTCACAAGTCTTGCAAACAGTTTGCTTGCTTCTGTTCTGTTTGGATTTTTTTTTTTTTTTGCCAAGGTCATGTAAATCAGATCTCTAGATTCCACATATGAGTGAAACCAACTGGTAGTTGTCTTTCTTCTCTTTACTTATTTCACTAAGCATAGTCACGCCAATTCCATCCATTCATTTTGTCCCAAAGGACGCAATATTGCCTTTTTTTATTGCAGGGTAGTATTCTATGGAGTATATATCCCATAACTTCTTTAGTTAGTCATCTGATGATGGGCATCTAGGCTGCTTTCACTTTTTAGCTATTGTGAATAATGCAGCTATGAACACAGGGGTGCATATGTCCCTTCTAATTAGTGTTTGAGTGCTTACTGGGTAAATGCCCAAGAGTGGTATTGCTGGATTATAAGGTAATTTCAGTTTTATTTGTTTAAGCACTCTCCATACAGTCTTCCAAAGGGGCTGTACCAGTTTGTACTCCCATCAGCAATGTAGCAGAGTTCTCTTTTCTCCACAACCTCTCTAACATCTGTCATTTTCAACAAGATGTAGGCCGTTCTTTCAGGTATGAGATAATACCTCAGTATAGTTTTAATTTGCATTACTGTAATGATAGATGAAGTGGAGCATTTCTTCATGTGTCTGTGGGCCATATGTATCTCTTTTTTAGAAAAATGTCTGTTTGGTTCTTTGGCCCACTTTTTTTTTTTTTTTTTTTGCCTCCAGGGTTATTGCTGGGGCTCAGTGCCAGCAGTACGAATCCACTGCTCCTGGCAGCCATGTTTTTGATTTTTTTGGATAGGACATAGAGAAATTGAGAAGGGAGGGGAAGATAGAGAGGGAGAGAAAAGGATATATACCTGCAGACTTGCTTCACTGCTTGTGAAGCGACCTCCCTACAGGTGGGGAGCCAGGGACTCAAACTGGGATCCTTGTATGTCGTACTATGTGTGCTTAACCTAGTGCGCCACCCCCCCCCCCACCTTGTCCCATTTTTTTATTGGGTTATTTTTGCTTCTTTTGTAGATCTTATCACTTCTGTGTAACTGTTTGATATCAATCACTTGTATGTTATCTTCTCCCACTTACTGAGTTACTCTTGTGTAGTTTGCTTTTTATGTGTAGAAGCTTTTTAGTTTCATGTAATCCCATTTATGTACTTTTGTTTTCATTTTTCATGTCCAGGGGATTGAATCTCCAAGTATATCTTTGGAGTAAAGGTCCTGCAAAGTTACACCATCATTTTCTTCTATAAATTTTAGAGTGATCCCCATCACTTTGGGGAAGCTTCATGAGCAGTGAAGCAGTGCTGCAGGTATTTCTCTCTCTTCCTCTCTCTCTTCCCCTTCTTAATTTCCCTATTTCTATGCAATAAGTAATAAATAAATAAGTACTAAGAAAAAATAAAAACAAAGAAATGACCACTCACTGGCAATAGTGGGGTCAGGCAGGCACCAAGCCCCAGTAGTAACCTCGGTTGCACAAAACAAAACACCTTAAGGACAGAATCACAAAGAGCCCATTAGACTTTTTTCAGATAAGGAAACTGCTTAATCTATAACCAATCAAGCTTCTGCATCTCTTTGATAGAAGTCTTGTCTCTAGCTCTTGTCAGTGGAAGACTCCTAGCCACTTCTGGTTCTATACAACAGGATGTGAATCAGCTTTTACTCAATAAATTCTTAACTTAAAAATATTTTTGTAAATACTTATTTTTATGTATTTCACATTAGATAAGCAGGGGGGAGGGAGAGAGAGGGGGGGGAGAGAGAGAGAAAGCACTTTGAGAGCAAGAGGAAATAAGAGAGAAGTTGGAGCACCCCTCTAGCAAATGTGATTTCAGGGCTTACACTGGGAAACGCAAGCATGTGAATCCGGCAATTTCCCAGTTGAGCTATCTCAGCCACACTCTTAACATTTTGCTCTTAATGTTTTAAAATATGTTTTAGTGTATCTTTTAGCAACCTCCAAGTTGTGACAATTCAGAATATCTGTAGTTGTTGCCACATGTCCTCTGGGGTAGAATTACTAGGCTAAGAGGGAGTCGGGCTGTAGCGCAAAGCACAAGGACCGGCATAAGGATCCCGGTTCGAACCCCGGCTCCCCACCTGCAGGGGAGTTGCTTCACAGGTGGTGAAGCAGGTCTGCAGGTGTCTATCTTTCTCTCCTCCTCTCTGTCTTCCCCTCTCTCTCCATTTCTCTCTGTCCTATCCAACAACGACAACAATAATAACTTCAACAATAAAACAACAAGGGCAACAAAAGGGAATAAATAAATAAAATAAAAAAAAGAATTACTAGGCTAAGAAAATAAAAATAAGACATCCAGTTACATTTGAGTTTCAAGGAGTCAATGAATAATTTTTAGAGTGTGTAGATTTCATTTTATTTGATATGGAACCTCACTCAGCATAAGAAATTTCCTTTTATACTCATGTCGAATTTAGAGAACTGATACACATGACCTTGCACAAAAAAAAACCTCTCCAAAAACCAAAAGCAAGCAAACAGTTTTTGAAATTTGTGAAGACTATGTGGTTATTTTTGGGAGGTGGGAGGGTGGGAACACAAGAACTTTGGTGGTGGGTGTGGTGTGGAACTATTTACCTTATAATCCTACAATCTCATAACCTAGTTAAAAAATAATTTTGGGGAACTAGGCAGTAGAGTGCACGTTACCATGCCTAAGGACACAATTTCAAGCCCCCAGCTTCTACTTGTATAGGGGAAGGTTTACCAGCAGGGAAGCAGTACTGTAGGTCTCCTCTTCTCTCCTCTCCTCTCCTCTCCTCTCCTCTCCTCTCCTCTCCTCTCCTCTCCTCTCCTCTCCTCTCCTCTCCTCTCCTCTCCTCTCCTCTCCTCTCCTCCCCTCCCCTCCCCTCCCCTCCCCTCCCCTCCCCTCCCCTCCCCTCCCCTCCCCTCCCCTCCCCTCCCCTCTCCTCTCCTCTCCTCTCCTCTCCTCTCCTCTCCTCTCCTCTCCTCTCCTCTCCTCTCCTCTCCTCTCCTCTCCTCTCCTCTCCTCTCTTCTCCTCTCCCTCTCCTCCCCCTCCCCTCCCCTTCTCTCTCACTTCTCTTTTCTCCTTCTTCTTCTCCTTCTCCCCCCCCTCCTCCTCTTCTTCTTCTTCTCCCTATCTCTCTCTCTCTCTCTCATCTTTAGGTTTATCACTGGGGCTCAGTGCCAGCATTATGAATTCACTGTTCTTGGTGGTCATTTTCCCCCATTATTGGATAAGACAGAAATTGAGAGAGGAGGGGGAGACAGGGAGAGAGGAAGAGAGAGACCTGCAGACCTGCTTTACTACTTGTGAGGCATCCCCCTTTCAGGTGGGGAGTGGGGGCTCAAATGGGTATCCTTATGTATGTCCTTGCACTCAGTACTATGTGTGCTTAACCAGGTGCACCCCCCTTTGTGTGTGTGTGTGTGTGTGTGTATTTAACTTTTTATTAGTGATTTACAAAATTACATGTCAACAGAGGTATAATTCCATATCATTCCCACCACCAGAGTTCTGAATCCTCAATCCTTCCATTGCAAGCCACACTTTGCCTCAGGTTGCAGACAAGGGCTAACAATTATCTCTACAACTATCTGTCTCCATTTTTAGGTAATTGCCCCCTTTTCCTTCCAGGTCCTGTCTTCTCTTCCCCTCCAAGCCACACATAACCTTTATTACATCTAAATGTCCCTCCCTTTTTTCCTCCTCTCTCTCTGGGTCCTGATGGAGCTGGAGCTCAGAACCCTCTTTTCCTCTTCCCCCTATCACTTCTTCCCCAATGGGAGTATGGACCAAAATTGTTTTGGGGGTGCAGGAGGTAGGAGTTCTGACTTCTGTAATTGCTTATTCTTTGGACATGGGCATTGGCAGGTTGATCCCTAACCCTAGCCTGTTTCTGTCTTTCCCTAATGGTGTAGAGCTCTGGAGAGGTGAGGTTCTAGGACACATTGGTAAGGTTATCTGCCTGGAAAAGTTAGGATGGAATCATGATAGGGTCTGCAACTTGGTGTCTGGAAAGTTGCAGGATATAAAGTGAGACAAAATGGCTAATGAACTGGAACCAAAACATAAGAACAGAGCAGATTTGATTAGGGATCTTAGGGTGGAAGAAAGCTAAAAAGTTTATTTTAGGCATGTTTTTAGGGGCCCACGACTAAGGTAGTTTTTGCTTGAGTTTGATAGATAGGATGAAGTTGGATAAAGATAATGTCTGAGAAAATGGTGTCAGAGTAGAGAAAAGGGATAGAAAGTTGAATTAGGGCAGAGAATAGCTCCCATTCTTGAAAAAAAATCCTGTAAATAAAATTAACTATTTACCTCCAGCTACCTATCCCAGGGCCCATTTATATCTTTACATTTAGTACAAGAGCCTATGTAACCTCCAAGTCCCTGTTGGTTTTGAGCTCGCAGTTCATGGTCACAGCTGGGAACAGTGTAGTCTGTACTCATTTCAGGACCTATCTTAATCAAGTGGCAGAGCAGGATACCCCAGGCTCCCTTCAGAGACTGAGCTGTCCTTAACATCACTGCTTTATGGTGAGGGTAAGGTCCTGGGAAGGCCTACAAGAGGGCTTCTGATGAACTTCCTGATGGGAGTGACCAGTGGTAGTTCCCCTTTCCCTCTCTAGCTCACCTTCCCCCCTCAATTTCTGTCTCAATCCAAAATAAAGAAATAAATTAAGATCACTTGTCTAGATAAAGATTTACATCTGTCAGTGAACAAGCACTGCTGCCTCATCCTCCTGAAATGCCTGTTCTACCTTTATTTCTTTCTCATTTCTTTCCCTAGTTCTTATCTTCATGGCTGAAGATAAAATAAATTACAGTCTCACCACAAGTTATTGCTAGCCTTAGGCAGGAGATAAAGCAGAAACAAACCGTGCTTTGCATGTAGTACAGTGATGACATGGGAGTCAGTTAAAGAGCCAGAGATAGTTATAACTAAGTGATGCAAAATCCTGTCTGTAAGAAGCCTTCTAAGAATGAAGAGGATCCAATCAGATAGACCCCTGAGGAGAACAAACTATCTGCTCCCAAGATTTCCATGAAACCTTTGAATATCAAGTTCAGAAGTTACTGTGAGCTTTTCTTTCTACCATTTAATCAACAGTTTCTTGAGCAAGGACAGTGTCAACTAGTTCTGTGTGGCATACAGATAAGGAAAAAAGCACAGATTGTATTTGGTGGGGAGAAAGCAGGTTGTCCTGCAACACAGAGATACTTGCTGATCACAGGTGGCACATTTTTGGAACCAGTCAGGCTACAAATGGTAAGAGGGCAGTCAGGTAACCATGGGAGTGGGGAAGGCTTGTAGTGTAGAGAGGTGGAAGAATAGAGCCCGGGAGATGTTGTAGTTTATATAACAGCCTTTCATTCCTAAGGCTCTGAGGTGCCAGGTTCAATCTCCAGAGCCACCATAAGGCAGAACTGAGCAGGACTCTGGTTACAAAAATAAGACAGGTCTGCAAGATCACTTACCTGAATTTGTCATAAGCATAATCCAGGTTCAGTTATGGCCTCCACTACACTGAAGGAAGCTTTGGTATTGTGATATTTTTTCTCTGTTTGTGACTTTTAATCTGGGGGAAAAAAGTTGACCTGGATTGGTAAAGCCCCAGTGATGACTAAAAATAAATATAAAAGGTGGAAGGATGGGTAGAACTCAAGGTGGGAGTATCAGAACTGGTGGGAGGCAAGTGATTGCCTTACAAGCACCAATGATTTGGTACTTAGAGTGGACCAATAACCTTCTGACCCCATAAAGTGGTAGGCCTTGATACTTGTTCTCTGTTAGATTAGAGGGGAAGTGGAGCATGCCAGTGGGAAGGACAGAGAAGAGGCTTTTGTCAGTCTTTGGTCTCCTTTTAAAATTTTTAAATATTTCTTTATTTTTTTAAATTTCTTTATTGGGGAGTTAATGTTTTACATTCGATAATAAATACAATAATTTCTACATGCATAACATTTCCCAGTTTTCCATATAACCATACAACCCCCAGTAGGTCCTCTGTCATCCTTCTTGGATCTGTATTCTCCTCACCCACCTACCCCAGAGTCTTTTACTTTGGTGCAATATGCCAGTTCTAGTTCAGGTTCTACTTGTGTTTTCTTTTCTGGTCTTGTTTTTCAACTTCTGCCTGAGAGTGAGATCATCCCATATTCATCCTTCTGTTTCTGACTTATTTCACTTAACATGAATTTTTCAAGGTCCATCCAAGATTGGCTGAAAAAGTGAAGTCACCATTTTTTACACCTGAGTAGTATTCATATATATATATATATATATATATATATATATATATATATATATATATATATGTGTGTGTGTGTGTGTGTGTGTGTGTGTGTATAACATTCATATACATATAACATTCATATATATATATATATATAAAACATTCATATATATAAATATATATAACACAACTTTCTCAGCCACTCGTCTGTTCTTGGACACCTGGGTTGCTTCTGGGATTTGGCTATTACAAATTGAGTTGCTAAGAACATATGTGTACACAGATCTTTCTGGATGGATGTGTTGGGTTCCTTAGAGTATATCCCCAGTAGAGGAGTTGCAGGATCATAGGCTAGGTCCATTTCTAGCCTTCTGAGAGTCCTCCAGACTGTTCTCCACAGAGGTTGGACCAGTTGACATTCCCACCAGCAGTGTAGGAGGGTTCCTTTGACCCTATAGTCTCTCCAGCATTTGCTGCTGTTATCTTTTCTGATGTATGACATTCTCACAGGAGTGAAATGATATGTCATTGTTGTCTTTATTTGTATTTCTCTGACAATCAAAGACTTGGAGCATTTTTTCATGTGTTTCTTGGCCTTTTGGATCTCTTCTGTGATGAATATTCTGTCTATGTCCTCCCCCCATTTGTGGATGGGGTTATTCGTTGTCTTGTTGTTGAGATTTGCAAGTTCTTTATATATTCTGGTTGTCAGCCTCCTGTCTGATGTATGGCATGTAAAGATCTTCTCCCATTCTGTGAGGGGTCTCTTGGTTTGGGTAGTGGTTTCTTTAGCTGTGCAGAAATTTTCTAATTTGATGTAGTTCCATAGGTTCATGCTTGCCTTAGTCTTCTTTGTAATTGGATTCGTTTCATAAAATTTATGTGGAAAAGAGTTCTGCCAATATTTTCCTCTTAGTATCTGATAATTTCTGGTCTAATATCCAAGTCCTTGATGCACTTGGAATTTACTTTTGTATTTGGTGAAATATAGTGGTTCAGTTTCATTCTTCTGCATGTTTCACCCAATTGTTTCCAACACCATTTGTTGAAGAGACTCTGCTTTCCCCATTTAATAGTCTGGGCCCCTTTGTCAAAGATGAGATGTCCATAGGTGTGGGGGCTTACTTCTGGGCTCTCAATTCTATTCCACTAGTCAGTGTATCTATTCATGTTCCAGTACCAAGCAGTTTTGATGACAATGGCCCTATAATACAATTTGAGATCTGGGAGTGTGATGCCTCCAGTTCTGTTCTTCCTTCTCAAGATTGTTTTGGCAATTCTAGGTCTTTTCTGGTTCCAGATAAACATTTGTAGCATTTGTTCTATTCTCCTAAAAATGTGGATGGGATCTTGATGGAGATAGCATTAAATTTGTATATGGCTCTGGGTAATATATTCATTTTGATGATGTTAATTCTTCCAACCTGTGAACATGGAATATCTTTCCACTTCTTTGTGGCTTTTTCAGTTTCCTTGAATAGTGACTCATAATTTTCAGTACACAAGCCTTTCACTTCTTTGGTTAGGTTTACTCCTAGATATTTTATTGTTTTTGTTGCTATAGTAAAAGGAATTAATTTCTGGATTTCTACTTCTTCTAACTTAGTGTTTGCATAGAGGAATACCACTGACTTTTGAATATTAATTTTGTAGCCTGACACCTTACTGTATTGCCTGATGATTTCCAAAAGCTTCTTGATGGATTCCGTAGGTTTTTCTGTGTCTACTATCATGTCATCGGCAAATAGGGAGAGTTTGACTTCTTCCCTTCCAATCTGTATACCTTTAATTCCTTGCTCCTGCCTGATTGCTATGGCAAGAACTTCTAACATGATGTTGAGTAGTAATGGTGATAGTGGGCAGCCCTGTCTAGTACCTGATCTGAGGGGAAATGCTTCCAGTTTTTCACCATTGAATATGATGTTGGCTGTAGGGTTGCTATATATAGACTCCACTATATCAGGTATTTTACATCTATTCCCATTTTTGTAGTGTTTTGCTCATAAACGCATGTTGTATTTTGTCAAAGGCTTTCTCTGCATCTATTGATATAACCATGTGGTTTTTGGTCTTGCTTTTCTTGATGTGGTGGATCAAGCTGATTGATTTACGTATATTAAACCAACCTTGCATGCCTGAGGTAAACCCCACTTGTCATGATGAACAATCTTTTTAATATACTGCTGTATCCAGTTGGCTAGAATTTTGTTCAGTATTTTAGCATCTATGTTCATCAGAGATATTGGTCTGTAGTTTTCTTTTTTGGTTGTGTCCCTGTCTGCTTTTGGTATCAAGGTGATGTTGGTTTCATAGAAGCTCGAAGGGAGTATTCCAGTGTCTTCGATTTTCTGGAAGACTTTTAAAAGTAGAGGTACTAGTTCTTCTTTGAAGGTTTTGTAGAATTCGTTTGTAAAACCATCGGGTCCAGGACTTTTATTTTTGGAAAGATTTTTGATAAAAGTTTCAATTTCATTAGCTATGATGGGCCTGTTCATGTTATCTACTTCCTCTTTACTTAGTCTTGGAAGTTGGTAGGTATCTAGGAAATCATCCATTTCTTCCAGGTTCTCTAGCTTGGTGGCATATAGTTGTTCATAGAAACCTCACATGATATGTTTAATTTCTGCGGTGTCTGTTGTGATATCTCATTTTTCATTTAGTATCCAATTTATTTGGGTCTTTTCCCTTTTTTGTTTTGTGAGTCTGGCTAAAGGTTGTCAATTTTGTTCACTCTTTTGAAGAACCAACATTTACTTTTGTTAATCTTTTATATTGTTTTCTTTTATATTGTTTTCTTATTGTTTTCTTTTATATTGTTTTCTTTTATATTGCTTTCTTATTTTATATAGTAGGGTGGGGCTCTGAGGAAGTGGCACTCCAGTACACATTGATGGGATTGTCTGTTCAGGGAAGTCTGGTCAGCATCCGGAACCTGGTGGCTGAAAAGAGAGTTAACATACAAAGCCAAACAAATTGTTGAACAATCATGGACCTAAAGACTGTAATAGTGCAGATGAAGTATTGGGGTATTCCCTGCATGCTCTTGTGTACTTCTGCTTTCAGGTATATATTTTCCCCCTAGTTTATGGGTACAGGTTTTTCTTGTTTTCTTTTTTTTTTTTTATTTTAATTTATTAAAAAAAATTTTTTTATTTAAGAAAGGATTAACAAAACCATAGGGTAGGAGGAGTACAACTCCACACAATCCCCACCACCCAATCTCCATATCCCACCCCCTCCCCCGATAGCTTTCCCTTTCTCTATCCCTCTGGGAGCATGGGTCATTGAGGGTTGCAGAAGGTAGAAGGTTGCAGAAGGGTTGGCTTCTGTAATTGCTTCCCCGCTGAACATGGGCATTGACTGGTCGGTCCATGCTCCCAGTCTGCCTCTCTCTTTCCCTAGTAGGGTGTGTCTCTGGGGAAGCTGAGCTCCAGGACACATTGGTGGGGTCTTCAATCCAGGGAAGCCTGGCTAGCATCCTGGTGGCATCTGGAACCCGGTGATTGAAAAGAGAGTTAACATACGAAGCCAAACAAATTGTTGAGCAATCATGGATCCCAAGCTTGGAATAGTGGAGAGGAAGTGTTAGGGAGGTACTCACTGCAAACTCTAGTGTACTTCTGCTTTGAGGTATATATTTTGCCGTAGTTTATGGATACGTGTGAACATAAGCTCTCTCTCACAGAAACTGGTGTATATCTAGGTTTTGGGACTTTGTTAGAAAGTGAACCACCTGAGATGAAATTAGAGTGTACTATAAAAGGAAAGGTCTCACCCAGGTAATGAAGCTGAAGGGTTGTCATTCCACACGTGAAGTCTCTGGACACAGTCTGAGGTGAAGCATGTTGAGGTGGCAATCGTTGCGTTGGTTAGGTTGTGGTCAGCGGATGCAATATTATTTGATATGGATTGGGAAGAGGCATACGGGAAAGTGGGCCCTATCCAAGGGTTCCAGGACTGGGGGAAGTAGGGGCTCTATAGTGGAGATGTGAGGTTCTTGCTGTCTTAGGGTTCAAAAAGACAATCGATAGTTAATGTTATCATCACATTATTTGGTAATTGGGTTAACTTTGAAAAGTCCTTTTGTTATGGTTTGCTGTACCGTACCCAGTATTTTGTATATAGCTGTGCTATTGGATGCTTCTAATCTACTTGGTCTAGCCTTTGAGAGAATCCGCGTATCAAATACACAGCCTATATATTAAAAAGATTCAGTTTGTGTTTTAAAAAACTTCGAGACATACAATTGATTTTCCCCCTCATATTAATTAACTAGTGATTTATATGTCTACATTTTGCTAGGAGTGTACATAAACACCATCCCCACCACCAAAAGACTGTGACCCATCCCTCCCACCCACTCCCACCCCCCCACTGACACAGGAAGCTGCATGTCTACCCCTCACCACAGGGCTTTTACTTTGGTGCCCTACTTACAATTTGGTCAGGTCCTGCTTTTAGTTTCCCTTTCAGATCTTCTTAGTCAACTTCTGTTGATGAGTGGGATCATCCCATACTCATCTTTATCTTTCTGACTTAGCTTACTTAACATAATTCCTTCTAGCTCTGTCCAAGATGGGTCAGAGAAGGTGGGTTCATTGATCTTGATAGCTGCATAGTATTCCATTGTGTATATATAGCACAGCTTTCTCAGCCACTCATCTGTTGTTGGGCACCTGGGTTGCTTCCAGGTTTTAGCTATTATGAATTGTGCTGCTATGAACATAGGAGTACACACCTCTTTTTGGTTGGGTGTTATGGAGTCCTTAGGGTATAACCCCAGGAGAGGAATTACTGGATCATATGGAAGGTCCATGTCTATCCTTCTGAGAGTTTTCCAGACTGCGCTCCACAGAGGCTGTACCAATTTACATTCCCACCAGCAATGTAAAAGGGTTCCTCTGTCCCCACAGCCTCTCTAGCATTTGTTGCTGCTGTCCTTTTTGATGCATGCCATTCTTACAGGAGTGAGGTGGTATCTTAGTGTTGTCTTAATTTGCATTTCTCTGACAATCAGTGACCTAGAGCAGTCTTTCATATGTTTGTTAGCCTTTTGGATCTCCTCTGTAGTGAATGTTTTGTTCATATCCTCTGCCCATTTTTGGATGGGGTCATTTGCTTTTTTGGTGCTAAGTTTGCTGAGCTCTTTATATATTTTGGTGATTAGTTTCTTGTCTGATGTATGGCATGTGAAAATCTTCTCCCATTCTGTGAGGGGTCTCTCTGTTTGTTTAATAGTTTCTTTGGATGTGCAGAAGCTTTTCAATTTGATGTAGTCCCATTGGTTTGTTTCTGCTTTAGTCTTCCTTGCAATTGGGTTTGATTCATCAAAGATGTCCTTGAGGTGTAGGTGGGAAACTGTTTTACCAATATTTTCCTCTAAGTATTTGATTGTTTCTGGTCTGACATCTAGGTCTTTGATCCATTTGGAGTTGATTTTTGTTTCTGGTGAGATAAAGTGGTTCAATTTCATTTTTCTGCATGTTACAACCCAGTTTTCCCAGCACCATTTATTGAAGAGAGCCTCCTTTTGCCATTTAATCCTTTGGTCAAAGATTAGATGTCCATAGGTGTGGGGATTTATCTCTGGGCTTTCAATTCTGTTCCACTGGTCTGTGTGCCTATTTTTGTTCCAGTACCATGCTGTTTTGATGATGATGGCTTTATAATATAGTTTAAGGTCTGGGAGTGTGATGCCTCCATTTCTTTTTCTTTTCCTCAAGATGGTTTTGGCAATTCTAGGTGCTTTCAGGTTCCAGATCAATGATTGTAGTGTTTGTTCTATTCTCTTAAAGAAGCTTGGTGGAACTTTGATGGGTATTGCATTAAATTTGTATATGGCTCTGGGGAGAATATTCATTTTGATGATATTTATTCTTCCAATCCATGAGCATGGGATATCTTTCCATTTCTTGGTATCAGTTTCTATTTCCTTGAGTAGCGACTCATAGTTTTCAGCATACAAGTCTTTCACTTCTTTGGTCAACTTTATTCCTCGGTATTTGATTGATTTTGCTGAAACAGTAAATGGCAGTGATTTCTGGATGTCTTCTTCTTCAGATTTAGTGTTTGCATAAAGAAATGCCACTGATTTTTGTACATTGATTTTGTAGCCTGATACCTTGCTATATTGGCTAATATCTTCCAGTAATTTTCTGCTGGATTCTTTAGGTCTTTCTATGTATACTATCATATCATCTGCAAATAGTGAGAGCTTAACTTCTTCCCTTCCAATCTGTATTCCTTTGATTTCTTTCTCTTGCCTGATTGCTATGGCAAGAACTTCCAATACTATGTTGAAGAGTAACAGTGCAGTGGACAGCCCTGTCTAGTCCCCGATCTGAGGGGGAATGCTTTCAGCTTCTGTCCATTGAGTATGATGTTGGCTGTAGGTTTGCTATATATAGACTCCACTATCTTGAGGAATTTCCCATCTATTCCCATTTTTTGTAGAGTTTTGAGCATGAATGGGTGTTGGATCTTGTCAAAGGCTTTCTCTGCATCTATTGAGATAATCATGTGTTTTTTGGCTTTGCTTTTATTGATTGGTGAATGACATTGATTGACTTATGGATGTTGAACCAGCCTTGCATTCCTGGGATGAATCCCACTTGGTTGTGATGAACAATCTTTTTGATATGTTGCTGTATCCGGTTGGCCAAGATCTTGTTTAATATTTTGGCATCTATGTTCATCAGAGATATTGGTCTGTAGTTTTCCTTTTTTGTTCTGTCCCTATCAGCTTTTGGTATCAGGGTGATGTTGGCTTCATAGAAGGTAGAAGGGAGTATTCCTGTTTTTTCAATCTTATGGAATAGCTTAAGAAGTATGGGTATTAACTGTTTCCTGAAAGTTTTGTAGAATTCGTTTGTGAAGCCATCTGGTCCAGAACTTTTGTTTTTGGGGAGATTCTTAATAACGGTTTCAATTTCTTTGTCTGTGATTGGTGCATTTAGATTTTGTAGTTCTTCTTGGTTCAGTTTTGGAAGGGCATAGGTTTCTAGGAATTGTTCCATTTCTTCCAGATTCTCTAGCTTGGTGGCATATAGTTCTTTATAGAAGTTTCGCAGGATTCTCTGGATTTCTGTGGTGTCAGTTGTGATATCTCCTGCATCGTTTACAATTCTATTAATTTGAGTCTTCTCTCTTTTTTGTTTCTTGAGTCTGGCTAGGGGTTTGTCAATTTTGTTTAATCTTTCAAAGAACCAACATTTGGCTTCATTGATCTTTTGTATGGTTCTTTTATTTTCGATGTTTATTTCTGCTCTAACTTTAGTGATTTCTGTCCTTCTGGTTGCTTTAGGGTTCCTTTGTTCCTCTTCGTCTAAGTCCTTGAGGTGTGCAGTAAGGTCATTCATTTGAGCTTCTTCTTGGTGTTTAATATGTGATTGTGTGGCTATAAGTTTCCCTCTCAGTACTGCTTTAGCTGTGTCCCAAATATTTTGATAGGTTGTGTCTTCATTTTCATTTATTTCCAGGAACATTTGAATTTCCTGCTTGAGTGAGTCTCTGACCCAGTGGTTCTTAAGGAGCATGTTGTTTAGTTTCCAAAGTCTGTGTCTTTTGATAATTTTCTGTTTGTTGTTAAATGTTAGTTTTACTCCACTGTGGTCTGAGAAGATACTTGGGATAATTTCAATGCTCTTGAATTTATTGATGCTGTCTTTGTGGCCGAACATGTGGTCTATCCTTGAGTATGTGTTATGTGGATTTGAAAAGAAGGTGTATTCCAGTTTTTTGGGGTAGAGGAGTCTGAAAATGTCCAAGAGGTTTAGTCTGTCGATCTCTTCATTCAATTCTCTTGTATCTTTATTGGTTCTCTGCTTTGTTGATCTGTCTAAGTGTGAGAGTGGGGTATTGAAGTCTCCCACTATTATTGTATTACTATTTATGTATTTTTGAAATTCTTTCAGTAGGTGCTTAATGTATTTAGATGGTCCCTCATTGGGTGCATAGATATTAATAATTGTTAAGTCTTCTTGGATGATTGATCCTCTAATCATTATGTAATGTCCTTGCCTATCTTTTATTACTTTATTTAATTTAAAATATGTTGTGTCTGAGATGAGAATGGCTGTTCCTGCCCTTTTTTGTGGTCCGTTAGTTTGTATGATAGTTTTCCATCCTTTCACTTTAAGTCTGTGTTTATCTTGTTGTGACAGATGGGATTCTTGCAAGCAGCATATGGTTGGGTTATGTTTTCTGATCCATCCCCCTACCTTGTGCCTTTTGATGGGTGAGTTTAAGCCATTGACGTTTATTGATATTATGGAATTAATGTATTGTAGTGCCAATGACCTCCCAGAAACTTCTTCAAGGAAGTTCATCTATGCTATGACATCTGCTGTGCAACTCAGGCATCAAAGTTTGACATCCTCGAGGAAACACTCACGAAAGACATGTCTCTGATATCTGATTACTGTAAAAAATGGTGACTAATCCCTAGCACTGCAAAAATGGTATCATCTGTTTTCCATCTACACCATGCCTCGGCCTCGCGTGAGCTTAATGTGCAGCTTGGCGATACGAGAATCCGGCATGAAGCCCAACCAGTCTATCTTGGCATTACTCTCGATCGCACTCTGTCATTTCACGAACATCTCATAAAAACTGCAGCAAAGGTGGGCGCGAGGAATAACATCATTGCAAGACTGGCCAGCTCCTCATTGGGCACGAGCACTTCCACACTACAATCATCATCTCTGGCATTATGCTATTCCACTGCAGAATACTGTGCCCCAGTATGGTTCCGTAGCCCCCATGTCCACTTGGTCGATTCCAAATTATATTCCTCCATGAGGATAATTTCTGGAACCATCCATTCCACCCCGGTTCCATGGCTGCCAGTCCTTAGCAACATCGCCCCGCCGATATTTGTCAGGATGCAGCATCATCTAGGTTCATTTCCCACGTCTACGCTCGACCGGACCTGCCAATATACGTGGATATCTTCGCCCACCCTGTCCAACGCTTGACGCCTCATCATCCAATCTGGTCTCCTATGCCTACACTGAACTTCTCTGTTCCAGACTCTTGGAAACAGAGTTGGCAGTCAGCTGAGGTAAAGAACAAACACCTCATCACAGACCCCTGCCAGTGTCAACCTGGCTTTGACCTAGCACATTATGATTGGGCCCTCCTTAATCGCTATCGAACAGGCCATGGCCAGTGCGCCACTATGTTCCACCGCTGGGGAGCCAGAGACGACCCGAACTGCCCCTGAGGTTCCAGACAGACTATGACCCACATAGTCAACGACTGCCACCTCTCCAGATTCAAAGGAGGTCTCGAAACTTTACATCAGGCTCAACCTGACGCTGTTGACTGGCTACGGAAGAAGGGCAAACGCTAGAAGAAGAAGTGCCATTGTTAAAAAAAAATTTTGTTTGTTTGCTCTGATATATTGCAAGTATTATAGTGATGTTCTTGTTTATAAGAGGTCTTTTAGAACCTCTTTCAGGGCCAGCTTGGTGATGGTTTCCTCCTTTAACTGTTGTTTGTCTAAGAAGGTTTTGATCCCTCCATTTAGTTTGAATGAAAGTCTAGCAGGATATATTATCCTTGGTTGAAACCCTTTTTCATTCAGGGCTCGATAGATATCTTGCCATTCTCTTCTGGCTTTTAGAGTTTGAGTGGAGAAGTCTGCAGATAATCTTATGGGTTTTCCCTTGTATGCGAATTTTGTTTCTCTCTTGCAGCCTTTAGGATCCTTTCTTTATCCTTACTTCTTCTCATTGTGACTATGATGTGTCTTGGTGTCTTCAGGTCTGGGTTGATTCTGTTTGGTACTCTCTGGGCCTCTTGACTCTTGATGTCCTTTCTGTTATTCAGGTCTCGGAAGTTTTCTTCTATTATTTCCTCTAGAATGTTTGCTTCCCCTTCCTCTCTTTCTTCCTCTGGCAGGCCAATTATACGAATGTTACTTCTTTTGAGATCATCCCATATGTCTCTGTTGTTGTTTTCAGTGTCTCTCAATCTCTTTTTAAGCTCTTTCACCTCTTTCTTCGTTTTCTCTAACTCATCCTCTGTCTGACTAATTCTGTTTTCTGCTTCTGTTAGTCTGCTTTCCCTTGCCTCAGCTTCTTTCTTCATTACAGCTATTTCAGCTTTCAGTTCTCTAATTGCCTCAAGATAATCAGTATTTTCCTTGGGGGTCTCAACTGTTGTTTCCCTAATACTGCCATTCCTTTCCTCCAATGTTGTTTTCATTTCTGTGATTAATAAGTTTATTATTGCTTGCATACTTTTCTTATCTATGGTTACTTCTGGCTGATTTGTAGTTTTTTCTGGGCTCCTGTCTTCATTCATTGGAGTAGCAGTTTTATTTGTTTTTGATCTACCCATTTTTTTGATTTATGTGTTTCTTTTTTTTTTATGCTCTCTTGTTCCTCAGTTGTTGTGTCTTGAGGACAAGTAACACTGTACTAAAGACCTTTATGACAATTGCAATCACCAACCTCAGGAATTACAGTAGCAACTGAAGCAAGTATTGAAGCAGTTTAATCGTTACCAGTTAGCCAAACAATTTCTCCAGTCCTTGAAAAAATAGTAACCTAATCCCAGTGAAGAAGAAAGAGAAAAGAAAGGAAAGATGGCAAGAATAGACAGTTATGCAAATCTACTATCCACTGTATATTCTAGGTGTAACAAGATGGTACAGGGAACTAGAGCAGAGATACACACATAGAGAGTCCACTCTGAGTCAGATTTCTTCCCCAAAATAATTCACAAATTCAGAAAGGCAAAGAAGGAAGAAGTGTATGACAAGATAAAAAAAAAAAAGAGGCAAGAGAGAGAAAAGGGAAAAGATAAGAAAAAGAGCTGTAATTAAAGAGCAGTGAAAGGAAATTCCCAAATGTGTATCAGTGAATTCAAAAAAGTACACTGTTTGTTGTTGTGGGGGCTGGGGGCTGTGACTTTGGAAGCTGTAGGATTAAGGAAGAAAGGATGACAATAATGAGAAAAAGAAAAAAAATAAAGAAAGAGAGAGAGAGAAAAAAACCAAAAGAGAAGAAAAAGAACAGTCATAAAAGGGCAGTGAAAGGAAAGGGTTTTTTTTATGTATTTTTAATTATTTAATTAGCTATGCGGGTGAGGTGGGGGGGTTTGGCTACTTAGAAAGAAAAAAGGCCAGAGGTTTCAGAAGGGTATAGACTTAGAATTAATGATACTCCCTGGTGGGACAGGAATTTGGTAAAGAAAAGGAGCTCCTAGCAGGTGATCCTGCTAGGAGCTAGTCCCCAGGGACTGGTTTCAGGGTGCGGGGGGTGGGGGTGGGGTGGGGGCGGGGAATGTGGTATGCTTAGAAATTAAAAGGAAGAAAAAAAATTTTTTCCCCTTTTTTCCTACTCTAATTCTTAACCCAAATTAAGTTATAGTCACCTCCTTGGTGTCACTGCTAGGACCCCTTATTGGCTGGCCTACTAAAGGCATAAAATCCTACTGTTTCCAGGAGATGTGGTCATAGCTCAGCCACTAGCAGCTTCTCAGTCCGCCATCTTCTGGGAACCTCTTTCTTGTTTTCTAATGTGTGCTTGCATGGCTATGAACTTCCCTCTCAGTACTGCCTTAGCTTTGTCCCAAATATTTTGATAGCTTGTGTCTTCATTTGCATTGAACTCTCGAAACATTTTGATTTCTTCCTTGATTTCCTATTTGACCTAGAGGTTGTTAAGAAGTGTACTGTTGAGCTTCCACATTTTGGGACTATTACTAATCTTTAGTTGATTGTTTAATGTTAGTTTAATTCCACTGTGGTCTGAGAAGATGCTTGGGATGATTTCAATGCTCTTGAATTTGCTGATGCTGTCTTTGTGGCCTAACATATGGTCTATCTTTGAGAATGACCAATATGGACTTGAGTAAAATGTGTATTCCAGTTTCTTGGGATGAATGACTCTGAAAATGTCCAGTAGTTCTAGTTTATCTATCTTCTCATTTAGCTCCCTCATGTCTTTATTGATTTTCTGCCTGGATGAGAAAGTTGAGAGAGTGGGGTTTTGATGACTGTGTTGCTGTTAATTTATTGCTATAGCTATATGACTTTGACTACTACTATGACTGTGTTGCTGTTAATATATTGCTGTAGTTCTTTCAGTAGATGTTTGATGTATTTAGATGTCTTCTCATTGGGTACATAGATGTTAATAATTGTTAAGTCTTCTTGATTGACTGATCCTCTGAGCATTAAGTAGTGTCCATTCCTATCTTTTTAAAATATTATTTATTTTAACGTCTATTGTGTCATATATGAGAATAGCTGTTCCTGCCCTTTTTTTTTGCACCATTGGCGTGTATGATAGTTTTCTATCCTTTCACTTTGAGTCTTTGTTTGTCCTGTTGAGTTAGATGGGTTTCATGTAGACAGCATATTGTTGGGTTGTGTTTTCTGATCCATCTTCCTACTCTGTGTCTTTTAATAGATGAATTCAGGCTGTTGACATTTATTGATATCAAAGTTTGAAGGTATTTTAACACCATTCTTGTAGATTTTTAGAGTGTTCTGATATATGGCCTATTTATGGTGGTCTGTCTATTTATAGGAGACCTTTCAGAACTTCTTTCAGGGCAGGCTTGGTTGATTCTTTCTACTGTTCCTTGTCTGAGAAGGTTTTAATGCCTCCATCTAGTCTGAATGACAGTCTAGCAGGATACAGTATTCTTGGTTGAAAGCCTTTCTCATTGAGTACTTGATAGATATCTTGCATGTCTCTTTGGGCCTGTAGTGTTTGTGTGGAGAAGTCTGATGCGAATCTTATGGGTTTTCCTCTGTAGGTGACTCTCTTGCAGCCTTCAGGATCCTTTCTTTATTCCTTTCTATTTTAAATAGGATGTGTCTTGGTGTCTTTAAGTCTGGGTTAATTCTGTTTGGGGCTCTCTGGCTTCTTGAATCTTTGTCTTTGATGTTGTCTAGACTAGAGAAGTTTTCAGTTATTATGGCCTGAAGAATGCATTCTTCCTCTCCCTCTCTTTTTTCCTCTGGTAAGTCAATCATGTATATACTGTTTCTTTTGAAGTCATCCCATAGGTCTCTGTTGTTGTTTTCAGTATCTCTTAATCTCTTTTTGAGATCTCTTACTTCTTTTTTAGTTGTCTCTAATTCTTCCTCAATCTTGCTAATTCTGTCTTCAGCCTCACCAATTCTATTATCTCTCCTCTCTACTGTTGTTTTCTGGAGTTCACCTGTTTTGTTACCCTGTTCTGATACTGTTTTAGCTTGTTCAGCTAGTTGTGTTCTTAGCTCAGCTATTTCACCTTTCATCTCTCTAATAACCTTGAGATAATTAGTGTTTTCTTCCAGAGTCTCATTGGTTGTTTCTGTATTTCTGATGACAATTCTTTCAAACTCTTTACTCACTCCTGTGATGATTTCCTTAACTAGTGTTTGGATGTTGACCTCATTATTTTGTGCTTCACCCTTTGGGGTGCTTTTAGCTGGACCCTTGTCCTCATTCATTTCTCTAATATTTCTTCTTGTTGGTTTAACCATTTTATATATTATGTTATAAATTCCCTCTCTCAGTACTTTTCAAATTACTGATCACTATTGCTGGATTGACTTGTGTCTAAGTAAGGTAATTAAAGGCTTCACAGTTGTGGAAGTTAACAGTTGTTTCAATAGTATTTTAATCCCTGATTTGGAGCTCATTGGCTTAAAAGTCTCTTTTGCACTTTTTCTTCCCTGTAGGCTGTTTGAGCCTGAGGGCTTTTAAACTATAAGTAGGCTTTTTAGCTTAATCACTGACTCCTGACCAAGAGGTAAAGCAGGGTGTGGCAGATATAATCCAGTGGTTATGCAAAGAGACTTTCAGAGCCCCACTGCTATGCCACTGAGGTATAGGTCTTCTCCTGAGTTTCCTGGTTAGTTCTCTGTCCCCTGGTGTCAGTCCAGGGTTTCCCTGCTGCTCCTCCAGGTTCTGAGGGCAATAGCAATAGAGACTTGGAGTTGCACTTGGTGAGTCTCAGGGGAGTCCTCTCCTCCCTTCAGCAGTCCCCTTGTTAGTGGAACAGACTGGAAGTGGTGTCTCAACTGATAAACTGCGGGACTGTTACCAGACACTTAATCTCTCCCTAGGCTCCTCTCTGTCCACCAGCCACATGTGTTTGCACTCACTGGTGATTTGGTGGATTCCTGAAGTCATTCTAGTCCTGTCTTGTTTTGGTCCCAAGTGGTCTCCTTTGGTATTCTTAGTTGATCCGGGAGAGGAGAGGAGAGAAGCAGATCTGCTGCTGCTCGTAGCTCTGCCTCTGAAACTTCTTTCTTTCTTTCTTTTTTTTTTTTTAATATTTATTTATTTACTTTTTGTTACCCTTGTTTTTATTGTTGTTGTAGTTACTATTGTTGTTGATGTCATCGTTGTTGGACAGGACAGAGAGAAATGGAGAGAGGAGGGGATGATAGAGAGGGGGAGAGAAAGATAGACATCTGCAGACCTGCTTTACCGCCTGTGAAGCGACTCCCCTGCAGGTGGGGAGCTGGGGGCTCGAACTGGCATCCTTGCTCTGGTCTTTGCTCTTTGCGCTACCTGCTTTGCTGTCCTCCAGGGTTTGTTTTTGCTCCACTCTGCAAAGCAAAAGTTAATCAGACCAGGATAGACTGTAAGTTGAATGACCATTGCTCTCCACTTGCCTGCAAGCAACTGTAGAAGTACTAGCACTTTTCTCCCCAGCTTCTCCCTTTCTTATCTGTGTTATTGTGTCTCAAGGCCCCTATAGATTGTTGCATCCACTGATTTCCCAACTAATCCCCTTACCCAGCTCTAAGCCTGTAGGACACATGTGCTGACACATGTGTTGCTATGAAAGCATCTGTTTACCTTATCACCAACTGTCCCTCAGAGGACTTTCTCTGCTGATGGTAGAAGAAGAGGCTAAAGTGGTGCCCTGTGTTGGAGGCAGGAAGCTAATTTGAGCTTTACTGCTATAATTTCTTCACCAGGGGGTTGAGTTGACTTGTTTGGGTTTTCTTACTTTTTTTTCTCTTTTGTGTTTTTTCTACCTGAATCACTTTGGTAAAGGAATTTTATTCAACTCAAATTCTTTGGGGAGGACTAGGGAGGTAGAACAATGGTTATGTAAATGACTTTTATACCTGAGTCTCCAAAATCTGAGTTTAATCCCCAGTACCACCATAAATCAGCAGTGAGCTGTGCACTGGGAAAAATTAAATTAAAATAGAATAAAATAAAAATTCTGTGGGCATCTTTTGAATTTGTGCCAGGAGGAAGTGTATTGGATTAAAACTTTTCCTTTTTCACTCTACCTATCCCTACATGGTTGTTAAAGTGTAATCATCCAGTCAGTTTTTTTAAAGAAGTGTGTAATGACTTAATTGTAAGGATTTAACTTCTTTGTAGGAGTACTTGATTCTGTCTCCTATAGTGAAGTCTAGTGTTTCAGCCCTTGCTGTCCTATAAACACAGCTGAAGGGGGCAGGTGGTGGCCTACCTAGCTAAGTGCACACAGTGTGCAAGGACCAAGGTTCAAGCCTCTGGTCCCCATCTGCAGGGGGAAAGCTTCACAAGTGGTGAAGCAGGACTGCAGGTGTCTCTCTGTCTCTTTCCCTCTATTTTCTCCTCCCTTCTCAGTTTCTGTCTCTATTAATAAATAAATAAATAAATAAATAAATAAAATTAAACACAACACATGCACACACAGCTGAGAACGTTTTCATTGTATTGCCAGCTTTGATTTTTTTTTTTTTGTGTGTGTGTGTGTGTCAACTCTGTTGATCTCTAATAGTCAGTTTCACTCTCTCTGTCTCTCTCTGCCTGTCACTTCTGTAGCTATTTGTTTGCTATTTCAGAACACTGAAATTCATCCATTATCAATGCAGTTGACAATACATTATCCCTACTCTTTCCTGTGTTGAGTGACAGGGGAAGATACCATTATTTATTTTTACTATTTTGTTGTCATGCCACTTGGAGGGATGAAGGACAGAGTTTGAGACCTGGTAGGGAAATATGATTCTATTACTGAATGAACACCCATGTGATGCTAAGAATTGTTGTCATTGGCCTCATTCATAACAGATGGCAGAAACTTGGGCTATTTTGGGAGAGCAAGGTACATGGTGGGTCTAGATACATTTGGAGTTTAGAGGAAAGAATAGCACTAAAGATGATAGATCTTTAGTGATCTATCACTAAAGATATAGATGATAGATCTTGAAGCATATGTGGCTGCTTAAGAGGCACCAGACAGTCCATGAAATCTTCAAGTGGAAGAGGCCTTCAGCTGGGCCATGGTGACACACTCACTTGAGGGGTTGAAGCCGGGCAGTGGCACCCTTGATTAAGCTAACATATCACCACCATTCACAAGGATCCTGATTCAAAGCCCCTCCTCCCCACGTGCAGGGAGGACACTTTACTAGCAGTGAAGCAGGTCTGCAGGTGTGTCTATCTTTCTCTCTTCTTCTCTCTCTCTCTTTTTTTTAAAAAAAACTCCATATGTGGTTTTTAAATTTTTTATTATTATCTTTATTTATTGGCTAGAGATAGCCAGAAATTTAGAGGGATGGGAGAGGTAGAGAGGAGAGGCAGTGAGACACCTGCAACCCTGCTTTATAACTTGCAAAGCTTTCCCCCTGCAGGTGGGGCCCAGGGGCTTGAACTTGAGTTCTTGGACATTGTAAGATGTGCACTCAAACAACACCACCCTTCTTCTCTATCTACTCTTCCTTCTCAATTTCTCTCTGTCCTGTCAAATAAAAATAAAAATAGAGAAAAGTAAATGGAAAAAAATACCAGGAGCTGTGGATTCTTAGTGCTGGCACTGAGTCCCAGTGATAAGTTTAGTGGCAATTAAAAAAAAAAAGGGTTGAGGAAAAATGTGGATGGGCTAGTGGAATAGAAGGATTATGGAGAGAAAACCAGCACATGGTTGGGCAGTGGCATATCCAGTAAGACACACACACTGCCATGTCCTAAGACCTTGTTCAAATCCCGAGTCCCCATATGCAGGGGTAAGCTTCATGAATGGTGGAGTAGCACTGCAAGTGTCTCTCTTTCTCTTCCTTTCTATCATAAAGAATAAATTAAAAAAATAAAGAGGAAAAATGGCTGCTGGGAATGGTGGAGACATTGTGCAGTCACTTAGCCCCAGCATTAACCATGGTGGCAAAAGGAAAAATGGAGGAGGAGGAGATGATGAAGAAAGAAGGGAAAGAAAAGAAAGAAAACTAGTATCTCTGTGTTGAAACCTTTCCTGGTCCCAGTTGGCTATGAAAACTTTACAACTTTGGTCCTTATGCTGGTCCTTGCGCTTAGTGCCATGTGCGATTAACCTACTGCACCACTGCCCAGCCCCCAACCCTTGTTCCTTAGAATAGTGAATGGTAAATATAGTTGTTGCTATACAAACTTCTGTTGGATGACTGAATGAATGAAATTCAAAGGAAATAGGAGGAACCCAGAAGTCATGGTCTCCAGTGTTCAAGCAGGGCTGGAATTAATGAGGAATGAGGAAAGAATGAGAAAAGGGGTTTGGACTTGGGGATTAAACTTTACAGTATGCAGATTATACACTCTTTTTTTTTTGCCTCCAGGGTTATTGCTGGGGCTCAGTGCCTGCACCATTAATCCACTTCTCCTGGAGGCCATTTTTCCCCCTTTTGTTGCTGTAGCCCTGTTGTGTTTATTATTGTTGTCGTTGATGTCGTTCGTTGTTGGACAGGACAGAGAGAAATGGAGAGAGGAGGGGAAGACAGAGAGGGGAAGAGAAAGACAGACACCTGCAGACCTGCTTCACGGCCTGTGAAGTGACTCCTCTGCAAGTGGGGAGCCGGGTGCTCGTACCGGGATCCTTACGCTGGTCCTTGCACTTTGAGCCACATGCGCTTAAGCCGCTGTGCTACCGCCCATCCCCCTATTTTATACACTCTTATGTTTAGAATAGATGATAGATTATATGAACCTGTAATGTGCAAATAAAATTTAATTCCTAAGAGTTGGTAGTGTTGCTCCCAGTAGAGCACACAGGCTGCCATGTATGAGGGGACTGGGGTTCAAGCCTGTCCCCACACGCAGGAGAAAAGCTTCACAAGTGGTGGAGCATTGCTGCAAATATCTCTTTCTCTTCTTTTTCCTCTTCTCTCTTCCTCTCTTTAAGAAAAGAAAGAGGGACTGGGTGGCACATACATAACATGTGTACTTTACCAGGTATGCCACTACCTGGCTGCAGTGGTGGTGCATATGTTACTATGCTCAAGGACCCAGGTTCTAGCCGCTGCTCCCCATTTGCAGGGGAGTAGTTTCATGAGTGGTGAAGCAGGTCTGTAGGTGTCTGCCTTTCTCTCTCCCTCTTTCTGTCTCATTCCCATCTCAGTTTTTCTCTGTCCTATCAAAAACAATAGAAAAGGGGAAATAAAGAAGAAGAAGAAAGAAAGAAAGAAAAAAAAATGGCCACTAGGAACAGTGGGTTCACAGTACTGGTGTCAAGCCCCAGCGATAACCCTGGTGGCAATTGAAAAAGAGAAAGGAAGGAAGGAGAGAAGGAAGGAAGAATGAAGCACTGGGAGCAGTGGTGTCATGTAGACAGTGAGCCCTAGTGATAATCCTGATGAGGGAAAAAGGGTTGATTTCATGGGTTAAGAGGATTCAGTGATATAACCTATAATAGGTGTTAAGTACTTAACTCATCCTCCCTCCTTATTTCCCTCCCTCCATTCCTTCCATCCTTTTACCTTCCTTATTTCCTCCTCTCTTTTCCCCCTTTCTTTCTCTCTTTAAACTAATATTTAATGACTGTACTTTGGGTCAGGTGTGGTTGTAATATCTGTAGGTAGCATGATCAGGCCAGGTCTGTGCTTTCATAGACTTCATAGTCAACCTATGGAGGGGACAGGAAAGAACAAACAAAAATACCTACTGCTCAGGGGTGGGTATGGTGCTTCAGCTTGTAGAGTGTAGGACTTACATGCCTAAGGCTCCTGGTTCCATCCCTGGTGTTACATGTAACAAAGTGGTGCTCTGCCTTCTCTTTTTTTTTTTTTTTTCACATGTGAAATTAACTCATAAGAAAAATAAATTGTTTAAAACACTGAGCCTAACAGATAACTCACCTGGTATAGTTCACATATTACCATGTACACAGAGTCTTGGGTTACCACATGGGAGTGCCTGTGGGGGGGAGGATGTATTGTAATTAAAAAAAAAAAAAAAACTTCAGAGAGGCACAGCTGCTTCGAGTGAATTTCAAACAAAGGTTTATTATATGTCAATACAACAGTATGGAACAGTATGTTTTAGGTACAGCAAGATAGGCAGTTATCAGCAGGGGTAAAACTAGGCTGGGTTCTGAATCCATAAGTTAGTTGCCAGATTTCAGCTACACGTGTACAAGTCCTGGGAGAAGCAGACATGGTGAGTGCCATGAGCTAGCAGGAAAGCAGGGGACCAGAAGATGGGAGTGCAGGAACAGAGAGCTACTTTTGCCTGGCATGTACTTAAATCAGTTACGATCCACCCACAATCCCTTTGGGTTTGCATGAGTTCTTACTATGCTCCTAGGCTGATGTTAGCCACATGCTAATTACATTTGCCAGCCCCAGCCTTATGCTAATTATGTCCCAAAGTCTGTGCTGTTTCACAACAGGGAGGGAGCTTCAAAAGTTGTGGAGCCATATTGTGCTGTCTCTATTACTTTCTCTACCTCCTTCTCTATCTCTTACTCTCTATCTAGAGGAAGGAAAAAGAAAGATCTCTAGTAGTGGTAGAATTGTGCAGATACTGAGCCCTAATGATAACCCTGGTGGCATAAGTAAATATATATATATATATATATATATATGTATATATATATATATATATATATCCGAGAATGATAGATGCTATGCAGAAATCAAAGGATGATGAGCTGCTAGAGTGATGAAATTGTTACTGTTAGTGTGGGTAAGTAAGGGCTCTCTGAGAGAGTGATAGAAGCTAAGAGCTGAATAATAAGAGCAGGCATTAACTATTATTATTATTATTATAATTATACCCTTCCCTTCCTCTTCTTTTTCATTTCTGGCACTCTCTCTTTCCACTGTTCACCTGCCTTGCACACTCTCCCATCTCATCACATCACCTTTCTTGCTCAAAGTTGCTTTTGACTCCCTTCTTAACTTTGCAAGGTGTTATCTTGAACTCAGCCTGCAAAGAAAGTGCTGTTCCCACAACCCAAGCTGTTTTGAGACTCCACATGGTGCTGTGGAAAAGGCATCCTTGCCAGAGGCAAAGGCATTTACACCTTCCAGGGAGACACATGATTAGAAAAGGCAGAGAAGGTGCAGCAGCAGCCAGAGGAGAGGCTGGGGAGGGGGCTAACTGGAACTTAATCTATTAGAGAGGAAAGGCCTTTGAGAAGTGAATTAATGGCATTTATAGCTGCATACCAGGTAAGTAGCTGATGAGAGCTTTTCAATAATGAGGTCAAGGTTGAATTCCCATATGGACCAGCGAGAGATGTTACAATATTCACTTACTGGCTCAGGAGACTTGGGCAAACATCTCATTTCTCAAGTCCCCAGTATAAAATAGGACATGCACCTCGCCTGCTTGTCTATATGCTATGAAGAACAAATGAAAATGGATAATAAAGTGCTTTCTAAAGTGCTAAAAACAAACTATGATTTTTTTTTTTCCCTCTAGGATTATATAGCTGGGGCTCAGTGCTAGCACTATGAGTCCACTGCTCCTGGTGGTCATTTTTTCTATTTTATTGGGTAAGACAGAGAGAAATTGGGGTGGGGGGGCCCTCAAACCATGATATTTTTGAGTGTCCTTGCATTTCATACTATGTGTACTTAACTGACTCCCACAAACTCTGATTTGTTATAATTACTGCTGACATTTTTATTTTCATGACCATCAACCCCCTCCTCTGCGACTTCTGCAGTTTATCAGTTGGCTATCTCTCATAGCAGAGATTCAGGCTCACAGTGAAGGAAAACTTACAGACCTGCCAGTAGCCTTTTAATAGGCCTATTATAGACCCTTACTCAGGAAGATTGTTTTCATGGAGTGAATACAACATACATTATCAAGCACTGGTGTTTGAATTTATTCTGACATCCAATCTGTTGAAATCTTGTTTAAAAAGATTTATTCACTGATGAAAGAGCAAAAAAGGATAGAGAGAGAGAGAGAGAGATCAAGAAAAAGAAAGAGGGAGTAGCAAGGAGAGAAGCAGAACATTACTCTGGCATATGAGATGCAAGGGACCAAACTCAGTACCTCATGCTTATGAGCCCAGTGCTGTTTCCACTCCAACTCCTGGGTTCACCTGGATAAAACTTTTTCTTTTTCTTTCTCGCTCACTTTCTTCCTTCCTCTCTTTCTTCCCTCCCTCCCTTCCTTCCTTCCTTCCTTCCTTCCTTCCTTCCTTCCTTCCTTCCTTCCTTCCTTGTTCCTCTCTTCATTCTAACTGCAGCGTTTCTAACCTCCTCCCTAGGATGAGTACTAGACTGCATCATTTCTGGTCTCTGTTCTCTTTCCTGACCTCCAGGAAATGAGAGATTAGGCCATTTGGTATCCACACTCTGATGACAACTCTGCGTTGCATATTGTCTCCTCTCCAGTTCTCTCATTATTATAGACAGTACTAATAGATTATTGCATACCTCTTGGTGATCTGACTCAACTGCTATATCTACTATTGCAGTAACTGGTCACCTTTGAGTATTGAGCTTTTGAAACATGGCTAGTCCAAACTGGCATGCACTGTGTAGATAAAATACATCAGAAAAAATGTGTAAAGGATCTTAACAGTATTTTATATTTGTGAAAAGATGAAATTATAATATTTAGGACATATTAAATCAAATAAGATGTGCCAGAAAAATTAAATGTAGCCATTTCTTTTAAGAAATGGTAGAAAGAGAGTCAGGTGGTAGCACACCTGCTTGAGCACACATGTTACAATGTGCAAGGACCCAGGTTCAAGCCCCCAGTCCCCACCTGTTGGGGAAAGCTTTACAAGTAGTAAAGCAGTACTGCAGGTGTCTCTCTGTCTCTCACCCTCTGTACCCCTCCCTTCCCTCTTGATTTCTGACTATCTCTATTCAATAAATAAAGATAATAAAATATATTTAAAAAAAAGAAATGGTAAAAGTATAAAACCGTGCATGGCTTGCATTTCTGAGCCATGTACGATTTCTACTGTGCAATGTTCTATCTTCAGTTAATGTGAAGACAGTCCTCTAGGCTATCAATTACCAGCAAGGCAGAAATAAAAGCAGTAGTATTTTATGGAGGAGAGAAGTGAACTCTATTTGAGTTATTTATTTATTTAATTTTTTTCTTACTTGACAGAACAGAGAGATATAGAGAGGGGGATGGGAGATAGAGAGGAAGAGAGGCAGAGACACCTGAAGACCTGTTTCACTACTCATGAAGCTTCTCCCCTGCAGGTGGGGTCTGGGGGCTTGAACCTGAGTAATTATGTGTAGTAGTGCATGTACCTTGGCTTTTAACAAAATGCCAGGGACTAAACCTGAGATCTACTGGTATCTCAAGCCTGAAAATCTGTTGTGTAAACACTTGTGCTACTTCCCCCAGGCTAAAGTGAAGTTTTTTCTTATTATTAATGTATCTTGTGCTCAATTGCAGCTTTCTACCCTGGGGGATTTTGGCTTATTAGGACTGTGATGAAGGCCTAGACAGTGTATATTTCATAAGCAGTCAGGAAGATTCTGATGTATAGCCAGATTTGAGAACCCCTGAGCTAGGATTTTAAATATTTTCATAAAGGGATTGTAGTGGGGTAACATGTAACAAGTTTGTTTCTTTTTTCTTTTCTTTTCTTTTTTTTTTTTTGGTGGAGTCAAGAGTAGAGCAAATGTTTCTCCTGGATTACATTTTGCACTGAAGATCACTGGAGTATTTTTTAGTATAGAGACATCAAGGGTCTTCCAGAACTCAGGAAGCAAAGAGGAACTCTGGCCACACCTCAGCAGGTTCCCCTCCTTATTTGGAATGAAGCCTGGACTGACTCAGCTGCCCCCTCTGCTGTCACAAATCCCTAGTGCAGCCAGTGCAGCTGGTTTTGGAGTAAAGAGCAGGGAGTGAATCCAGAAGGACTCAGTGTGAATGATGTAGTCAGGAAACTTGTTTACAACCAGGTGAGGTCAGAAGGAAACTGCTGTAATACCTTTAGAGCTAGAAGGGCCTGAAGAAACTGCTTGTCTGTCAGCCTCCTTGTGGAAGGTGTGAGTCTGGACAAATCAATTCTTTCTTTTTAAAAAATTTGGTGTGTAAAAAAAAAAAAATATTTATAAAAAGGAAATACTGACAAAACCATAGGATAAGAGGGGTAAAACTCCACACAGTCCCCAACACCAGAACTCTACATCTCATCCCCTCCTCTGATAGCTTTCCTATTCTTTATCCCTCTGGGAGTATGGGCCCAGGGTCACTATGGGGTATAGAAGGTAGAATATTTAGCTTCTGTAATTGCTTCCCCACTGAACATGGGCATTGACAGGTCGATCCATACTCCAGCCTGTCTCTCTCTTTCCCTAGTGGGGTGGGGCTCTGGGGAGGCATGGATCCAGGACACATTGGTGGGGTCATCTGCCCAGGGAAGTCCAGCTGGCATCATGTTAGCGTCTGGAACCTGGTGGTTAAAAAAAAGAGTTAATATGTAGAGCCAAACAAATTGTTTACTAATCTTGAACTTAAAGGCTAGAATAGTTCAGATGAAGAGTTGAGGGGTCTCCATTTTGTAGATAGTTAGTAGTCCTATTTTAGTTATATTCCAAAGACCCCATTCATTTTTTAAAAATTTTATTATTTAAATATCATTGACAAGATTGTGGTATAAGAGGAATACAGTTCCATACAATTCTCACCACCAGAGTTTCCATATTCCCTCTCCTCCATTGCAAGTTTATATAATTTCATTTTTTTCTGGGACTTAGTCTTTTGAACAAGGGGGACTAAAGACATAATTCTCTGCACCCCCTATATGTGCTCCCATATGCAACAATAACAACAGTAACATTGAATATTGGCATTATTGTTATCATTGTTTTGGTCCAAGAACACACAGCTACTTGGAAATAGAGACAGTCTTTGAACTCTGGTTTCCTAGGTAAAATGTCAGCTAACAAGAGTGATTCACTCCACTGCTTCCAGAGCAATGTGGCAGGGAAAGTTTATAAGGAAGGTTGAGTCTGGCCTATGCCTAAGTAAACTAAAGCCAAAAAACTATCCTTTTATTTGTACATTCATTCATCATCCTTCTTTTTTTTAAGCTTATGTTTATTAAGTGCCTCTTTTATGATGAGAATTATGGTCAAGGCATGTTGATATGAAGTCTGGTAGGACATGGTTGTATGGTTTTTGCTTTGTCTCTGAGTATTTCCTCTGTTGGAACTTTCTACAACTGTCTCAGTGCTCAAGTAACATGAGTGGGTATTATCTAAAAATACATAGATGGGGTTTACAGTCAACAATATTTATACACCTTTCCCATATTTGGGAGCTACTCTCTTCCCTGATCCAGCATTCTGGTCCTTTTTTCCAGCCATAACATCACCTCTCCAGACAATAATTAGGATCCACCTGCATATCAGATTTCAGGCTCGGGGAAAAACAAACAAACAAACAAACAAACAGAAAAAACAACAACAACTCGGGGTTGGGCGGTAGTGCAGTAGGTTAAACGCAGGTGGCACAAAGCTCAAGGACCGGCATAAGGATCCCGGTTCAAGTCCCCAGCTCCCCACCTGCAGAGTAGTCACTTCACAGGTGGTGAAGCAAGTCTGTAGGTATCTATCTTTCTCTCCCCCTCTGTCTTCCCCTCTTCTCTCCATTTCTCTCTGTCCTATCCAAAAATGACAACAATAATAAGTTCAACAATAAAAAACAAGGGCAACAAAAAATGAATAAACAAATAAATAAATAAATAAACTAGTATAGACACAGGCCCTTTGGAATATAACTAAAATATTCCTACTAGCTGCCTACAAAACGGAGACCCCTCCCAACCCTTCATCTGCACTATTCCAGCCTTTAGGTTCATGATTAGTCAACAGTTTGTTTGGCTTTATATGTTAAGTCTCTTTTCAGCCAACAGGTTCCAGATGCTAGCATTATACCAGCCAGACTTCCCTGGATAGACAATCCCACCAATGTGTCCTGGAGCCCCACCTCCCCAGACCCCTGCCCCACTAGGGAAAGAGAGATGCAGGCTGGGAGTATGGATAGACCTGTCAATGCCCATATTCAGCCGGGAAGCAATTACAGAAGCCAGACCTACCACCTTCTACATCCCACAATGACCTTGGGTCCATACTCCCAGAGAGTTAAAGAATAGGAAAACTATCAGGGGAGGGGATGGGATACGGAGTTCTGGTGGTGGGAATTGTGTGCAGTACTGTACCCCTCTTATCCTATGGTTTTGTCAATGTTTCCTTTTTATAAATAAAAGTTAAACAGTGAGTCAGGTGGTAGTGCAGCGGGTTAAGCGCACGTGGCGCAAAGCGCAAGAACCTGCGTAAGGATCCTGGTTTGAGACCTCGGCTCCCCACCTGCAGAGGAGTTGCTTCACAGGCGGTGAAGCAGGTCTGTAGGTGTCTATCTTTCTCTCCCCCTTTCTGTCTTCCCCTCCTCTCTCTGTCCTATCCAACAACGACAACATCAACAACAATAGCTACAACAACAATAAAAAAACAGCAAGGGCAACAAAAAGGAAATAAATAAATAAATATTTTTTTAAAAATTAAACAAAGGCCAGTGGAATAGCTCACTTGGATAGTGAGCTGCTTTGCACAACCCAGCTTAGAGCCAGGCACCCACCACACTGAAGGAAGCTTTGGTGCTGTGGTCTCTTTATCTTTCTCTCTCCCCTTCCTAGTTTCTATCTAAAAATAGAAGAAGAAGGAAAAAAAAAAGACTAAGTGAGATAATAAGAGCTGTCATTTATTGGGAGTTAACTCTGTGCCACGCATGAACCACCTCAGAGCATGGAGGAATTAGAGAGACTTAGTAAATTCCTCAGGTGACAGCACTTTGGGAGGTGGAGTTGGACTCTTGCCTATCTCTTGAACCACAGTGCCACATTACCTTGAAAAGTATGTCCTTTTGGTATTAGGATGATATACAGACACCTGTCAAGGGGAGATAAGACATAGTGCTCATGTAACAACAGCTGTCTTGTAAATCATTATTTCCCAGTAAAGAGACTGGGGGTACAGGGAAGCGTTCAGTGGCTCTAAGGCCTGAGGCAAAAAAGTATATTTACTTGTGCCTGTAAATAAAAGTGATATTTTAATATATATTTAGTTTTAAGGAAAAAATAGTAAAACTTTATTAAAAAGAAAAGAAAACCACTGGTCAATGGGAAGAAAGAAGTATTTCTATACCCCCCACCCCCCACAATAAGAGAATGGGGTGGAGATTAGTTGCTCAATGATTTCTAAAATAAAAATTTCCTTTCCAAATATATAGTTTGTTTGTTTTCTCTCCTCCGTCTACATTCAGGGTTTTAGGTTCTCAGCAGTCATATGCAAAAGATGGAGCCAAGTTTTTTGTTGTTGTTGAAAATATTTATTTATTTATTTCCTTTTGTTGCCCTTGTTGTTTTACTGTTGTAGTTATTGTTGTTGATGTCATTGTTGTTGGATAGGACAGAGAGAAATGGAGAGAGGTGGGGAGACAAAGATGGGGAGAGAAAGATAGACACCTGTAGACCTGCTTGACCACCTGTGAAGTGACTCCCCTGCAGGTGGAGAGCCAGGGATTTGAACTGGGATCCTTAGGCCAGTCCTTGTGCTTTGCGCCTCCTGTGCTTAACCTACTGCACTACCACCCAATTCCCCCCACTTTTTTTTTTAAATAAAAAGGAAACACTGACAAAACCATAGGGTAAGAGGGGTACAACTCCACACAGTTTTCACTACCAGAACTCCGTATCCCCTCCCCTGATAGCTTTCCTATTCTTTAACCCTCTGGGAGTATGGACCCAAGGTCATTGTGGAAGGTCTGGCATCTGTAATTGCTTCCCCACTGATCATAGGTGTTGGCAGGTCTATCCATACTCCCAGCCTGCCTCTCTCTTTGAGCCAACTGTTTTAACAGTTAGCTATTGTTTTCTTTGAGGTATCAATAGATATTCACGAAGGAGTTCTCTTCTCAACCCTGGTATTCCAACTATAGTTCCTTTTTCAATTATAATGCTATTTAAACTATAGTTTCTTAGTTTCACCCCAGCTAACAGGTATAAATTAAAATCTTCCTAATACTATTACTAATAATAGACGTAAACCAAAGTTTCTATCTTAACAATATGGTTGTTAACTATTATTTCTTTTTTATCTTATTTTTTCATTAGTGATTTACAAAATTACAAAACAACAGGGGTACACTCCATACTGTTCCCACCACCAGTTTATGTCCCCATTCCTTCCACTTCTTTCAAGGTAACAGATATGGGTTGACTATTATTTCTATAACTATCTGTCTATATATATTTTTGCCCATTTTTTTTCTGTGGTCCTGCCTTCTCTTTCTAAGTTACACCTACACGTATTACTACTTCCAAATGTCTTTTTATATTTTCTTCTTTTCTCTCTGGGTCCTGATGGAATTGGAGTTCAGAGCCTCTAGTCATCTTCCCCTAACATTTCTCCCCCTCTGGGAGTGTGGACCAAAATTCTTTTTTTGTGGTGCAGTAGGTAGGAGTTCTGGCCTCTGTAATTGCTTCTCTACTGGACACAGGTGTTAGCAAGTTAGTCAATACCCCCAGCCTGTTTTTTTTTTTTTATCTCACCTGTGGAGAAATGAGGTTCCAGGACATATTGGTGAGGTCATCTGCCCCCAGTCAGGATGGAATCATAGTAACATCTGCAACTTGGTGTCTGAAAGATATTAAGTTTTGAGGCAGGACAAAATATTTAATAAACAGAAACCAGAAAATAGGAATATAGCAGCTGAGAATAGGGATTTAGGAAAAGAAGCTAGAAAGTCTATTTTAGATATGTTCCTAGGGCCCATGACTTTAGCGTTTTTTTTTTTATCTGAGCAATATGGAGGTGGGCTGAAAATATTGTCTGGAAAGATATAGTCAGATTTGAGAATAGAACTAGAAAGCTAGATTAGGGCAGAGAGTAGTTTCCAAACTTGAAGAAAACATATAAGTACAATTAATCATTTACCACATTCATCTGACCTATGGCCCATGTATGTTCATATTTAGCACAGGAATCTGTATAACCTCCAAGTACCTATCAGTCTGAGCTCGCAGTCCATGGTCATAGCTGGGAACATTCTAGGCTGCACTCATTTCAGGACCAGTCTTCCTCAAGTGGCAGGGTAGAGTGACACAACTTCCTTTTGGAGAGTGGGGCAGTTCCTACCATTGCTACTTTATAGTGAGGGCAAGATCCTATAGAGGCCATTGAAAGGATTTATGCTGACATTCCTGATGGAAGTGACCAGTGATGGTGGAGAGAGGGGTCTGTTAGAGGTCAAGACTCATTGTATCTATGGGGGAATCCTAGGATTTTCTGACTTGGACCCCAGGTTATGGGATGGCCTGGTAGTGATCAAAGAGGCCACCAATGAGCCAATCTCTTGTCCTTTTCAGTTTTTGTAATCCCTTCTCTCCCTGCCAAGCTTGGATTTTCTCCCAGCTGTGAAAGCATTGAGTGCCATTTGTTGTATCCAAATCTGTCTATGAGGTCTGGCCTCAAGTTGGGGAGGAAATAAACCTAGTATTTTAGTGAGTATTCATTTATTTTTAATGTCATGCTAAGGACCAAATGCAGGTCATCACCCATATGTGCTCTATCACTGAATCCCTCCCCCAGGGTCCCCATCAAAGTGTTATTCAGTGGTCTGGGAGGTGGCACAATAGATAAAGTATTGTACTCTCAAGTATGAGATCCTGAGTTCAATCCCCAGCAGCACATGTACCAGAGTGATACCTTGTTCTTTCTCCCTCTCCTCCTATCTTTCTCATTAATAAATAAAAATTTAAAAAAAGTGTTATTCATAGTAATAGACAACAGAATCCTAAAAAATGTTTAAGCAAATATTAATATAAGTTCTTTGAATGATATTTACTATGCTGGGGATGTGTTGTTGGTGAAGTGCTTAAATTATAAAAGGAAGATAAAGATCTGTTTGTTACCAATTATGCAAGGTACATACCCATTCTCATAAATACAGGAGAAAGATGCAAACATTATTATATATGTATATATATTATATAATGTACATAATATAGATTATATTATTATTTTCAGTGTTGTTGATATTGTGTTTTGGGAGAATTTAGGAGAGTATCACTCTGGCACATATGCTACCAGGGAGTGAATCTAGGATCTCGCCTTCTAAGCACTGCACCACCTCCTGGACTGCTCAAAGAAACTTCTATTCTCCTTTGCCCAGCATAGATTAGTTTGTCAGTAACACAATTTCACATCAGTGGAACCACTCATTTTGTAGTGTTTTGTGTAAAACTTCTTTTACTCAATATTTGCTCATGCTGTTACTTGTGTTGGCAGTTTGTTCCTTCCTGTTGCCAGGCATGGTATGAATATTCTGTTTGTATTACCATTCTCTAATAATGGAGAACAGGGATTATTTATAGTTTTCCCCCTTTTATAAACAGAGCAGTTATGAACATCCTTATACAAGTATTTTTTTGTGGGCATAAGCTTCTTTTATTTTTTTCTTGGTGTAGGATTTCTGGGCCATAAGGTAGGTGCGAGTATAGTTTTGTTATAAACTCCTGGTTAGGGGGCCAGACAGTGGCACATGCAGTTAAGTGTGCATATTACTATGTATAAGGACCCAGGTTCAAGCCCCTGCTCCCCACCTGCAGGGGAACACTTCCATGAGCCATAAAAGTAGATCTACAGGTATCTCTGTCTCTCTATCTCCCCTTCCCTTCTCAATTTCTCTCTTCACACTAAAGAAAAAAAGAAGAAGAGGAGGAAGAGGAAAAAGGAGGAGGAGGAAGAGGAAGAGGAGGAGGAGGAGAAAGAGTAGGAGGAGGAGGAAAGAAGGAAAGAAAGAAAGCAAGTCTTAGATCCTGTCCCAATGTGCTTGTGCCATTTAGTGCTCTTGCCACTAATGTAAGTTCTGGCTACTCCAGATCTTTACCAGAACACTGTTCAACTCTGGCTTATGGTGGTCCAGGGGATTGAACCTGGGACTTCAAAGCCTCAGGCATGAAAGTCATTCACATAGCCATTATGCTATTACTTTACCCCCTTTTGTAAGTTGTGATTTTACACACAATATATATTTGGGCCATGCCTCTAAGTACTCTGTGAGATTGAGTGACCTGCCTCCTTTAGGCTTTAATCTCTTCTGCTTGTTTTGTAAGTGATTTGGAGTAGGTACTCAGTCCTTTCTCAGTTATAAAGAAGATATGTGCTTTGATCAGGAACAGAAACTCAGTACTTAGGGATTTCAACACAGCACCTTCTCCCCACCCAGAGGTTCAGACCACAGGAAACTGCAGGGTGAAACAACAAACTACAATAAACTGTGAGCAGTAGCAGAGTTGATAATCCTGGATTCAAATTCAGACACTACCCAACTTTTTTTTTTTTTTTTTTTGATAAAGACAAAAATGCACAGAGGCAGAGAGTATAAAAAGTATCATAGCACCAAAGCTTCCTTTGGTGGTGGGAGCTGTGTTTGAACCTGGCCAGACACATGGCAAAACAGCACATTATCTGATTGAGCTATTTTACCTGCCTCAACCTTCTTCTTACTCTTTGATCTTGGGCAGATGCTTTAATACTTCTGACTTTGTATCTTTTCTTAAGTAGTATTCTTTCCCCCTATGATGTACTGAGAGAGAGAGGAGAGAGAGAAAGGTGGGGGGAGGAGAGAGACAATTAGAACCTGGATATCACTCTGGCATATGTGCTGTCAGGGACTGAACTCTGGACCTCATGCATGCAAATCTTTATCACTACCGTTGAGCGGCCTCCCTGGCCAACATGAGTCTTACATTCTGCATCTGATTAAGATGATAATATCTTTATTTCCTTATCTCTGAGTGTGTGTTTTCAATCAGGTAATATTTATAGACATTATTATTATTATTATTGCCACTAGTGTTACTGCGGGGTCTCAGTGCCTGCACTATGAATCCACTGATCCTGGAGGCTATTTTTTCCCTTTTGTTTATTGTTATTATTTCTGTGATTGTTGGATAGGACTGAGAAAAATTGAGAGAGGAGGGGAAGACAGAGAGGGGAAGAGGAAGATAGCCACCTGCAGACCTGCTTCACCACTTGTGAAGCGACACCCCTGCAGGTGGGGAGCCGGGGGCTTGAACCGGGGGTTCTTATGTTTCGTGCCATGTGTGCTTAACCTGTTGTGCTACTGCCCGGCTCCCAAATATTATGCTTTATAGAAGTGCCTGGGATCCTCCCAGATCTCAGATTGTATTATAGGGCCATTGTCATCAAAATTGCTTGGTACTGGAACATGAATAGATACACTGACCAGTGGAATAGAATTGAGAGCCCAGAAGTAAGCCCCCACACCTATGGACATCTCATCTGTGACAAAGGTGCCCAGACTATTAAATGGGGAAAGCAGAGTCTCTTCAACAATGGTGTTGGAAAAAAATGGGTTGAAACGTGCAGAAGAATGAAACTGAACCACTATATTTCACCAAATATAAAAGTAAATTCCAAGTGGATCAAGGACTTTGATGTTAGACCACAAACTATCAGATACTTAGAGGAAAATATTGGCAGAACTCTTTTACATATAAATTTTAAAGACATCTTCAATGAAACGAATCCAATTACAAAGAAGACTAAGGCAAGCATAAACCTATGGGGCTATACCAAATTAAAAAGCTTCTGCAGAGCAAAAGAAACCACTACCCAAACCAAGAGACCCCTCACAGAATGGGAGAAGATCTTTACATGCCATATATCAGAAAAGAGGCTAATAACCAAAATATATAAAGAGCTTGCCAAACTCAACAACAAAAAAACAAATGACCCCATCCAAAAATGGGGAGAGGACATGGACAGAATATTGACCACAGAAGAGATCCAAAAGGCCAAGAAACAAATGAAAAAATGCTCCAAGGGGATTGGGCGGTAGCGCAGTGGGTTAAGCGCATGTGGCTCAAAGCGCAAGGACCGGCTTAAGGATCCCGGTTCAAGCCCCCAGCTCCCCACCTGCAGGGGAGTTGCTTCACAGGCGGTGAAGCAGGTCTGTAGGTGTCTATATTTCTCTCCCCCTCTCTGTCTTCCCCTCCTCTCTCCATTTCTCTCTGTCCTATCTAACAACGAACGACATCAACAATGGCAATAATAATAACCACAACAAGGCTACAACAACACGGGCCACAAAAGGGGGAAAAAATGGCCTCCAGGAGCGGTGGATTCATGGTGCAGGCACTGAGCCCAACAATAACCCTGGAGGAAAAAAAAAATGCTCCAAATCTCTGATTGTCAGAGAAATGCAAATAAAGACAACAATGAGATATCACTTCACTCCTGTGAGAATGTCATACATTAGAAAAGGTTACAGCAGAAAATGCTGGAGAGGTTGTGGGGTCAAAGGAACTCTCCTGCACTGCTGGTGGGAATGTCAACTGGTCCAACCTCTGTGGAGAACAGAAGGCTAGAAATGGACCTATCGTATGATCCTGCAATTCCTCTCCTGGGGATATATCCTAAGGAACCCAACACATCCATCCAAAAAGATCTGTGTACACATATGTTCTTAGAAGCTCAATTTGTAGTAGCCAAAACCTGGAAGCAACCCAGGTGTCCAACAACAGATGAGTGGTTGAGTAATTTGTGGTTTATATACACAATGGAATACTACTCAGCTATTAAAAATGGTGACTTCACTGTTTTCAGCCAATCTTGGATGGACCTTGAAAAATTCATGTTAAGTGAAATAAGTCAGAAACAGAAGGATGAATATGGGATGATCTCACTCTCAGGCAGAAGTTGAAAAACAACATCAGAAGAGAAAATACAAGTAGAGCCTGAACTGGAATTGGTGTATTGCACCAAAGTAAAAGACTCTAGGGTGGGTGGGTGGGGGAATACAGGTCCATAAAGGGTGACAGAGGACGTAGTGGGGTTGCACTGTTATATGAAAACTGGGAAATGTTATACATGTAGAAACTATTGTATTTACTGTCGAATGTAAAACATTAATTCCCCAATAAAGAAATTAAAAAAAAACCAACAAGGGCAACAAAAGGGAATAAATAAACATTTAAAGAAAAAGAAAGAGAGAAAGAAAGAAGAGAGAGGAAGGAAGGAAGGAAGAAAAAAGGAAGGAAGGAAGAAAAAAGGAAAGAAGGAAGGTGTTAGCACATCTGATTGAGTGCATATGCTACAAAAAAAAAAAGTGCCTGGGATCATCTTTTGTCTTGGAATGTAGTAGACAAGTGATAATCTGGGAGAGGAGGAACCTGAAATAGAGGGGGAGAAAAGGGATCCATAGACCAATATAGAAATGTAAATTGTGAAGGCATAAAGAAATGCCAGAGAGGATCTCAGGGAAACCTCCAGTTGGCAGAGGAGGAAAATAACACCCAGGATGGATTCCCCATGGAGGTGGTAGCATGGCCAATGTGGGAGCCCAGGTGTGTTATTTTCCAGTCATGCCACAGGACTTCAGGTACCTTCTCTATTTGACCTTAAACTGGTGTAGTAAGATGAGGTGATATTTTCCTTGCCCATTCCTCTAGGAGCACTTATGGAAGTTTTCAAGTACTAGGATCACCAGGGAGCAAAAAATGCTTTCCACCAGACTGGCCACTGGCAGAAATCCCCTTTCTCTTTAACTCTGAATTTTACAAGCTCAAGGGGGTAGTCATAAAAGGTGCTATAGATCAGCTTAATTCCGTCCTAGTCCTGTTGGTTGTATTTTACTCTGATTCTTCCCAAGCTCAGGAACCAGCTTCCTTAGATGGCACACACTGCTCATCAGGGGCTTTTATGTGCATTCATTTCACCCATGAGAAGTTTCCCCCATTGTCCTGGCTTGCTGAGTTCAGACACACTGCCAACTGTGTAATTTTCTTTCTCTTTCTAAGAGAACGAATAACCTCATCATGCTGATTAACCCTGGATTTTTTTTTCTAGGTCTTTGACTGTTGGTAGTGTTTCATTAGCTTTGCTTCTCTGCTTAATTTCAGAGAAATAGTTATTTTTCAAAGGTTAACAATTAAAAAAGTTAAAATGCCTCCTTTCCAACCTTCAGATTTTTTTGGTGGTGTAGAAGAAGTTTGGCAATCTATTAAGCAATTTTATTGACTGAGAAAAGGGAAGACAAATAAATATCCTCCTGGGCTTTTCTATTGCTTCTTGCTCTGAACAGCTATAAAAAGTCTCCTCTTGACCTGAGGGGAGGGTTAGATCGTTATGTGGAAAACTGAGAAATGTTACACATGTACAAAGTACTGTATTTTACTGTTGACTGTAAACCAACTACCCCCCATAAAGAAAAAAAACAGTCTACTCTCCCGCATCACATCCCACACCCATTTCTGACTTTGCAAAGGGTGCTCATGAGTCAGCACTGTACCCTGGAGATCTGACACAGGAAATAGCATGCGGCTTTTCAGGGAAAGACTGTTTTCACAGGGGAATTCTTATTCTCGCCTCATTCAAGTAATAATAAACCCCTTGTAAGCAAATCTCTTTGGATACTTTTAGCCTAATTTTCTAAGTGTTTTTTGCTGACTAGAATGAAGGACTTTGGAAAGATCTAAAGACAGACTCTGGGTCTATTTTTCCTTAACTATCTTTAGGAGCAGACTTGGCTTCATTCACGCTCTAAGAGCCATTGCTACTAAGCTCCTTTAGCCCAAGGCATAGGGAACACAGGAGAAATATTGATGCAGTCTTGTGCTTTCCAACACAAATATGTTTCATCGAGCCCTTGCTACTCTAAAGGAATTCTTTGAAAGCAAAACACAAGAGATCTTTGTTGATATAAAAGTTCTTTCTTCCCTGAGCTAAGGGCTCCTTGTTCATTTGTTATCTCCACTCCCTCCCTAGCCTGCTTTTTTCTGTATGACAAGGTCCATATTATAGTCCACTTACTGACATTCTCTGTGATAGAGAGAATGAAGTTGTAACAAGTGGCTCCAAAAGCAATGTGGTGGAATAGAAAGGACTGGAACTGTATCAGGTATCATAATGTAGGCTCTGGTTTTGTTAGTGACTAACTGCACAGATCTCAGCATCACTTGTTTTATCTAAGAAAAAGATTTTGTGATCCATACTTACCACAAATCCAGGCAAAAGAGTAAGAAACCAGTATGTTCTAGCTGCAATTGGCACCCACTGAAGTTTGTTTTCTTTGTCAGGGCTTCATACCTCCACAATTCCACTGCTCTCAGTGGACTCTTTTTTAGTGTAGGTGAAAGACAGAGAGGGAGGAGAGGCAAAGAGAAGGAGGAGATTCCTGGATAAACTGCACCCACTAAAAAGAGAATGAGACACACACACACACACACACACACACACACACACACACACACACACACAGAGATATGAAACAACAAACAGCACTGTTTCAGTGCTTGTGAAGTGTCTTCTTAGCTTGGTGCTTGTATGTAGTGACGAGGGACTCAAACCCATGTTCTTATACATGGTAGTGTGTATACTTTATTAGATGAGCTATCTCCAAGTCTCTGCATATTTTCTTTCTTAGTAGGGCATGTGCCAGAGGACTGGACTCCCTTAGGAGTATGATGGCTGTGGCAAGGAGGGCTGAACATAGGGAGAACTTCTGTACAGGATTTGTTGGAGACAAATATTGGCTATCCCCTCTCCCCACCCCCGAGCGCTTACCCTTTAGCCATGAGTCAGTGTGTGATGTAGTAATGTACTTTGAGATGGATTCAGGGTGTAGGTTCTTAAACTACTGATTTTACTTGTGTAGTATTCTGTCAGTTATTTAAAAAGCATCTTTTTTTTTTTTTGCCTGCAGGGTTATTGCTGGGACTCTGTGCTGGCACTACGAATCCACTGCTCCTGGAGGCCATTTTTTCCCCTTTTGTTGCTCTTGTTGTTTATCACTGTTGTTGTTATTATTATTGTTGCTATTGATGCTGTTGTTGTTGGATAGGACAGAGAGAAATCGAGACAGGAGGGGAAGACAGAGGGGGAGAGAAAGATAGACACCTGCAGACCTGCTTCAGCACCTGTGAAGCAACCCCCCTGCAGGTGGGGAGCCGGGGTTCGAACCAGGATCCTTATGTGGTCCTTGCGCTTTGTACCATGTGTACTTAACCCACTGCACTACTGCCTGGACCCCCAAAAGCATCTTTTTAGGTTTAGTGGAGTGACCCAGATTTTCTATCTTCTTCCCAACAGTCACACCTGATGCTGAGAAAACTAGGCTGGAACACTGGGAATGGCTGCATTCTGTGTGTGAAACCAGCCCTGAAGGAACAATTAAGGCAGCTTGAAGGTGTTGGCAGTAGCCTAATAAACCCATGTGTGTTATTGGGGGTTACTAACCTTCCTCACAATTGGACTTTTTTATTCACAGATTAGTACCAATAATAGGCCCCATTGAAGACAATGGCTCTAATTGGTTCCTCATTGTTGCTTTAGGATTAAAATTGACCATCTCTTCTGACCCAGGTCTGTTTGAGTTTGTGTCTACAGATTTTTCAGTTGAACTGATATTCAAATGAAAATTTCACCCTCCCTCTAGATAGTTTGATCTGTAAAAAGCCCATTCAAGCATTCAGCAGTGGACCCATAGAGTATTTTGGATAGTACTGACTTTAGGTATGTGCATGTTAGAGAGAGCAAATATGTGAATGTGAGTCCAAAATCTCAGATATGAGCAGTATCTTACTCACATTAGGAATTATATCAAGGAGTAATACATTCTTTATATTTCCTGATTAATTTACTTACTTACTGAGTCATTCAGTGATTGTTAATTTAGTATTGACAATGAGCCAGATACTGGGCTGAGAATAATGTCAAACAAACCACATGGAGTCTTAATCTCTTTGTTGTGGTCATCAGAATAATATCAATGTTCTAACCCCTGGTACCTGAGACTTTGTTACCTTTCCTGGCAAGAGGGAGCTCTGAGGTTGATTAAATTAGATCTTGAGATAGGAGATTATTTTGGATTATCTGGGTGGATATTTAAGCATCCTCATAAAAGAAAGAGAACCAAGAGTCAGAAAAAGAAATAAAACAAAGAACAATGAAGGGTAAGAGGCCACGAGGCAAGGAAAGTGGGTAGCCTGGAAGTTAGTGTTCTCTCCCATAGTCTCCAAAAGGGACACAGCCTTCCTCAAACTTTGGCTTCATCCTCTAAGACTCCTTTTGGACTTCTGACCTCCAGAACTGTGTAAGGTAATATCTTTGGATGTTTTCAAAACTGGAGGTTGGTGATAATGTGCTTTAGCAGCAATATAAAGCTAATAAACACTGTCTTTTTGCTTAGCTAGCTGAGAATTAAGGGATTTCTTAATTGTGAGTTTTGCCTGGTTGGTTGGGCAAATGGAAAAAATTACAAAGTTTCCCTAGAACATAGAACTGCACTTACTCTAGAAGACCTGTCTGCTTCATGTCATTAGGCCTATACCTGGGTTTCTTTCTTTGCTTTAAAAAAATACATTTTATTCATTTAAAAATGAAAGATACATAGAGAAAGGTAGAGATAGAGGCAAGAGCACTGATCAACTCTGATTTGTGATGGTGCTATGCATTGAACCTGAGGCCTCAGAGCCTCAGGCATGAAAGTCTATTGCATACCTATTATGCTGTCTCCCCAGCCCACTTCTACTGCTCTTCTTTCCTTTCTTTTTATTTATTTATTACTGGATAGAGATAGGGAAATTGAGAGGAGAGGGGGAGATAGAGAGGGAGGGAGGCAGAGAGATACTTGCAGCTCTGCTTCACCACTCATGAAGCTTTCCCTCTGCAGGTGGGGCCCAGGAGCTTGAACCTAGGTTCTTGTGAACTGTAATGTGAGTGCTTAACCAGGTGCACCACCAACTGGCTGGCCTTCCTTCTTTCCTCCCTCCCTCCCTCCCTCCCTCCCTCCCTTCCTTCCTTCCTTCCTTCCTTCCTTCCTTCCTTCCTTCCTTCCTTCTCCTCCTGCTCTCTTTCTTTCCTCCTTTTTCTTTCTCTCCCCTTCCTCTCCCCCTCCTCTTTCTTTTTCTTCTCTTTCCCACCAGGGTTTTTGCTGGAATCAGGTATCTGTACCATTAATCAACCACTCCCAGCAGCCTAGCCTCTCCTCTCCTCTCCTCTCCTCTCCTCTCCTCTCCTCTCCTCTCCTCTCCTCTCCTCTCCTCTCCTCTCCTCTCCTCTCCTCTCCTCTCCTCTCCTCTCCTCTCCCCTCCCCTCCCCTCCCCTCCCCTCCCCTCCCCTCCCCTCCCCTCCCCTCCCCTCCCCTCCCCTCTCTCCTCTCCTCTCCTCTCCTCTCCTCTCCTCTCCTCTCCTCTCCCCTCCCCTCCCCTCCCCTCCCCTCCTCTCCCCTCCTCTCCCCTCCTCTCCTCTCTCTCCTCTCTGTCCTCTCCTCTCCCCTCCCCTCCTCTCTCCTCTTCTCCCCTCCCCTCCCTCCCCCTCCCCTCCCTTTCCTACCCCTCTCTTCCTTTTCTTCTTTTTTTCTTTTTGGTAGAAATTAAGAGGGAAGGAGGGAAAGAGAGATGGAGAAAGAGAGATACCTGCAGCACTGCTTCAGTGCATATGAAACTTCTTTCTTGCAGCTACTGGCAGCTTGAGTCTGGGTTCTTGTGCATGGTAATGTATGTACTCTCTTGGGTGCACTACTGCCCAGCCTCAATATATCTGGATTTCTATGGACTATAATTTGTCTTTAACTCATCTCTACTTTGGCTGCACTAAATGTCTAATCCAACATAGGAGACACTCTATACTTGATTCAAGCCCTTTCTGTAAAAAGGGCTATTTTCATGAGAGGTGGTAGTTCTGTAAACTTGTAAATTTACAGATGTGTAACCACCTGTAATGGATGGTTTGTCTACAGTGAAAATGGTTGCTACCAACTTCTGTCAGTATGTTCACATGTGCTGTGTGCTACTGGGTTGTTGGGAAAATCATGACATGTTTTTCTGTATGAAAATATATCATGATTTTTTTTGACAACCCAATAGATTATACAATATAGGACTTTTGTTGAGACTCAGAGAAAAACATAAATGTCCTTTACAGAATGCTTTTTTACTTAAAAAAGAAAATCTTTGATAATTCTAAATGTTCAATATTTATCTACTTCTGTGCCTGTCTAAAATAATCCTCATTCATTTTCGATGGAAAATGATATTTTTCAAGCTTTTAGACTTTATTCTGTGACTTTCCTGTTTGACTTACTGTCCAGAGAGAGGTCAGGGATGAATGTAGGGGAGTAAATAGCTACCACTCTTAAAAGAAAGAATTATGAGCCCGAGAAACAGGAATCCATGTTTTCTGTTTTCTAAACCTAAGCCAGAGAACTGATTCTTCCTTTTAACCAATTGGTAAAGACCCTTATAGGGAGTTGGGCGGTAGCACAGCGGGTTAAGCGCAGGTGGCACAAAGTGCAAGGACCGGTGTAAGGATCACGGTTTGAGCCCCTGGCTCCCCACCTGCAGGAGAATCGCTGTGAAGCAGGTCTGCAGGTGTCTATCTTTCTCTCTCTCTCCCTCTCTGTCTTCCCCTCCTCTCTTGGTTTCACTCTGTCCTATCGAACAACAATGACAACAATAAAACAACAAGGGCAACAAAAGGGAATAAATAAAATGATAAAGACCCTTATAAAGCAAGTTTCTTTTTTTTTTTTTTTTAAAAAGACATTTTATTTTAATGAAAGAGAGAGATAAAGATCAGAGCACTGCTCGTCTCTGGCATATAATGATACTGGAGATTGAACTTGGGACCTTAGACCCTCAGGCATAGGAATCTTTTTCATAACCATTATGCTATCTCCTTAGCCCAAAAATGAATTTTAAAAGCACACAAACACAAAAACATGTGAGTTGCTGGCACAGCAAGTCTGCTTTTTGTTAAAAATGAAGTCTTAAGGCTAGAGAGTTGAATCTTGCAAGGTCCCACATGACGTGTTTAGCCCTTTCTCTCCTAGTCTCATCTCTCATAATTTTGCTTTCAAATCTTCCCACCATTCTGAATTTATTGTTTCCTCTAGTACTTTAAGTCTCTCTAGCATGTTAGCTTGTACCTGCATTGGTCTGAATACTGCTCGCCTCTCCCCTCACCTTGACCTTGCTAATGTCCACATAACCTCCATCTCAGAGGCTGCTTCCTCAAGTTAACTCTCTTTGACTCGATACCATTCTGAAACATAGCTCTTAAACATGATGTTATTGGTTCCATTTATTTGTCATTATCCCTTACCAGATTCTAAATTCCAAGAGAGTATATAGGATGGAGGGGGTGTTCTTTTTTGTTCATTGTTTTCCATTCATGCTTAGCATTTCTTTCTATCAGACTGGCACTCTGCCTGCAGGCCAAATCTACCTCAGTCAGCCTTTTGTGTACCACCATTTGTTTTAATTGCACAGTTGTACTTGACCGAGCAAATGGCAGATGGGTACCTGTAATCAAACAGTCCGGAGATTTTAAGTACTTTTGTTCATTCCTGGAGTGGTCACTGAGCCTTGGCAATAGGCAATTTAAATTCTGGACAACGAGTTTTCAAGTCGCTTCAGTTGCTACATTTTTTGAGAATAGTGGAAAACCCCCGACCCTTTGATAATTAGACTGAATCAGTTTTCATAATTCTGCTTTATGCACTAGAATGGTTAGCAAACTTCATTATCCACAGCCTGATGAGAAAGCTTTTAGCTTCTAATAAAGATCTTGTGAGTAATTTCGATTTGCAACGAAACTGTGTCCACTTTGCACAGCACTGTTCCTCTAGACAAGACAATCTTACAGTTTCATCATTATAAATGATTTTAAAGTGGATGTAGGAAAAAAAGCATACAATTAGCATCTTGTCAGTGGGTGTTTGATCCAGAGAAAAGGACAGCTGACGGCCATAGTGGAAAGCAGCCTCCATGCACCCCTGTAACCCAGTACGCCTGCATTTCTGTGTGTATGAGGTGATAGCTTTTCTTTGCCTCTGTGTATCTGGAACATTGCCAGAACCTAAAAGACTCTTCCTAATTAAGGGGAGTGGATCTTTAAGAGACACATGACATCTGACAAGAGCTCAAAGCATCCTGGGCTACTCCTTTTGTAACATACATAAATTACCCCTTCAATGTCTTTTTAGCCCACAGAACCCTGAAAGCTCCATCAAGCTAGTGATATTTTTTCTCTGTGCCACTGATCCCCAGCACACAAAATAGACATGCTATAAATATTTCTTGGATGGATAGATGAATGACATGGAAGAATGAACTGCCATAGTGATAGATAGTTATTTATCTACTATAAAAATATATATGCTAATTATTAAGAATAATTATATAAGAATATATATGTTAATTGATATAAATATGTTAATATATAGTGAAAATATATATTAATCTTTGGCAGCTCACCCTAACTCTGTTAGGAACCAGAACTCCACAGCTTATTTGGAAAATTGCTTTGCATTCTGTTTCAGTCTTGCTGTGGTAACATAACTGAAGAATTATCACTTGGTGATACTTTTTGGGTTGTAAAAAAAGTCATGACATATTTTACTAGGTAAAAATGCATCATGACATTTCTGAAAACCCAATATTTTGCTCATATATCTGTAGTCTGAGTAGACTTTGGTGGAGGAAACTTGTCCTATTTCATGCTGGCTGGGTTACCTGGGAAGCTCAGAGAGTAAAATCATCTGAAAGCTACTCCTTCTCCACTAGCTATAATAGTCAGGACTGGACCACTGGAACTCTTCAAACTTCTCCGTGTGATTTCTGAGTAGTCTTGCCAATGTGGTAATTGCCATAAAGGCTCAGGACCTCAGAGGGTTGTGTTTTTAAGAGAGATGTCTAGTACAGTGGTGTTACATTTTATTATTTTCCTTAAAAATATTGGCATGATATTACTTGCTCTGCATCCTGTCCCTTTAAAGATACACTTGGGTCATGCAGTAATCAAGGGCAGGGGAGGTTGTATTAGACCCTGCATTTGGTGAGAGAAAAGTTAATAAACTTGAAAACATATTTTAAGTTCACCACAATAAATCACTGTTTTGAGAAATCAGTAAATATCAGACTTGAACAGTTCTTTGAGTGAGGTAAGAACTTTTGCTTAGAAGAAAAATTAGAATCTCACTGTCTTTTTTTGAATCTCCATTGTAAGGTATAACATTACATTACCTTAAAAGTGTAAATTTGGAGTGCACTTCTGTTCTTTGAATGAGTATATAAAAAGAATGACAGCCCCCAAATGGAGGTGCTTCTGCTAAGTCCACTGAGTCTCAATACGTACTTTAACTGAAGTTTTAGCTGTTGAGGTTTCAGTAAGATTAAATATTTGTGACTCCCCCCAATATTGTGTAATATTGGGAAATATGTTTGTTTCATGACTAGAAGTTGTGTTTGCAGGGGCCAGGTTGTGGTGCATTTGGTTGAGCACACATGTTATATTGCAGGGGGAAAGCTTTGCAAGTGGTGAGGCAGTGTTGTAGGTGTCTCTCTGGCTCTCTTCCTCTCTACCCCCCAATTCCCTTTTGGTTTCTGGCTGTCTCTATCCACTAAATAAATAAAGATAATACAAAAAAATTAAAAAAGAAACTGTGTTTGCTTCATGAAGTGGAGTGGAAGCAATGTCATATTTTCATATTCCTTTGACAATATTAATCCTAGCCAATGTTACAAGGCAGACAATACCAGTTATTTCTATGAGTGTGTGTGTGTGTGTGTGTGTGTGTGTGTGGTGGGGAGCTTTCCCAATCTGGTTAGAGACCCATGGCTTATGTAATTCAGGAAAATAACAAAAGCTTCTAGACTATATAAACTATGGATCTCCTTTTGGTCTTGGAACAAAGGCCCTCCATGTAGGGGTAAATACCACTCCTTCCTTCCTGAATGATCAAAATAGACTGACACAGAAATATCTCAGTAGATTATTATGTAACTGTAAATTCACAATAAATCATCATGCTACATATGTATATTATCTTTTCTGTTGAAAGAAACTAATGAAAATCAGAAGAAATGGTGTATGAAATTCTGCATTCTTTTATTTCTTCACTGCAGAGTTATGAGCTTGTTGACTTGTTTTTCGCCCCTTCTGAGCTGCTAAATGTGGTGAATTTCTTCTGAGTGCTTAAAAATGGGTCAGCTGCTTGAGTGTATTTAAAGAACTACAGTGAATGTTTCTGAATTCTGAGATTCTCCTCTAAAAGAGAGGCAAGAGAATTAAGGAGTTGATGGGCCTTTATTATGGGTGTGTGCTTCTCTGACCCTGGTCCTTAAATTACCCAGTAAGGAAGAGCCTTGACCAGCTGGGACTAGGTGATAGCAGTATGCCTTACTGTGGTCAGTCTTCACATTCTCCAAATGCCTGTGGGTGCCAAAGACAGTTCCTTAAAGAACATGGTTTTAGAGGATTCTTCCCATCCCCCTTCTAGCTCTTTACTTTATTAAGTATGTGAACTTTGTGTCTTACTGTCTTTATTAGGTATGTGAACTTTGTGACTTATTGTCCTTATGCCTCAATTTTGACCCTAAAATGGACATAGAACAGTATGTACCTCCTAAAGTTGAGGATCCTGTGGCTTTGTGCTTCAGAGCACAGACACCAAGTTGGACTGTCTAGATCCCACTGCTGGCTCTGCTGTCTGTTAGTTCTGAGTGAGTGCAAGCAAGTTTTTTTAAAAATAATATTTATTTATTTATTTTTCCCATTTGTTTCCCTGATGTCATTGTTGGATAGGACAGAGAGAAATGGAGAGAGGAAGGGAAGACAGAGGGGGGAGAGAAAGACAGACACCTGCAGACCTGCTTCATTGCCTGTGAAGTGACTCCCCTGCAGGTGGGGAGCCAGGGGCTTGAACCGGGATCCTTATACTGGTCCTTGTGCTTTGTACCACGTGTGCTTAACCCGCTGTGCTACCGCCCTACTCCCAGGTTTTAAAAATTTTTTTTTTTTTTTAACCTCTCCAGGTCCAGTTTCTCCAGATGGAGAATGAGGTAGTAATAAGGTCTACCATAGGGTTGTTATAATATTTTTTTAAATAGTTTTTATTATTTATTTATTTATTTTCCCTTTTGTTGCCCTTGTTTAACAGTGTTGTGGTTATTGTTGTTGTTGTTGTTGGATAGGACAGAGAGAAACGGAGAGAGGTGGGGAAGATAGAGAGGGGGAGAAAAGGCAGACACCTGCAGACCTGCTTCACGGCTTGTGAAGCAATTCCCCTGCAGGTGGGGAGTTGGGGGCTCTAACTGGGATCCTTACACCAGTCCTTGTGCTTTGTGCCACGTGCACTTAACTTGCTGGCCACCACCGACTCCCAGTTATAGTAATTTAATAAGAACTTAGAACAGTGAATGGCACCAAGTAGAGCTCAGTAAATGTCAGTTGGAGATCCAAGTCAAAAAGCCCAAGTGGGCTTCAGGTAGGTATTCAACATGCTGATGGGTATGGTACAAAGAAGGTGCAGGGGCAGAACTATTTATTTGGTGTAGACTCTTTTTCTACAAGGATTCCTTGGACAGATCCCTATACCCACTCAGAATCCCCAATCACAAAAGGATAAATTCTTTAGCCAGTGATACTATGTTTTGGTAATCTGTTGCTACATAAAAACATGTGGCTCCCCCCAAACTTTTTAAAATAGAAAAAAAAAATTATTGTGATTATTTGGGTTGACTGGGACGTTTTCCTTCATATGTTGTTGGGCTGATTATAGTCATCCAGGGACTCATTTGGGTGGTGCATCCATGAGGGCTCACTGAAATGACACACAGTGCTGGATGTTGACTGGGAATGTAGCTGAAACTGGGGCGGGGGTTGCTGCTCAATGGGGCACCTTAGTGCTCCCCCACATACCCTTTCTTTTTTATGCCCCCCAACTCCCACATATCCTTTCTGTGTGGCTCCAGTACTTCACAACATGTGTTTGGGTCTCAAGTGGTAGAAAGCAGAGGTTGATCATCCTTTCAACTGTGGGCTGAGAAGTTCCAGATGCCATTTCTGCAGCCCTCAATGAGTCAAACCAGTTCCAAGACCAACTTAGGTTTCAGTGGTAGAGAAGTAAACTCCATCTTCTGGTGGGAAGAGCAGCATGGATGCACAGGGAGGGGCTGTCTTTGGAGACAAGTTATTTGTATTAGTTACCCATTTCTGTGTAACAGATTATTCCCCTTCCCAATAACAACTTAAGACAATGAGCATTTATTATCTCCTACAGCTTTTGAGTGGTCATTAATTTCTGAGTGTATCTGATTTCAGTGTCTCTTATAATGCTACTGTCCATCTGTGAGCTGGTGCTACTGTTTTGGAAGGAGCTGGAAAAAGTTCATTCCTGTGGCTATTGGCAGGAGAATTGGGTTCTCACCATATGAATTTCTTCGTAGGATTACTTATGACATGGCATCTCCCAGTAGGAATAATCTAAGAAGAGAGAGGGAGAGAGCTTATATATGTCTTTTTATAATTTAATCTTTCAGTGGCTTATGTTACTTTTGCTATGCTCTATAGGTCATACAAACCAAATCTGCTACAGTGTGGAGGAGACTACAAAAGGGTGTAAGTTGGGAACTTATAGGGGAAAGGGAGAGAAAGGGGATTATTTTAGGGACTTCCTGCCACACTACTATGGAGTGGTATTGTATGCTAGAAGCATCTCAGGATCTTATTAAATATGCATATCTATATATATGTATTTTGTTGTTGTTGGAATTATAATGTGTATCACACTTTAGGAAACCTTGGTCTGATGTCCAAAGGATAGTTGACTGTCATAAACACTTTTTTTTTTCATTTAAAAAAATTTTTGGGGGGGATTAATGGTTTACAGATAACAGTAAAACACAGTAATTTATACATGTGTAACATTTCTCAGTCTTCCACATAACTCCCAATCTAGGTCCTCCTCTGTCTCCTCTGTCATCATGTTCCAGGACCTGAACACAACCTCCACCCCAGAGTCCTTTACTTTGGTGCAACACACCAACTCCAGTCCAAATTATGACAAGCACACTTATTTTTTCTCTGCCTCCTGTGAATTTTGATGTGCACTAAACATGAAAATCACTTGTGTTGTTTGGAGCCAATGTTACTGACAAGTACACTTTTTTGGGGGGGGGGTTTGAATTCTATGAACTCTTTGCTTAGTTTTGAATTTTCCGAAGTTTCAGATCCCTGTTACCTATTAACATGCATATTCTCAAAGGAAAGGAACCATACCATTGGCTTCTTACTTACAGATACTTACCTACATATGTACACAAGTAATGCCACGACCACTGGATTTCTTGGACATCCCTAGTAAGACACTAAGTTCCTAACTATGTCTTTTGGCTCTTATCATGGAGAGACCTTCCAAATATATTTGGATTTATCTTCCCTTCTTTCTGTCATTCTCTCCCTCCCTTCTAGTCAACAAAACATCTGTGAATTACCTTTTGGGCTGTCTGCTTAGCCCACTGTGGTTCTTTCTTCTCTGTTGCCCCTTCTCCAGTGACTCCCACTGTGTTTGAACCATGTAATCCCAATCACCTGAATTTAGAAAATTGAGTCACTGTGGACACTCAGCTCCTCTAGGGATCTGATTCCCTGAAATTAGGAATTAGGGCCAAAGGGAAGAAAAGCACAAGGATTTTTCTTTTCTTTCTTTTCTTCTTTTTTTTAATGCATATCTTTGATCATGCCCTGTAGATACAAAAAGCATGGTACACCTGACTCCCTCTACCACCACCCTGCCCTTCTGCCACGTAGACAAAAAACAACAAAGTCAGTCTGCAGAGATTAAAGGGTAAAACAGATGATAGGGTGTTTTGGTAATGGAAGAAGGGAGAGTGTGGCCTTTGCATTCCTGATGGCTCCCCATTTCCTGTGTTGGTTTCTCCTTGCGTCTTGGATTGCAGTCCATGAGATCCCCATAATGCTTAATATGCACTTCAATTTCCTATACTTTTATATCTAAGCTAGCTCCTGTCCGTTTCTGTTTCTTGAGTACTAATATAGTTCATCTCTTCAGACACTGCATTAGGAATTAACCTGATAAATCCAGACATGGGAAGAGAAGGTTCTTGCTGGAACTTTCCTGTGGATCAATGATTTGTGTGTGGATATCAGGAGGTGGGAGTGCTAGGGAAGGATTTTTCACTCTCTCTGGGGGTGTTAGCAAAAACAGAGCAGGAATTATTATATCAATATTTGAGCCAGGCTTTGGTGGATAGTAGGAGTTTTCTAGGAATGAGAAGGGCTTCAGTGCATGTAATTTGATGCTTGAAAAGTCAAGAGTTTTGTATGCTGTGCTAAAAATTACATGGCATGTTTTCAAAAGAGAAATCAAGGTAATCTAAAAGCATAATTGGGAAACAATTGGTCTGGAATCTCTCCTCATTATGGATTCATTTGCTATGCACTGTAATCAGGCTGGTCCTCATTAAATACATTTGGAATTCAAATGACTCTCACATATACCTTCTGTAAGGTATTTTCTCAGTTTTAGAGGAACCTCTTGAAAAATATCCATAATCTTTCATTCTGGTTGTAATACATCTGTGGCACGTGAAAGGCCTTCTTACATCATACATGGCTCAAGCATATGCTAATTAGAAACAAAAGCGATTAGTGTTTAATTTAATGGTAGTTGGGGATTTCTTATATACTGTTCTTTGGTCATATACAGTGCAATAGTCAGATTTCTGTAATTTTTCTCTCTATTCTTTGTTTTTTACAGCCATAGTTTAATGCATTTCCTAGGGATTCTAACTCTCCTTTTTATTTTCTCATTTGATTATTTCCTTTGGACTCAGAATTATACTTAGTTTCTTTTTGCTGTTTTAAAGTTTTTGTTTATTTTTACATTCTGTAGCTGCATATTTCTCACTTGATTTTTGGTAGACAGGGAAGTCAGTTTTGGATTTTTAAGTTCAGAAACCCAATAATCTGTTCACATGACTTTTAAGCTTTTCACCTTTTTCTTGGCTCATGTGATTTTAAGATTTTCACCTTTTCCCTGTTGAGTCATACATGCTGACTGATAACTATCAAAGAATTAAGAAGGAAAGGAACTCTCACAGTTAAAATGTGATGATTTGGAGGCATAGTTGACTAAAGGTTAGTTGAGAAATCATTTGTAACTTGTGGCTATAAGCAAGAATTTGATAACAGAGTGATTTTCCTAGAAATACTGAGTCTCCTGGATTGGAATAATTGGCTAAAGAAGGAAAGGCTAACAGTTGAGAAATCATTTGTAACTTGTGGCTTTAAGCAAGAATTTGATAACAGAGTTGATTTTCTTAGAAATACTGAGGGAAGGCTAACAGTAGAGAACACACCCAAGTTTTGGTAATACTGTGTGTGTGTGTGTGTGTGTGTGTGTGTGTGTGTGTGTGTGTATGTGTGTGTGTGTAGAGAAAACTTATTTGAAAAGGTAAGTGGAAGCTTATCTAGGAGGTAGTACATCCAGCCCTTAGAGTGGGCACGTTTTTGAGGATGTGAAATGAAAGAGGCTTTTTTTTTTTTTTTTTGTGAGCATCTACAAAGAGTTCAGAATAATGGGATTCTTTTCTGAAGACAAAAGAAAAAATATTTCTTGAGCAAGATGTGCAAAGGACTACTCTTATCTAAAAACAACTCTGTCATGGAGTTCACTTTACTTCTCTTTGAGGGAGCAACAGTCAGAAGCCCCAGTGTCTCTATGGAAAGACAAACGTGGGTGGAGTATGATAACAACAGAAGTGGTAACAGCAGTACCAACAAACTGAGGATTTATTATGCTAGGCATGTTGCTTGTCTCATTATAGTATGTTGCAAGAACTTATGAAATAAAACTATTTTCTTGGGAGCTGGATGGTGGTGCACTAGGTTGAGTGCACACATTATTATGTGGAAGGACCTGGGTTTGAGCCTCCATTCCCCACCTGCAGAGTGGACACTTCATAAGTGGTGAAGCAGGCATCTCCCTTTCTCTCTCTGTTTCTATCTCCTTTTCCCCTCTCAGTTTCTCTCTGTTCTATCAAATAAAATATAAAACAAAACAAAATAAAAAACTAAGAAATGGATGCTGGAAGAGGTGAATTCGTAATAGCAGTACTGAGCCCCCTCGTGGGGTTTAGTATATATATATATGATATAGTCTTTTTTGTTTCATATACAGGAAAACTGAGTCAGGGAATGGTGATATCATTTGTCTAAAGCTACATTGCTGGAAACTGGTAGGAGATGAGCTCTTTTGGCCTTTGTTTCAAACCACATGTTATACTTTATCCATGTACTTCATCTGCTGGTTTCTCTGGGCCTCAGGTTCTTTCTTTCATTTTTTTTTTTATTGGGGGGTGATTAGTGATTTATAGTAAACACAGTTGTTGATACATGTGTAAAATTTCTCAGTTTTCTGCAAAACACTCTCACCCCCAGCCTATGTTCTCATCTACCATCATGCAACAAAACCTGAAAACCACCCTCTCCCTCAGCCCCAGTCCTTTCCTTTGGTGCCATATGTCAAACCAGTCCAGGTTCTACTCTGTGTTTCCCCTTTCTGTTCTTATTTCTCAACTTCTGTCCATGAGTGAAATAATCTAATATTTATCCTTCTGGCTTCTCTCACTTAACATGATTCTTTCAAGCTCCACCCAGGATAAGGTTAAGAAGGTGAATTAGCATTCTTAATAGCTGAGTAGTATCCCATTATGTATATATGACACAACTTTCATAGCCACTTATCTGTTGTTGGACACCTAGGTTGCTTAAAAAAAAGGACTGCTTCATGGATTTGCATGCCATCCTTGTGCAGGGGCCATGCTAATCTTCTTTGTATTGTTTCAATTTTAATACATGTGCTGCTGAAGCAAGCACCAGTTTCTTCTTTCAAAAGAAAAACTTATGATTACTCTGACACTTTTCTCTTGGTGGGGAGGATCAGATGAGAGTGTGGAAAAAAAGTATGTTTAAAGATGATACAGTAGCTGGAAAACACAAACAATAATTAAGATGGATACGCTGAAAGAAAGAAGGAGAGGAGAAGGCTCCCTGGAGCAAGAATTATAGTTTGACCTTCAATGAAAGCACTGCCATCACAGTGCTGACAGCACAGGCTGGGAATGCCAGTCCCTCTTTCCACAGCTGTCAGATCAGCGGGGACTGGGGGCAGACACCAGGCCTGGGTATCCAGGCGTGAGTGCCAAAGCTCCTTTACCACAGGCTTTGTGCAGTCTCACTTAGAGCTTGACCTTTTGAATGTAAAACACTTGTCATTTTGCCAGGTGCTAGCCAAGGGATGGATTCAGCAAGAGGAATCCCTGTGGCTGCTATAGGGATACATTTTTTTTTGAGAAATAGTTTCTATTAGGACTCAGGGTATATCTGAAAAAAGGAATCTTTCCACTACCTGAAGGACTTCTCAAGTTTTAAAAACCATGCCTCCACTTTATAACTGTGTTTTTTACAGTTAGTTATATTATCAGAAAATCTCTTATGTATTTCTCATTTTCTAATGATAAAATTCTGTGGTTTATTGAACAGTTTCCAAGTTGTACTTCTCCACCCTGATTCTGGTAATTCTGTCTGGGTGGGGTTTGTGCTCTGGTGAGTCGTGGGTATGAATAGTGTGTTTATAGAAATATCTCAGGCAGCCCATCTGAATAAGAGAGCTCTTTAAAAAGCAAAAATGGGGCTGTTTTATAAACTTGTTATTAGTGGAAAAGTTTTCCTTTAGGAATCAAACCGCAGAAGGCTAACTAAGCTAGTAATTTAAATTACATATTTATAGCATAAGTCTATAATGTGATATACTTAGTTTGTAGTTTAAGTTGCATATGCATAGTTATTGGATACCTAAATATGAACTAACATCCTTGTTGTTTAAATGGTAAAGGGACTGAAAATTCTTCCCGTTTCAACTGACTCCCGTTTGTCTTGTGACTTCTCTTGTCCTTCTATTAAGGACTGTTTCTCTACCTTAAGTTTGGGTTTGGCTATAAGAACTGCTCTGGCCAAAAGAACATTAAAAAATATATATGTGGTGCACCTGACTGAACGTACATGTTACAATGTCCCCGGTTCCACCTGCGGGGGAAAGCTTCACAAGTGATGAAGCAGGTCTGCAGGTGTTTCTCTGTCTTTCTCCTTCTCTATCACCCCTTCTGTCTTGATTTCTGGCTGTCACTATCCAATAAATAAATATAATAAAAGTAAAAAAGTATCTGGGATGCTATTTAAAAAATATGACTAGAGATCGAATGAATCATGTTAAATGAGATAATCATAAAGAGAAGGAAGAATGTGGGATGATCTCTCTCATAGACAGAATCTGAAAAATAAGAACAGAAGGGAAACCACAAAGCAGAACTTGGATTGTAGTTGGTATATTACAGCAAAGTAAAAGACTCTGGGGTGGGGGATAGAATTAAGGTTCTGGTCCTGCCCCACTAGGGAAAGAGGCAGTATGGATAGACCTGTCAATACCCATGTTCAGCTGGGAAGCAATTAGAGAAGCCAGACCTTCCACCTTCTGCATCCCACAATGACCTTGGGTCCATACTCCCAGAGGGTTAAAGAATAGGAAAGTTATCAAGGGAGGGGATGGGATACAGAGTTCTGGTGGTGGGAACTGTGTGGAGTTGTACCCCTCTTATCCTATGGTTTTTGTCAGTGCTTCCTTTTTCTACACAATAATAATAAAAAGAATTAAGGTTCTGGGACAGGATGGCAGAGGAGGAACTAGTGAGAGTTGAATGGAAATGTGGAAAACTGAGAAATATTATACATTATACAAACTATTGTATTTTACTGTTGACTGTAAACCATTAATCCCCCAAGAAAGTAATAAAAAATATGACATAGGCATAGGGTTTGAAATTGCACTTTCCCTCTCTTATTTTCTGTTTCAGAAGCCTAGATTAGCCTCTTAAATGTAAGATAACTTAGGAGAAAATGCAAGGGTTCCATGAAGGCCTCTATACCAACTATTCTCAGCCACCAGGTGTGAGGTTAAAGCTGCCCTGTCAGTCCACTTGGGCTCTTATAACAAAATATCACATGCCAGGTTGTTTAAAAACAATAGAAATTTATTCTTCACAGTCCTGAAGTTCTAGATGGTGACACTGATTCAAAGATCTGTATATCCTCAGAAGGACACCCCCAGGAGAAACAGGGTTGGCCACTATGCCATCTTAATCCACCTTCCTTCCTTCTATACTCTCCTGCTCCTTCTCTGCTTATCCCTTTAGTGTTTTTAGATTCTACATCAAGGGCAAGGAGGAGTCCACCATCTCAGATTCTTCTGGCATAGGTGCATTTTGTCAACTTTGCTTGATTCTGGGGACCTGTTAACTGTGTTCATTTAACATGACTTGTGCTACTGTGGAATACAACTTAAAAAAAAATTCTTGCCTCACCCTGCTGCCCTGTTCCCAAATACAGACATCTCTTGTAGCCATCTGGGTTTTGTTTCAGAAGCTGCATCTTCACTACTCCCAGGGACCAGTAAGTATCAAGAGCTACAGATTTGGACAGTGGTTGAAGAGGCAGCTGTAGCCTGATTCTTTACGCTCTGCCCTGACCTCTGGTGGTTTTGGCCTGTTAAGGCACAGACCAGGCTAGAATCTGGAAGACTGCCTCTTGTGTCTTACCTGTTCACTTTCAGTTTCTGTGTATGAAGACTTGTAGTCCCTCAAGGGTTCCTCAGGATTCCAGAATGATGCAGATGTAAACTTTAGACACTGCCACCCAGTACCTCACTCATTGGTAGAAGATCATCCTCTAGGTTTTGGGTGGAATCAGCCCTACTGTCCCCCAGGCATGATAGAGGACCAGCCTGAACAATCAGAGCACACCCTTTGTCTTCAGGGATTAGTTCAGAAAGATCAGAAAAGAGCAGATGGTTAAATATGGGCAAACCTTATCAGTTCTCTAAGAGCTGATACAGGGGACATAGGAGAGAAGCATTTCTCTCTTACCTGGACTAGAATCATGGATGTTCCTGTATACCTGGATTGACAGCAGCCATCTCTTTGGCCATGTGGAGTGAAGCTGCTCGAGTATAAAGTCATCAATGAGAAGAGTGAAGGGGTCTGAAAATTCAAAGAGCTCCATCATGTAAATTTCCGGGTGTGCCTAAACTGAGATGATGTTTCCCTCTTTGCTTTTTTTTTTTTTTTTTTGGATTTCTGTCACTTGCAACTAAAGAGTGCCTGATTAATAGGACAGCACCAGCCACTGCTATTTATAGTAGAAGAAATCAAAAATGAGTTTGAGGTAAGTGCACAGTGGCACTTTCCTTTATGAAGCCACCTTTATGATTATATAGAAGGATCATATTTCTTTTTTTATTTTTAAAATATTTATTTATTCCCTTTTGTTGCCCTTGTTGTTATTGATGTCGTCATTGTTGGACAGGACAGAGAGAAATGGAGAGAGGAGGGGAAGGCAGAGAGGGGGAGAGAAATATAGACACCTGCAGACTTGCTTCACCGCCTGTGAAGTGACCCCTTTGCAGGTGGGGAGCTGGGGGCTCGAACTGGGATCCATACACCGGTCCTTGAGCTTTGTGCCACCTGCGCTTAACCCGCTGTGCTACCACCCGGCTCCCAAGGGATCATATTTTTTTTCTTCATTTCTCTAGATCACTGACTAGTTGATAGTAAGTCCTCAATAAGTATTTGTGAATAATAGTTGCATGGCATGCTTTCTGATGTGAAAATGATTTCCATAATTAAACACTATTTTGATTATCTAAGGGAACGCTCCTATTCTCTAAATAGCAAATAGTATTAATTATCATTTAATTATGATTAATTACCAGTAAAAATTCTCTAAATAAGGGTCATGTTCAAGTATTGAGGGACATAGTAGAATGACACTTGCAACTTAATTGATTCAAAGGAAAGAAAAGCTTGTCTGTGTGAATGTATCAGATAGAGACTGTCCACATCAAATGAAAGCAACTAGTTATTCTATCAACACAAATGGGTTTATCTGGAAACAACAGAAGATGGCAGGTTGGGAAGTGCATAGCACAAGAAGAGGCCCATGTGCACTTCTCTGTCTCAGGCTCACAACCCCTGTGTCTTCCCTGGAGAACTTTCTGTGGAGTGGAGGAGCTGTTTCACTCCTGTTGGTATGCATGAGACCCCTTCTGTTTCATTTGGTTTAAATCCCCCCTGCTTAACACTATTCTATTTACATAACCACTTCATTCTATTTACATAACCGCTGTTAACAAACACCACCCTCCCTCCAGGGCATTAGTGGTTCAGTGATAGAATTCTTGCCTGCTCCACCCCCTCTCCTTGTCACACCCCGATCCTCTCCTTGTCACACTCTGATTTTCACCAGTCACTTTTCTCTCCACCCTCTCTATGTCACATCCTGTTTCCACCCTACTTGGCAAGTATATATAAAGACAGCATTGTGAGTTTTAGGGTAGTTGAGTTTAGCTTAGCTCGGCTTAGATTGGGCTGCGTCCTGCATGAATAAAGAGATACTGCCTATAGCTCAACCATGAGTTCCTTGTCGTCAGCATTGTGAGTTTTAGGGTAGTTGAGTTTAGCTTAGCTCGGCTTAGATTGGGCTGCGTCCTGCATGAATAAAGAGATACTGCCTATAGCTCAACCATGAGTTCCTTGTCGTCTGTTACCCGCCCGTGAAGCCAGCCTGGCGAAAACAACATAGCCCGGCGAAAACAACACACTCCCTGTGAGAACTGTGAGGCATGCCATGTAGTTTTCAGATAGCACATGTATAGCAACTTTCCTCTAACCTGACACCATTTAAAAGCTATTTTATCATTGTTTTTTTTTTTTCACAAAACAATGGAAAGCAGATGTGACAAAGTGTTAAGCACTGCTGAAATTAAGTGGTGACTCTAGGAATGTTTATGGTGGGCTAGTGAATTAACTCACTTGAATAGTGGCCTGCTTTGCCAGGTGAATGACCAAAGTTCTAGCCTGGTCCTCACTGCATTGGAGGAAGCCTGGGTGGTATGGTCTCCCCTTACCCTCTCTGTCTTGATCATTCTATTGGAGAAAGTTACCCTGGAGTAATGAAGTCCTAGAGGCAACCAAAGGCGATGAGCGGGGAAGGGGAAGAGAAAAAAAATAATTGTGGGAGTTGGACTATAGCATAAGGATTCTGGTTTGAGCCCCCAGTTCCCCATCTGCAGAGGAGTTGCTTCACAGGTGGTGAAGCAGGTCTGCAGGTATCTATCTTTCTCTCCCCCTCTGTCTTCCCCTCCTCTCTCCATTTCTCTCTGTCCTATCTAACAACAATGACAGCAACAACAACAAAAACAATAACAGTGATAAACAACACTGGCAACAAAAGGGAAGATAGAGCCTCCAGGAGCAGTGGATTCATAGTGCTGGCACTGAGTCCCAGCGATAATCCTGAAAGCAAAAATAAATAAATAAATACATAAAAATAACAAGATAGAGGCTAGGCAGTGGCACACTTAGTCAAGTGCACATGTTACCATGCACAGGGTTCAAGCCTCCAGTCCCTTTCTGCAGGGGACAGGTTTCATGAGTGCTGAAGCAGTATTGCAGGTGTCTCACTTTCTCTCCCTCATTTCCATCTCATTTTCTCTCTATTTCTATTCAATAAATGAATAAAATATTAAAAAAGGAAAATAAAGAATTAAAGTCTTTAAAATAAGATTAAAGTTATAAAATGAGAAAAGGTTTTGATTATTTGGGTGGACTCCACTGTTCCTGATGGTCACTTTTTTCCCCTCTAGATAGAGTGTGAGAGACAGAAAAAGAGGAGAGAGAGACAAAGACATGGAGGAGAGACACCATGGCAATGTTGCACTGATCATTAAGGTTCCCCTCTGCAGGCATTCCCATCTGGTGGCTGTGGATCTGAATCTGGGCATATGTGTGCTTTATTGGATGATCCATATGCTGGCCCCCAGTATATGTATTTTTAAGACACTAATAGTTGGGGTTTCACTTTATTCCCATTATCACTTGTTTTCTTTCACTCTTTCTCCAGCTTGTCGAATAGTCTTGGGCCCATGAGAATGCTCTGCCTGCTGTATTATCTCCAGATTTAATAGATAATTTACCTGTTAAAACTACTTATCAACCTTGACTGTCTTTCTTTAGGTTTGTCCCAGATTTTGTACTCAGCTGTGGCTGGGTCTGTCCCTCTTTGTGTGTTGTTAAATATAGTGCTTCTTTAGGTGCTACCTTCTGTCTCTATCTATTGAGAATTTGCTAATTTATTTTTAGTCAGAATGTTGAGACAGACTTAATGCCTTCTTATTATTTTTTTAAATTTAAAATGTTTATTGCTATTATTTATTATGTAGGATCATTTGGTTTTTCTGGATAAATTTTTGCAACTTTTCAGAACCCATAGTCTTCCAAAAAGACACATCTGTCATTTCCATTTTCTTTTTTTTTAATTTTTAAAGTATCTTTATTTATTGGATAGAGACAGCCAGAAATCAAGAAGGGGGTGATAGAGAGGGAGAGAGACAGAGAGACACCTGTAACACTGCTCCACCACTTGCAAAGCTTTCTCCGCTGCAGGTGGGGGCTAGGGGCTCGAACCTGGGTTCTTGTGCATTATAACTTGTATGCTCAACCAGGTGTGCCATCACCTGGCCACTCTGTCATTTCCATTCTCTTTGTCTTAGGCACAAGTGCCTAATATTGACTTTCATTAGTGATCATCTTATGAGACAGGTGAGGCCAATAACTATAAAAAAACTCAGGAATCTAAAGAAAGAATTAATGAGCATATATTTAATACAGACATTATGGAGTATTTTGATCTGTAAGATTGCATTGCTTATATTTTTCCTGAAATGTTCTCACATCAGAATTTCATTTGGTGTCACTAAAGGAAGTTCTGTCCTTGCAAAGACTTTTGTTACACTATCAGTGGGTGTCCCCATGGTAGCTTTTTCTGTCTTATTCTGCATGAAAGAATAGTTCCTCAAGTTTATCTCAGTGCCCCAAATTATCTGGCAACAAGTTAGTGGAAAGTGGATGAATGGGTGGCTGGATTTCTTATTCAAGAATCTCCTTTTTGGGAGTCAGGTGGTAGCGCAGTGGGCTAAGTGCACATGGCGCAAAGTGCAAGGACCGGCATAAGGATCCTGGTTCGAGCCCCCAGCTCCCCACCTGCAGGGGAGTCACTTCACAAGCGGTGAAGCAGGTCTGTAGGTGTCTATCTTTCTCTCCCCCTTTTGGTCTTCCCCTCCTCTCTCCATTTCTCTCTATCCTATCTAACAACGATAACATCAGTAACAACAACAATAATAGCTACAACAATAAGATAACAAGGGCAACAAAAGGGAATAAATAAATAAAAAGAAAAAAAGAATCTCCTTTTTAAAATCCAGTGTATTTATGAAAACAGTTTTTTCTTATTTATTTATTTATTTATTTATTTATTTATTTATCTTCTTTAACTGAGCAGTCTTAGACTCTGGCTACTAGTGGTGCTGTACTGAAACAGCATGCTGGATTTCTCTGGATTCTGAGGAATAGAGTTTTGTTCACATCACAGGGTTAAGAAATAAATTTCATCACATTATTACTAGTGAGAGAAAGAGGGGATATAAAGTGGCAGACACATGGAGTACATTTCACAATGAGATTCTGCTGAATGTCTTCTGAGGTTTATCTGTCTAATTTCTCATGCTGGTTCACTGTCTATTTATTGGGTATGCATGTGTACAAACAGCTATGTCAAGTATAAATATTTTTCCCTCCTCCTGATCCTGATGGAATTGGAGTTCAGAGCCCTCTGGTCATCTTCCGCTAACATTTTAATACCTTTTTAAAAAAACAACAATGTAATAATAATAATGATAATTATGTAAAGAGGGATGGTAATAAAATTTTCTGGTAATTATTAGGTGTCTTCACCCCCCCTTTCCCTTCCTCCCTCCCTTCTTTCTTTCCTTTATTTTTTTCTACCAGAGTACTACTCAGCTCTGGTTTATGGTGATGTGGTGGATTGAATCTTGGACCTCAGTGAAAGTCTTTTGCATAACCATTATGTTAGGTGTCCTGCTTTGTTATTATTATTATTTTCATGTATTAGGAATACACACAATAGATGTCTTCCCAATCTGCAGGTGGGAAGCTGGGGGCTGGGAACCAGTATCTTTGTGCTGGTCTTTGCACTTTGCATTATGTGTGCTTAACCTGCTACCACCCAGAAATAAATTCTTCTTTTTTTTTTTTTTTTGCCTGCAGGGTTATTGATGGGGCTCTGTGCCTGCACTCCGAATCCACTGCTCCTGGAGGCTATTTTTCCCCCTCAATTTTGTTGCCCTTTTTATCTTTGTTGTTGTTATTATTGTTATTGTTGTTGTTATTGTTGTTTTTGTTGGATAGGAGAGAAACGGAGAGAGGAGGGGAAGACAGAGAGGAGGAGAGAAAAATAGACACCTGCAGACCTCCTTCACCACTTGTGAAGAGACTCCCCTGCAGGTGGGGAGCCAGGGGCTTGAAGCAGGATCCTTAGGCTGGTCTTGCGTTTTGTGCCATGTGTGCTTAACCTGCTGTGCTACCACCTGGCCCCCAGAAATAAATTCTTAATTGTGGGTTATTGTTAAAAAAACTAAGTTCAGGGTCAAGCATTGGCTCACCTAGTACAGTAAGTATGTATAAGGACCCAGGTTCAAATCACCTATCTCCATGAGCAGTGAATCAATGCTGCAGTGTTTCTCTTTATTTTGCCCTCTATCTCATTCTTATTTCTCAGTTTCTTTCTCTATCAACAACAATAACAACATCAGCAACAACAATAACAACAACAAAAATAATATGGATAAGAATGGTGGGTTTGTGGCATGGAGCCCCAGTGATAACCCTGGTGGTAATAATAATAATAATAAAAAGTCTTGAAATGCTACTTGAGCTCATTTCTGTTCCTACCATAAGTCTGAACTTTTTTTTAATAAATAATTTTTATTTATAAAATGGAAATATTGACAAGACCATAGGATAAGAGGGTTAAACTTCCACACATTTCCTACCACCAGGACTCTGTATCTCATCTCATCCCTTGAAAGCTTTTCTGTTCTTTATCCCTCTGGGAGTATGGACCCAGTATCATTATGGGGTGCAGAAAGAAAGTGGAAGGTCTGGCTTCTGTAATTGCTTCTCTGCTGAACATGGGCATTGGCAGGTCAATCCATACTCCCAGCCTGTCACTTTCTTTCTCTGGTGGGGCAGGGCTTTTGGAGGTGAGGCTCCAGGACACATTGGTGGGGTTGTCTGTCCAGGGAAGTCAGGTTGGCATCTTGGTAGCATCTGGAACGTGGTGGCTGAAAGAGAGTTAAGATATAAAGCAGAGGGAGTCGGGCGGTGGCACAGTGGGTTAAGCACAGGTGGCACAAAGCGCAGGGACTGGAGTAAGGATCCCCATTCATTCGAGCCTCCGGCTCCCCACCTGCAGGGGAGTTGCTTCACAGGCAGTGAAACAGGTCTGCAGATGTCTATCTTTCTCTCCCCCTCTATGTCTTCCCTTCCTCTCTCCATTTCTCTCTGTCCTATCCAACAACGATGAGAACAATAATAACTACAACAATAAAACAGCAAAGGCAAGAAAAGGCAATAAATAAATAAAGATATAAAGCAGAGTAAATTGGTGACTAATCATGAACCTAAAGGCCAGAATATTGCAGATGAAAATTTGGGGTCTCCATTATAGAAAAAGCTAGCAGGTCTATTTTAGGTATATTCCAAGGGGCCCATGACTTTTCTAATTTTTGCCTGAGCCTGACAACTATCATGCAGGTGAAACCAAAGTATTGTCTGGGGAGATGGTGTCATAGTTGGAAAAAATACTAGAAAGCTGGATCAAGGAAGAGAATAGCTCCCAAATATGGGGAAAGTATATATGTTAACTGTAAACCCCATCAATTTGATATGGGGCCTATATTCAGCACAAGAGACTATGTAACCTCTGCATCCCTGTAGGTCTGAGCTCACATTCTGTGGTTATGGCTAGGAACATTCCAGGCTGCACCAATTTCAGGACCCATCTTCCTTGAGTGGTAGAGTATGTTGCCCAACCTCCCTTCAGAGAATGGAGCAGTCTCTACCATTGTTGGTCTACATTGAAGGCAAGGTCCTATAGGGGCCTACAAAGGGGTCCATTCTTTTGTTCCTGATGGAGGTGATGAGTGATAGTGGAGAGAGGGATCTGTTAGAGGTCTAGGCACATTATGTCTGTGTGAGAATCCCAGGACTCCCTAACTAGGTCCCCAAGTGATGGGTGGTGGCCTGGTACTGACCAAAAAGTCATCTTTAAAGTAAGCCTGTCTCATGCTTTTATCTAGCTTTTGTAGTCCTTACTTTGTCTGACAAAGTTAGCCTTGGAGTGATTAAGGGAAGTGAAATAGGTAGTAGGTGAGGAGGGTGTCTAGGTCTAAGTAGAAACCATCTGATTAGGTACTTTATGGTGTCTATTTTAGGTCTTTCTACTTGCTTGCTTAATTTGTTGACTCACTGCAAACTGTTGTGCACTTTTGCTTTAAGGTATATGTTTTCCCCTAATTTATGGATACATGTGTACATATGCCCTATCTCATGAGCCCTGATCTTTATCTAGGTTTTGAACTTTTATGCATCTAGGCAATTCTTACTCATTTCTGCATTCTTAAATACAGAGTTGTTCCTTTCATCCTCCAAGCTTCCACATCACAAATTCCCTGAAGTACAACATGTTTGGCTCTCTCCTAAATCATCACTGACTTAACGCTTTGGGATTATTTATTTATTTATTTATTTTTACAAAATTGGATGTGTTAGTGCCACAATTTGGTGCTGTATGCCTTTGAAGTTCTGTTCATAGTAAATAAGTGCATAGTTCTCCACAGTTTCTAAATGGCAAAAAATGCATATTTCATTAACACATTAATAGGTCCACATAGACCTCATTCACTGCAAATGGACCAAGTATGCTTCTTTGTCATTTACTGCCACCACATCAGAGGGGCAGCTGGGCAGGAGTCATCTTCTCAGCTTTTTCTGGTAGGAAGGGAGCAGTGGTCCCCAGGCAGCCTACAGGAAGGGCCCCATGGTCATGCAGAAGATAATTTCACATGGTAAATGCTAGGTTTTCTTCACGTCAGTAGTTATCCACAGCAGTTCTCTGGGGATTATTTCAAAAGCCACTTTGAAAATCTGTTCCTTAAAATGCAGATTTTTTTATTCATAATGAGAGCATATTGAAATGCCAAGTTGTGGGTGGGAAAACCCAAAAGCAGCCTTTTAAATAAACTGGAGTGAATCATAATTTAAATCTACAAAATAGAATTAGGGTTTTACACTTTTATTTACTTATATTAAAAGCAAGAATCCAGTCTTTCATTGAACTGTAAAAGTAAAAAGTCAGGTGGAAAACTCAAAGGGTTTTTAACCAGGTAGGGATGGGAGCAGAGACTGATCATCGAGTAGCAGATACTGAAATACTCACTCTTTGTAAAAAAATTTGTGCCAAGGGTTGAAGAGGCTAAGAAAAGAGTACAACCTAGCAAAATTCAGGAAACTGTTCAGTAGAAAAGCTTCTTGGTGTGTTCATAGGATACATCTAAAGGAAATTCATCAAGATCTCTCAAGATAATGTTAGACAATTAGGACTTTAATACATATTATAAAGGGAATAAAAAATTTTGGTACACTCATGCAGTGTGATAGCAGAAAGAGGCTGGTACTGGGTTCTAGAGTACTCAGTAAGGTACATACATTACCAAGCACAAGGACTTGGTTCAAGCCTCCAGTCCCCCACAGCTGAGAGAAAGCTTTATAAGTGGTGAAGCAATACTGCACGCGTCTCTCTTTCACTCTCATTCTAAAACCAATATTTATTTTAAATAAAGATTTTATTTATTTATTAATGAGAAAGATAGAGAGAGAGAAAGAACCAGACATCATCCTGGTACTTGTGCTACCAAGGATTGAACTCAAGACTTTATGCTTGAGAGTCAAATGCTTTATCCACTGTGCCACCTCCTGGACCACTTCACTCTAAATTCTCACTTCCTTTTCAATTTCTTTTTTGCTCTCTCCAAAAACAAAAGAAAAATAAAATCTCCTGTGTGAGGTGGAATCGTCATGCTGGCACTGATCCCCAGAAAGTATAGTGGCAAAGGGAAAAAAAAGTTACTCTTTGAGAAGTTCATGAGAAAAAGAAAAAGCACACTTTACAGTGTGAAAAAGGACTGCTTCTGAAGACTTTCTCATTTTGTTTCATTTCCAGCATCTAGAACATCTGGCATGTAGTAACATTTTGTTAAACACTTATTGAATCAATTATACTATGATAGCTTAGTAAAAACACATTTGTAAGGCTCCACATGTACAATGTACATCAGACTAAAGACTAACTAGCTCTAACTAACTCCTTGTGGTCAAGGAGTGCAAAGAGGAAAGAGGCCAGTCAGGGTCCAAGCAGTAAGTTCATTCCTTTGAGGATGGGGAGAGATTCTCAGGGTGTGATCATAGGTCAGATGATAAATCTGGGTCTCCCCTAAACCAGGCATTTTAAAGATAATTTACTGATTACATATGAGAGTTTCATATGAGACAGAGGACAGATGGAAGCCAGAATGTACTCTGGTACATGCAGTGCTGGGGATTGAACTGGGAACCTCAGGCATGCGAACCTAATGCTCTACCAGTTGAGCCACATCTCCAGTCATAATCTCTGTTCTTGAGTTCCACTCTGCTGAGGATATAAGTGTGTGAGAACCTTCATTTTATGTTTCCTGGTTTCATTTTAGATTAAAATCATTTTGTGTATATTGTCTCATCTTAAGCTCATGGAAATCGTTTTTTTCTTCTTTTTTTAAAAAATGTTTATTTATAAAAAGGAAACACTGACAAAAACCATAGGATAAGAGGGGTACAACTCCACACAGTTCCCACTACTAGAACTCCATATCCCATCCCCTCCCCTGATAGCTTTCCTATTCTTTATCTGTGGGAGTATGGACCCAGTGTCACTATGGGTTACAGGAGGTAGGTCTGGCTTCTTTAATTGCTTCCCTGCTGAACATGGGTCTTAACAGGTCAATCCATACTTCCAGCCTGTCTCTCTCTTTCCCTAGTGGGGTGGGGTTCAGGGGATGTGGAGCTCTAGGACACATTGGTGGGGTCATCTGCCCAGGGAATTCTGGCTGGCATCACGGTAACATCTGGAACCTGGTGGCTGAAAGAAGAGTTAACATATAAAGCCAGACAAATTGTTGACTAATCATGAATCTAAAGACTGGAATAGTGCAGATGAAGACTTATGGGTCTCCATTTTGTAGATAGTAGGCCTATTTTAGTTATATTCCAAAGGGCCCATGACTATACTAGTTTTTTTTTGTTTATTGTTTTTTTCTGAGCCTGACATCTGATATGCAGGTGGATCCAGGTTATTATCTGGGGAGATGATGTCATGGCTGTAAAAAGGACATCTTATATACAGGTATATCCAAGTTATTGTTTGGGGAGATGATGTCACAGCTGGAAAAAGGACTAGAAAGCTGCATCAGGGAAGAGAGTAGCTCCTAAATATGGGAAAGGTGAATAAATATTGTTGACTATAAACCCCATCTGTTTGACTTGATCCAGGGCCCATATTCAGTTTATGAGCCTATGTGACCTCTGCATCCCTGTAGATGTAAGCTCACATTCTGTATGGCTAGGAATGTTTCAAGCTGCCCCAATTTCAGAACCCATCTTCCTCAGGTGGAAGATAGAGATGTTGTCCAGCCTCCCTTCAGGGCATGGAACATTCTCTACTGTTGTTGATCAACTTTGAGGGCAAGGTCCAATGGAGGCCCACAGAGGGGTCTATTGTGTTGTTCCTGATAGAGATGACCAGTAACAATGGAGAGAGGGATTTATTCGAGGTCTAGGCCCATCTTATCTGTTTGGGAATCCCAGGATTCCTCGACTAGGGCTACAGCGGATGAGGTGGCCTGATAGTGACTAAAGAGTCATTGTTGAAGTATGCCAGTCTCTTGCCCTTATTCAACTTTTGCAGTCCTTACTTTGATAAGGTTAGCTTTGGAGTGAGTGAGGGAAGTATAATAGGAAGTAGATGAGGAGCGTATCTAAGTCTAAGTAGACACTATTTCATTATGATCTGTATGGTGTCTTTTTAGGTCTTTCTGCTTGCTTGCTACATATACTGACTCACTGCAGACTATTGTGCACTTTTGCTTTCAGGTATATATTTTGCCCTAGTTTATGGATACATGTGAATATATGCCCTATCTCATGGGACCTGGTCTATATCTAGGTTTTGGGACTTTCTTAGGAAGTGAACCACATGAAATGGGTAGTGCAGCAGGTTAAGCACACTTGGTGCAAAGCGCAAGGACCAGTGTAAGGATCCTGGTTCGAGCCCCCGGCTTCCCACCTGCAGGGGAATCATTTCACAGGCTGTGAAGCAGGTCTGCAGGTGTCTGTCTTTCTCTCCCTCTCTCTGTCTTCCTGTCCTTTCTCCATTTCTCTCTGTCCTATCCAACAATGACGACATCATCATCATCATCAACAACAATAATAACTACCACAACAATAAAATAAAAACAACAAGGGCAACAAAAGGGAAATAAATAAATAAAAAAAAATACAAGTTCAGGGTGCTGTTAAAAACCACTTGTCAAAAGTCAACTCATTGTCCAGTTTACTTTGTTTCAAAATTCATGGGCAAGACCCTGTAAGACACTGAAAAAAAATTAAAACCTTTCTTCCTTTCTTAACCCCCTCTTCTAGGTTCCTTCTGCTAATAACTCTGTAAGAACTACCCTTCTCTGGCTGGGGAGGTAGCATAATGGTTATGTAGAAGCCTTTCATGCCTGAGGCTCTGAGGTCCCAGGGTTAGTCCTCAACACCACTATGAGCTAGAGCTGAGCAGTGCTCTAGTCAGTCTTTCTCTTGCCCTCATTAAGATAAAGAAATATAAATATATAAAAGAACTGGCCCTCTATATTTGGAGAATTTCCTTTTTTCAGGTCCCAGTGAGCTGAAACAGTTTCTCAAACTTACGTGCACACATATCACCTGTGTGCTTATTAAAATGAGGAATCTGATTGAGTCAGTCTAGGGAGGCTCTGAGGTCCCAGGTTCAGTCCTTAGTACCATCATGAGCTAGAAATTCTGCCTGTCTCTTCTTTTAAAGATTTTATTAATTTATTTAAATATTTTTATTATTTATTTATTATTGGGTAGAGACAGAGAATTGAGAGGGGAGCAAGGAATAGCGAGGGATAGACACCTGCAGCACTGCATCATTACTCTTGAAGTTTTCCCCCTGCAGGTGGGGACCAGGGGCTTGAATCTGGGTCCTTGTGTACTGTAATATGTGCACTTAACCAGGTATGCCACCACCTGGCCCCACAGATTTTATTTATTTATTAATTCATGAGAGAGGAGGAGAGAGAGAAAGAATCAGACATCACTCTGGTACATGTGCTGTTGGGAATTGAACTTTGGGACCTCATGCATGAGAGTTCAATGTCTTTCCACTGCACTTTTTTTTTTTTTTTGCCTCAAGGGGTATTGCTGCACTACAAATCCACTGCTCCTTCTGGAGGCTTTTTTTTCTCTTTTGTTGTCTTTGTTGTTTATCACTGTTGTTATTATTGTTGTTTTTACTGTCACTGTTGTTGTTTGGGACAGAGAGAAATCGAGAGAGGAGTGGAAGACAGAGAGGGGGAGAGAAAGGTAGGCACCTGAAGACCAGCTTCACTGCCTGTGATATGACACTCCTACAGGTGGGGAGCCAGGGACTCGAACCCGGATGGATGTTTACTCTGGTCCTTGTGCTTTATACCATGCGGGCTTAACCTGTTGCATTACTGTGCGACCCCCAGATTCGGCATTTCTAATAAGCTTTTATATGATACCATTGCTACTAGTCTGGGAATCATTCTTTGGGTAGCATGGAGAGAATTTTTTTTTAATTTGTTTTTTTGGGTCTTTTTCTAGAAGCCAGGTTTGAATGGCAAGGACTTCTATCAACAGTCATATCCACTGCATCAAACTGGTATAATTCTCTCTATAAATTTCCTCCCAGTGTATATATGACTTATGCTCTGAGTTCTTCTTTCTCCCATGTTGCTCCTTTGGTTGTTATGAGTTGGTACATGCCACCTCAAAGAGGCACATATAATTCATTGTGATAATTGTGTAATGTGATTAACAATGAACATGTCTGGTTTTACTCCAGGACAACAATATGGAAAGAGCTATAAAATCAGTGAAAAATATTAGTACTGAAAAATATAATTAATACAGGATTGTTCTGTTGAATAAAATCCCACTATATGTAGGACATATGTGCCTGTGTGCGTTGTGCCAGACAATGACAATCGTAGCAACTGCTTCCAGTGTTGATTTGCTGGCTTCTGCCCACACTGGTTTCTGTCTACTAGAGAAGGGGGTATGAGAGAAGAAGTAATAAGAACAATTATACTCATCAAAGATCCATTTTGCTATAGTTCTGAGAAATGTCTTGGAATTCCAAGCAGGCATGGTTGCTAAACATAGTAGCTAAGGACCTTGAGTTGATCACTGAAACTCCCATTAGTGCAAGAGGTGGAACTTTTCTTAATAGAAACTACTGTAAATAGATATGGGAGTCATCGGGGTAATTGACTAACCAAGGCTCAAGCATGTTTCTGGAAAAGAAAAGCCGCAAAAACAATATACTCTCCCCCATTAGCTCCTCAGTAGAAGTGAGCAGCAATTACTGGCAATCCATCTTGGGCCAACAGTAGAGCTTTTTAGGCTGTCAAATGGCATGGAAATTTTAATGAGGATGTTTGTGCTCACTGGATCTGTTAAACTGTGTCTTTTATATGCATGGGATTGTTTTCCAAGAAATCATATTTTGCTTACCTTGGGTTCTCTGTGGCTGAGCCATCTCAGTGAAGTGCATTGGTGGGAAGCTGCCTTCCAGAACTCCTTGGAGAATGCTTTGCTTTGATTTCTACTGCTGGGTTTGAAATGTGACTTGGCTTGAGGGCTTGGGATTTTAAAATGTAAGCAATAGTGCCACCCAATGGTGTCTCAGCAGCCTTCTGATGGAGAAGAAAATGGAACTTATTTTTAGGAAATTAATTTCGTGTAGCTTTGTGTTCATATGTGGCTCTGGGCTTTTATGACTTGTGTCTGTCACTCAGTGGAGAGTCAGGATCTCTGATTCATCACTGGGTTCATCATTGGGAAAAGTAACCTGACGGAGTTCTATTTTTATTTTGTTTTACTTTTTTTAAACCAGACACAGCTCAGCTCTGGTTTATGGTGGTACTGGGGATTAAGCCAGGGATCTTTTTTTTACCTAGGGAATGAACTTGGGAGTCGGGCAGAATCGTATCCGGTTAAGCGCACGTGGCGCAAAGCTCAAGGACTGGCGTAAGGAATGAAAGCCTTTTTGCGTAACCATTGTGCTATCTCCACAGCCTTGTAGAGTTCTTTAGTCTTGACCAGCACAGTCATATCATTCCCAAGAATGGGGAAACTATATTTTTGATATTTCCATACCTTTGAGGAGATGTTTGTTTTGGGGAAGTAAAAAACCTAGTTTGAATGCAAAAACATTAGCTTGGTATTGCCCCTTAATTAAAAGCTATAATGTTGAACAACCACTGTTTGATTTTTTTTTCAAACTATTGTATCTGCAAACAAAGAACTCTGTAGTAAGAGCAAGCTTATTGCACTGGGCCTTGTACAACTGGGGCTCTAAAGTGTTCATAATCAGAGTTCAGATGTGGCAGAGCTTCTGTGCATAGATAGCTGGTGCTCATGCTATTCCCTAATGCCTTTGCCAAGCCTAGCTCCAGGACATATTAACAAAATGGACTTTTTGCTGAGGATTTCATGAGGAAACATGGAAGATGATTTGTATCACAGACCACACAACAGAAGACTCATCAAGCTCTCACTAAAGCTTGCTTAGTCCTCTTTCTTCTCAGTCCCCCTTTCACTCCAGGCAGTCTGTAGACTCCTTTGTTACCTAGGCATTCTAGTTATATCCCACTTTTAAAAGAAATTTATTTAATATTTTATTTATTTATTTTGCATTGAGACAGACACCTGCAGTACTATTTCATTGCTTGTGGACCCCCCCCATAGGTGGGGACTGAAGACTTGAACCCAAGTCCTTGCACACTGTAATGTGGGCGCACAATGAGGTGTGCCACAACCCAGGCCCTCCCAAATATTTTTGTCTTTTAAAAATATTTTATTAATTTATTTTTCATAAGATAGATAGATACAAGAACACTGCTCAGGGGGCCCGGTGTAGCGCAGTGGGTTAAGTGCATGTGGTGTGAAGCACAAGGACCAGTGTAAGGATCCTGGTTTGAGACCCCGTCTCCCCACCTGCAGGGGGGTCGCTTCATGGGTGGTGAAGCAGGTCTACTGGTGTGGTCTTTTGTTCCTCTTCTCTTTCTTTCTGTCCTGTCCAACAACAACAGCAATGATAATAATGAAATTAATGACAATAAGGGCAATAAAATGGGAGGGGGTGGCCTCTGGGAGTGGTGGATTTGTAGTGTAGGCACCAAGCCCCAGTGATAGCCCTGGAGGCAAAAAAAAAAAGGAACACTGCTCAGTAGAGGGACTGGACCTGGGAGATATATATATTTGAAACATGCATATATATATATATATATATATATATGAAATATATATGTTACTGTTCTGTTACTTTCATTTCAGTTTTTTAAATTATTTTAATGGGGGTTAATAGATTACAGTATAGTTGTTAACATATGGGTACAATTTCTCATTTCCCCATGATAGGTGTGTACAGAACACTCTCACCCCCAATTTAGGCCCAGTTCCACCATGATACACCAGGACCCCAAGGCCCTCTTCATCCTCTCCTTTCCCTTCCTTCCTCAGAGTCCTTTGTTTTGATGCAATATATCCTAACCAGTCCAAGTTCCACTTTGTGTTTTTCCTTTCTGTCCTTATTTTTTATTTTTTTTATGTTGTTACATAAGACTTACTCTGCTGATTTCCAAATGTGCCTGTGGACCATTAAGAAGTTTAGATAGATGTTAATATGTATTTGGATAGTTATTACTTATGCCAAGACCAAACACCATTTAGTTTATTTCTGATTATCCTGTTGCCTTCTGGCCTTTCCTTCAAGAGCATCATCAGCCTCTCCAAGTGGACATTTCTGTGTTCATCTCACTCTCCTGCAGCCTCTTGGTCACCCCCCATATAACCTGGTCAGATAATCTTTCTCTTGTTGGAAACACTGTCTTGGATTCCTTCTCTTTCCAGGACTTTGTCCTCCCTGTGGCTGTTACACTTGAGTGACCGTGATGAAATGTGTCGTGACTGCTGAGATAATTGCTACTAAATGGGGTTTCTTTCATTTGCACAGTCTGAACCAAAAGGCAAACTGGTTTCTTGAGGAGAATCAGTCTTGAGGGTCCAAGTACCTTTATATCACGAACATTATCCATGTGTGTGCCTATTCCTGGGAGAGTATTCCTGGGCTGGCTGCAATGCTTGAGATGGGTGGATGAGTGAGACTGCAGGTGTAAGCTGAAGAGACAAACCTGACATTATAAAAGTATTTCTGGGGTGGGGCAAATATATACACATATATACAGATAGCTATAGAAATATTAGTTAACCCATAGCTGCAACTTTGGGAGAACTACTACAGTTTATAATGGAGGAACTGTGGAATCAGAACTCTGGTGGTAGGAATGGAGTGGTAGGTGGAGTTATCATGTTATGTGAATTTTGTAAATCAATATTAAATCACTAATAAAATTAAATTAAAAAAGTATTTCTGATGCTCTACTGGCACAGGGCATAAATATAGGCACATCTCTTTGGCCACCTGCTGTGTCAGGTGCTTTCTTATAACCATTTTATTGAGGTATTCAATACACCATGAAGAAAAGCTGCACATTTTTAATGTATATAAACTGATGAGTTTTGACACAAGTACATACCATCAGACTATCACAACAATCAAAACCATAAACATATGTACCACCTCTGAGAGTTTTCTCCCACCTTTTCTATTTTCTTAATTGTCTTTGTGTTCAGAACATTTAATGTAAGAAGACATGCAGATGGCTAGTAAATACATGAAAAGATACTCACCATTACTTATCATTGGTGAAATGCAAATAAAATCAAAACAACAGTAAGATATTACTGCCCATCAGTGAGAATAGCTATTATTAAAAAGATGAGAAGCAACATACTTTGGCAAGGGTGCCCTATAATTATTTATAAAGTGAATGAATGGGTGCTTATGTACCTGCTACAAGGGCTTCAAAATATTCTTTTTTTTTTTCTTTTAGATTCTACATACAACCTGAAAATGTCAATGAATTCTAGGATTTTTTTTTTTCTTTCTGTAGTCTCAGTAGTCAGCTGGGGCATCCAGGTGTCATTTGACAGCAGGGGGGACACTCTATATGTTGTCTTGGCAGCTTCTTTCTTGTTGCCAGAGAATATAACTGGTGAAGCTGTCCCAAGAGGCTGGTGCACAGTTCCAGGAGGCTGGTTAATGGAAGGCTAAAAGAGGTTCTCCAGAGAGGAGAACTCCCTCAGTCCAGCATAACTCCTTTAAGGCTAGAGTGAGGGGGTGTCAGGTTGCGTTGGGAGAGAGAAGAGACCAGGAATTTGTGGTGGTTAGGAAGGCAAATCTCTATTCATGCAGGTACCTAAGAGTTGGGAGAGAGCACAAGGGTTCAGGCCACGTGGAGCTAGCAAAATGGCCGCCTCCGCTATGCGCAACAGACCTTCTCTGCGTCAGGTTGCGGGGGAGAAAAGGGGGGCAAGAGAGAGAAAGGTGGAAGCAGGAGGGCTTTTATGGGAGAAATTCTGGAAGTGGCAAGCCGGAAGGGATTGGCTAGGAAAGGGGGTGGAGAGAACAAAGCATTCAGGGAAGGCAGAAAGCTTCTGTAGCTTGTTGCTAGGGTTTCACCTCTCTCGGGAATGGGCAATACCCTGAGGGGGCAATGTGGTGGATATCTATAAATAAAACTTGCATGGAAATATAATGTTTTGTGGGCCCTGCCAATGTTCTACCACATCTGCACAATATCCCAACAAGGGGGTACACAGAGATTTGACTCCTAAGATCAAAGATCTGAGCCTCCCTCTCCCTGTGATCCTGGGCACAGCCCTACCTTAGGAAGCTGGTGCAGATCCCTCTTGCTTCCCACACTCACAAGTCAGAATGCCTGGCTCTCTTCTTCTTCTTCTTTTTTTTTTTTTTTTTTTTTTGAGGCGGGGGTGGGGTGGGAAGGTTAAGTTTATTAAAGGAAATATGTTGTATAGTAGTGGGCATAAAGACAGAGATATCTTCTATATACATTGGGAGTACAAGACTTGAGACTCCTAAGGGGACATTAGAAGGGGAATTATAGCACTGGAATAAAGTTTTATTTTCTGGCCTATATTGGTTGTTTCTCACTGACTTGGACAATTACTGGTCCTGGTGACTTGTTTCTTACTGTTTTCTTCTTAAAATATAGAGGTTAATCTTTTGCATCTTTTTTGGCTTTTATTATTATTATTTTTGCAAGTTCATGTATATCAGATACCTAGATTCCACATATGATTGAAACCATGTGGGAGGCTAGGAGGTGGTACACCTGGTTAAGCACACACATTATAGTACACAAGGACCCAAATTCAAGCCCCTGGTTTCCACCTGTGGGGGGGGGGGAAGCTTCATGTGTGGTAAAGCAGGGCTGCAGGTATCTCTCTGTCTCTTTCCTTCTCTCTATACCCTCTCCCCTCTCAAGTTCTCTCTGTCTCTATTCAATAATAAGTAAATAAAAGATTTTAAAACATGTGGCATTGTCTTTTATTAATTTCAATACAGTTTTAATTTGTATTTCCTGATGACAAGTAAAACATTTCCTCATATGTCTGTGGGGCATGTGTATTTCTTCTTTATACAACTGCCTATTCATTTATTTTGCCAATTTCTTTAAAATTTATTGAGGGTATTAATGGTTTACAGTAAATATAGTTGTTGGTACATATGTAAAATTTCAGTTTTCTAAAAAATACTCTAACTCCCTGTCTAGGTCCTCCACCACTGTGCACCAGGATCACTTAAAAGCTCCCCTAATCCCCCCCTGCCCTACCCTGCAGCTGCCCACCACCACCAGAGTCCTATACTTTGATGCAATACACCAGACCCTCTCTCTCTCTCTCTCTCTTTTTTTTTTTTTTTTTTTTACAATTTTTTATTTATAAAAAGGAAACATTGACAAAATTACAGGATAAGAGGAGTACAACTTCACACAGTTCCCACCACCAGACCTCCGTATCCCATCCCCGCCCATGATAGCTTTCCTATTCTTTAACCGTCTGGGAGTATGGACCCAAGATCATTGAAGGATGCAGAAGGTTGAAAGTCTGGCTTCTGTAATTGCTTCCCTGCTGAACATGGGCACTCCCAGCCTGTCTCTCTCTTTCCCTAGTGGGGAAGGGCTCTAGGGAAGCAGAGCTCCAAGGCACATTGGTGGAGTTGTCTGTCCAGGGAGGTCTGGTTAGCATCCTGCTAGCATCTGGAACCTGGTGGCTGAAAAGAGAGTTAGCATACAAAGCCAAACAAATTGTTGAACCAATCATGGACCTAAAGGCTGGAATAGTGCAGATGAAGTGTTGGGGGGTCTTCCATTTTGTCAATAGCTAGTAGGCATATTTTAGTTATATTTCAAAGGGCCCTCTTTTTCTTGAGATCTCTCCCAAGGGAGATTCTATTAGAGGCACTAATGATCTATCACTTCTGCCAACCTCTATCAAAACCATATCCTAGCTGAAACCTTCTCTTGCTAAACAGTAGTAGATGTGGTAGAAGTAGTGCCAGTGATGTCATGTCAGGCACCATGTATGTTTCGAGTGCCTTTATATGCATTTATACCAATTAGTCCCCGTCAGCTAAATATTAATAATCATATTCCTATGAGACATTTTCATACACCTTTATAGAAATGTAGAAGTTTAAATATAAGTAACTTCTCATGAAGTAAAATTTACTTGTTCAGGTTTTACCATTCCTCTTTCTTTCTTTCTTTCTTTCTTTCTTTCTTTCTTTCTTTCTTTCTTTCTTTCTTCTTTCTTTTCTCTTATTGCCACTAGTGTTATCACTGTAGTTTGGTGGCTGCAGAAGAGATTCACCACTCCTGATGGACATTTTCCCCTTTCTCTCTCTTTCTTTCGTTTTTATTAGATAGGACAGAGAAATATTGAGAGGGAAGTGGGAAGATAGGGAGAGAGAAAGAGAGACATTTGAAGCACTGCTTGACTGCTAATGAAATTTCCCCCCTACAGGTGGGGACTAGGGGCTTGGTCCTGGGTCCTTGGACATGGTAATATGTGCACTCAACCAGGCTTTACTCTTTAGTAAACAGCTCTATAAAGATTATAATTCAGACTACATGCCTCCAAATACCCATGACTGTTTCTGTTGATGTCTTTTGTGGTTGATGTACTTATTGGTCTAATTTAACAAGGAAGGAAATGGAGGCTTAGACACCTTGAGATAATTTTGAAGCACTCAGTAGAGTTCCATGCTAGTATTGTGCAAGGTCCTGTCATGTACTTATATTTCTGATGGTAAAGAACCTGGAGGCTCTTGTTTCCAGGAATCCTGTTCCTCTAAGCATACTTTGATACTTTATTCTTTAAACTTGCAATGATGAACTGTGCTACTGCTATTATTGTTGCTAAAACTACTGTGGTTTTCAGTGGTGGTGATCCCTGACCAGGTATCCAGTGTGAGATGCAGGTATTCACTATGGGAAAAAATGGAGTTTTGATTTAAAACACATACACAGTGCTTAATTATACACAGTATAATCTTTGGCTCATAGTAAGCATTTAATAGATTCAGATAACTTATGAAGTATAAGCATACTGGACTAGTTAGACTGCTGCAGGAGAACACGATTTATAATGACTCAAAGAGAAGTAAGATGTGTTTCTCACTGATAGTACCAGGGAGTGCTACAAGTATTAAAGAAGACTTTTCAGAAAGTTTAGCTGTGAGAATGTATCAAGGCTTTGTTATGATCATGAACATAAGGGAAATGGATCTTATAAGGCCACTTCCCAAATTCACTTTTGGCAAGACATTTGGTAGGAAAAGAATACAGAGATAATCATTGTTAGACTAGACACACAGAGGAAAGAAAGTCTGGTTAAAGGTCACTAGACCCTTGATTGACAGTTGGCAACTGAGTGTGTAGGTAATTGGGCATGTGGGTAATTGGTTTTGTAGAGCAAACTTTAATCCCATTAAAGTTCACAGAAAATTGCTTAATCATTTATCAGGAATGCTAACTTCTCAGTAAAAGGTTGTGAAGCAAAACGATTGTGCCCTTACCCCCCTGCCTCCACCAGGTTTGGTACAATCTCTCTTATGTGTGGGACTATGTACCTGCTGTTCATTCAGTCATTTAGGGACCCTGGTTGATGGCAGCCCTGCCATTTATAGTACATATAGCTTGAATGTCATGCTAGTCATTGTCAGCAGCCAGGGAGAAGGGAATAGGGAAGAAAGCCACAGAGACTTCTTAAGTAAATGAACTGAGATTAGGAACACACATCACTGAGAGCTTAGTGATGTGGCCACCAAGCAGAAAAGAGAGCTGAGCTGTAAATCTTTAATTTTTTTTTTAAATTAATTAATTAATTTTTTTTAACCATCAAATCTTTAATTTTTTGTTTAATTAAATTAATTAACTAATTAATTTATTTATTGTAGAGACAGAAAAAAACAGAGGGAAGGGTGAGGTAGAGAGAGAAAGAGAGAAACCTGCAGCATTGTTTTGCTTCTCATGAAGCTTCTCCCTTTCAGGTGGGAACCAGGGGCTTTAACCTTGCACATTAGGTTAACATATGCATTCTACCAAATGTGCCTTTGCTCAACCCCTACAGGTCTTTTGCTATTTGGAAGAAGTAAAGTTTGGGGATAGCCTGTAGTCTCTTCCACAGTGAAGGTGTGCTTAAACCTTTATGCTCCTGCTTTCTTCTGGAGCAGGAGTTGGCAAACTAGGGCCTATAAGCCAAATGCCACTCATAGCTGGATTTTTTAAATATCTGTTTTTGTAAATAAAACTTTACCACTGGAAACTTGCTGTTCTCTTTTATCCATTTATTGTCTGTGGCTGATTTTATACTACAACAAGAGGTTTAATAATTGAGGCAAAGTGCTCCTAGTCTGAAGGCTAAAATATTTACTACTAGACTCTTGATAGAAAAGTTCCTTCATGCCTGTTCTATTGAGAATTATGATTTTCCCACAGACATGGCATTGCAGGGATGGGAGATATCTCACCCAGTAAAGTGCACATTTTGTCATGTACAGGGACTCGGATTCAAGCCCAGTGCCACTACATGGGATCAACATGCACAACACCAGGGGGAAGCTTCACTAGTGGTGAAGCATTGCTCTGGTGTCTTTTCTTCTCTCTCTGCTTCTCACTATCTATCTAGAAAGAAAAAAGAGTATGCTGGGGCAGTGGGATCATATAGGAGTGATAACTCTTATGACAAAAAAAGTAGTGTTGCATGTGCAAAGATTATGTGCATTTGAAATGTTGGAAACTTACACTGGCATTGGATTCAAATGCCTGTTCACTGCTACACTTACCAACATAGTGTGATTGTAGATTTTTCCTTGTGGCAAGTGTGGTAGGTGAAGATGGTATTTTAATAAACTTTTAATTGCACTCATTAAGTCTGATTTATTATTAGGCATAATAAATATATTTGACCTAAATCCCCAATTCCTGACACAAATCATCTTAATAGTATTGACATTTCCTGAGTGCTAGGAGTATCTTGTCTTGCTATTCCTAACAAGCCTCTTTGAAAAAAAAAAATCCTGAGAATGGGGTTGGTTGTTAGGGGGCCCAGTGTGGATTAGAGAGCTGGAACTTTCAGTCTCATCACTGTCATAGAACTCTCATCTTATTAGGGTGGAAAAGAGGTTCGAGACTGAATCAATCTACCATGCCTACTAAATGAAGCAGTTAGAAACCCCCAAAAGAATGGGTTTTTTTTTTTTTTTGGTTGTTGAACAGATGGAGGTGCTGGGAGGGCCACATGATTAGAGAACATGGATTCTCCCTGCCCTTTCCCATCCCTGACCTTGTGTATCTTTCCCATTTGCACATTCACAAGTTATATCCATTCACACTGAACTGACCATGTAGCAAATAAATGTTTCTCCTGAGCTCTGTGAGCTGCTATAGCAGATGGAATGAAACCAGAGAATAGGGTAGGATTCAACACCCTCTGATTTAAAGGTTGTTGGGCAGAAGAATAAGTAATAGCTTGGACTTTCAACTGGCTTCTGAAGTGGGGCCAGTCTAGTAGGATGGAGCCCTTCACCTGTGGGAGTGGACTCAGCTATCTTTGGGTAGATGGTGTCAGAATTGACTTTGATTGTAGGGCACTCAGCTCGGGTTGCAGAGCTGCACATCTAGTGTCCAAAGTGAAATATATCATAGTGTGAAAATAACAAGAGACACACAGGAGTGCTTTTTCTTTAAATGAACATTGACGCTTACTATTTCTGACAGTATTTTTACTTCTTTTATTTGCTGGAATTCTTTGCTCATGTGTACATAAATATTGAATTGTTGATTTTATATAATAAAGAGTTAAGACGTGTAAACAACTATAGTGTGTGCATATCTACCCCATTGGAAAAAAAATGTATTCCTTTGACTTGCTGTGATTTATTTTCCTATGAGGTTTTTTTTTCCCCTGAGTCAAATTGAACAATCTTCTCTTTTTTCTTTTATCTATTTTTCTAAGTGATTTAATATGATTTAAAATTTTATGAGGTAACAGGTATAATTCCACATCACTCCCACCATGTGTTCCCATTCCCTCCACTGAAAACTTCAGTAGTTCTCCAAAGGTCACATATATGGGTTGACTCTTATTTCTATATCTACCTATCTATTGCTCAATTTTATATGGCCCTGCCTTCTCTTTCTTTTTTTAATTTTTTTTATTTATAAAAAGGGAATATTGTCAAAACCATAGGATAAGAGGGGTACAACTTCGCACAATTCCCACCACCAGACCTCCATATCCCATCCCCTCCCATGATAGCTTTCCTATTCTTTAACCCTCTGGGAGTATGGACCCAAGATCATTGAAGGATGCAGAAGGTTGCAGGTCTGGCATCTATAATAGCTTCCCTGCTGAACATGGGCGTTGACAGGTCGACCCATACTCCTAGCCTGCCTCTCTCTTTCCCTAGTGGGGAAGGACTCTGGGGAAGCAGAGATCCAAGGCACATTGGTGGGGTTGTCTGTCCAGAGAAGTCTGGTTGGCATCCTGCTAGCATCTGGGAACCTGGTGGCTGAAAAGAGAGTTGACATACAAAGCCAAACAAATTGTTGACTGTCATTAAGGTTCAGGGGCTCCAGCTGGCTGGACTAGCATGTGGCAGTAGAGAGACTTGAGGATACATGGCTGGGCTGGGAAGCTATATATCTTTATTCAGGAATGGGCAAATCACCACACCATGTGCTTCCCCATGTTTCTTTCGCAGCTGCTGCTGGGACTCTGCAGGTCCTTAGCATATGGGTAAGGGAGAAAACGGGCGTGAAACTAGCAAGGACCAAACCATTTCTCTCAGAGGTAGGGGGAAGGGGGCCAAACCAACACGAAGAATACCAAGTTGACCAATCATGGACCTAAAGGCTGGAATAGTACAGATGAAGTGTTGGGGGGGGTCCTCCATTTTGTCGATAGCTAGTAGGCATATTTTAGTTATATTTCAAAGTGCCTGTAGCTATACTAGTTTTTTTTTTTTTTTTTTTTTGTCTGAGCCTGAAACCTGATATGCAGGTGGATCCAAGTTATTGTCTGGGAACATGATGTCATGGCTGGGAAAAGGACCAGAAAGCTGGATCAGGGAAGAGAGTAGCTCCCTAATATGGGAAAGGGGTATAAATATTGTTGACTGTAAACCCCATCGATTTGATGTGATCTGGGGCCCATATTCAGCTTAGGAGTCTATGTGACCTCTGCATCCCTCTAGATCTGAGCTCACATTTTTTGGTAGGTCATGCTGCCCCAGTATCGACCCATCTTCCTCAGGTGTAGCATAGAGTATGTTGTCCATCCTCCCTTTGGAGGATGGAACATTCTTTACTGTTGTTGATCCAAGTTGAGGGCAAGGCCCTATGGGGGCCCACAAAGGGGTCTATTTTGTACTTCCTGATAGAAATGACTGGTATCAATGGAGAGAGGGATTTATTTGAGTTCTAGGCCCATCAAGTCTGTTTGGGAATCTCAGGATTCCCCGAATAGGGCTCCAGCTGATGGGGTGGCCTGATAGTGACTAAAGAGTCATTGTTAAAGTATGCCAGTCTCTTGCCCTTATTCAACTTTTGCAGTCCTTGCTTTGATAAGGTTGGCTTTGGAGTGAGTGAGAGAACTGTAGTAGGAGGTAGGTGAGGAGGGTATCTAAGTCTAAGTGAACGCTATTTCATTATGAACTTGATACTGACTCACTACAGACTATTGTGCATTTTTGCTTTTAGGTATATATTTTCTCCTAATTTATGGATACATGTAAACATATGCTCTATCTAATGGGACCTGGCCTATATCTAGGTTTTGGGACTTGGTTAGGAAGTGAACCTCCTGGAATGGAATTAGAGAATACCATGAAAGGAAAGGTATCACCTGAGTGATGAGGATGAAGGGTTGGCATTCCACACCTGAAGTCTCTGTACACAGTCTGAGGTTAAGCATGCTGAGGTGGTGCTCGTTGCATTGATTAGGTTGGGGTCGGTGGATGTAATATCATTTGGTATGACTTGAGAGAAGCATGCAGGGAAGTGAGCCCCACCCCAGAGATTCCAGGATTTGGAGAAATATAGGCTCTATAAAGGAAGTGGGAGATTCTTGTTGTCTTAGAGTTTAAGAAGACAACAGATAGTTATTTCAATAATCATATTATTTGGCAGTTGGGTTAATTTTGAAAAATCTGTTTGTTAGGATTTGCTGTATCATACACACCATCACCATATTTTATGTCCTTTGACATTATTTGCATATAGCTATGCCACTGGTTGCTTTTGTTCTCCCTGGACTTAGCTTTTAAGAGAGTCAATATATCAAAGACTCAGCCTATGTATTAAAAAGACTCAGTCTGTGCTTTAAAAAGTTTGAGATATTCAATCAGTTTTTTCCTCTTATATTACTTAAATAGTGATTTATATGACTACAAATTAATAGGAGTGTACATAAATACCATTCTCGCCACCAAAAGACTGTGACTCACCCCCTCCCTCCCTCACCCCCTCCCCCGTGAACGTCTACCCTCACCCTCCACCCAGGGTTTTTACTTTGTTGCTCTACGAACAAATTTAGTAAGATCCTGCTTTGAGTTTCCCTTTATGTTATTCTTTCTCAACTTCTGTTTATGAGTGGGATCATCCCATGCTTGTCTTTATCTTTCTGACTTAGCTCACTTAACATAATTCCTTCTAGCTCCATCCAAGATGGGTCAGATAAAGTGGGTTCATTGTTCTTAATAGCTGTGTCTTCTCTTCCTTTCTAAGCCAAACCTACACTTTTAGTACTTCCGAGTGTCCTTCCTTTTCCCCTCTTTTCTCTCAGAGTCCTGATGGTATTGGGGTTCAGAGCCCTCTGGTCATTTTTCTCTTAACATTTCTACCCTTGGAGGAGTATGGACCAAAATTCATTTTGGGGTGCAGAAGGTGGAGTTCTGGCTTCTATTATTAGTTCTCTAATAGATATGGATATTGGCAGGTTGATCCATATCCCCAGTTAGTTTCTATCTTTCCCAAGTGGGATAGGGCTCTGGAGAGCTGAGGTTCTAGAACAAATTGGTGAGGTCGTCTGTCCAGGGAATTCCGGATGGAATCATGATGGCATATGCAACTAGGTGGCTGAAAGGCAGTAAGATATGTTTGATAAAATGTTTAATGATTAGGAGCAAAAAAGTAAGAATAGAGCAGATGAGAATAGGGACATAGGGGCTAGGCAGTGATGCACCTGATTAAGTGCATACATTATACTGTGCAAAGACCCAGGTTCAAGTCTCTGGTCCCCATCTGCAGGAGGGAAATTTCACAAGTGGTGAAGCAGGGATACAGGTGTCTTTTTCCTTCTCTATTCCCCCCTACTCTTTTAATTTCTCTTTGTTTCTATCCAATAATAAATAAATAAAATATTTTTTTAAAAGAATTGGGACTTTAGGGTGGAAAGAAGCTAGGAAGTCTATTCTAGGTATGCTCCTAGGGGTCCATGACTTTAGTTATTTTTGTCTGAGCTTGGTAGCTAACATGGAGGTGGAGTAAAAATATTATCTGGGAAGATGGTGTCAGAGTTGAAAACAGAGAACTAAAAAAGATGTATTAGGGCATAGAGTAGTTCCCAAACTTGAAAATAGATGAATACAATTAACTTTATGACACCCATCGGGCGCAGGCCCATGTATGTTTATATTTAGCATAGGAGCCAGTATAACCTCCAGGTCCCTGTCAGTCTGAACTCATAGTCCATGGCCACAGCTGGGAACATTCTAGACTGCACTCATTTCAGGACCAGTCTTCCTCTAGTGGCAGATTAGGATGACCAAGCCTCCCTTTGAAAAGTGAGGCTGTCCCTACCTTTGCTATTTTATAGTGAGGACAAGGTCCTGGAGAGGCCCTCAAAAGGGCTTATGATAATGTTCCTGATGGAAGTGACCAGTGATGGTGGAGAGAGTGATCTATTAAAAGTCTAGGCCCATCATATTTATGTGTTTGACTCCTTAAGATATATCCCCAGGAGGGGAATTGCTGAGTCATAAGGTAGGTCCATTTGTAGCTTTTTTTATATATAAAATATTTATTTATTCCCTTTTGTTGCCCTTGTTTTATTGTTGTAGTTATTATTGTTGTTATTGATGCAATTGTTGTTGGATAGGACAGAGAGAAATGGAGAGAGGAGAGGAAGACAGGGGGCGAGAAAGATAGACACCTGCAGATCTGCTTCACCACCTGTGAAGTGACTCCCCTTTAGATGGGGAGCCGGGCATGAACCGGGATCCTTACTCCGGTCCTTGCACTTTATGCCACATGTGTTTAACCTGCTGCTCTACTGCCTGACTCCCTATTTGTAGCTTTATGAGCATTCTCCAGACTGCTCTCCACAGTGGTTGGGCCAATTTACATCCCCACTAGTAGTGCAGGAGGGATTGTCACCATTTTTAAACTATATTTTTTTTTGGGGGGGGCACAAGTGTTATTGTTGGGGCTCATGGATACCATGTGTCCTGGTGGCCATTGTTTTTTCTTTTTTAATTTTTTTAAATAAAGGTGAGTAACAGAAAAGTTGAGAATGAGGAGGAGGGGAGGAGGAGGAATAGGGACACCCAGAGGGACTGTGGACTTGAACTCAGGTCCTCATGCATGATAATGTGTGTACTCTACCAGGTGTACCACCAGCTAGTCCCCTAATACATCTTACCACATACCAATTTACCATGTTTTCTTACATCTATGACTATAATATTCCATGAACATGTCGATTTATGGGCCAGTACTATGTTGCTTTGACCAATGTAACTGTATCATCTTTTAATATCTGGCAGAACTAATTTGCTCTTGTTACCTTTTTTAAAAGCAAATTTCTAGCTAGTTTTGCTTGTTTGTTTTCCCAAGTGGAAGTCATTCAGAAATACTGCTGACAATTTTCCCTTGGATTGCGTTAAATTTACACTTTAACCTTGTAGAAGTGACATCTTTATGATGCTGATCTTGACTTCTTAAGCAGAGATATAGAATCCATTTTTATCTGATGACTTGTTTGTTTGAAATTACTGTTTTGGAGTTTGACTGTGTTTTTTGACTGGGGCATATTTCTGAGACAGGATCACTTGCTTCATTTCTCAAGCTGTCATAATTATTCTTGCTGATATATAGCCTGTCCCACAAATTTAGTACATCTAGCAGCTAACAACCACTTACTGGTGTAGTGATACCCAAGAGCAGATACAACTTACTGTAGAATGACAAATTTGTAGATTTTGTTGTTGCCTAGCTATTCACAAGCATTTTGCAGTGATTGCTTCATAGAATAGGAACAAGAAGACCCATCACACAATGAGGACAAGATTTGCAGCATACATCTTTTTAAAGTGTTAGTTCAAACTCTTACACATGGAGCATTCTTTTCTTAGGCTGAGCTTTCAGAAAGTACATCCTCATAGCAATCTCAGGCAAAAGGGGTAGCACGAAGTGGCAGGAAGAGGAAAGGCAATGTAGTGATCAGATAACCTCTCTCTCTCTCTCTCTGTGTGTGTGTGTGTGTGTGTGTGTGTGTGTGTGTGTGTGTGGCTTAGTCAGAGTCTGAATCTCCAGGAGAAATGGAAAACACTCTAGATTCATCATGCACGGCCCATAGCACCTGGTGCATGTACAAACTTCCCTTTGTTGCTGATTGAAACTTCACCTGAGGCCACTAACTCCCAGGCTTTTCTCAGGCTGAGTGTGAGCCTATAGCTAGCAAATCCACAGGAAGTCATGGATAGGAGTAGTTGGAAGTGGGCAGCCTGCACAGCAGTAGTGGAGAGGATCTGATAAACTTTAAAAAATGTTTGGATTTCTGCATTTTTAGCTGACAGCTATTTGTCTCTGTAGAGAGAGGCTTAGGGCAGTTAATATATTGGTTGCTGTAACATCAGCATTTTCCTTCTTTTTCCTCCTCCTATTCTTCCATTTTCTCTTTTTAGATAGAGACAGAGAGGTAGAGTGTCAGAAGGGAGAGTGAAAGAGAACACAGCACTGAAGCATCATCTAATGTGGTGGGGGCCAGGTTTGAACCTGGGTTGTACATGTGGCAAAGCATTTCACTATCCAAGTGAGAAATTTCTCCAACCCTCATGGACATTCCATTCTTAGAAAGTTCTGTCTTCACCCTTACCTGAATCAGCATGTCTGTGCTCTATGCCTTGGCACAGACCCCTCCCCCTATTCCTGTCATACTAATGGGACCAGAGCCCAAACTGGTGTCAAAACTAGCGGTGTTGAGGGATTGTCAATAAACTATGGCTTGGTATTTATGGAATTTATCCAATTCCACCCAGCAGGGTAGGCTAGAGTTATTATTTGAGGCTATGGAATTGAGAAATAAAGAGCTAACTGTGAACAACTAGTGGGAGCTAGAACTAAACTATGAATTCATGAGGAGAGATACACATGATCATTGTGCTCAAACATATTTTCATGAACAAGCTGGCTTGGACAGAATTCTGGCTGTTCAAACCTTCTTGCTTTCCTATGTGGCATCTTTTTATTCTGACAAAGCTACTTCCACCTTTTCCTGAGTTCCTATGCATTTGTTACAGTTATTTGTTTTCACCAAAAATACAGTGGTAGAGAGCTAGAAGCTGGCCTTCTAAGAAAGATTAGGGGTGTGTGCTTCTCCTGCTCCCCCTCCATCCATGTCTACTGTATTTAAGGGGCAACTACTTAGTCTTTCCCCTCCCCATGATTGCCTACCTGCTGTCATGGAAGCCTCTAGAAGAATAAAAGCCAGAGAAAAGACTAGTCATTAAGTGAGCAGGATTGTCCTTCCCTGAACAAGCAGTGACAGCATCATGCAGCTTTGCCAGGCTAGCATCAAGGGAGAGAGAAGAGACCAGGAACTCGTGGCTGAGCGGGAACACAAATCTTTGTTCATGTGCCCCAGAGTTGGGTGAGCACAGCAGGTTTAGGCCACGTGGAGGTAGCAAAATGGCCACCTCCCTCTATGCACACCAGCCCTTCTCCAGGTTGGGACACAGAAGAGAAAGAGAGAGAGAGCGGAAACAGAAGTGACTTTTATAGGAGAATTCTGCAAGTGGCAAGTTGGGATGGAATTGGCTAGGAAAGGGGGTGGAGAAAACAAGGCACCCTGGGAAGGTAGAAAGCTTCCATAGCAATGGTTGCTAGGGTTTTAGCTGGTGGGAATGGGCGATACCGTGAGGGGTAATGTGGTGGCTGAGGAGTCATTTTTTAAAACAAGGCAGGGGGGTCGGGCGCTGGCGCAGTGGGTTAAGTGCACGTCGCGCAAAGCGCAGGGATCGGCGTAAGGATCCCGGTTCGAGCCCCCAGCTCCCCACCTGCAGGGGAGTCGCTTCATGGGCGGTGAAGCAGGTCTGCAGGTGTCTATCTTTCTCTCCCCCTCTCTGTCTTCCCCATCTCTCTCCATTTCTCTCTGTCCTATCCAACAACAAAGCAACGTCAACAATGGCAATAATAACTGGAACGAGGCTGCAACAACTAGGGCACCAAAAAAGGGGGAAAAATGGCCTCCAGGAGTGGTGGATTCATGGTGCAGGCACCGAGCCCAGCAATAACCCTGGAGGAAAAAAAAAAAACAAGGCAGAAGATTGATATGTAAATAATAATACTCACATGGAAATATGGTGGTTTGTGGGTCCTGCCTAACTCAGCCACATCTGTACAATATCCCAACACAGCTTACTCTATCAGGAAGCTCAATTTCTATCCTCTCCTGAAAAGGAAACCTGATTAAGTCCTTTAGAGTTGTAACCCTTCCCTTTATAAATGAGTTCTGACAGTAAGGAGGTTAGAGGGAGGAAGCTGGAGCAAATTGCCTTTAATGAAGCTCAATGAGCTACTCTCACCTGAGTTCTTACTGACTGTAGCTGCTTTGATGAACAGGCTCACAGGCTCACCTAAAGCATCTGCTGAAAAGGCTCATCTGACTAAGTAGAAACAGTCAGAAACAAACCAGGAGCCCAATGCAGTCCTTTCTCACTAAACACAGTACAGCCCCCAGTCAAGTTGCATCAAGTACAATTTCACTGATACACAGAAGAGATGCTAGCTACACACCTTTGATCAGGCCTTGTGCTCACTACTGGTTGCTCAGGACATGGAGTCTGTGGAGGCAGATGGATACTGAATCCATATTAATAAGTAAGAATGCCACCAAGATGAAGGGTAGAGGGTACACAGGCCAGAGGGGGCCTTCACCAAGTGACACCTAGAACAGAAGAACAAGCAGTGAGAAGAAATTTCCAGAAATATGTTTCCTATTGGAAGAAGCAAGCAGCCTTACTGTGGTTTCCAGATGACTTCTCTGAGCTGCTGAATCCGTGTCTCCAACTCCAGCCTGGGCTTTATCAGGAGAAGGTAACTTCTGGAGGGCTCGTTCCTTACAGCAAATGCTGGTGATTGCTGTGGGGACATCTGCTGCCTGGGCAGCCAAGCTTCAGGGACCAGGTGGAGAGCCAGCAGTGCCAAGAGTTAATTCGACCTTTGCAGATTCTTTCGTGATGCAGGGCAGGAGAACTTCACCCTGCAGTGGGCCATTTCTGGGTGTGTAGACAGCCTCCCAGAGTAGCCTGAATAAAACAGAGGTCCTTTGGTGGGAACCTGTGCCTCAAGAAGTCCTTAATTAACTTTCCTCCCTTCTGAGCCTACTTCCCTCTTGCTTATTCAAGGTGCTTCCCTGGATCCCCTTCCATGAATATGTCCAAGAGGAGTAGTTTAGGATCTGCTCTGCAGGAAAAGCCACACCAAGACCATCTCTAAGATCTCCATTGCTGTGATGGTGAAGATTCCTGTGGTGTGTGTAGGGCAGTGAGGGGCAGGGGGAGTAGGAAGAGAAGGACTTGGAGGACTGGAAACTACTGTTCATTCCATCACCATAAGGCGTGTGTGTGTGTGTGTGTGTCTGTGTGTGTGTATGCAGGCATAATTAAAAATAAACCCTCATTAGGACAGGTGAAGGACACCTGTCTAAGGTTATTCTTCAAAAGGCTTATACTGTGACATAAAGGAGAAGGAAGCAAATCCTGATCTGGGGGGATGTGGTGGGGTATGTCAAAGAACCTGACTCTTGTGTGACTTTGAGTGGGAGACTTCCCCTTTCTGGGTTCAGGTTTCCCAGAGGTGAGGTGGAAAGATGGGACTAAGTAATCCTAAAAAAAATTTTAATAGTGATTTATAAGATTATAGGGTAATAGTTCTACACCAAACCCACCACCAAAGCTCTGTGTCCTTCCCAGATCCCCCCACTTCCAGTGATAATCATCAGAGTTCTCTCAGAGTGGGACTAAGTGACCTTCAGGATCAACATTCTAGGGATTTTTCATTAACTTTGTGGTATAGAAACTCTGCTCCCAGGTTCCCTTGTGTAGAGTCTCAGGGATAGGGGTGTTGGGTGGAAGGAAGGAAGGAGGAGTAGGATGGATCCTCACTCACTCATCACTATTGTTCAAGAAGTCTTGCTGGATTCCAGATACTGTTGCATTGGCAAGTGAGAGTGAAACTGAGTTTCAGCATCCATGCTGCTTCAGGTAGAGTAGGGCCTGGATAAAGACTGGGTTTGCCCAGTACTGTGGTGGGAATGTAAATTGATCCAGCCCCTGTGAAGAGCAGTCTGGAGAACTCTTAGAAGGTTAGAAGTGGACCTACCCTATGATTCTGTACTTCCTCTCCTGGGGATATATCCTAAGGAACCCAACACACCCATCCAAAAAGATTGGTGTACACCTGTGTTTATAGAAGCACAATTTTTAATAGCTAAAACCTGGAAGCAACCTAGGTTTCCAGCAATGAGTGGATGAGTAAATTGTATGTATCTATAATGGAATACTACTCAGCTATTAAAAATGGTGAATTCATCTTCTTCACCTCATCTTGATGGAGCTTGAGGGAATCATGTTAAGTGAGATAGGCCAGAAAGAGAAGTATGAATATGGGATGACCCAACTCATAGACAGAAGTTGAAAAATAAGAACAGAAGGGAAAACACAAAGCAGAAATTTGACTGGATTTAGTATATTACACCAAAGTAAAGACCTCTTGGGTTGGGGGAGAGTTAAGGTCCTAGAATGTCAGGCTGTGTGCAGAGGAGAGATAGAGGAGATCTGGGGGAAGAGGGAACACAAATCTTTATTCGCGGGCACCTCAGAGTTGGGTGAGAGTGCAGTGGTTCAGGCCACATGGAGCTAGCAAAATGGCTGCCTCCACATCCACAGGTGAAGGGGCTAAGAGAGTGAGGGGTGGAAGAAGTAGGGCTTTTATGGGAGAAAGTCGGGATGTGATTGGCTAGGAAACAAGGCCCTGGGGATAGGATCACAACTCTTGCGGGAGGAGGAGGAGTAAACAAGGCACTCTGGGATTATATTATCAACTATCACGGGGAATTGACAATACCCTGAAGGGACAACATGGTGGATGTGACCTCATCTGCATAATTTCCCAGCACTGGAACATGATGGTGGAGGAGGACCTAGGTGGGGGATTGAATTGTTATGTAGAAAACTGAAAAATGTTACACGTGTGCCAAATACTGTATTTTTTTCCTCTTGGCCATTTAAAAAATTTTTTTATTTATAAAAAGGAAACATTGACAAAACCATAGGATAAAAGGGGTACAACTCCACACAGTTCCCACTACCAGACCTCTGTATCCCATCCCCTCCCATGATAGCTTTCCTATTCTTTAACCCTCTGGGAGTATGGACCCAAGATCATTGAGGGATGCAGAAGGTTGCAGGTCTGGCTTCTGTAACTGCTTCCCTGCTGAATTTGGGTGTTGACAGGTCGATCCATCTCCCAGCCTGCCTCTCTCTCTTTCCCTAGTGGGGAAGGGCTCTAGGGAAGCAGAGCTCCAAGGCACATTGGTGGGGTTGTCTGTCCAGGGAAGTCTAGTCACATCCTGCTAGCATCTGGGAACCTGGTGGCTGAAAAGAGAGTTAACATACAAATCCAAACAAATTGTTTACCAATCATGGACTTAAAGGCTGGAATAGTGCCGATGAAGTGTTTGGGGGGGTGTCCTCCATTTTGTCGATAGCTAGTAGGCATATTTCAGTTATATTTCAAAGTGCCTGTAGCTATACTAGTGTTTTCTTTTTCTTTCTCTCTTTCTTTTTTTTTTGTCTGAGCCTGAAACCTGATATGCAGGTGGATCCAAGTTATTGTCTGGGAACATGATGTCATGGCTGGGAAAAGGACCAGAAAGCTGGATCAGGGAAGAGAGTAGCTCCCTAATATGGGAAAGGGGTATAAATATTGTTGACTGTAAACCCCATCGATTTGATGTGATCTGGGGCCCATATTCAGCTTAGGAGCCTATGTGACCTCTGCATCCCTCTAGATCTGAGCTCACATTTTTTGGTCATGAGTAGGTCATGCTGCCCCAGTATCGACCCATCTTCCTCAGGTGTAGCATAGAGTATGTTGTCCATCCTCCCTTTGGAGGATGGAACATTCTTTACTGTTGTTGATCCAAGTTGAGGGCAAAGCCCTATGGGGGCCCACAAAGGGGTCTATTTTGTACTTCCTGATAGAAATGACCGGTATCAATGGAGAGAGGGATTTATTTGAGTTCTAGGCCCATCAAGTCTGTTTGGGAATCTCAGGATTCCCCGAATAGGGCTCCAGCTGATGGGGTGGCCTGATAGTGACTAAAGAGTCATTGTTAAAGTATGCCAGTCTCTTGCCCTTATTCAACTTTTGCAGTCCTTGCTTTGATAAGGTTGGCTTTGGAGTGAGTGAGAGAACTGTAGTAGGAGGTAGGTGAGGAGGGTATCTAAGTCTAAGTGAACGCTATTTCATTATGAACTTGATACTGACTCACTACATGTTGGTATGCTTCTAAAAACCCCTTCTATTTCATTAGTTTAATCCCCCCTGCTTAACACTATTCTATTTACATAACCACTTCATTCTATTTACATAACCTCTGTTAACAAGCACCACCTTCCCTCCAGGGCATTGGTGGTTTAGTGGTAGAATTCTCACCTGCTCCGCCCCCTCTCCTTGTCATACCCTGATTTTCACCAGTCACTTTTCTCTCCACCCTCTCTGCGTCGCATCCTCTTCCCACCCTACTGGGCTAGTATATTTATAAGGACAAGATTGTTTGTAGGTTTTATTTTAGCTTAGCTTGGTATAGATTTCACTGCGTCCTGCATGAATAAAGAGATACTGCGTATAGCTCAACCATGAGTCCCTGGTTGTCTGTTACCCGCCTATGAAGCCAGCCCAGCGAAAACAACAACTACAGACTATTGTGCATTTTTGCTTTTAGGTATATATTTCTCCTAATTTATGGATACATGTAAGCATATGCTCTATCTAATGGGACCTGGCCTATATCTAGGTTTTGGGACTTGGTTAGGAAGTGAACCTCCTGGAATGGAATTAGAGAATACCATGAAAGGAAAGGTATCATCTGAGTGATGAAGACGAAGGGTATGTTTCTCCCAGTCCTGAAACCTCTGGGGTGGGGCTCACTTCCCTGCATGATTCTCTCAAGTCATACCAAATGATATTGCATCTCCACCTATTCCAACCTAATCAATGCAACGAGTATCATCTCAGCATGCTTCACCTCAGACTGTGTCCAAATACTGTATTTTATTGTCAACTATAAACCAGTAATCCCTCCAATAAAGAAAAAAAAAGATTGTGTATGGAGGTAAGAAAAATGCAGAACCAAATCTTCTTTCATTGTCCATTGGGCATGTATTGGTAGCAGAATGTGGGTTAAAACATTAGATTGGTCATTACTCTCCAATATGAAACAGAACCATGTGGGAAAATGACATTTGGGACAGGGACATTCTAATGGAGAGTGAACCAAAGGTGGTAATATGGGGGTAAGGGGAACTGGGACAGACCAGGGATATGGATGGCTGCCAGTGGGTTGACAGAAGGATCAGTTATGAGATGGAGAAAGGGCCCCCATAGATGGCCATCTTGCTTTGCCAATGACTTGTCCTAAAGTTATAGGTCAGAATGCAGTGCTGCTTTCTAGAAACAGAATGATTTGGGGGGGGGGAAGGGAAAGGGGTGAAAATTTATCAGCCTAAAGCAACAGATCTGGGCATAGGCCCAGTGCTACTGAAAGGGTCCTTTTCTTGATGCATGGGCAACTTTCGCTGCTTCCTAAGTCATCAGAGAGGCAATTGGAATGACTTTTAAACATGGACCTTTGTCAAGGGAAAAAAAAAAATCTCATGATTTACAATCCCAAAAAGTTTATCTTGCCCTGGGAAAGAAGAAGACCTTGGAACCATAGCTTCACATTTAGAAGCCAATAAAAATATCTTAAAATAATGCCCCCTCCTCCCTTCTGCCCCATAATGAGAAATGGAGAGATTTAGCAAGAGGTGGTGGGTGGTGGGTAAAACTATCGCAATCACCAGTGATTGGGCTTCAAGGTCCAAGGACTTTGTTGTGGGCACTAGAATCCTAATGATTTATAATTAACTCCAACAAGAAAAAACAAATGCCATGCACTTTTCTAACAGAACTACAAAAATAACCACATCCACAGTGTTTGCAAAATTGGAAACAAATGTCCCAAGGAACATAACTCTATGCTGTCCTACCCAGGCTTTGGAAGAAGAAAAATACTGGCACTCAGTCCCAACCACAAATGATGAGCCAATATCATTTGTCATGGGAAATTCATCTCGGCAAAAATTGGATTGCACCATTAGCCCTCAATGACTCTGAGAAATAACCATACTGAAATGCCTCAAACTGAAAGCAGCCAACGACTGGGTCTCATGTCTTCTCTCCTCATAGCTCCTTAGTTTTGTTTCTTTATCCCTGCTTTATGACATGACATGGTAAAGCTGAAAGGGGAAAATTAATATATGCCTAATTATACCCTTGTTCTTGAAATGGCTCAAACTCAGTAGATTTTTTTAAGGGTAATGACTATGACAACCTTTGGGGGACATGGCGACCTTAGTTCACTGCTGAGGATGATATGGTGAGTGGCTGGGGAGTGGGGAGTGCTGGTGTTTTGGCAGCTATATAAATAACCTATAACCTTAGTTTACAAAATTTGTTTTAGGGCATATGCATTCTGTTCTATTGAGTAATCTCCATTCTTGTACTGATGTGGAACACAAAATGTGCAGTTTTGGAACTTGCAAAGATAATAACAAAGTTGACTCTTAGACTCTGAAAACTATGGTGTTTGTGGAAGGGAAAGAGTAGGGGAGGCATGGGGGCTAACTGACTTTAGTGATGGGCATGGTGAGTATTGTAGGTGTGAAACATACTGATAATATACTTTACTTACAATATTATTAACATATTGGTTCAATATGTTAATAATATTATAAGTAAAGTATATTCCCTTCCCTTCCCTTCCCTTCCCTTCCCTTCCCTTCCCTTCCCTTCCCTTCCCTTCCCTTCCCTTCCCTTCCCTTCCCTTCCCTTCCCTTCCCTTCCCTTCCCTTCCCTTCCCTTCCCTTCCCTTCCCTTCCCTTCCCTTCCCTTCCCTTCCCTTCCCTTCCCTTTCCATCCCTCTCCTCTCCTCTCCTCTCCTCTCCTCTCCTCTCCTCTCCTCTCCTCTCCTCTCCTCTCCTCTCCTCTCCTCTCCTCTCCTCTCCTCTCCTCTCCTCTCCTCTCCTCTCCGCTCTGCTCCGCTCCGCTCCGCTCCTCCCCTCCCCTCCCCTCCCCTCCCCTCCCCTCCCCTCCCCTCCCCTCCTCTTTTCTTTTCCTTTGGCTCCAGATAGAAAGACAGAGAGGGAGAAGGAGTGAGAAGAGACACCACAACCCTGTTTCCCTGCTTCTGAAAACTTCCCCTGGTGTATGTGCTCCCATATGGTGCCAGGGGCTTGACCTTGGGTCTTGGAGGATGGTAAAGTGTGTGCTCTACTAGGTAATTTGTCTCCCAGCTCTAGGCAACTTCTTTAATTTGCAAAACTTTATGAAATAGTCTTTACTATGATTCCCATTTTACAGATGAGGAAATAAACCTTCTGGAAAGTTCATTAACATAGCAAAAACCAAACAAACAAAAAAACATCTAGCAAGAGGCAGAGTTAAAATAAAAACTCAGTGCTGCTCAACTTCAAATTTACTCTTTAAACTCCCCCCCCCCCCCCCAAGGTGGGTCTTTGTGCATTTTGCCCTTTAGGTAAATGTTTTCCACACTGTGGCTCATCAGCTCTGAGGGACTATAGGAAAACTTCAGATGACCTTGACATTATGTCTCTACTTCTGTGTGTCAGAGATGTAGGGGACGAAACCCTTTCAATTCTCCCAGCTCACAATCCTCCTTCTGATTCTATGAATTAAATAATGTGACTTCCCTCAGGGGACCTAAGCCAGTAATATTAGCTGAGTGAGAAGGAATATAGATGAGTGAACTTTCAAACCAACTAACTTAAAGGTAGCAGCAATAAAATGTGAACTTGAAAAGTGCTGGAGAATCAACTGTGGGGACCTTGTCAGTTTATGTAAACTTTGCACCATGAATATGTAGATTTTCATGCTTGCACACTTCTAACAGACCTGGTTTTGGCCTCCTGGGAAAATGCTGGTTTAAGCCTTTCTGCAAAAGTCACCTATGAAGACTGAGATTTTCCATGGTCTCTGTCCAAACTATTGTATTAGTGAAAGAAATTCTCACTACATTCCTTTTTTTTTTTTTGTCTGCATGAGAAAAAAATTTTTTTTTCTTCCTATGTTTTTTTTTCCCAATGTCTTAAGACCTTGAACTTCAAGAACTTGAACCTTGCATTGTAGCCAGTCTTCTGCCCATGAGGAATTTGATCTATCAAGTCATTAAATTGTGGTGAACACCAGTAATTGGACATTTTTATGGTGTTCAGGATATGGAAGTTAAGTGTATTAGACTGCTGATGTGTGTGTAAATTTGCTCACATTTAAAGAACTAGTTAAACATTTCAAACTTCTTTGGATTTATAGACAGTTATTTATTACAAGACTCCTGAACTTTGTAGAGACAGCAGTCTTCTGGTGATCTTTATCAAGCTGTTCTCCATCCTCCTACATAGATGCTTGTTTGGTTCTCTCTCTCTCTCATGGAAAAACAAAATGTCAAATACCTCTGGAAAAAAATTCAATGGCAAAATTTGCAAGTGGGAATACAATTTGAAGGCGATGCCAAAGTTAAGCAGCCAGGTTTAAAAACAAGTGTTTTTTTTTTTTTCTCCTCTCTGCTAATTAGGCTGCATGTTGTAAATCTTAAACATGTGCAGAGTTGTGGGGGATTTCATTTATAGAGAAAGGCTTAATTTCAGCAGCTCTTGAAAGCTGAGTACTCCATTTTGAATGTTCACAGTGGATATCAACAAATCATATTTTCAGGGCACCTTCTACCTAAATAACTACACTTAAGGAAGCAGAATCAGGAGATTTGAGCTGGTCTGACCTATGATGTCATCTACCTTAGTAGATTCCAATGTCTTTTTTCAGGTCAGAAAGCAAATAAAAATCACACTCAGAACCTGAAAAACAAGGCCACCATTATGAAGGGAGGGAGGGAGGGGAGAGAGAGAGAGAGAGAGAGAGAGAGAGAGAGACAGGGAGAGGGAGAGGGAGAGGGAGAGAGAGAAGGGGGGGAGAGAATATTGGAGTAGTTAGTTATATTTTAGGTGTAGGTACACAAAGCTCTTACTTAGGCTTGTAATTAGAACATTCCAGATCTTGAAACCCTCTCTCACTTTATTGAGATACAAATCTCTGGAAAACTGAACTGAGTAATTCAAGGTCACATCACTGAAAAAGAATGGGACAGACATGGGAACTAGGCCTTATACTTCTGAGCATCCTCTCCCTCTCCTTTTCCCTCTCTCCTCCTAAACTTATTGTACATTCTTTTATTTCACAGTCACTTATATCTTAATAAGTCCACACTTGCCTTCTTGTTAGTTTCCTTAGAATGGCACATCAATTTATGACTTCACTTTTCCATTTTTAGGAAGGTCTATTGTATAATTGTGTGTCTGTCTGGGTCCCCCCTCACTCAGTTTTACAGAGATATAATGAACAAACAATAACCCATATTTTCCTACTACTATGTGATTTGATAGTGAGAAATTAATAACACACACACACACACACACACACACACACAAAGTTACTGTAAGGATAATATTGAATACTTTGTAAAAGGATTCACCAAACTGACTATTGAAATTGTGTATTTCAAATTAGGAGTGCAATAAATAACTGAGGAAGATTGGTATCACAACATATAAAAGCCAAGGTGTCCACTTGGACTCTTCATAAGTTTCTCTAAGATATTTTCACTCTGTAAAGAAACCTCTGTTGGGAATTATAAATATTGTATAAGCTTAGATTATATAAAGAGGAAAATGTTCATTTGAAATTAATAGAATTAGTTTCAATTAATGATACTATATGAATGAATGAAAGTACATTTCTGTGTTAAAATTTAAAATAAAAATGGTGGGAGAGCTAGTGTAATAGTTATGCAGAAAGACTTTTGTGCTTGAGGCTTCAAGTCCCAGGTTCAATCTGCTGCATATGATGAGCCAGAGCTGAACAGTGCTCTGGAAAAAAAAGTTAAAATTGTCAAGTTGTAAGTGCTACTATTTATAATTATTAATTAACTTAAAAATTGATCATCTCCCTGCCTGAATACCTCACATCCTCTTCCTCTTACACCTCACCCCCCTCCTCCTCTTGTGTTGTCGTCACTGGGGCTTGATGTTATAGGGCCACTTTTTCAGACAGAAATAGATAGAGGGGGCTGACAGATGATTCACCCAGTAGAGCACACATTACCATGTATGGGGACCTGGATTCAAGCTTTGGGCAGCTGATGGGAGTGCCCTTTACAGATGGATGTTTCATGAGCAGTGGAGCCCTGCTGCAGTGTCCCCACCCCCTTAATCCCCACTCTCTCTCCCTCTATCAAAAAGGGAAAGAGTAACCATTAAGAGCAGCTAAATCATGCAGGCACTCACCCTCATTGATAGCTCTGGCTAAAAAAAAAAAAAAAGACAGAAAGAGACAGAGAACAATAGGGAAATCAAAGCTTTCATCAGTGTGTTGGGGGCCAGGCTTGCACTTGGGTCCTGTTCATGGTAAAGCAGGTGTCTTCACAGGTAAACTATTTCAATAATCTGAAGCTTCACCTTCATTGTAACCCTGCTGTGTACCCACCTTCACTGATACTGTTGTTGAATTTCTAACCAATTGAATTAAAATTCTTCTAAAAATGATAAGCATGTTATCATAAATCCAGTATATGTACTTCCCTACTGAATTAAAATGCATCATATATTTATTTTATTTTTTTTTTTATATTTTTAAATTACAGAATTACATGTCAACAGGAGTTTGAATCCACACCATTCTTACCACCAAAGTTCTGAATCTTCACTCTCCCCACTGCAATCCACTACAGTTCCCCTAAAGTTTTAGACATGGGCCAACCATCTTCTCTACAACTATCTGTCCACATTTATACAAAGTTACCCCTTCTTTTCCTGATTTAATCCTCTCTAAACCACTCATGACATCAAAGCTACCTCCATTTGTCCCTCTTCTTTTCTTTCTCTCTCTCCGGGTGCTGATGGAGCTGGAGTGCAGAGTCTCCTTATCTTCATCCTATTACTTCTCCCCCACTGGGAGTATGGATCAAGGTTGTTTATGGGGAACAGAAGGTAGGAGTTCTGGATTCTGTAGCTGCTTCTCTGCTGAGCATTGGTGTTGACAGGTCGATCCATACCCCCAGCATGTTTCTATCTTTCCCTAGTGGACCAAAGCACTGGAGATATGAGGGTCCAGGACACATTGGTGAGATCATCTTCCCAGAGAAGCTAGGGTGGAGTCATGGTAGCATTTGCAGCTTGGTATCTGAAAGGTGACATGACCTGAGGTTGGATGAGAATGTTGTCTGAGAGAATGGTGTCAGAATGGAGCACCAGATTTGAAGAGTTGTGAGGTTGACTTCTCAGGCTGGTATCTTAGGTTACAGTCCACAGTAGGATTTCAATAACAGCATAAAAATGCATCATATATTTGTAAATGTATATTTATAAAAGTATTATTTAACTCATATGTGAGAAATATAATTAATTTTTTTCCTTCAGAAAATATATGCAAACTATCTCTCTGCAACTTCTGTTTCAGCCAGTCAAGATAGTTTGCCAGTGTGGAACTATCAAAAATCTATTCTTGTATTATCATTGGTCAAACTGTCATTTGGTAGGAATTTTGTATTTCTTTTGTCATCCGGAAACATTTATTTGTATATGTGGGTGGTTTTGTAGTTGCCTTGGACTTCTCATCAAGACAGTATCTAAGGTTTGGGCAGCCTCAAATCCATTTGTATTTGATCAGCTGAGACACAGTAGAATAGGCAGGGAAGAAAGGTGTCCAGAATGCCAGAAACCATGATGCTGGCAAGAACAGCATGACAGACATACATATTTTTAAAAAATATTCTTATTAGTGATTTATAAGTTTATAAAATAATAGTATAATTCCACACCATTACCACCACTGGGTTCTGTGTCCCCACCAACCTATAGTGGAAACTACAGCAGTTCTCCCAAGGTCTCAGATTTGCATTGACTGGCTATCTATCTTTCTATCTATCTATCTATCTATCTATCTATCTATCTATCTATCTATGTATCTATCTATCTATCCATTTATCTTTTTTTTTTTTTTTTACCACAGCACTGCACAGCTCTGGCTTATGGTAGTTCGAGGGATTGAACCTGGAACTTTAAAGCCTCAGGCATGAGAGTCTTTTTGCATAACCATATGCTATCTCTCCCCACCTATCTATTGTCTATCTGTCTTCTATCTATCTGTCTGTCTGTCTTTTTTGCCATTTTTATTCAATTGTTTGGCTCTTTTGTCACTTCTTTTCTAAGTCACATAGTACCTATTACTACTTTCTAGTGTCCTTCCTTTCCCCTCCTCCCTCTCATATAACCAAAACAGTGTCTGACTTACTGTAATGTTTTCCAGGTTTTCTTCCTTTCAGTGACGGTATAAAAACAAATATTGCTGGTTACAAATGTTTCTGGTCCTGGTAGAATTGGGGTTTTCAACTCTCTGGTCATCTTCCCCTAACATTTACCCACTTTAGGAGTATGGACCAATATTCTTTTTGGGATACAGAAGGAAGGAGTTCTGGCTTCTGTAACTATTCTCTTCTGGACATGGACGTTGGTCTGTTGATCCACACCCTCAGCCCAGACATATATACTTTCTTCTGTGTTTAATGCTGAAATGGTAGTGGGGAACTCAGATGTTATTTAGATAGATGGACTCAAGGGGTACCATTTAGGGGCTAATATTTCTGTTATTAAGACAAGGATAGAGATAATCCTTCTTATCTCAAACCCACATCATCCTTGCAACTGACTGGCCAGTAATAGATAACTAAAACATCCGTTGACAGGAAGGATTTGATTCAGGGAAACTAGGCTTCACAAGTTCTACAGAATTTGGGTGGCCCAGTTACTCATACTTGGTTGAATGCACTGCAGCAGCAGGAAACAGCAGATCTCTTCTGCAAATCTTTGACAACAGGTAGATTTCAGTGCCCAAATCCAAAGTCATACTCTTCTCCCCTTCGTGTTACCTTGCAAATGAAGGTGAATGCTTATTACAGAGAAATGAATGGGTAGGGAATGACCCTGGGTTCTGGGAAGCTGTCTCTTCCATACTGACAGCAAATACAGTTGTTTCTTCTGTTGTTTCAGGTCTGTGTTTCCATCATTAAGAATTTATCACTCCCCCTGATTCTGGGGGGAAAAAGCATTTTGTTTTTATTCAGGCACAGAGAAATCATGATTTAATTGTATTACTACCTTCACAGGAATCACTTTATTTATTTCATTCTGAAGTGCATTTTCTCCCATATTTTAACACTTTTGAAATGCTCAATTAGTATACAAGGTATGTGTTCCACTTTAATTTCTTGCAAAGTTGTTATTAAGTTCATGGGTTTTTTTAAAATGACATCTTAGAATCAAGAAAATATCATTGCATCTTTAATTTCTCATTTTGACTTTGAATGAAATTATGTAATCACAAATTCACAGTGATGGTGATGAGTAAGAAGGAAATTCGAGGAGAGTAGGGTATATTGTTGAAATGCAGAAGGGGTAATCTAGGGAAAATCATGCCTGTTTATTTCTTGCTGAGGCTATGACATTTTTGACTTTCTGATACCATTGACTTGTCCTTGTAAATCTATCCACTTCACCATCACTATCAAGTATTATTTGTTTGTTATCTGCTATGCAAAATATTGACATGTGGGTTGGGTGGTAGCTCACCTGATAGAATGCACATTTTACCATGAATAAGGACGTAGGTTCAAGATCCTGGTCTCCACCTGTAGGAGGGAAGCTTCATGAGCTGTAGAGCAGTGATGTAGGTATCTCCTCTCTCTCTTCCTCTTTGTCTCTCACTCTCTATCAAAAAGAAAGAAAATGAAATGGCTGTTGCTAACAGTAGAGCTATGCAGGCACCAAAATCCTGTTGGAAAAACCTAACAACAAAACAAAACACAACACAACATTGAAGTAATGTGTGTCATAGTTTTTGAACTTCTGAATATATCAGTTGTTGGAAGTTGAGAGGTTTGTGACTTCTCTGGTATAGAAGAATAGGGAAAGGTTTGCATTAAATATATTTTGGCAATAGCTTGCTGTAATTTGCACACCATTTAATTTACTCATTTTGAGTGCACAATTCACTGGATTTTATATATATTTAGAGTTGTGCAGCCATCACTATGATAAAGTTGAGAACATTCTTATAATTAATTCTCAAGAGGAACCTCACATTCTTTCCTCTCATCTCCTTTAAATCTACACACTAGTATCCCACTTAAATCTGAAAAGCAAGGGTAGGCAGATAGTGTGGTGGTAGTACACTACACACCAAACTTTTGTTCTGAAAGCTTCAGAGGTTCCAGGTTCAGTCCTTGGCACCACTGGCGAGAGTTGAGCAGTAGCCTGATCTCTCTCTCTCTCTCTCCCATGAAAATAAATATGAGTTTTCTTTATTTAAAATACCAGAGGGGGCCCAGGCAGTGGTGCACCTGGCTAAGTGCACACATTACAGTGTGCAGGGACCCAGGTTCAAGCCCCTGGTCCCCACCTGCAGAAGGAAAGCTTCATGAGTGGTGAAGCAGGGCTGAAAGTGTCTCTGTCTCTCTCCCTCTCTGTCTCCCCCACCCCTCTCAATTCTCTCTGTCTCTATCCAATGATAAATAAATAAAATATTTTAAAAACAATAAATAAATAAATAAAATACCAGAACACTGCTCAGCTCTGTCTTATGCTGGTACTGGGGATTAAACCTGAGACCTCAGAGCCTCAGGCATGAAAGTCTTTTGCATAAGCACTTTGATATTTCCCTATTCCTAAATATTAAACCTTTAAAAGTTAAATTGAAGATATAAAATATAGCATGGTAGGTGACTGAAATAGGGCATTGAATGTAGTAGTTAGGCACTGCAAGTAGGTTCTAAATTTTGGCGGTGTATCTGTGAAATTATTTATTTCCTTGAGTCATTTTTTCCTTACCTGTAAAATTGGTTTGATATTGCTAATGGTTGTTGCAAATATTAAATAAAATAGCATGTAGATGATATATGAAACTACCAGTATAGGGCATGTCACATAATAGGCTCATAGGGCTCCTTCCTTTCCTTCCTTCCTTCCTTCCTTCCTTCCTTCCTTCCTTCCTTCCTTCCTTTCTTTCTTTCTTTCTTTCAGATTTTATTTATGAGAAGGATAGGGGAGAGAGAGAAAGAACCAGACATCACTATGGTACATGTCCTGCTGAGGACTGAACTTGGGACCTCATGCTTGAGAGTCCAATGCTTTATCCACTGAGCCACCTCCTGGACCACTAGGGCTTTTTTCTTAATCCGTTTATCTCTAAGATGAAGACTGCAGTTGACTTGCTGAAGGGTGACTGGTTTCTCTCTTCCCTTTATGGGAGGGCTTAGTCTTTTGTAGAGACTAGCTCAGTGTCCCCTCAGAAAACCCCTTTCAGAGATTATTAAAGTCCAGCACTGTTTCCTGGTAGCATCTCAATTCAGAGTTTGCACTGATAATATGAAATAGGGAATCCATGACCTGCCAAAACCCATGTCCAGTGGAGAAGCAATTACAGAAGCTAGACCTCTGGCCTTCTGCACCCTTTAGATATCTTTGGTCCATATTCCCAGAGGGATAAAGAATAGGGAAACTTCCAGTGGAGGGGATGGGATATGGCATGATGGTGGTAGGAACTGTATGAATTGTACCCCTCTTCTCCCACAATATTGTCAATCATTACCAGTAATAAATTAAAAGAACAAGAAATTGAAAAATAAACACAAAGCAGAACTTGGACTGGGTTTAGTGTATTGCACTAAAGTTAAGAACTCTAGGGTGGGGAAAAGGGCTCATGTCCTGGAACATGATGTCAGAGGACCTAGAGGGGATTGAATTGTTATGTGGAAAATTGAGAAATGTTATACAAACTACTGTATTTTTTTGTTACTGTATTTTATTGTTGACTGTAAGCCATTAATCCTCTTAAATAAAAAGTTTTTTTAAAAAAAAGAAATAAGGGATCCAAATTCCATTTTCTTGAGAAAAAAAAGAAAGCCATATTATTTGGGTTTTTTTTATATAGTGGTAAATCAGCTCAAATTCTCAGACCTCTCACCTCTATTGAGGCAGTTCCAAGCTCCCAGTGACCTAAACAAGTAGACTGGGGCTCCTTCTTGATCACACTCCTCTATCCCATCCCATATCCTATGCATATAAGCAAATCCTGTGGACTCTAACTTTCAAATAGCTGAACAATTCAACCAATCATCACCAGACTTCCATAGCATGGTTTTTGGTCCAAGAGCAGTGATCATAATGGACTTATTTGGGAAGCGGAGAAAATTGTTATTGTGGGAGCATGGAGTTGGGTTAGAAACTCAAAACATGTCCCAAGGAGGGACTCAGACTGGGGGACTCTTATGTGAGATAAAGAGGAATGACGGAAAGGCTGAGTTCATGAGCAGGTAGAGGGGGTTATAAGGTGAAAGTAGGTAAAAATTCAATTTTGTCAGTTCTTTCATACTTACTGGCTTCTAGGATTATTGGGAGTCTAGCTCAGATCATTGGTTTGGTTCAGTTTAAAGGGGAAAATCAGGTCCTCTGACATCATGTTCCAAGGTTCAACAAGATTATGGGATAAGAGGGGTGCAATTCATACAGTTCCTACCACTAGCATGCCATGTCACTGGGAGCTTGGAACTGCCTCAATAGAGGTGAGGGTCTGAGGGGAGAGGGCACTTGGGAGGCAAGCTTAGGAAGGGGCTGAGCTCTGAACTTGTTAAGCCTGATATGCTTATTAGCCTTCTAAGCTGTTTCTTTAATGAGGGCATGTTGCTTTTTGAAATTTTGCAGAAACAATAACTGACATTTAAAACCACATTCTATTGTGGGACTAAGTTGTTCCAATGAATCTGCTATTGTTGGCTTAAATTGCTAGTGTACTATATTTCTGCAGCCAAGTTGACTTTAGTCAAACCATCTGGACGTGGTGTAGGCTGGGGCAGCTCTAAGTAATTAACTGCTCAGACCACCCTGCCTAGAAGAAAGCTGAAAGCATATTCAGTCATGCTGTGTTGTGTCTTCCATTTCAGGACTTCTCTTTCTCTTTATCCTTCCTTCCTCTTTCCTCCTCTTCCTTTCTCCCCTTCCTCCTCCTTTTCCTCCTCCTTGCACTAGGGCTGTCCCTGGGGCTTGATTACTGCACATGAATTAACTCCTCTCAGAGGCCACTCTCCCCTTTGTATTTGATAGGATAGAGAGAAATTGATGGTGGGAATAGAAAGGGAGAGAGAGAGAGAGAGACCTGTAGCACCTGCTTTACTGCTTGAAGCTTCCCTCTGCATGTGGGGAGTGGAGGCTTGAACCCTGATTCTTGCACATGGTAATATGTACTTAACCAGGCATGCCGTCACCCAGCCCCAATTTCAAGGTTTCTGACTCAATTGACTACTCTTCCTCTCCTCTCCTCTCCTCTCCTCTCCTCTCCTCTCCTCTCCTCTCCTCTCCTCTCCTCTCCTCTCCTCTCCTCTCCTCTCCTCTCCTCTCTTCCCCTCCCCTCCCCTCCTCTCCCCTCCCCTCCCCTCCTTTTCCCTCTCCTCCCCTCTCCTCCCCTCCTCTTCTCTCCTGTCCCCTCCTCTCCTCTCCTCTCTTCTCCTTTCCCTTCCTCTCCCCTCCTCTCCACTCCCCTCCCCTCTCTTCTCCTTTTTTTTTTTCTTCTTCTTTCTAATGTCACTAGCATTGTCCCTGGATCTTGGTGCTAGCACTGTGAATGATGCATTCCTGGCAGTCATTTTTTCCCCCTCCCTCTCTCCCCCTTTCTATTTGATAGGACAGAGACAAATTGAGAGGGGACAGGGAGATAGAGAGGGACATACCTGCAGATGTGCTTTACTGCTTGTGAAGTGTCCCACCTTGCAGGTGGGCAGTGGGGGCTTTAACCAGAGTTCTTGCACATAGTAATATGCATACTTAACCGGGAGCTCAACCACCCAACTCGTCAACTGACTTTTCAATATTTATTTATTTATTCATTGATACCAGGGTTATCGCTGGGGCTCATTGCCTGTACTATGAATCCAACATTCCATTTCTCCTTTTTAAAAAAAATTTGAGAAGATAAAGAGTTGACAGGAAAGGAGGAGGATAGAGAGATACCTACAGCTCTGTTTCACCACTTGTGAAGCTTCTCTCCTGCAGGTGGGGGTTTGGGTTTTGAACCTGAGCCCTTGTGCATGGTAATTTTTATGCCATCACCTGGCCCCAATTTTATTTATAGTTTATTACTAGTGCCACTAAGGTTATAATAGGGGCTTGGTGCCTGCTTTACAAATCTACCACTCCTCGTAGTCATACTTTTCATTAATTTATTTTTAAATATTTGCTCATTATTGATATTATTTTTTAATTAATTTTTTATTATTAGTGATTTAATATTGTTTAAAAGATTATGAGGTAACAGGGGGTATAATTCTACACTGTTCCCACCACCAGAGTTCTGTGTTTATATTCTCTCCATTGGAAACTGGAGTAGTTCTCCCAAGGTCACAGATGTGGGTTGACTACTATTTCTATGACTATCTGTCTATATTTATATGTATTTGTTCTTTTTTTATGGTCTTGCCTTCTCTTCCTTTCTAAGTCACAGCTACAACTCTTACTACTTCCAAATGCCCTCTTCTTTTTTATTTATAAAATGGATATATTGACAAGACTATAGGATAAAAGGGTACATTTCCACATAGTGCCCACCCTCCAGAGCTCCATATCCAATCCCCTCCCTTGATAGCTTCATTATTATTTTTTTAATCCCTCTGGGAGTATGGGACTCAGGATCATTGTGGGGTGCAGAAGGTAGAAGGTCTGGCTTCTGTAATTGCTTCTCCACTGAACATGGGCATTGGCAGGTCGATTCAAACTCCCAGCCTGTCTCTTTCTTTCCCTAGTGGGGCAGAAATCTGGGGAGGCAGGGCTCCAAGACACATGATGGGGTCCTCTGCCCAAGGAAGTCAGGTTGGCATAATGGTATCATCTGGAACCTGGTGGCTGAAAAATAGTTAAGATATAAAGCAGAACAAATTGTTGACTAATCATGAACCTAAAGGCAAGAATATTTCAGATGAAGATTTAGGGTTTCCATTTTGGAAAAAGCTAGGAAGTCTATTTTAGGTATATTACAGAGATCCCATGACTTTACTGATTTTTGCCTTTGCCTGATATCTAATATGCTGGTGGACCCAGGTTATTGTTTGGGGAGATGGTGTCATAATTAGAAAAAGGACTAGAAAGCTGTATTAGGGAAGAGACTAGCTCCCAAATATGGGGGAAGTATATAAATATTGTTAACTGTAAACCCCACCAGTTTGATCTGGGGCCCATATTTCTCTTATCTTTCAGGGTCTTGATGGAATTAGAATTCAGGGTCCTCTAGTCATTTCTCCTTAACATTTCTCCCCCACTGGGAGTATAGACCAAAGTTCTTTATGAGTTGTAGAAGGTGGGAGTTCTGGCTTCTGTAATTACTTCTCCAGTGGACATGGGTGCACCATACCCCCAGTCTGCTTTCCCCAGTGGAATAGGGCTCTGGAGAGGTGAGCTTCTAGGACATATTGGTAAGGTTGTCTGCCCAGGAAGTTCAGGATGGAACCATAGTAGCATCTGCAACTTGGTGGCTGAAGGGTGGTTAGATATAAAGCAGGGCAAAGTGTTGAATAAGCAGGAATCAAAAAAGTAGTATTAGAGCAGCTCCTGGAGGTGGAGAGAAGCTAGGGAGTCTGTTTTAGGTATTTTACTAGGGGCCCATGACTTTAGTAATTTTTGCCTAAGTTTCATAGCTAATATGCATGTAGACTAAAAATATTACCTGAGAAGATGATGTCAGAGATGAGAATAGAACTAGGAAGCTAGATTAGGGCAGAGAGTAGCTCCCAAACTTGAAGAAAATATATAAATACAATGAACTGACCCATTGATCTGACCCAGGGCCCATATATATTCACATTTAGCACAAGAGTCTCTATAAACTCTTGAGTCCCTCTCAGTTTGAGCTTACGCCTCATGGTCACAGCTAGGCTTTACTCATTTCAGGACCAGTCTTCCTTGAGTGGTAGAGTAGGATGAACCAACCTCCCTTCAGATAGTGGGGCAGTTCATTTACTTTATTGTTAGGGCAAGGTCCTTGAGAGTTCCACAAGAGGTCTTATGATGATGTTCCTGATGGAAGTGACCAGTGATAGTGGAGAGAGGGATCTATTAGAGGTCTTGGCCCATATTATCTATGGGGGAATCTAAGGATTCCCTGACTAGGACCCCAGATGATGGGGTAGCCTGGTATTGACCAAAAAGGCCATCATTAAGTGAACCAGTCTCTTGGCCTTATCCTGCTTTTGTAAGCCTTTCTTTATCTGATGAGCTTAGACTTTCTCCCAGTTAAAGCATTGAGTGTCATTTGTTATATCCAAACTGGCATTAGGTTAATGAGGACTGGTGTCATGTTACGGAGGAAATAGAACTAGGGTCTAAGTTAACCTTAAGTTTTACTGCATTTACTTGTTTGATGATTCTAATAAAATTTATTATAGTAATAATAATAAGTAATTGTCCTTTAGTATATATATATGTCTCTTGGGCAATTGTATGCAGTGCTTTTTTAAAAAATTTTCTTTATTGGGGGATAATGGTTTACAGTTGACAGTAAAATGCAATAATCTGTACTAGCGTAATGTTCCCAGTTTTTCACGTAACAGTTCAACCCCCCACTAGGTCTTACTTTCTTTCTTTTTATTTATTTTCTTATATTTTTATTTGTTTTATCTTTTGTTGTCCTTGTTGTCTTTCATTGTTGTTGTAGGTATTATTATTGATATTGTCATTATTAGGACAGAGAAATGGAGAGGGGAGGGGAAAACAGAGAGGGGGAGAGAAAGATAGACACCTGCAGACCTGCTTCACCGCCTGTGAAGCAACTCCTTTGCAGGTGGGGAGCCAGGGGCTTGAACTGGGATCCTTAGGTTGGTCCTTGTGCTTTGCGCCATGTGCGCTTAACCCACTGCGCTACCGCCCGACTGACTCCCAGGTCTTACTTTCTTTGTGTATTTAGTTAAGTAGACAGAGTGTTTGAATGAAGTAGGGGTATGTGATGAGGGTGACCAGGCCTAAGTAGTAAATATTTGATTAGACAATTTATGGTGCTTTCTATAGGCCTTTCTATTAGCTTGCCATGCTTACTAGGTCTAAGTCTAATCAAAGCAGACTACTGAGCACTTCTACTCTGAGATATATTGTTGCCCCCTAACTTACGTATATGTTCATGACTTCTATGGTCTCTGATTCTTGCATTGGCATCTTTCATTTCAGATACCTAACTGAAGATCCAGGGTTCTAGGACACCTGGGCCATTAGTTATCCTTGTTCCTTGATGGTCCCTGCCTAATTACATTCAGTCTATAACCACTAAGATCTTATGAATCAATCACCACCATATTTATTGAATAGTTAATTTGTGCAAAGCACCATAGCAAGCTATTTGGGGACAATGAAATTGAGATGTGGCAGTGACAGTCTAGCAAGTTCCCATTTTTAAGTTGTAAACTTATATAATGAAGTGGTGATGGAGAGCTATCCCTTCCCTCTGTCTCTTTTTTGTTGATATATGCAAAGAGACAGACAGAGAGAGAGAGAGAGAGAGAGAGAGAGAGAGTGAGACTGAGAGACCACAGCACTGAAGCTTCCTTCAGTTAGTTAAGGACTTAAACAGGGGTCATACACATGGCAAAGCAGCAAACTATACAAGTGAGCTATTTCATTGTCCAGTGTTGTCTATATTATAATATTTTAGATAGAATACCAGACTTATGGTTTCTTCCACCTGCCCCATCCCCTTTCTCCACCTTTGGTGATCTACTCAGCCCCACCAGGTTCTGTAACATTTTATAGAATTTTCTCAGATACTTTTTTTTATACTTTATGTTTCTACAAAATATTTATCATTTGTTATTCCTTTTATCTTGATTATAAAGTATCAGGTTTTTCTTGGGAAAATCAGAGAAACACAAGGAAAATACCCATTCATAGTCTTATCACAAAGAAATAGAATGCACTATTAATATTTTTTATTAATGATTTAATATTGATTTACAAAACTGCATGTCAGCAGAGATATAATTCCACACCGTCCCCATCATCAGAGTTCTGAATACCCAATCCCTCTATTGCAAACCACTGCTGTTCTCCCAAGGTTGTAGTCATGGGTTATCATCTCTACAAATGTTTGTCTACAGTTCGAATGTGCTATTAATGTTTGAGTGTATTTCTTCTTATTCCTTAAGAGAGTTTCATTGTTGGAATTTTTCCACATCACTAATTCTGTTTGGAAGAATGCTTTTAAAATAGTTTTATATTGATGTCTCATTGCTTATGTACATATCCTCTTTTGTTGAGTATTTGGTGTTGTTGAGTTGGGGTCTTGTACATATGCAGTTTTACGGCTTCTGATCCACTTTTTCATTCATTCATTTATTTATTCATTCATTCATTCACACACACGCACACGCACACACACACACGCACACACCACAACCAGTGTTATGATATTTCCACTGCTAGGGCTTGAACCTTGCCTGCATGCATACAAGATAATTGTCCTCCCCAGTGAGATATCTCTCTGGTTCTCTCTGATTTTTATGTCTAGAGGGTGAGACAGGAAAAATGAGACACCACAGCACTGCTCCACTGTTTGTAAAGATTCTCCTTTGAGTGAGCTGGGTGGCGGAATACCAGGTTAAGCACACATAATACAAAATGCAAGTACCTGTGCATGGATTCTGGCTCACGCCCCTGGCTCCCCACTTGCAGGAGGGACACTTCATAAGCAGTGAAGCAGGTCTGCATGTATCTATCTTTCTCTCTCCTTCTCTATTTCCCCCTCTTCCTCTCTCAATTTCTCTCTGTCCTACCCAATAAAAAAAAAGAAAAAGAAAAAGAAAAGAAAAAATGGCCTCTAGGAGCAGTGGATTTGAGTCCCAATGATAACCCTGGAGGCAAAAAAAGCTTATCCTTTGCATAGTGCTACCATAATGGTACCAGGGTCTTGAACCTGGGTCCTCATGTATGGTAGAGTGTGCTTTCTACCTTTTCTTGACTCTCTTTACAAATTACTTTTTTGGCTGCCACTGGGGTTTCACCACTCTAGGCTGACCTTTTTAGATAATAAGACAAATAGAGATACAAAGACCTTGGGAGAACTATGGTGGTTATCCTTGGGGGTTGGGGAGGTACAGAACCAGAGTGGTGTAGAACTATACCACTGTTATTTTATAATCTTACAAAGCACTATCAGGTCAACAATAGAACATTTAAAAAAGTCAGGCAGAAAAAGACACCACAATACAAAGCTTCCTTCAACACAGTTGGGGTCAGGTTTGAACCTGGGTCATGGACATGACAAAGAGAGTGTACTATCCAAGTGAGCTAACTTGCTGGAATTCTTCTTCCCTCCCTCCTTTATTTCTTTTGTTATTTCTTTCTTTCTTTATTTATTTCATTATACCAGGTAAGCTCAGCTCTGCCGTATGGTAGTGTTGGGGATTGAGCCTGGGACCTTTGGTGCCTCAGGAATGAAAGTATTTTTTAAAATTTATTTATTTATAAAAAGGAAACATTGGGGGAGTTGGGCTGTAGCGCAGCATGTCAAGCGCAGGTGGCGCAAAGTTCAAGGACCAGCATAAGGATCCCGGTTCGAGCCTCCGGCTCCCCACCTGCAGGGGAGTCGCTTCACAGGCGGTGAAGCAGGTCTGCAGGTGTCTGTCTTTCTCTCCCCCTCTTTGTCTTCCCCTCCTCTCTCCATTTCTCTCTGTCCTATCTAACAACAACAATAATAACTACAACAACAATAAAAAACAAGGGCAACAAAAGGGAAAATAAATAAATATTAAAATAAAAGGAAACATTGACAAAACCATAGGATAAGAGGGGTACAGCTCCACCACCAGAACTCTGTATACCATCCCCTCTCCTGATAGCTTTCCTATACTTTAACCCTCTGGGAGTATAGACCCAAGATTATTGTGGGATGCAGAAGGTTGAAGGTCTGGCTTCCGTAATCGCTTCCCCACTGAACATGGGTGTTGACAGGTCAATCCATACTCCCAGTCTGTCTCTCTCTTTCCCTAGTAGGGTGGGGTTCTGGGGAGGAGGGGCTCCAGGACACATTGGTAGGGTTGTCTGTCCAGGGAGGTCTGGTCAGCATCCTGCTAGCATCTGGAACCTGGTGGCTGAAAAGAGAGTTAACATACAAGGCCAAACAAATTGTTGAACAATCATGAACTTAAAGGCTGGAATAGTGCAGATGAAGAGTTGGGGGGTGGTCCTCCATTTTGTAGATAGCTAGTAGGCAAATTTTAGTAATATTCCAAAGGGCCTGTGGCTATACTAGTTTTTGTTTCCCCTGAGCCTGAAATCTGATATACAGGTGGATCCAAGTTACTGTCTGGGAAGATGATGTCATGACTGGAAAAGGACCAGAAAGTTGGATCAGGGAAGAGAGTAGCTCCCTAATATGAGAAAGGTATATAAATATTGTTGACTGTAAACCCCATCTATTTGATTTGGTTTGGGGCCCATATTCAGTTTAGGAGCCTATGTGGCCACTGTATCCCTGTAGATCTGAGCTCACATTCTGTGGTCATGAGTAGGAACATTCCAAGCTGCCCCAATATTGACCCATCTTCCTCAGGTTTAGCATAGAGTATGTTGTCCATCCTCCCTTTGGAGGATGGAACATTGTTGATCCAAGTTGAGGGCAAAGTCTTTTGGGGGTCCCACAAAGGGATCTGTTTTGTTGTTCTTGATAGAGATGGCTTATAACAAGGTGAGAGGGATTTATTTGAAGTCTAGGCCCATTATGTCTGTTTGGGAATCTCAGGACTCTCTGAATCGGGTCCCAGATGATGGGGTGACTTGATAGTGACTAAAGAGTCATCATTAAAATATGCCAGTCTCTTGCCCTTATTCAGCTTTTGCAGTCCTTGCTTTGATAAAGTTAGCTTTAGAGTAAGTGAGTGAACTGTAACAGGAAGTAGGTGAGTGCTGGGCTATCATGGGGGTGCCTCTTCCTGGGCGCATGCTCTCTGGATTGGAGAGAACTCCACTGGAGCCAGCCTGGGCCGGTACTCACTCACTCACTCACTCACTCACTCACTCACTCACTCACTCAGCAACGCAGGAGAGAGAGAGAGTCTTGAATTCATGGCAGAGTGGTAATGCAATGTCTTTATTGATCAGAGAGACAACACTTTTATAGGATAGAACCAGAAGTGTCAAGTCAGAAATGGAAATGGCTAGGAAAGTGGGTGGAGAAAGGCAAAAGCGGGCTGGGTAGGTAGAAACTTCCTTAGCAACTGTTGCGAGGGTTTTAACTGGTGGGATTAATGTTACCCTGCAGGCAGGGAGGGTCTCAAGGTAGAAAGAAGATTGATCAAAGGAATGGAGTGGGTGGAGATCTTTCAGGCAAAACAGTGATTATGTAAATAGGCCATAGTATCAGGAATGCAGGGTGGAGCAGGGGAGCTGGCTTAATACCTGACATCTCCCCCTTTCTTTTTATCTAATGGCCATAGTATCAGGAATGCAGGATGCTTTGTAAGGCAGGGAGTCTGATAGGACGAGGCACACCTTTGGGGTTACTATTGTCCCTCCTTGCTCACCCCTCTGTAGAGAGAGAGACTGACAGGAAAGACGCACTCCTCAGGTCAAGACCTGCCAAGCTCACATCCATCCTCACAGTTTTCCAACATCTCCCTCTTTCTTTTTATCTAATGTCCATATTTAAATGCGTCAATGTCTGTAAAAGCCTCCATTTCTGTCAGAGGAATAGCAGTATAGGGGTGGGCAGAAACCTGAATGATGTCATGCAGGTGTTTTTAAAAGAACTGGAATAAGACAGGGAGCGATAAATAAGAGTAGCAAGGGCCAGCATGAGGCCAAGAGGAAGCCTGATGGGCTGAGAGGGTGGGGGCTGCCTGATGGATGGAAGAGGACATTGCCTGATAGGCGGAGGAGTGGGGGCATGATAGGCCGAGGGGCGAGAGGGGGGATTTGGCATTGCAGATTCCTGAGAGAACTGCTGCAAAGTCCATGGACTGCTACAGTCAGTCCTTGAGAAGTCCAGCAGTGTAAAGTGAGTGTCCAAGAGCTCCAGCAGCAAGTCCGATAGAAGTGTCAGTCCATTGCTAACAGGGAAAGAAACACCATACATCTTATCTTGATGGGGGAAGATAGCCACCAGAATTTTGCTTTTCTGTAGAGAGTGAGCTGAAACTGCCAAAAGGTGACAGGTGTAGCAGAAGCAGGAAGGGCAGACAGTGATGGGCAAGAGAAGGGCAGTAGGAAAGTTTTGTCCTTGAACTCTGTGAGTCAGGTTCTTCATATTGTGACAGGTCATATCATGGGTTTCTGGGGCATTGTAGTCATGCCATCTTGTGGGCGATGTCAGAGGGCAGGGGTCCAGTTGGTTTTGGGGATTCTGTATGAGCAGTTGGTTCTTCATGTGAAGGCTTGACATAGCTGTACATTTACTTGTGAAGAAAAAACTTGTAACAAGTTAGAAGTTTACTATAATTGATAACTGGATGATTAGAATTGGTTTAAACACCTTTATAACCAATTAAAAAAGTATATTGTTTTTTAACTAATTTTTACTTTAAACTTTAAACAAACTCAGGTTATGTAGAGCGTTAACACACATTAGTGACAATGTTTCTTAGAACATTTACAATGCCAGATTGATGCCAGATTTTTTGTGGATTAATTTCTACAAGATCAGTTCATAGAGCATTTTGGGGGGGCCCTTCAAAAATGTCCTGTACAGGGAATTTATATTTTAATTCTGGAGGTGAAGAATTGTCACGTTAAATATTTAGACTTTTACCTTAAATACTCAATTAAATTAATTTTACCTTTATAAGAATTGTGTTGAAAACTCCTTCATTTAACTTTGCCTGGTAAGAATGTAGCTTCAATGTTACACTTTTAACCTTAAAGTGAATGTTTACCAAACTTCAAATATACACATAAACATGTAGTATATGACACACGAGATGAGAAAACCTTTTGTTACGAAGACATATCATGTCAAACACAAATTCGGATCTATACTGTCTTAGTTGAACCATTTTACTCACACAGTTTTCAAGACTAAATGCTTCACATTTATTCCAAGATTTAAAAAAAATCAAAAGAGGAAAAATCAAAAAATTTTAGGACTGTTTCTGGATGTCTCTAGAAACCTCTGCCACATCTGGCATTTCCATATAAGGTCAAGTAAGTTTCAGAGTACTCCAAGCAAAATGGGTTTCACAAAAATTCAATCATTCAAATCACTCTCTTACAAAACACAACTGGAAGCAGAGGGGGCAGACAGCAAGCTTAAGATATTCAGAGAGAACGAGGGGGAAGAGAGAAGCGGTAGGGAGGTTTTGTTTTTTGGGCTCTGTAAACCAGGTTTTCCTGGTCCCGCCATGTCACATTATGGCTCCTGGAGTGCATCTTGCACCTAATCCTCTTGCAATGTTTCTTGTTCTTCAGGCATAGCAGTGCCATCTTCTGGGCAGGAAGCCAGACAGGTTTTGAGTAATCCTGTGGAAACACACATGCAAAACCCCTTCCCATGGTCAATAGGGGGTCAAGCCCTTTCCAAATTTTATCAAGTGGGTCTTTCCATTTGACCTTAGTAGTTGGGAGGGTGGATGGTGTTTGCCAGTGAAGAATAATAGGAGGTTGGTTCAAATTTTTGTAAATATTAGAGGTTTAATGTAGTTAAGGCTTTAGCCAGCTGGATATTGGGGGGGTATATTCCCCCTTTTTCATTATTTAATTGATCCTTAAGGGTTTGATGGGCCCTCTTGACAGTGCCTTGTCCCTGAGGGTTATAGGAAATACCTGTAGTGTGATTAATGTTCCAGAAAGAATAAAAGTCTTTAAATTGTTTGTGGGTAAAAGCTGTACCATTGTCCATTTTAAGTTGAAGATGTATGCCCATTACAACAAAACAGGAGAGCATATGGATTATAAGCTTTTTTGAGCTTTCTTTTGTCTGAGCTGTAGCCCACATAAACTTAGAGAAGGTATCAATTGAGACAAACACATATTTTTGTTTACCAAAGTTGGGTAAGTTGGTGACATCAGTTCACCAAAGAGCATTGGCTTTTAACCCGTGGGGTTAACCCCAAGAGTTTGAACAGCAGATGTCTTGATTAGACCTGCACACGAGGATCATGTAGCAAGAATATGTTTCAACTGTGCCTGAGGAATATGAGGAAATAGAGCTCAAAGTCCTTTAAGATTAACATGAGTTAAGGAATGGAAGTCAGCAGGATTAGAGACAGAGACTAGGAGAATTCCTGTGGAGGCAAGGCAATCAGCTGCAACAATCCCTTCAGACAAAGGACCAGGAAAAGGGCTGTGGGGATGAAGGTGTTGAACATACAGTGGTTGAGTTTGAGAACAGAGCATAGAGGCATTTTGAACTAAGAGGGGAGAAAGTGTGTGGTCATCAGTTCTGACATAAGAACGAGCAAGCCATGGAAGTAAGTGAACAGTATACACACTGTCAGAAAAAAAGGTTGAAGGGTTTTGGTACAGCTTTTAAGCTAGGAAAACAGCATAGAGTTCTTTGTACTGAGGGGAATTATCAGGTAGCTCAGTAAAGAGAGATGTGGGACATTGTTTATCTGGATAATATATAAGGGCAGCAGTTCCCTTCTTGCTACCATCAGTAAAAATTGTAGGAGCAGAGGGGATGGGATCTTGAGAGAAAAGTTTGGGTACCGTAAAGGCAAAAGTGGTAAAGAAGCTGTCCATTTATTAGAAGGAAAATGATTATCTAATTATCCTGGGAAACCCATTAAGCTTAAAGCAAAATGGGAATGGTGGCATAGAAGCCACTCTGTATCTGTGAGAGAAAAAGGAATAACAATTGAATCAGGCTCTTTTCCTAAGACCTGTATTGACCTATGTCTTCCTTGGCGGATCATAGAAGCCAAGGTGTCAATTGTGGCAAGAAGTCTTGGAGCTCCCCCCACTGGTGTATGAAGCCATTTGAGAACACCATGACTCTGGTATATAGCCCCCACCACAGTAGGGTAGGAATTAAAAATCAAAAAATTTATGGGAGAGGAGGGGGAAAACCTAATGAGGTGCATGTCCTGGAGAGCCTGATTAACCCTTTCTAGCACTAAGGAGGCTTCGGGGGGTAATGCATGCTTTGAGAATTAGAATTCTCTACCACTTTTCCTAGCCATTTCTGTTTGTTTGTCTCCTTTTAACAGATCAAACAGTGGTTGGAGCCAGCTAGTAGGGAGATAAAGATATTGCCTAAGCCAATTTAAATTTCTGAGACAGCTTTGTAAAGAAGCAAGAGTGAGATTAGAAGGAAAAGTAACAGAAGGTTTTAAGGAATGAATCTGCATTAGAAAAATCTCTGAGCCTAAGAAAGATATTGGAGGAATTAATTGTACCTTCTGAAGAACTACATTAAGGCTGTTTAGTTTTAAGGTGGGTATAAGAAAATCACGTAGGGCAGAGAGATCTGTATCTAATTTTCCCCATATTAAGACGTCATCCATATAATATAAATCCATATAAATGGAGGCATCACATTCCCAGACCTTAAACTATATTATAAAGCCATCATCATCAAAACAGCATGGTACTGGAACAAAAATAGGCACACAGACCAGTGGAACAGAATTGAAAGCCCAGAAATAAATCCCCACACCTATAGACATCTAATCTTTGATAATGGGGCCCAAAGCATTAAATGAAAGAAGGAGGCTCTCTTCAAGCTAGAGAGGCTGTGGGGACAGAGGAACCCTTTTACATTGCTGGTGGGAATGTAAATTGGCCCAGCCTCTGTGGAGAGCAGTCTGGACAACTCTCACAAGGCTAGACATGGACCTTCCATATGACCCAGTAATTCCTTTCCTGGGGTTATACCCCAAGGACTCCATAACACCCAACCAAAAAGATGTGTGTACTCCTACGTTCATAGCAGCACAATTTGTAATAGCTAAAACCTGGAAGCTACCCAGGTGCCCAACAACAGATGAGTGGCTGAGAAAGCTGTGGTATATATACACAATGGAATACTACGCAGCTATCAAGAACAATGAACCCACCTTCTCTGACCCATCTTGGACAGAGCTAGAGGAATTATGTTAAGTGAGCTAAGTCAGAAAGATAAAGATGAGTATGGGATGATCCCACTCATCAACAGAAGTTGACTAAGAAGATCTGAAAGGGAAACTAAAAGCAGGACCTGACCAAATTGTAAGTAGGGCACCAAAGTAAAAGCCCTGTGGTGAGGGGTAGACATGCAGCTTCCTGGGCCAGTGGGGGGTGGGAGTGGGTGGGAGGTATGGGTCACAGTCTTTTGGTGGTGGGAATGGTGTTTATGTACACTCCTAGTAAAATGTAGTCATATAAATCACTAGTTAATTAATATGAGAGGGGGAAAATCAATTGTATGTCTCGAAGTTTTTTAAAACACAAACTGAATCTTTTTAATATATAGGCTGTGTATTTGATATGCGGACTCTCTCAAAAGCCTAGACCAAGTAGATCAGAAGCAACCAATAGCACAGCTATATACAAGATACTGGGTACTGTCCAGCAAACCATAACAAAGGGACTTTTCAAAGTTAACCCAATTACCAAATAATGTGATGATAACATTAACTATTGATTGTCTTTTTGAACCCTAAGATGGCAGGAACCTCACATCTCCACTATAGAGCCTCCACTTCCCCCAGTCCTGGAACCCTTGGATAGGGCCCACTTTCCTGTATGCCTCTCCCAAACCATATCAAATAATATTGCATCTGCCGATCACAACCTAATCAACACAACGATTGCCACCTCAACATGCTTCACTTCAGACTGTGTCCAGAGACTTCACGTGTGGAATGACAACCCTTCAGCTTCATTACTCGGTGAGACCTTTCCTTTCATAGTGCACTCTAATTCCATCTCAGGTGGTTCACTTTCTAACAAAGTCCCAAAACCTAGTTATACACCAGTTTCTGTGAGATAGAGCATATGTTCACACATATCCATAAACTACTGCAAAATATATACCTGAAAGCAGAAGTACACTAGAGTTTACAGTTAGTATCCCCCTAACACTTCCTCTCCAGTATTCCAAGCTTTGGGTCCATGATTGCTCAACAATTTGTTTGGCTTTGTATGTTAACTCTCTTTTCAGTCACCAGGTTCCAGATGTCATCAGGATGCCAGGCTTCCCTGGACTGAAGACCCCACCTATGTGTCCTGGAGCTCCGCTTCCCCAGAGACCCACCCTACTAGGTAAAGAGAGAGACTGGGAGTATGGACCGACCAGTCAACGCCCATGTTCAGTGGAGAAGCAATTACAGAAGCTAGACCTTCCACCTTCTACAACCCACAATGACCCTGGGTCATGCTCCCAGAGGGTTAGATAGTGGGAAAGCTATCAGGGGAGGGGGTGGGATATGGAGATTGGGTGGTGGGAATTGTGTGGAGTTGTACCCCTCCTACCCTATGGTTTTGTTAATTAATCCTTTCTTAAATTAAAAAAATTAAAAAAAGAAAAAAAAAAAGGAAAAAAAAGAAAATTACGTAGGGTAGAGAGATCTGTATCTAATTTTCCCCATATTAAGATGTCATCTATATAATGAGAAACCTTAAGGCCCTTATGAATATATGGAAAAGGGCGGCTTTAACAGCCTCCTGACAAATAGTGGGACTATTGGTCATGCCCTGGGGTAGTACCACCCATTCAAATCTATTGGTAGGGCTGGCATTATTAATAGAAGGAACAGAGAAAGCAAAACATTTACAATCCTGTGGGTGCAAGGGAATAGAAAAAAAATGTGAATATAGCAATTATTGGAATTCCCGTGGGAATTGCAGAAGCAAGAGGCAAACCCCTTTGTGGGGGAGCCCCAGACCTGAATGGTTTTATTAACCATACAGAGGTCTTGGAGGAGGGGCCGTTTTCCTGAGCATTTTTTAATCACAAAAAACGGGTGTTCCACGGGCTCTGGGAATGACGAATATGTCCCAAGGACAACTGCTCTTGGACAAGTTCCTTTAAGATTTCTAGCTTCTACCTAGTTAAAGGCCACTGCTCCACCCAGACAAGCTCGTTAGAAAGCCAGTCTAAGTGGGGAGTTCTGTTACGAACAGTGGAAGTTAGTATTGGGGGTGCTGGTCAGGTCTAGAAGTCTCATAGAAGTGAGAGCGACACCCTACAGAAGTGTTGTCTGAGGACAGTACCACCTCAAGAGATTCCAGCAAATATCTGCCTAATAAGTTGGTGCTAGTGTCAGCTACTAAAGGACAGAAATGTCCGATAGTGCCATCAGGGTCTTCCCACACAAGCGAATCTCACGTTAGGAAAGCTTGTGTTAATGCTCCTACGTCATGTAGGCGTGGACCTGGAAGGAGTTCCCAACTCGAGGGAACCTCTGCTTGTCTTATAATTGTCTTGTCTGCCCCTGTATCTATCAAGCATTTGACTCCCTCTTGAAGGCGGGGCTGAGGGATGCACCATGCCTAGTTTAAATCCTTGTTTAGATCTAAATTTAGCAGAGGCGTGCCATTCCTGTGAGGTTTAGAACAGCAGTCCCTTTTGAGATGATAGCCTCTCTGGCACCTGGGACAAAGCATCCAGGTCCTCTAGCTCCCTTACTGGAAGCGGGGTCTCGGTTTATTTTTTGAACATTGTTTACACCAATGTCCTTGGCAACCACACTGAAAGCAAGCCCCCTTTGCTTATCTAGGGAATCTGCAAAGGCCTGTGCCATAGTGGTTTCTTGATGAGAGCTTGATCTGATCTCCTGAGTCGCTATAATCCAGCAGTCTGGATGTTCATCTTTTAATGTAAGGCATGCCTGATGGAAGTCTGGTAGCATTCTGTCCCAGATTATGGATTTTAATAAATGTTGACAGGCATCTAGGTCAGAAAATTTTCTTTCTAAAGCTGATTGCACTGTAGTTATGAACTTAGTGACTCATCTGGCTCCTGGCAGAGGGAGAGAATAGGTGTGGCACTTTCCCCCAGAGGAGGCATCAGCCTGTTCCAAGCCTGCAAGACACAGAGGAGCACCTGGTCAAAGTAACCGGGTGGAAACTTGGCCTCTGCCTGTTGAATTCCAGTTCCCAAATGACCCGTTCCAAAGAGAGCCTCAAAATCCCACTTGTGCTGATTCTGGCTATTTCTCTGGGATTGCTGTAAACATTCATCTCTAAAAAATGCTTCCCATTGAAGGAAGAGTGGGCCTGGGAGTGTAGCGTGAGCTACGTCTCTCCAATCTTGGGGAGTGTTAAGGTTCTGGAAAAGGCCTTGTAAGATAGATCTGGTCCACGGAGCATGAATTCATTGTCTGGAACAACCTGACGAAGTTCCTTAAGATCTCTGGTGGAATACTGGTACCACACCTGAGGTCTCTGTCTATTGGAGGTAATGTTTACTGGGAATGTGTAGACTTGCTCCAGAGGAGAAGCTCTGTCACGAAGCCAGCAAAGGTATTCATTGTCCGATAGTGGCATAGCTGCAGAGGGAGGAGTTGCAGAAGTTGTGGTGGCAACTGGAGACGTGTCTGCCAAAACAGGAGCCTCTGGGTTAAATGCAGAGGGCTTAGGGTGGGTCAGGATTGGGGCAGGTTTTGCTTTCTCTAGAAAACATGTATGGTGCTGGGCAAGCAGAATGACCATCTCCTTTAAATCTTGGATCACATCCTCAAGTTCCCTTAGACTGGGGCCATTTCCCAAATTAGAGTTGCCACTCCACCAGGGAAGTCTTAGCGGGAACTTCCTTGGTCCTTTTGGGAAGGAGCCCTCTATATCTCCTGAAAGCTGTGTCATGGTCAAGAGGAACCAAGGTGTGGCCCAGAGCAAAATGTCCCAGAGACAGAGAACCTGTCTAGCAAAAAAAGAGTTGAGGATTTGGGAATCCTCTTGATAAGGAGGAAGGTTGCCCATGACAGAGGGGTCTCAGGAAAATAAGAAGAGGGAGAAAAAGAACCACAGTGCCTTCATTAAACACAAGACTGCAGAGAACCACGTGGCCGTGTACTTACCTGGGGCGCCTTGTACCTCTGCTGCTGTGTGAAGAAGGGGGGGTAGGCCCCACGTTGGTGCGCCAGATGCCGGGTTAGCATGGGGGTGCCTCTTCCCGGGCGCATACTCTCTGGGTTGGAGAGAACTCGACCGGAGCCAGCCTGGGGTGCTACTCACTCAGCAACGCAGGAGAGAGAGTCTTGAACTCGTGGTGGAGTGATAATGCAATGTCTTTATTGATCAGAGAGACAACGCTTTAATAGGATAGAACCGGAAGTGGCAAGTCGGAAACGGAAATGGCTAGGAAAGTGGGTGGAGAAAGGCAAAAGCAGGCTGGGTAGGTAGAAACTTCCTTAGCAACTGTTGTGAGGGTTTTAACTGGTGTAATTAATGTTACTCTGCAGGTGGATAGGGTCTCAAGGTAGAAAGAAGATTGATCAAAGGAATGGAGTGGGTGGGGATCTTTTAGGCAAAACAGTGATTACGTAAATAGGCCATAGTATCAGGAATGCAGGGTGGAGCAGGGGGAGCTGGCTTAATGCCTGACTGGTGAGGAGGGTATGTAAGTCTAATTAGATACCATTTCATTAGGAACTTTATACTGACTCACTGCAGACTATTGTGTATTTTTTCTCTCAGGTATATATTTTGCTCTAATTTATGGATATATGTGGACATATGATCTATCTCATGGGACCTGGTCTATATCTAGGTTTTGGGACTTTGTTAGGAATTGAACCTCCTGGAATGGAATTAGAGAATCCTATGAAAGGAAAGATCTCACCCGAGTAATGAAGGTGAAGGGTTGACATTCCACACCTGACATCTCTGGACACAGTCTGAAGTGAAGCGTGCTGAGGTGGTACTTGTTATGTTGATTAGGTTGGGATCAGCGGATTCAATATCATTTGGTATGAATTTAGAGAAGCATGTAGGAAAGTGCGCCCCACCCTGGACCTTCCAGGACTGGGGAAAATCTAGGCCCTATATTTAAAAAATATTTTGTTATTTATTGGATAGAGACAGAGAAAAATCCAGAAGGAAGGGGTAGGTAGAATGAAGTTGATGTTGTAGCCTTTTTGTAGTTATTATTGTTGTTGTTATTGATGTTGTTGTTGTTAGATAGGACAGAGAGAAATGGAGAGAGGAGGGGAAGACAAAGAGGGGAAGACAAAGATAGACACCTGCAGACCTACTTCACCACCTGTGAAGTGACTCCCCTGCATATTTGGAGCTGGGGGAACTTCACACCATGTATACTTAACCCAATGTGCTCCCGCTTGACTCCCAAGAAACACTTCTTATCATTGGTAGCCTCCACACTAGTAGACAAAGAGCCTCATAACATGGTTTTTAATATAGTGTGTCTTTTTATGATAAATACTAGCTGCTACTTAAGTCCATGGTGCCATAAAGCATGAATGACACTGAACCCTTCTTTCAAAAAGTAGAGAATGGCCAAAGCAAAGTGGAAGAAAGTGGCATAATCACTTTCCTAATGCTGTAGATGAATGCCCCTACTTCACTGAGGTCTCTCCCCTTACTCCAGGAAAGTGGGCTTAGGAGCAGAGAAAATCAATAGAAAAATAATTGGGAAGATAATATTTTATTATTTTCTAATTTGGAAACCAACAATATTTTCTAACACTGGTATGTGAAATTGCCCTTCTCTTTTGGCTATTTCAACCACAGATGAATGTTTTGGTGCCAGTTAGAACATTCTTGAGGTGTTTTCATTATCCTCATGTGATGTTGGTTGTCATCTAATGCATGCCATTATTTATAAATTAATATTTCTGGCATTGTAGTAAATTCTAGGGAAACCAGTAAAACCACAAGTGTATAGTTGTCCTGTTTTTTTTTTCTATTTGTTTTCAGTTTTGGGGTTTTAACTTTTTTCCTGTAGGAAAGACAAGAAAGTAAAAAAAAAAAACAGTTTCCTGGAGTGGATGGGTTGTTTATAGAGTTTATTTCTAACCTCCATTATTCTTTTTTATTTGTATATATTTATTTACTAGTTATTTAATATTTATTTATAAAATTACATATCAACAGGGGTATGTATAATTCCATACCATTCCCACTACCAGAGTTCTGAATCCCCAATCCCTCTATTGTAAGCTACAGCAGTTTTCCTAAGGTTTCAGATAATAGGTTAGCTACTATTTTTAGAACCATCTCTCTATATTTATATATAATTGACTTTTTAAAAATATAAGTCCCGGGAACTGGGCGGTAGCGCAGTGATTTAAGAGCAGGTGGCGTGAAGTGCAAGGACTGATGTAAGGATACTGATTAGAAACCTTGGCTCCCCACTTGTAGGGGAGTCGCTTCACAGGTGGTGAAGCAGGTCTGCAGGTGTCTATCTTTCTCTCCCCCTCTCTGTGTTCCCCTCCTCTCTCCATTTCTCTCCTATCCTATCAACAACGAGGACTTCAATAACAACAACAATAATAACTACAATAATAAAAAAACAAAGGCAACAAAAGGGAATAAATAAATATTAAAAAAATAAATAAATAAAAATGAAGGTCCCGTTTTCTCTTCCTTTTCCAGCCACACATGACCTTATTACTACATCCAAATGTTCCACTCTTTTTCCTCTTCTATCTCCAGGTCCTGATGGAGTTGGAGTTCAGAGCCCTCTTATCCTCTCCCTCCTATCACTTCTCCCCTTCTTGGGAGTATGGATCAAAACTATTTTTGGGGTGCAGAAGGTAGGAGTTCTGGCTTCTGTAATTGCTTCTTTACTGGCCATGGGAGCTGGCAGGTCAATCCAGACCCTGAGCCTGTTTCTATCTTTCTCTAGTACATTCATTATTCTTTATCCTTTTTGCATCCATGAATATGGCTATTCTCCTGCTTGCTGCAGACTATTTACTTGAGAGACATAGTAATGAAATTACTCATTAAGATCTAAATTGATCGAAAGGTATCAGTGGGCTATCATTTTTATTTTACTTAAAAATTTTATTAGTGATTTAACATTGATTTACAAAATTATAAGACAACAGGGGTATAATTCCATAATGTTCCCATCACCAGAGTTCTGTGTCCCCATTGGAAACTGTAGTAGTTCTCCCATGGTCATAGATATAGGTTGACTTTATAACTATCTATATCCATATCTGTATCTATATCTATATTTTTTTCCCATTTTCCCTACTTTTTTGCCTTTACTTCCTTTCTAAGTCACTCTTATACACATTACTACTTCTGAGTGTCCTTCATTTCTTCTCCCCTCCTATCTAATAAGAGAAACAGTGCCTGACTTCTGGTGTCTTCCATATTTGCTTCCTTTTCTGTGATGGTACAAAAACAAGATTCCTGGTGGCAAACATTTCAGGTCCTGGTGGAACTGGGATTCAGAGCTCTTTGGTCTACTTCCCCTATCTTTTACTCCCCTGGGAATATGGACCAAAGTTTCCCTTGGAGGTGTAGAAGGTGGGAGTTCTTGCTTCTGTAATTACTTCTCCAATGGACATGGACTTTGGCAGGTTGATCCATGCCCCCAGCCTGTTTCTGTTTTTCCCTGGTGGGGTAGGACTCTAGAGAAGTGAGGTCCCAGGAAACATTGGTGAGGCTGTCTAGGAGTTCCAGATGGAATCATAGGTGACTGATATAAAGCAGGACAAAATAGTTAATAGACAGAACCAAAAAGTAACAAGAGAGCAGATGAGAATAGGGTATTAGGGTAGGAAGAAGCTAGGAAGTCAATTTTATGTATGTGTCTAGGGGCCCAGGACTTTATTTTTTATTGATTGATTTGTTTTTTAAAATTTTATTAGTGATTTAGTATTGATTTACAAAATTATAAGATAATGGCTATAATTATGCACCGTTCCTACCGCCAGAGGTCTGTATACCCATTTCCTTTGTTGGAAGTTATAGCAGTTCTCCTAAGGTTGCAGATATGAGTTAACTATTATTTCTACAACTCTCTCTCTCTCTCTCTCATATATATTTCCCCCCCATGGTCCTGTCTTTACTTCCTTTCCAAGTAACTCCTATACCTATTAGTACTTGTAATTGTCCCTCCCTTTTGTCTTTTCTCTCTCTGGGTCCTGATGGAGTTGGAGTTCTAAGCCTTCTGGTCATCTTCCCCCTACCATTTATCCCCCACTGGGAATATGGACCAAAATTCTTTTTGGGGTGCAGAAGGTAGAAGTTCTGCCTTCTGAAATTAGTTCTCCACTGGACATGGGCATTGACATGTCAGTCCATACCCCCAACCTGTTTCTATCTTTCCTTAGTGGGGTAGGGCTCTGGAGAGTTGAGGTCTGGGATATATTGGGGAGGTTGTCTGCTCAGGGAAGTCAGGATGGAATCATGATAGCATCTGCAATTTGGTGGCTGAAAGGTGTTAAGGTATAAAGAAAGACAGAATGTTTAATGAACAGGAACCAAAAAGCAGAAATAAAGCAGATAAGAATAGGGATCTTAGTGTAGAAAGGGACCTGTGACTATCATATTTTTTGCTTGAGTTTGATAACTAACATGGAATTGGACAAAAATATTGTCGAGAAGATGGTGTCAGAGTTGATAGTAGGGCTAGAAAGTTGGACTAGGGCAATGAATAGGTCTTGATCTTGGAGAAAAATCTATGAATACAATTAACTGTTTACTCTATCCACCTGGCCCATGGCTAAGTATTTATATTTAGCACAGAAACCTGTGTAACCTCCAAGTCTCTGTCAGTCTGAGCTTGCAGTTCATGATTACAGCTGGGAACATTCTAGGCTGCACTCATTTCTAGACCAATCTTCCTTGAGTGGCAGGGTAAGATGACCAAGCCTCCCTTTGGAGAGTGGGGTAGTCTCTACCATTGCTACTTTGTAGTGAGGGGAAGATCCTGAAGAGGCCGCAAAAGGGCTTATGCTGATGTTTCTGATGGAAATGATCAGTGGTAGTGGAGAGAGGGACCTTCTAGAGGCCCATCATATTTGTATGGGAACCCAAGGATTCCCAAACTAGTGGTCCATGATTTTAATAATCATTGCTTGAGTTTGATAGCTGAAATGGATGAGAAATTTGTCTGGAAAGATGGTGTCAGAGGTGAGGATAGAACTAGAAAGCTGAATAAGGGCATAGAGTAGTCCCCAAACTTGAGGAAAATATATAAATACAGTAAACTAACTATTTACTATTTTGACCTGGGGCCCACATCCATACAAATTTATCACAAGAGCCTGTGTAAACCTCCAAACCCCTGTCAGACTGAGCTCCCAGTCCTTGGTCACAGTTAGGGAACATTCTAGGCTGCACTCATCTCAGGATAAGTGTTCTTTGAGTGGCAGAATGGGCTGACCTTGCCTCTCTAGAGAGTGGGGAATTCCTCACCACTGCAAGTCCACAGTGAGGGCAAGATCTTGGAGAGACCTACAAAAGGGCCCATGATGACATTCCTGATGGTAATGACCAGTGACATTAGAGAAAGAGATCTGTTGGACATTTAGACCTATAATATCCATAGGGGAAAATCCAAGGATTCCATGACTAGGACCCTAGGTGATGAGATGGCCTGACATTGGCCAAAAAGGCCACCATTAAGTGAGCCAGTTTCTTGAATGGGCTATCTTTTAATTTTAATAAGAAATTCCAAAAACTCAGACAACCTCACCAATGTGTCCTGGACCTCCATCTCTCCAGAGCTCTGCCCCACTAGGGAAAGAAAGAGACAGGTTAGGTAGGAGTATGGATCAACCTGCCAATGTCCATGTTCAGCAGAGAAGCAGTTAGAGAAGCCAGACTTCCACCTTTTGCATCCCATAATGATCCTGGGTTCATGATCCCAGAGGTATAAAGAACAGGAAAGCTTTCAAGGGAGGGGATGGGATATGGACCTCTAGTGGTGGGAATTGTGTGGAATTCTACCCCTATGGTCTTGTCAGTATTTCCATTTTATAAATTTTTTTTAAGAAAGAAAGAAATGCCAAAAACTGACTGCTAGCATTTCCCTAAATATATTCATAACAAAAGAACATATGGGGTATTGGTGGTTACTGTAAAATTATTTTTTATTTTAAATTTATTTCTGTATGCTTTTCCTTCCTTCTTTCCTTCTTTCTTTTTTTTGCCACTAGGATTATCACCAGGGCTTGGTATAAACACCATGAGTCTTCTAGATTTAAGTCATAACCCAGCTATAAAAATTTGTAGCACTCAATATCACCTATTTAAAAAAACTTAAAGTATTGGTAGGTAAAAATTTTTAACTGCAGACTGAAGTTAGAATTGAATGTTTATGCCTCAGTTCCCCAGATTTATACACTAAAATCCCAGTGTGACTATGTTAGGAGGTAGAGTCTTTGGGAGGTTAATACATAAATTCAGCAGAGTCTTCATGAATGAAATCGATACCTTTAAAAGAAAGGACGTAAGAAAGAACATACTTTGTCCTTTTTTTTTGCTTTCTTTCTTATGAGCATAGAAGCCACCCCCTGCCCTAACCATTTGCAGTCAGGAAATAGATCTTCACTGACTTTGAATCTGCATGAAACTTGATCTTGAACTTACTCACCTTCAGAGATGTGAGAAATAAATATTTTTTAAAGATTTCTTTTTAATTTTTTATTTATTTTAATGAGAGAGAGAGAAAGAGAGAGAGGGAGAGAGAGAGAGAGAAAGGGACCAAAGCATTGCTCAGCTCTGACTTATGGTGGTGCTGGGAATTGTACCGGAGACCTCAGAGCCACAGGCATGAGAGTCTTTTGCATAACCCCTATGCTATTTCCCCAGCCCTAAATCTCTATTGTTTATAAGTTGTCTCAATATATATGTATATATTTGTTATTGTAGCAGCCCAAATCAAGGTAGTCAACAGGTTTGATATTTACTTTATTTAAAAGATATATTTATGGGGCAGGGCAGTAGCACACAGGGTTAAGTACACATAGAGAGAAACTCAAGGATACTGGTTTAAGTCCCTGGCTCCCCACCTGCCGGAGGTGGAGGAGTAATGGGGTGTCAGCTCGTAAGTGGTGAAGTCGGTCTGCAGGTGTCTGTCTTTCTCTCTTCCTCTCTGTCTTTCCCACCCCTCTCAGTTTCTCTCTCTCCTATCCAACAATAATAGTAACAACAGCAACAATGGAAAAAATGGCCAATAGGAGCAGTGTAGGGACTGAGCCCCCGTGATAACCCTGGAGGCAAAATAAAAATTATTTTTTTATTGTCACTAGGGTTATTGCTGATGCTCAATGTCTATATAACTTCATCCTTCCCAGTAGCTATGTCTTTCTTTATTTCTCTCTCTTCTTCCTTTTCTTTTTTTGAGATAGGGTGAGAGACAGAGAGAGATAGAGGAGAGACATCTACAGCACTGATACACCTCTTGTAAAGCACACAGCCTCCTCCCCCACCTTTTGTGCATGTGGGTGTTTAGCAGTTTGCACCCAGGTTCTTGTGCTTGGTATTTGTAGATGCTTTAAATTTAACAAATGACTACTATGGATGATTCTACAGTTTTATGATTGTTGGTGGTGTGGTTTAAAGGTTCAGAGAGTTGGGTTACTTGTTTTAAAATATTCACTAGTTCAGAGTTAGGGCTTTTCTTTTCTTATGCATCAACATTTTAGGTGAACCTTAAGGCTACAATGCAGCCAACATTCAGTTTGGTCATCATCCAAATGTACTGTCACTCTTCTCCAATCACTTTTTTTTATCTTTAAGTATTTGCTTTAACAGGTAGCAGAATCTGGTGCTGCTTTTCATGTCAGTTTTGCAAGTAAGGGGGTGGGGCACTGTGTACCATTTCTCTGGTGTTGGCGGGCAGCCCAGGTGGCCTTCATTGTCTCTAGATATGAGAGTTGTTATGGCTTTGTCTAGAAGTCTGTGCTTCCTTCCACATGCATTTCTAGACCATGGACACAAATTCATGTAAACCCATGAATGCCAGTGAGATTGCTAGATTGGGGAATGCAGTCATGGAGCAGTTTGTAAACAATTCCTTGTGCAACTGAGCTTGATTGGAAACAGTAGTTTTAATGTGTAACCCTACCTCTTATGCAGCTAGAGACATTCTCAAAGTCTTACGCAAATGTGCACAGAACAGGCATATCCATATACAGAGGTTTAGTATATTGACTTCAGATTGCCTAGGATGCTTTGCCCAAGGAAGTAGGCATTTATACCCAGGGGCATGACTCTGGGTCTCAGACTGAAAGAAATAATGGTGAGACATTCTGCAAAAAATGAAGATTGGGAGTTACTGTTTGTTCTTTTCCTTGGTTCCTAGGATGATAAACGACAATAGGCAGGGTTTTCTACTGGCTATTCTGGATCATCAACCATTTTTTATGGTTTATGTGTTCTTATATATTGACACTCACAAATCTGAGGTGTAAATCACTAGTGGTCTTTATTGTAAAGTCAGCAGCAAAAGATCTTACAGAAATCAGCCATATTACTATCAAGTGTGACCTCTCCTATCCATTTCTGTTCATTCTCTGAGACAAAGGAAAAGATAAGCACCATTCACTAAATAACTGAGTTGTAGAAATAGTTTCATTTTTTTCTTGAGACTGTAATAAAGATTTTGAGGCTTGTCTTTATTAAAACTGTTGTGGGAAATGTGTACAATGTATCTTTATTGTCTTTGTTAGGACTGACATATATGCACTTTGTGTAAAATCAAAAATATTTAACCAGTCACCTCCCTTTTTCACTTCTGGAATTTCAAAATGTATTAGGCTTAGAATGATGTCTGTATACAAAGATAAAGATATTGTCTAAATTATTCCTCTTTATTATGTATCTGTGGCTAAATATTGGGCCAAATTTTGTATGCCAAAAAATAACACCATATACTACAATCCCAATACACTGTTTTAAGCTCATAAATGGTTATTTTGTCATATAATATTAGTATTTTAATGGAATTAACATTAGCAATAGCCTTCAAATTTTAGTTATTTGTCTGGACCCATACTGATACTCACCTTTTGGTGGATACAAAAGTAAAAGGGAAGCATTATATTTACTTTCTTTTAAAATATTTTTTAGATGTTATTCATTTATTTTATTTGATAGGACATAGAGAAATTAAGAGGGAAAGGAGATGGAGAGGGAGAGAGGGACAGGGACAGAGAGACACCTGCAGCACATCTTTGCCACTCATGAAATTTCCCTTGCAGGTGCAGACTGAGGGCTTGAATCTGGGTTCTTGTGTGTGGCAACACATGCACTTAACTTGGTGCACTACCACCTGCCGCTCACCCCTACCATCTTTACTTTCTGGAAGCTAAATGACTAGCCATGTGTTTGCAATGTGTACAAAGCAACAAAAGTCAGGTATCACCAGGCACTGGCTTGTGTGATACAGACATTAAGAAAAATACACATTCACAAGTAGAAAAGGCTAGGAGGGGGAAGACAATTGGAAATAACTTTCTAGAGAAGTGAATTGGCCAATACTATGTCCGTATTCCATACCTATGTGTCTTGAAATTAATTACTGTACTAATTGTTCAGTGCTTGTGGGTTTCCTGACACAGTTTATTTTCTTTTTTGGTAGATACAGTGAAGCTGATTCTCCTACAGACATTTTCTTCTCTCTGATGAAAGGAAGGACTGTCCAGACAGTGTTTTTTTTTTTTTTTTTAAATTTTTTATTTAAGAAAGGATTAGTGAACAAAAGCATAAGGTAGGAGGGGTACAACTCCACACAATTCCCAACACCCAATCCCCATAACCCACCCCCTCCCCTGATAGCTTTCCCATTCTCTATCCATCTGGGAGCATGGACCCAGGGTCGTTGAGGGATGCAGAAGGTAGAAGGTCTGGCTTCTGTAATTGCTTCCCCGCTGAACATGGGCGTTGACTGGTCGGTCCATACCCCCAGTCTGCCTCTCTCTTTCCCTAGTAGGGTGTGACTCTGGGGAAGCTGAGCTCCAGGACACATTGGTGGGGTCTTCAATCCAGGGAAGCCTAGCCAGCATCCTGGTGGCATCTGGAACCTGGTGATTGAAAAGAGAGTTAACATATGAAGCCAAACAATTTGTTGAGCAATCATGGATCCCAAGCTTGGAATAGTGGAGAGGAAGTGTTAGGGAGGTACTCACTGCAAACTCTAGTGTAGTCCTGCTTTCAGGTATATATTTTGCAGTAGTTTATGGATACGTGTGCACATAAGCTCTCTCTCACAGAAACTGGTGTGTATCTAGGTTATGGGACTTTGTTAGAAAGTGAACTACCTGAGATGAAATTAGAGTGTACTATTAAAGGAAAGGTCTCACCCGAGTAATGAAGCTGAAGGGTTGTCATTCCACACGTGAAGTCTCTGGATACATTCTGAGGTGAAGCATGTTGAGGTAGCAATCGTTGCTTTGGTTAGGTTGTGATCAGCAGATGCAATGTTATTTGGTTTGGATTGGGAGATGCATACGGGAAAGTGGGCCCTATCCAAGGGTTCCAGGACTGGGGGAAGTAGGGGCTCTATAGTGAAGATGTGAGGTTCCTGCTGTCTTAGGGTTCAAAAAGACACTCAATAGTTAATATTATCATCACATTATTTGTTAATTGGGTTAACTTTGAAAAGTCCCTTTGTTATGGTTTGCTGGACAGTACCCAGTATCTTGTATATAGCTGTGCTATTGGAAGCTTCTAATCTACTTGGTCTAGGCTTTTGAGAGAGTCCGCATATCAAATACATAGCCTATATATTAAAAAGATTCAGTTTGTCTTTTGAGAAACTTTGAGACATACAATTGATTTCCCCCTCTCATATTAATTAGCTACTGATTTATATGTCTACATTTTGCTAGGAGTGTACATAAACACCATTCCCACCACCAAAGGACTGTGACCCATCCCTCCCGCCCACTCCCACCCCCCACTGGCCCAGGAAGCTACATGCCTACCCCTCACCACTGGGTTTTTACTTTGGTGCCCTACTTACAATTTGATCAGGTCCTGCTTTTAGTTTCCCTTTCAGATCTTCTTAGTCAGCTTCTGTTGATGAGTGGGATCATCCCATACTCATCTTTATCTTTCTGACTTAGTTCACTTAACATAATTCCTTCTAGCTCTGTCCAAGATGGGTCAGAGAAGGTGGGTTCATTGTTCTTGATAGCTGCATAGTATTCCATTGTGTATATATATACCACAGCTTTCTCAGCCACTCATCTGTTGTTGGGCACCTGGGTTGCTTCCAGGTTTTAGCTATTATGAATTGTGCTGCTATGAACATAGGAGTACACACCTCTTTTTGGTTGGGTGTTATGGAGTCCTTGGGGTATAACCCCAGGAGAGGAATTATTGGGTCATATGGAAGGTCCATGTCTAGCCTTCTGAGAGTTTTCCAGACTGCTCTCCACAGAGGCTGTACCAATTTACATTCCCACCAGCAATGTAAAAGGGTTCCTCTGTCCCCACATCCTCTCCAGCATTTGTTGCTGCTGTCCTTTTTGATGCATGCCATTCTTACAGGAGTGAGGTGGTATCTTAGTGTTGTCTTGATTTGCATTTCTCTGATAATCAGTGACCTAGAGCAGTTTTTCATATGTTTGTTAGCCTTTTGGATCTCCTCTGTGGTGAATGTTTTGTTCATTTCCTCTGCCCATTTTTGGATGGGGTCATTTGCTTTTTTGCGGCTAAGTTTGCTGAGCTCTTTATATATTTTGGTGATTAGTTTCTTGTCTGATGTCTGGCATGTGAAGATCTTCTCCCATTCTGTGAGGGGTCTCTCTGTTTGTTTAATAGTTTCTTTGGATGTGCAGAAGATTTTCAATTTGATGTAGTCCCATTGGTTTGTTTCTGCTTTAGTCTTCCTTGCAATTGGGTTTGATTCATCAAAGATGTCCTTGAGGTGTATGTGGGAAAGTGTTTTACCAATGTTTTCCTCTAAGTATTTGATTGTTTCTGGTCTGACATCTAGGTCTTTGATCCATTTGGAGTTGATTTTTGTTTCTGGTGAGATAAAGTGGTTCAATTTCATTCTTCTGCATGTTTCAACCCAGTTTTCCCAGCACCATTTATTGAAGAGAGCCTCCTTTTTCCATTTAATCCTTTGGGCCCCCTTATCAAAGATTAGATGCCCATAGGTGTTGGGATTTACTTCTGGGCTTTCAATTCTGTTCCACTGGTCTGTATGCCTATTTTTGTTCCAGTACCATGCTGTTTTGATGATGATGGCTTTATAATATAGTTTAAGGTCTGGGAGTGTGATGCCTCCATTTCTGTTTCTTTTCCTTAAGATGGTTTTGGCAATTCTAGGTGTTTTCAGGTTCCAGATAAATGATTGTAGCGTTTGTTCTATTCTCTTAAAGAAGCTTGGTGGAACTTTGATGGGTATTGCATTAAATTTGTATATGGCTCTGGGGAGAATATTCATTTTGATGATATTTATTCTTCCAATCCATGAGCATGGGATATCTTTCCATTTATTGGTATCAGTTTCTATCTCCTTGAGTAGCGACTCATAGTTTTCAGTATACAAGTCTTTCACTTCTTTGGTCAACTTTATTCCAAGGTATTTGATTGATTTTGCTGAAACAGTAAATGGGAGTGATTTCTGGATGTCTTCTTCTTCAGATTTAGTGTTTGCATAAAGAAATGCCACTGATTTTTGTACATTGATTTTGTAGCCTGATACCTTGCTATATTGCCTAACAACTTCCAGTAATTTTCTACTGGATTCTTTAGGTCTTTCTATGTATACTATCATATCATCTGCAAATAGTGAGAGCTTGACTTCTTCCCTTCCAATCTGTATCCCTTTGATTTCTTTCTCTTGCCTGATTGCTATGGCAAGAACTTCCAATACTATGTTGAAGAGTAACGGTGACAGTGGACAGCCCTGTCTAGTCCCTGATCTGAGGGGGAATGCTTTCAGCTTCTCTCCATTGAGTATGATGTTGGCTGTAGGTTTGCTATATATAGACTCCACTATCTTGAGGAATTTCCCATCTATTCCCATTTTCTGTAGAGTTTTGAGCATGAATGGGTGTTGGATTTTGTCAAAGGCTTTCTCTGCATCTATTGAGATAATCATGTGTTTTTTCGTTTTGCTTTTATTGACGTAGTGAATGACAGTGATTGACTTATGGATGTTGAACCAGCCTTGCATTCCTGGGATGAATCCCACTTGGTCATGATGAACAATCTTGAATCTGGGTTCTTGTGTGTGGCAACACATGCACTTAACTTGGTGCACTACCACCTGCCGCTCACCCCTACCATCTTTACTTTCTGGAAGCTAAATGACTAGCCATGTGTTTGCAATGTGTACAAAGCAACAAAAGTCAGGTATCACCAGGCACTGGCTTGTGTGATACAGACATTAAGAAAAATACACATTCACAAGTAGAAAAGGCTAGGAGGGGGAAGACAATTGGAAATAACTTTCTAGAGAAGTGAATTGGCCAATACTATGTCCGTATTCCATACCTATGTGTCTTGAAATTAATTACTGTACTAATTGTTCAGTGCTTGTGGGTTTCCTGACACAGTTTATTTTCTTTTTTGGTAGATACAGTGAAGCTGATTCTCCTACAGACATTTTCTTCTCTCTGATGAAAGGAAGGACTGTCCAGACAGTGTTTTTTTTAAAAAAAATTTTTATTTATAAAAATGAAACACTGACAAAACCACAGGATAAGAGGGGTACAACTCCACACGATTCCTACTACCAGAACTCCATATCTCCTCCCCTCCCCTGATAGTTCTCCTATTCTTTAACCCTCTAGGAGTATGGACCCAGGGTCATTATGGGGTGCAGAAGGTGGAAGGTCTGGCTTCTGTAATTGGATGTGGGCTGGTGGATCCATAATTCCAGCCAGTCTCTCTCTTTCCCTAGTGGGGTGGGGCTCTGGGGAAGTGGGGCTCGAGGACACATTGATGGGATCATCTGCCCAAGGAAGTCTGGTTGGCATAATGTTAGCATCTGGAACCTGGTGTCTGAAAGAAGAGTTAACATATAAAGCCAAACAAATTGTTAACTAATCATGAACCTAAAGGCTGAAATATCACAGATAAAGATTTGGAGTCTCCGTTTTGAAAATAGCTATTAGGCCTATTTTAGTTATATTCCAAAGGGCCCATGACTATACTAGTTTTTTTTTTTTTTCCCCTGAGCCTGACATCTGATATGCAGGTGGACTCAAGTCATTGTCTGGTGAAATGATATCATGGCTGGAAAAAGGGCTAGAAAGCTGAACCAGAGAAGAAAGCAGCTCCCAAATACAGAGAAGGTATATAAATATTGTTGACTGTAGACCCCATTAATTTGATTTGGGGCCCATATTCAGCTTAGGAACCTATGTAACTTTTTTTTGTTTGCCTCCAGAGTTATTGCTGGCGCTCAGTGCCTGCACCATGAATCCACTGCTCCTGGAGGCCATTTTTCCCCCTTCGTTGCCCTTGTTTTTGTAGCCTTGTTGTGGTTATCATTGTTATTGATGTTGATGTCGTTCATTGTTGGATAGGACAGAGAAATGGAGAGAGGAGGGGAAGACAGAGAGGGGGAGATAGACACCTGCAGACCTGCTTCACCGCCTGTGAAGCGAGTCCCCTGCAGGTGGGGAGCTGGGGGCTCGAACCAGGGTCCTTACGCAGGTCCTTGTGTGGGTCCTTGCGCTTTGTGCCATGTGTGCTTAACCCGCACCACCCCCTAGCCTGTGTAACTTCTGCATCCCTGTAGGTCTGAGCTCGCATTCTGTGGTCAGGAGTAGGAACATTCCAAGCTGCTCCAATATCTACCCATCTTCCTCAGGTGGTAGATAGAGTATGTTGTCCATCCTTCCCTCGATGATGGAACACTCTCCACTGTTGTTGATCCACATTGAGGGCAAGGTCCTGTGGGGACCCACAAAGTGGTCTATTATGTTGTTCCTGATGGAGATGACCAGTGATAATGGAGAGAGGGATCTATTCAAAGGCTAGGCCACAGATGGTGTTTTTTTAAAAAATTTTTTTATTTATAAAAAGGAAACATTCACTAAACCATAGGATAAGAGGGGTACAACTTCACACAGTTACCACCACCAGAACTCTGTATCCCATCCCCTCACCCTGATAGCTTTCCTATTCTTTAACCCTCTGAGAGTATGGACCCAAGGTCATTGTGGGATGCAGAAGGTTGAAATTCTCTAATTGCTTCCCCACTGAACATGGGCATTGACAGGTCAATCCATACTCCCAGTCTCAGACAGTGTTTTTTATCATCTACCTTTTTAATGTTACTTTTGGGGTTGACTTTACTAAAGAGTATAAAGACATACCTCAAAATAGCTTTTTGGCTGAGTCCAATGTTTTGAATAGAAATAACATTCTATGAGTGCTTTGAAAAATAAAGTAGCATGGTATAGTGAGATTGGAGTCCTGGTTCCACATTTCTTTTATTTATTTGTGATTTAGCATTGATTTAAAAAATTATGAGATAATAAGGGTATAATTCCACACTATCCACCACCAGAGTTCTGTGTCCCTATTCCTTCAACTGGAAGTTGTGGTAGTTCTCCCAAGGTCACAGATACTGAGTTGATTATTATTTCTATAACTGTCTATCTATATTTATATATATTTGCCCATTTTTTCCTATGGTCCTGCCTTCTTTTAATTTTTAAGTCACATGTATACCCATTGTATTTCTTCTTCTCTCTCTAGGTCCTGATGGAATTGGAGTTCAGAGCCCTCTGGTCATCTTTCCCTAACACTTCTTCCCCTCTGACACTATGGACCAAATTCTTTACAGGGTGCAGAAGGTGGGAATTTTGGATTTTGTTAGTGCGTCTTCTTTACCTGTAAAATGAAGACAGGAATTTTATATATTTATTTCTAAAAATTTTAAAAAATATTTATTTTCCTTTTTATTGCCTTTTTTGTTGTTGTTGTAGTTATTGTTGTTATTATTGATGTTGATGTTGTTGGATAGGACAGAGAGAAATGGAGAGAGGAGGGGAAGACAGAGAGGGGGAGAGAAAGACAGACACCTGCAGACCTGCTTCACCTGTGAAGCGACTCCCCTGCAGGTGGAGGGCCAGGCTTGAACCGGGATCCTTAAGCCAGTCCTTGCACTTCGCGCCATGTGCGTTTAACCTGCTATGCTACTGCCCGACTCCCGAAATTTTATGTATTTCATTGGATAATTCTGAGGAGTAAAGGGAGTAAACTTGTTTAAATCTTTTAGAGTAGTGCATGACAAACAGTAAGAACTTAGTGAACCCACAGGTTGTAATGACAAATAACATGAGACAAAATACTCATTTTTTAAAATTCCAGTCTCCCCAGAGATTTTTGCCTAGAACTTTTTTTTTTTTTTTTCACTAATCAAGATGTACCTTTGCCTTCCATGTTAAGGTTATTGGTTTGGAGTTGAGGTTGATTGTCCATGTAGTAGCAGTTTCCTCTTTCAGTTGGGGCTGTTAAAGAACTAGAGGAGGGTACTGGTCCTGCGGTTCTGTCCAGAAGAGGCCAGCTGGGATGAGAATCCATTCTACTAGTGATTTTCCAAGTGTGAATTGAGGTCTGGTCTCCTCTATTATTTATGCTGTAACATGACAACATCTATTCTGTAAGTTTTGGCATATATTAATAATTTATATTTAACTCACATTTATTTTATCAAATGCAAATCAGACATTTCATTGGGGCCTCTTTGAAAGCAGTGAATGAATTCTTTCCCTCCATACTTTGGCAAGGTTTTCTGAGGATGAAATAAATGAAATTGGGCCATTAGTGGTGAATGTCTTGATAAACTGATCCCTGAATCAAAGATTCTTTGAATCCTTGGATTACTCTTAGTTATACTATAGCTTTCTGAGAAGTTCTCAACCAGAAAGAAATACTAGGTGTACATATTAGAGACAATTACATAAACTCAGATAGGTTTAATGTGTGTGTTTCCAGACACCTATATATAAATGTTATACTTGCATATCTTATGTTATTTATAACTTTTTTCTGGTAGGAAAGAATATGAATCTATATATCTATATCTATATCTATCTATCTATATGTATTTTTCCTCCACTAGGATTATTGCTGGGGCTCAGTGCCCTTTTTTTTTTTTCAATTTTTATTTGACAGAACAGAAAGAAATTGAGAGGAGAGGGGAGATAGAGATGGAGGGGGGAGGACTTCCAGAGGCATGGCTATAGAATAGCAGCAGCTTTGTATTGCTTTCTCCACTCAACTAGGAATAGCAAAGAGGATCACCTGAGAATGCAACAAGATAAGACTAGGATCACTCCAGGAACCCATGGAGCCACAGGTGAGTGCAAACATATGTGGCTCACTCATGGATAAAGGGACTTAAGGAGAGATTCCTGGGGCTAAAAGTTCATACCACTTGGGAGTGGCTGATACCAGTCTGGCAGTCTACCCATTGAAACACCACCTCCAGTCTGAGTTTTCTCAACAAAAATACTGATGAAAGGAGGAGAACTTAAGCCTCACTAATTTATTACTGTCTGTCTCCAGTGCTTTTGCCCGTGTGGGGCAGGGACAGCAGCAAGGAAGCCCTGTACTGACATGGGGTCAGAGAGCAGGCTGGGTGATTCAGGAGAAAATCTACACTTCTAATGGCCAGGAGGTGTGGCTATATAGTAGGGGCCTTTTCAATCATTTTCGTGATAAATTAGGAAAAAGGGTGAATAATTCCTCAGAAATCAGGATTTATTCAGAAACACAGGGACACAGAGTGCAGCTAGGCTTAGCTATAGCTGGGGGTGGGGTGTGGATTAGGTCCAGGACACAGGAGTCATTTTATAAGCACTGTGCTATCTGCTCCCCACTTTTTTTTTTTATTTATTTAAGAAAGGATTAATTAACAAAACCATAGGGTAGGAGGGGTACAATTCCACACAATTCCCACCACCCAATCTCCATATCCCACCCCCTCCCCTGATAGCTTTCCCATTCTCTATTCCTCTGGGAACATGGACCCAGGGTCATTGTGGGTTGTAGAAGGTAGAAGGTCTGGCTTCTGTAATTGCTTCCCCGCTAAACATGGGCATTAACTGGTCGGTCCATACTCCCAGTCTTCCTCTCTCTTTCCCTAGTAGGGTGGGTCTCTGGGGAAGCTGAGCTCCAGGACACATTGGTGGTGTCTTCAATCCAGGGAAGTCTGGCCAGCATCCTGATGACACCTGGAACCTGGTGACTTTGTTTTATCTTTGTTTTATCTCTTGGTCACAAGTGAGTGATTAAGACAATCTATTTAGAATAAAAAAGGCCTCAGGCACCCATAGCCTGTAGGGAAGATAAAGTAGATAAAAGGGTTTAACAGCCACTGTGCTTCACCTCAGGGATTGAGAGAACACTGAAACAACTGTTAAAGGGCATTGGTTGGTAGCACAATGGGTCAAGCACACCACACATGCAAGGACCAGACTAGAGATCCTAATTTGAACCTCTGACTCCCCACCTGCAAGGGTGTAGCTTTACAAGTTGTGAAGCAGGTCTGCAGGTGTCTATCTTTCTCTCCCTCTTTCTGTCTTCCCCTCCTCTCTCAATTTCTCTCTGTCCTATCTAACAGCAAGAAAAGCAATAAAACAATAACAATAACAATGACAAGGGCAACAAAATGGGAGAAATGACCTCCAGGAGCAGTGAATTCATAGTGCAGGCACTGAGCCCCAGAAAGAACCCTGGAGGGAAAAAAACTGTTAATTTCCAAAACTGTGAATTCTTACTATCTTACTTAGACACAAGTCAATCCAGGCTAGTGTGATTAGTGGATTGAAAAGTACTGAGAGAGGGACCTCAGAACACACCAAATACAATGGTTAAAACAAGAAGAAACGTTGAAGAAATGAACTAGGACAAATGACCACATAAAAGTTCTAGAAAGATAGAAGCAATAAGAATCAAGACAATATCCAAACATTAACTGATGCAATAGTTAGAGACATGAGGAAGACTTTTGAAAGTAAAATCATCATAAATGAGGAAACAACAAATGAGACTTTGAAAGAAAACACCAATTATCTCGCAGCACATCAGAGAGCTGAAAGCTGAAATAGCTGAGCCAAGAACACAACTAGTTGAATGAGCTAATGCAGTATTAGAACAGAGTAACAAAATGGTTGAGCTTCGGAAAACAACAGAGGGGAGAGAGAATAGAATAAGTGAGGAAGAAAACATATTGAGGATGAGTTAGAAAAAACTAAGAAAGATGTAAGAGGTATAAAAAAGAGATCCTGAAAACAACAGAGACATATGGGATGACTTCAAAAGAAGTAATACATGCATTATTGGCTTCTAGAAAGGAAGGGGAAGAAAACATTATGTAAGGATATAATAGCTGAGAACTGCTATAGTCTAGACAACATAAAAGTCATAAAGGTTCGGGGAGTCATGCGGTAGCACAGCAGATTAAGTGCAGGTGGTGCAAAGCACAAGGGCCAGCTTAAGGATCCTGGTTCGAGCCCCTGGCTCCCCACCTGCAGGGGAGTCGCTTCACAGGTGGTGAAACAAGTCTACAGGTGTCTATCTTTCTCTTCCCCTCTCTGTCTTCCCCTCCTCTCTTCATTTCTGTCTGTCCTATCCAACAATGAATGACATCAACAACAACAATAATAACCACAACAAGGCTACAACAACAAGGGCAACAAAAGGGGGAAAAATGGCCTCCAGGAGTAGTGGACTCATGGTGCAGGCACTGAGCCGCAGCAACAACCCTGGCGGCAAAAAAAAAAAAAAAAGTCATAAAGGTTCAAGAAGCCCAGAGGGTCCCAAACAGAATTAACCCAGACTTAAAGACACCAAGACACATCATATTTAGAATGGAAAGGAATAAGGATAAAGAAAGGATCCTGAAGGCTGCAAGCAAAAATAAAGAGTCACAGAGGAAAACCCATAAGATTAGCAGCATATTTCTCCACACAAACACTAAAGGCCAGAAGAAAGTGGCAAGATATATACTGAGCACTCAATGAGAAGGACTTTCAACCAAGACTGTTGTATCTGGCTAGACTGTCATTCAGTCTAGATGGAGGCATTAAAAACCTTCTCAGACAAGCAACAAGCAATCAATTATCACTAAGCCTGCCCTGCAAGAAGTTATGAAGGGTCTTCTATAAACAATCACATCACCATAGACATGCCATATCTCAGAAAATTCTAAAATTTTAGAATAATGGAATAAAAATATCTTCAATCTATAATCAGTAAATATCAATGGCCTGAATTCACCTATTAAATGGTACAGAGGAGGAAGATGGATCAGAAATTAAAACTCAACCATATTTTGTCTGCAGGAATCCCACCTAAGTCAACAAGACAAATTGCAGAATCAAAGTGAAAGGATGGAAAACTATCATATAAACTACTGGACCACAAAATGGGCAGGAACAGCTATTCTCATACCTGACACAATATACCTTAAAATAAATAAAATAAAAAAATATAGGGATGGACATTACTTAATACTGAGAGAATCAGTCAAGCAGGAGGATTTAACAATTATTAATACCTGTGCACCAAAAGATCATCTACATGCATCACACACCTACTGAAAGAGCTATACTAATATATTAACAGGAACACAATAGTAGGGGATTTCAACACCCCACTAGCTCCACTTGACAGATCATCTAAGCAGAAAAATAAATAAATAAATGATGGAGCTAAATGAAGAGATAGATAAACTAGAACTATTGGACATTTTCAGAGCCATTCACCCCAAGAAACTGGAATACACATTCTATTCATGTCCACATGGGTTATTCTCAAGGATAGACCATATGTTGGGCCACAAAGAAAATGTTAATAAATTCAAGAACATTGAAATAATCCCAAGCATCTACTTAGACTATAGTAGAATTAAATTAACACTTAACAATAAACAAAAGATTAGTAAAAGTCCCAAAATATGGAAACTCAGCAGTACACTACTTAACAACTACTGGGTCAAAGAGGAAATTAAGGAATAAATCAAAATGTTTTCAGAATGCAGTGAAATGAAGACATGAGTTATCAAAATATTTGGGACATAGCTAAAGCAGTACTGAGAGGAAAATTCATAGCTATACAAGCACACATTAAGAAACAAGAAAAAGATGAAGTAAACAACCCAATTGCACACTTTAAAGACTTAGAAGAAGAAGAACAAAAGAACCCCTAAAGCAACCAGAAAGACTGAAGTAACTGAAGTTAGGACAGAAATAAATAACACTGAAAATAAGAGTACCATACAAAAGATCTATGAAGCTAAATGTTGGTTCTTTGAAAGGGTAAACAAAATTGACAAACCCTTAGCCAGACTCACAAAACAGAAAAAAGGGAGAAGATTCAAATAAATAGGATTGTAAATGAAAGAGGAGATATCACAACAGACATTACAGAAATTCAAAGTATCATATGAGGTTTCTACTAACAATTGGCTGCCACCAAGTTGGAGAATCTGGAAGAAATGGGCAAGTTCCTAGATACTACAGACTTCAACAAAGAGGATCTAGAAAATATGAACAGGCCAATCACAGCCAAAGAAATTGGAACAGTTATCAAAAACCTTCCCAAGAATAAAAGTCCTATACCAAATGGTTTTACAAATGAATTCTATAAAGCCTTCAAGGAAGAGTTAATACCTCTACTTTTAAAACTCTTCCAAAACATTGAAGACACAGGAACACTCCCTTCTACCTTCTATGAAGACAGCATCACCCTGATACCAAAGCAGACAGGGATACAACAAAAACAACAACAACAAAGAGAACTACAGACCAATATTTCTGATGAACACTGGTGCTAAAGTATTGAAAAAAATTATAGCCAACCAGATACAGCAGTATATTAAAAATATTGTTCATTATGCATGAGAGTGGGAGAGAAAGACATCTGTAGACCTGCTTCACTGCTCATGAAGCATCCCGCCCTGCTGGTTGTGGGTTGGGGGAAGAATATTTTATTTACCTTTGATCTATAAATATAGCCTTAGAGTACTTTTTTGCACTTTGCAATAATTAGTTTAAATTTGCACTTAATTTATCACATAAAACTCCCATACACTCCAAAACAACCATTTCATGTTTGTTCAAATATGGCATGACCTTATCTTAAAGTGTGGTTAATTTTCTTCAAGAAAATCTGTGTAATTATTATTGGAGATTTTTTTGTTGTTGTTCTTTTTAGGAAAGAAGTGATGAACTGGAACTTTTACAATTTAAAAAAAATGTATGTATTTTATATATTACACATGAGTGAGGAAAGAAAGCAGAGCACCGCTCTGGTACATGAGGCACTGGGGTTCTAACTGGGAAGCTCAGGATTGCATGTTTAATGTTTTACCAGGTAAGCTATTTTTCTCACCTACTAACACTTAACATTTTTATTCCTTTTTCTACTATACTAGTTTTTGGTAGTAATTTATGCACATTCAGTGAAGTACAGTGGATTATATTATACTTTTATGCACACAGATTATGAGACTTATAATTACCAAATGAGTAAAATTAAACAGAAACTAAGCAAGCTGTAAGATGTTTTAAGTTTTTAAAACAGAATTGCATGCTGAGAAAAAAAATTCAGTATGACATACTAGCTGCAGCTTCACAATAATTGAAAATTTCTGATAATAATAGGAGCTCATCAAATATACTCATAAACACACTGGAAATCATGAAACATAAGCAAGAAAAATATTGAATTCTCCTTAGATAATTACTCAACTATTACATAAGTATTTGCAGATAATACAATTTCAAAAATACATTATATATAAAAAGTAAGCATTGTTATATTCTTTAATTAATTTTAAGAGTTTTTTTTCACTTAGTATTCATTTCATTTACAAAATAGCTTTAAGCAAAGCGTTTTACTAGTTACTAAGGAAATGAATTAGAACAGTTAGACTATGTTATTTATCTTATGATCAATATTATATGTGTCAGTTACACACACTACAACACACACACACACACACACTGAAATAGTGTTAGCTCAAAGCACTGTAATAATACTGTAGGAACTCTCTTTGTTGTATCATGTAGTGCTAGGGATCAAGTCCACTGCCTCACACATACAATGTGAGAACTCAACTGCAGAGTCATCTTCCAATCTCTTATATTGCTTATTCTCAGTCTTTGTATATTCATAGATGGATATGGATTGTTTATTTTATATTTTTATTTTATTTTGCTCTGTTAGTCAATGGCCTTGTGCAGTATTCTTTCTCAAGATGCTCAGTTGCTATATAAACTGCTTCTAGTTATAGCATCAGGATGGGACAAGGACAATTCACTCAATCTCAGGTGGCACACAGAACTTTCTTCTTTTTTATAATTTATTTATAAAAATAAATTATAAAAATTTATAATTTATTATAAAATTATAATTAATTATCACATAAAACTCCCACACACTCCAAAACAACCATTTCATGTTTGTTCAAATATGGCATGACCTTATGTTAAAGTGTGGTTAATTTTCTTCAAGAAAATCTGTGTAATTATTATTGTATTAGTTCTCCCAAGATCACAGATATGAGTTGACTATTATTATTTTTTTAAAAAAATTTTATTGTCTTTATTTATTTATTGGATAGAGACAGCCAGAAATTGAGAGGGAAGGGGGTGATAGAGAGGAAGAGAGACAGAGGACACCTGCAGCTCTGCTTTACTACTTGTGAAGCTTTCCCCCCTGCAAGTGGGGACTGGGGGCTTGAACTTGGGTCCTTGCACATTGTAATATGTATGCTCAACCTGGTGTGCCACTGCCCCTGAGTTGACTATTATTTCTAGGGGGCTGGGTGGTGGCACACCTAGTTAAGTGCAAATAGTACTAAGCACAAGCATCAGGGTTTGAGCCCCTGATCCCCACCTGCAGGGGGGCATTTCCCAAGCAGTGAAGCAGGTCTGCAGGTGTCCATTTTTCTATCTCCCCTTACCCTCTCAATTTTTCTCTGCCCAATTCAATATAATGGAAAAAAAAAAAACAACCACCAGGAGCAGTGGATTTGTAGTGCTGGCACCAAGCCCCAGCGATAACCCTGGAGGGAAAGAAATATACAACTTAGTCTTATCTATCATCTATCTATCTATCTATCTATCTATCAATCATCTATCTATTTATCTATCTTCATCATCATCATCTATCTTCCTTTGCCCATTTTTTTCTGTTTCTGCTTTCTCTTCCATTCTAAGTCACACTTAACACTTCTGAGTATCCTTCCCTCACATTTTTTCCCCTCTTCTCTCTCTGGGTCCTGATTAAATTGCAGTTCAGAGCTCTCTGGTCACGGTCCATTAATATTTACCCTTCCGGTATTATGGACCAAAATTCTTTATGAGGTGCAAATCTGATTTCATCAGCTCACCTCCCTCCCTCCCTCTCTTTCTTTCTTTCTTTCTTTCTTTCTTTCTTTCTTTCTTTCTTTCTTTCTTTCTTTCTTTCCTTTTTCCTTTCTCGTTATAAAACATTTAATTTATTATTTTAGATATATTTTTGTTTTTTTCTGTATTTATTTATTGCATAGAAAAAAAAGAGAAATCAAGAGGGTAGGGGGTGCTAGAGAGGTAGAGAGAAAGAGAGACACTTAGATTACTCTTTTCACTGCTTGTGAAGTTATCTCCCTGCAGGTGGGGACCAGAGCCTTAAACCTGGATTCTTAGTCTTGGTAATGTGTGTACTTAACCAGGTATACCACTGTCTAGCCTCCAAATTACTTTTTTATTTACAGATGAAACAACTAAGGGATTTTTTCTTCTCTTAAACTGACCACACCTTTTCCCAGTCTACTATTGAACAGGTGAATTTCACCCCTCTTAGTGTCTCTGAAGGGGTGTGGAGATATTTAAAATTCTCTTTTAGGTAAGGCCTAGAAGTAGCTGATACTGACACTGGTTGAGTGATGTCAGCTCACTCAAAAAATAAGTACTGGATTGGAAAAATTGATTATAGGAACTGTTTTCTAAAGAATGTCTCCATCATAGTAAAATTTTTATCCTCACCATTCTCTTCTTCCTCTGTTTTTTCCAACATTGGCAGCTCTAGAAGTTCAGGGTGTGAAACATAGCATAACGATTACGCAAAAGATTTTTATACCTGAGACCCTGTAGTCACAGGTTCAATCTCCAGTACCTCCATAAGCCAGAGCTGAGCATTCCTCTGGCTAAAAGTTCAAAATCAAGCTGTGAGATGCAGGAAAACCTCTAACTTGGCTCAAGATGAAAGAAGCATGTGTAATGTAAGGTCCTCAGAGAAGGAAGGGAGATAGGTCAGAAGTTGAGGCTGCAGGCTTTTAAAACCCCAGAGAATGTTTTCAGTGAGTTACACACAATTGAATGATAGCGTGTCCCCTGTGTGTACTTGACACAGATTGAGAGAGATGTTAGGCATGGCAAATGCAAAACAAATAAACAGATATGTACATTAGCCAGAAAATAAACACTTGTGCCAAAGCCTTAAAAAAATAAAACTCAGAGGGTAGCTCATGGAAATCAGCTGGCAGACCCAGTGAAAATCAAGTAGGGAGCAATGTGCTATAATGAATCTAACACTTAGATTCCTGGAATTCAACTTTCACAGAAGTCTGTAGGAAAATAGCAATGAGTGAAGATAGCTGGATATCTAATGGTGAAGAAGAAAAATAAAAAAAGTGAGATTCACAACCAGTTGTCACTCTTAAGTAAACATTTATACACTGCCTGGCTTGTGTAAGAACTGTGTCAAGGCAATAGAATTGCTGAAATCACTTCCATCTCTAAGAAGTTCACAGACAAAAGTTGGATAAAGGCAAGAGACTGGCCCACTTAATAATGGCCCTTTTGGTCAGTAGCACACCATCATCTGGGACCCTAGTTCGAGAATCCTTGGACTCCCACATAAATATAATGGGCCCAGACCTCTACTGGATCCCTCTTTCCACCACCACTGGTCACTTACATCAGGAGCCCTCTTGTGGGCCCTCCCAGGACTTTGCCCTCACCATAAGAGACAGTAGGGATAGCTCCAGTCTCTGAAGGGAGATTGGGGTATCCTGCCCTGCCATTTGAGGAAGACTGGTTCTGAATTGAGTGCAGACTGCAATATTCCCATATGTGACCATGAGTTTTGAGCTCAGACCAATAGGGACTCAAAGGTTATACAGGCTCTGGTGCTAAATATATGTATGCCCATGACCAGGTGGATGGCAGTAAATAGTTAATTGTATCCACAGAATTTTTTTCAAGAATAGGAACTACAAACTACCCTAATCCAACTTTCTAGCCCCTTTCTCTACTCTGACACCATTTTCTCAGACAGTATTTTTATCCATTTTCAGGCTAGCTATCAAACTCAAGCAAAAATTATCATAATTGTGTGCCCTCAGGAACATGCCTAAAATGGACTTTCTAATTTTCTTTTACCCTAAAATCCCTAATCTCATCTGCTCTATTCTTACTTTTTGGTTCCTGCTCATTTATCATTTTGTCTCAATTTATATCCTGTCACCTTCCAGACACCAAGTTGTAGATGCTATGATTCCATCCTAACTTCTCTGGCAAGATGACCTCACCAGTGTGTCTTGACCAGTGTGACCTCTCCAGAGCTCTGGTCCCACTGGGGAAGTATAGAAACAGGCTAGGGGTATGGATCGACCTGCCAGTGCCCAAATACAGCAGAGGAGCAATTATAGAAGCCAGAATGCATACCTTCTGCACCCCCAAAACAACCTTAGTCAATACTCCCAGCAGAGAAGAAGTGATAGGAGGAAGAGGATGAGAGAGCTTTGAACTCCAGCTTCATTAGTACCCAGAGAGAGAAGAGGGAAAAGGGAGGGACATTTAGATGTAATAAGGGTTATGTGTGGCTTGGAGGGGAAGAGAGGATTGGATCAGGGAGAAAAATGAGGCAATTATGTATGTGTAGACAGATAGTTGTAGAGATGATGGCTGGCCCATGTGACAGCTTGCAGTGGGGCAACTGAAGATTCAGAACCCTGGTGATGGGATGGAGTGGATTTATACCCCTATTGACATGTAATTTTGTAAATCAATATTAAATCACTAGTAAAATTTTAAAAAGAAAATAAATCTAGAGCTGATGGAGTGTAAAATAAAGTTATCATCAATAAAAAAAAATGAAGTTCATAGTCAGTAGATACCTTACACTGTGTACCCTACTTTTGGGGGGTGCTTTGTCTGACCAATGGACATTAGCTCCCACCCTGAGCCTCAGGATTCCCTGGTTATCAGTTAAAACATTTTTTTTGGTAGAGAGACGATGAGAGGGTAGGGAGAGACAGAGAAGAAGAGACACTTGCAGCACTATTTCATCACTCATGAAGCTACCTCCTTGCAGGTTGGGACTACAGGCTTAAACATAGGTCCTTACATCACTGTGTTTGTTGTCTGTTGGGTATCCTGACATTCTCACTCCAAAAGAGTATTTTTTTGGGGACCCAAACTTATTAGAGATGCAAAAAAAAAAAAACCAAAAAAAAAAAAAACCAGACAAATTGCAAAGTATGAAATGAAAGACCCTTTTTCTTCCCCTATACTGATTCCATTCTCAGAGGTGCTGCTGATCATATCTTAACATTTGTACCAACAGATTTATACCAACAGGCTTTGAAAAAAATCATAGAATCAGGACATGCTTAAGGAAAGCACTAATATCATTTCAATGACGCCAATAGCCTAGATTCTTCTGTTTAGTATTCTTTTGCTTCTCTAATTTCATACCAGTTAGACCAGGGTCAGCCTAGACCCTGGCAATGGCCAGAACTGGACTAACGTGTCTCTCTCTTGGATATGTATAGAGCCTCTTCAGCTTCAGAGCACCAAAGATGACTTTTTCCAGCACATTGCACCCACTTTATCATTAGTTTTTAAAATAAAACTTATCAGTGTTGTTATAAATCAGTGAACATGGTTCATGATAGCAACAATGCCCTTGAAATCTGTTAATCCTGACATCAAAGAAAGGTATGCCTGAGGCCTTGCTGTCCTTGGCTTCACCTTGGTCTATTAACTAACAAATCAGTGATTAGCTGTGGGTAATGACCAATTTTCAAGAGATGATTGCTTAAATACTGCCCACCTTGAAAAGAGAATTATTACTCAACCGGGAACTGCACCCTACATCAGCAGAGCTAATGATCTTATCTCACTCAGGTGTCCCCCACCCCCAGTTTCCCCCTCCCCTACTCCCTTCTACCCCCTGGCCTCATATGCTTTCCTTCACCTAAGAGATGTGTGGAGATCACATGGTTTCATAACTGATCCTCTCTTGGCCTTGGTGACTCGAGTCCAGGAATAGTTCCATATTTAATATTTATTCACCAGGCAGCAGTGGATGAAGACAGATGGTAATGAAATCAGTCATGCTGAAAGTGACCACAGTGATAATAGATTCTTTATGATGTCCAGGAATATCGGACTCCCAGTCTCTGCTTCCATGCATGTTGGCGCCAAGTCTGTCGTCTTAAGGGCTGAGTGTGCTTGTCATCCTCCTGACCTCTCTTTGGTCCAGAGAAGGCAGGCTATGCCAAAGGCATCAATCTGTCTTTCTCCTCATATAAATGCTTTAAACACCTATAGTTGCAAGTGACTCACCAGCAGAGATTTTTCTGGACCAGCAAAATGAGAATATTTCTGAAAGGGGTCCTTTGGAACTAGTGGGTTCTGGCACTAGGGTTTAGGCTGGCCTTGTTTTCTGCTGTGCTTAGCCTGCCTGTAACTGGCTCTTTTGTACATGTGGGTCACCCAACTGAGATAGAAGGGGATTTCAGGAAGTGTTAAGGGGGGTTCTCACTGCAAACTCTAGTGTACTTCTGCTTTCAGGTATATATTTTGTAGTAGTTTACGGATACGTGTGAACATATGCTCGCTCTCACAGAGACTGGTGTATATCTAGGTTTTGGGACTTTGTTAGAAAGTGAACCACCTGAGATGGAATTAGAGTATACTATGAAAGGAAAGGTCTCACCCGAGTAATGAAGCTGAAGGGTTGTCATTCCACACGTCAAGTCTCTGGACACAGTCTGAAGTGAAGCATGTTGAGGTGGCAATCGTGTTGGTTAGGTTGTGATCGGCAGGTGCAATATTATTTGATATGGATTGGGAGAGGCATATGGGAAAGTGGGCCCTATCCAAGGGTTCCAGGACTGGGGGAAGTAGAGGCTCTATAGTGGAGATGTGAGGTTCCTGCCATCTTAGGGTTCAAAAAGACAATCGATAGTTAATGTTATCATCACATTATTTGTTAATTGGGTTAACTTTGAAAAGTCCTTTTGTTAGGGTTTGCTGTATAGTACCCAGTATCTTGTATATAGCTGTGCTATTGGTTGCTTCTGATCTACTTGGTCTAGGCTTTTGAGAGAGTCTGCATATCAATTACACAGCCTATATATTGAAAAGATTGAGTTTGTGTTTTGAAAAACTTCGAGACATACAATTAATTTTCCCTCTCTCGTATTAATTAACTAGTGATTTATATGACTACATTTTACTAGGAGTGTACATAGACACCATTCCCACCACCAAAAGACTGTGACCCATCCCTCCCACCCACTCCCACCCCCCCACTGTCCCAGGAAGCTGCATGTCTACCCCTCATCACAGGGTTTTTACTTTGATGCCCTACTTACAATTTGGTCAGGTCCTGCTTTTAGTTTCCCTTTCAGATCTTCTTCCTCAACTTCTGTTGATGAGTGGGATCATCCCATACTCATCTTTATCTTTCTGACTTAGCTCACTTAACATAATTCCTTCTAGCTCTGTCCAAGATGGGTCAGAGAAAGTGGGTTCATTGTTTTTGATAGCTGCATAGTATTCCATTGTGTATATATAGCACAGCTTTCTCAGCCACTCATCTGTTGTTGGGCACCTGGGTTGCTTCCAGATTTTAGCTATTATTCCAAGCTTTGGGTCCATGATTGCTCAACAATTTGTTTGGCTTTGTATGTTAACTCTCTTTTCAGTCACCAGGTTCCATATGTCATCAGGATGCTGGCCAGGCTTCCCTAGACTGAAGACCCCACCAATGTGTCCTGGAGCTCTGCTTCCCCAGAGACCCACCCTACTAGGGAAAGAGAGAGGCAGACTGGGAGTATGGACCGACCAGTTAATGCCCATGTTTAGCGGGGAAGCAATTACAGAAGCCAGACCTTCTACCTTCTACAACCCACAATGACCCTGGGTCCATGTTCCCAGAGGAATAGAGAATGGGAAAGCTATCAGGGGAGGGGGTGGGATATGGAGATTGGGTGGTGGGAATTGTGTGGAATTGTACCCCTCCTACCCTATGGTTTTGTTAATTAATCCTTTCTTAAATAAAAATAAATAAAATTAAATAAAATTAAAAAAAGAAGAAGGGGATTTCAGAATCCCTTCTTTACAACCTCACTTTCATAGCCTTGAGTGGAGATGAGGGTGGTGGTAGTGGTTACAGGGTGGGGTAGGGAAGGGGAACAGAGGGAAACTAGAGATAGGTAAAATGAAGTCACAGTGGCAAACAGTGTTCCTGTCAAATGAGTCAGCTCAGATTGCTGATTGCATTGAAGACAACAATATCCCGGGTCAGGCTGAATTTTTTTTTCTTTAGCAATCTGGCAGCTTTTTTTTTTTTTTAAAGGTAAATCATTCTGACATTATTTTCTATTTAAAGCATTAATCATGTTGAATTCCTTTGTTATTTCAGGGTCTGGATCAAATGTAATTCTATAGGAATTCCATTTAATCTAGTATTAATTAATCTCTGTTTTATGGTGCCAGAAACCTTTTTTTGCATTTGTTTACCTGTATGTCAGTTATTAGCTTTGTTAGTTCCTCACTGACGTGATGTAACTGTTATTTTCCTTTATCTCATTCTCTCTCTCTTTCCCTCAGCATCAGTCCTGGAAATCATTTTCTTTGGGTAGGAATTAGGGCACCTCACATATTAAGGAGGACTTTGTTACACAAAATTACTTTGAGAGATGAGAGGGCTTAAACAGCCTCGGTTTCCTTATTTGTAAAAGGGACAATTAAAATGATCCTCACTTCCCTAAACTGTTGTGAAAACTAAACAGCAATCATCTCTCTCTCCCTAGTGATGACTAAGACTGCCCAGGGTGGGCCTAGCCCTAAGCTTCTGTAATGAGATGATCCTTACTCAGTGGCCCTGCAGGAGTCCCTGTTCCAGGACCTGTGGTACCAGGGTGAATTCTTGCTATTGCCACCCCCACTGGAAGATCTGGAGTGTCTTCACTGGATCCATGGGTTACTGAATGCAAGAAACATCTGCCAGCCTCTTGACTCTTCCTAGAAAATGCCGGCACAACAAAAGAAGGGTCGGAGGCTGAGTGTCTTAGCTTTTTGGCAGTAAATAATGAATGTTACACCAGCTGCCGGCAGACTCTGAAACCTTCTGTTTTGAGATGCAGAAGGAGAGTGAAAAAATTATATATGCACTTATCTAGTCCATCATCTTTAAATAGCTCCCTTCAGATTTTTTTCAAGGTAACTCTATCCTCTTTCCTGGATGGCTTTCTGCATCCGGCAGGGGGATAGGCCCTAGATTTTGACCTGGTATAAAAAACAGTATATTTTTATGACCTGGTAACAGTCACATTTCTACTCCATAAAATATTAAAGCAGGCATGACAGTGCCTTTAAGATCTTTGAGGCAGGTGTTACCAGAATGCGCCCCCTTTATTATTTATTTATTTGTCTTTTCAGTAGCTTAAATCTTAAATGCTTTTCAGGCCAAATAATTAAATTCCATTATGGAAAGTGAGGATTGTTGGCAAAATGTGTTCACTCTGTGGCTATTAGGCTCTTTAACCCTCAGGGGAGTTCCATGGAGGGGCATAAAAAAATCTGACTTGAGTTTCAGTATTAGAGATGCAGTATGGTGTGCACTGAACCCAAATGAGTGATGATAGATGGATGCTACATGAGAAGGGAAATGGGGTGGGGACTATCTGAGATCCTGCTCTTACAGCCAGTATCCTGTCTTTGTATATTCCATACATGGAGAATAGCTTTTACATTTTGAAATTGTTAGGGGGAAAATATCAGAGGGAGAATAATATTTTTGTGACATGGGGATATTATGTAAAATTAAGTTTTCATTATATCTATATCTATATCAACACAGCTGTTTATTTCCATATCATCCAAGGCTGCTTTTGCACTGCTACAAGTTGAGTCACTTTGACAGAGACCATGTGGTGGCAAAGCTGAAAATACTATGTGGTTGATTGTAGGAAAAGGTTGCCAACAACTCTTTTCCTATGGAAATTTGGGCTTGAGATCTGGAAGGGGCAATATTGGAACAAGCAGAGTTCAAAGCCCTTTATGTTGCAGATGCTTTGGGAAATTGAGATTGATCACCTTGATTATTTCCTGAAGTGGACAGATAGATTAGAGGAAAAAGGGTCATTTTTTTTCTGGGTGTGTGTGTGTCTCATAGCATTTCCCAAAGTGCCACTTTCAGAATTGCAAGCTAGGTGACATCCCTTATCTCCCTCTCCAGGACTTCCTTCTCTCTTCAACTCACTATCTCTACTATCTCTAATCATGTCTAAGCCCTCTCTCTCTCTCTTTGGGCCTTCGAGAAGAATTTCTTTGCCCTTCTGTTGACATGTTTGTCCAGTGACAGTTCAGCCTTCACATAATAGCTATAACCATCCTTTAAAACCTGGAACCCAATTATATAACCTTCCTTAGGTGTCTTCATGGATAAACCCTATATATATTTTTTTTTCGCCTCCAGGGTTATCGCTGGGTCTCCTCGGTGCCTGCACTACCAATCTCCTGCTCCTGGTAGTCATCCCCCCATTTTTGTTATTGTTATTATTGTTGTTGGATAGGACAGAGAGGAATTGAGAGAGGAAGGGAAGATACATAGGGGGAGAGAAAGATAGACACCTGCAGTCCTGCTTCACCACTTGTCAAGCTACGCCTCTGCAGGTGGGGAGTGGGGGGGGGGCTTGAACAAGTCAGGGTTTTGTTGGGAAACCAAAGGGACTTGAGCTACATGAGAATTTGCTGAAAATCAGGCCTTGACTTAGCTTCCCCTTCTCCCCAGGTCCTCCTTCTCCCACTTGCTGACAAATAATCCTCCTGGGTGTGCTTCCGAGGAACTCCACTGGACACAAAGAAGTTTCCGAGTCTTAGAAAGGTTTGTACTTTTTCATTATGAAGGATGACTACAATGGGAGTGCTGTAAGCAAGTAAAATAAGTGTTCACACTTCCTTGGGGTGTGTGAGTGGTGTGAGTAGAACAGGAGGGCTTTAAAGGGCCCTGAAAGTTGAACCATGCTGCTGACTTTCATTTTGACTTGTTCAGCTGACTCTTAGTAAAGGAAGGTAAAGAGGAAGCTAGAAATGCCCCTATTTGGGCAGTGAATGTGAAAATAAAGGAAGCATATATTTGGTTTTATGGCCCAGAGCAGGGGTCCTGGAGGGAGAAAGGATGATTGTGCACTGAGGAAGTCCTGTCTCAAGGCCCATTTTGGGAGATGTGCTAAGTTCCTCTGTAGCTATCACCAACATGCCACCATTTCTTTTTATATTGCACATGCTGGCAGCTTATTTAAAATTATGATGCTCCAAATGATGCAGGCTTTGTCCTCTACCAGATGGTTCAATTAGTCAAGATTCTGAAAAAGCCAACTGGAGCATTTTTTTTAGCCCCATCTATTCAAGTCAGCCAACCCTTCAGCTGGGTGAGAATCCTGAGAGCAACAGATTTACCCAGCCCCAAAGGCATCAGGGTTATTACTTTTTGATGGGCTGCTGGAGGGGCAGAGGAGGCTGCCAATGTGTTGTATTTATTGGGCATTGCCAATACCAGAAGATAATGGAGAGTATAGCTTTCTTTCTGTTGGCCTCTGTGGAATGAATAACATATTAAGGAGCTACAATGGAAGAATTCATTTCCTCTTCTCTTGCCACAATGCTCTCTAAGTCCCTGAAATCATGCTAATTTCAGTTCCTTAGTTTCTTGGTGCTACCTGGATGCTTTTATTTGGATGATACATGGAATTAGTTCCACACTATCTTTCTGTGCAATTAGCATATTAATGTGGCAGATTGATAGTGCTAGAAGGATGAATGCTTGAACACACAGGCTGCTTTCTTCTAAGGGATCAAATTAGCAGCTCCTTTTTTTTTTTTTTTTTTGAGTGAACCTCAGCATCTTGGCACCAAGTCACAGGATTTAAATGTGAAAGCACCATCTAGTTCAACTTCCTTACCTAACCTGGGGGGAAACAAGAGCTTAAATAGATGACATGGGATGTATCAAGGGAAGCTTGTTGGACCTACAAACTAGAGACTGATTGAATGCAACTGTTTTCAATTACAACTTCAAGGAGGCTAGTTGGTCATGTTGAGAAAAATAAATCATTTGTGTTGTCTATTTAATGAACCCAGATTCAAATCTTGACTTCACAAGTGGATGTTACTAGGTGAAAATACATGAACTCTCTGAGGGTTTTTAAAAATCACTTTTATTGGGAATTAATGGTTTGCAGTGCAGTTGTTGACACATGGATACGATATCTCATCTCTCCATGAATAACTCTCTGGATTTAACTTCTTTCCATTCAAAATCAAGATTAGGTATAACTTCTTGGCATGAGAATTAAATTGAAAAAAAAATCTTTAGAAAGTGTTTGCATAGAATTGACATTACAAGCAAGGGCTGCACAAATGCACACACTGCCTTTCTTTCCCCAAAAGCAGAGAGCTCATTACTGGCAAATCTCCTTTTATTCATCAGGCTACTGGTTTGGTATTTCTTCTACCCCATTTCATCTTCATTCATTTCATGACTTTTATCTAGATTGAACAATTTTCTTCTTATGACTGCATTGATAAATAACTTAGCTGTAAATTTTAGAAAATTAAGAACTATAAGAAGGAAATTAAAAAGAAGACTTAGGAAATTGAATGGGTTATTCCAAATGCAGAGTATAAAAAAAGGTTAATAATAGGTGGACTGATATTGACTTATTAATGTGTTCAGTAAATACTTATTGAGCACTTACAACGTTTGAGGTGCCGGAGAAAATCAGAGGTGAACCAGGTAGATGTGACCTCTGTTCTCACTCAGTAGTCAAGGAGGATTTGATCTTTTATTCCAGTTACTAGATCCAAACTGACTCTAATGCTTTTTGAGTCTATAATGATATAGCTAAATCAATATTGAATAAAAGGAAACCCTAACAGACATGCCTGTGATCAGAATAAAGGACTTATAAGAAATGACAAAAGCTGAAAATGTGACTTGGAACAAACTAGACATGAGTAGGAAGAAGGACAGGGGGGAGAAGGAAGAAGGGGGGAGGGGATATTCCCAACCTTTGAGGTTGATGTGAAAGAAGACCAAATTGTTTTTATGCCTCAACCTAGGTAGTATCATCAGAGAGTGCTTACTAAGCATAAGATGTTGTGTTGGGTGCTTTAAATACACAACCTCATTTAATCTTCATGTGATAGGATGTCAGGTTTTAGTAGCATCCTAATTTTTGTAGCTGTGAGAATTGGAGTGCTAAGAGAGGTTTGAGAAAGTGACTCAAGGTTAGACTCAGAGTTCAGATTTAGATAGTCTAACTCTGGATGCCAGGGTAATAAATAAGATCTTGGTCAAGCTTGGGGTGAGACACATCTGGAAGATCCACTGCACAGTTTACAACCTTGCACACTTTAGCAACTTTCAGATAGCTCTGCTGTCTAGTTTCCTTGTCTATAAAGTGTGCTCTGGGCTGTGCAGGAAATCGGATGCCTCCACCCTGCCAATCCTCTCCTCTCCTCTCCTCTCCTCTCCTCTCCTCTCCTCTCCTCTCCTCTCCTCTCCTCTCCTCTCCTCTCCTCTCCTCTCCTCTTCTTTCTCTTTCTCTTCCCCCCTCCCCTCCCCTTCCCTCCCCTCCCCTCTCCTCCCCCTCTCCTCCCTTCCTCTCCTCTATCCTCACCTCTCCTCATACCTTACCTTACCTTACCTTACCTTACCCTTCCCTCCCCCATCCTCTCCTCTCTTCTCTTTTCTTCTTTCTCTTCTCCACTGAAAGCCCTGTGCCCTCAGAAATATATCCATTCCAAATAGACCACCTTCATGAAGGTTCTATTCCATCCTGCAGAATATTTGAGCAGAATACTAATAGATTTTTTAAAGCAAGAAGCAGCTCAGGAGGCAAACACATTTCTACTGGTGTCCTATCCTAAGCCACTGTCAGCTTTTGTGGGTTGAAAGACTTCAGTGAAAGTCTCCCTGATAAAATCCATGAGAAAAGTGGAGGAGTTAGGGTAGAAGTCAGGAAATAGAATATTTGGCAAGCCAGACTTTGAAAGCTTTGAATCTGCAAATCTCCATTTCCTAGCCTATAGAGGAACATACAGTGCATGGGAAAAGAGGGGGTAGGAGTGGGGAGGGGGAGAGTTCAAGAGGAAACCTTTGTCATCACTAGGCATAATGTTCCCCCTCCCCCCTTTTATAGAAAGTGTATCTTGATGGATTTTAATCTGACTTTGCCATTGACCCACTCTGTGATGTTGGGAAAACTGTGTCATTTCTTAAATCCCTAATCATTGCACTAATAAATGAAAAATGATCTTATCATTCCTGACCTCTTGTAATGTGCTGCTATAAGGACTGAATATGAAATTGTGCCTGACATGAGGAAACACTCAATAATTGTTAATTATGCTCTTAGGGTAGATCTTTCAGATTTTGAAAATAAATACACAGGATGTCCAATTAAATCTGCATGTCAGATAAACAATAAATATTTCTCAGCACACACAAACACAAATCATCCATACAGGGAGTCGGGCAGTAGCACAGCGGGTTAAGCACAGGTGGTACAAAGCACAAGGACTGGAGTAGGGATCCTGGTTCAAGCCCCCGGCTCCCCACCTGCAGGGAAGTCGCTCCACAGGTGGTGAAGCAGGTCTGCAGGTGTCTGTCTTTCTCTCCCCCTCTCTATCTTCCCCTCCTCTCTCCATTTCTGTCTGTCCTATCCAACAATGATGACATCAATAACAATGACTAACAATAAAAATTTTTTTATAAAAAATCATCCATACAAAGATTAATGAAACAAAGAACTGGTTCTTCAAAAAAGGCAAACAAAACTGACAAATCTCTAGCTAGACTCACAAAAAATAATACAAATGTATTCACTGTCTCTCTGAAATTCAGTGTTAACTGTCCTTCATTTTGCCTGGCACCTCTATATTAGAATTATGAAACATCTTTAGGTCTTTCCTGGATTTTCTGGGATGCAGGATTTTAATGCAAATTACACAGTAGATATAGCTTGTCATGACATGGAGCACCACAAATGCGAGTGCTGTATGCTACTGCTAAGCTAACTCTTTCACCTTAAAAGTCATTTTATCAAAGTAGTAGTATGGCTACCCTTAAAAATACACCGATTGGTGGGGGTGGAGCCAAGATGGCAGCTTGAAGATCCCACCTGGCATATGCTCTGCAAAGAGGCTGCTTTAAACCTGGGAATTTAGGGGTGAGGGCAGGATTACCACATCAGTGGTGGAGGAAGTATGGAGGAGAGTTCAAAGTGGAGCCAATGCAGAGTCATATAATTCACTCTTAGGCTGGCAAATGAAGGCTGAAAAGGAGAATGGAGAAAAAGAGGGTGAGTTTTACTGTTCACTCTTCATGGCAACCCCCATGCCTGCCAGACCAACCCCCAGGCCAGAGGAGTAAGGGAACCAGCTACAGACAAGGAGGTCCTCCTGTGGGGTTAATCTCATTAGGAAGATTCCAAGCTTAGTGAGGAGTCATCCAAAGAAGGAGGGAACTTTTCCCAAGTCAAGTTTTTTTTTTTTAATTTATAAAATAAAAAATACTGACAAGACCATAGGATAAGAGGGGTACAACTCCACACAATTTCCACCACTGGAGTTCCATATCCCATCTCCTCCCTTGAAAGCTTTCCTATTCTTTATCCCTCTGGGAGCATGGACCCAGAGTCATTATGGGGTGCAGAAGGTGGAAGGTCTGGCTTCTGTAATTGCTTCTCTGCTGAACACGGGCATTGACAGGTCAGTCCATAATCCCAGCCTGTCCCTATCTTTCCCTAGTGGGGGTAGGGTTCTGGAGAGGTTAGGGACCAGGGTGCACTGGTAAGGTTCTCTGTTCAAGGAAGTCAGGTTGGCATCATGGTAACATCAACAACTTGGTGGCTGAAAAAGTATTAAGATATAAAGAAGAACAAATTGTTTAATATTCAGGAACTTCACTTAACACCTTCCTCATATCAAAGCTCTTGATCTTCTGTATTAGTTACAAGTAATATTTCAGTGGATAGATTACAAAATGGAAATTAATTTGAGGTGCTCTAAAAGTTTCAGGTATGATGTTGTCTGGGGTGGAACTAGGGAAAAGCCAGGTAATCATTTGTACAAAGGGAAGCAGATTTCAGTTATGCTAATTCCTCAAATCTAGAAAGTTATAAAAATAATAATAAAGGAGTCCTGGCATTGTAAAAATAAAACAAAGCAACCAACAGTCTTTCTTATTTTAATCAATATATATGACCAATACTACTCTCTCACTGTGAACTCTGAAAGAGTTCCCACTTTTAACAGTGATGATAACTAGGTTACTCCTCAGCTTTCAGCCTGTGCTACTATAATCTTCTTTGTGAGGCTGGAGCTGAGACCCTGTAAATCCGATTTAAAGTTAACAGTGGCCTTAAATTGTTTATACATTTCTAAAAATGGCTATTTATTTTAAATATTAAATCACCTAGTCTTAGACCAGGGAGACCAGGAACAGTTAACTGGTTGTGTCACTATATAAGATACAGATATATGTAACACGTCCACTCTTTTTTTTTTGTTTTATTTTCTTTATTTATTGGATAGAGACAGTCAGAAATCGAGAGGGTAGGGGGAAGGGGGTGATATAGAGGGAGAGAGAAAGAGAGATAGCTGCAGCCCTGCTTCACCACTCGCAAAGCTTTCCCCCTGCAGGTGGGGACTGGGGACCTGGGTCCTTGTGCATTGTAACGTGTCTGTTCAACAAGGTATGCCACCACCTGGCCCCAAGATACAGCTATATGTAAATAGCTCTCCACACCCATAACACCAACCTGTTATGCTACCAACACCAACCTGTTATGCTACCATAACACCAACCTGGCTTAACTTGACAGATGACCTCATCAGTGTACCCTGGAATCCCACCTCTCCAGACCCCTGTCCTACTAGGGAAAGACAGATACAGGTTGGGGGTATGGATAGACCTGCCAACACCCATGTCCAGTGGGGAAGCAATTACAGAAGCCAGACCTTCCACCTTTTGCCCCCCATAATGACCCTGGGTCGATGCTCCCAGAGGGATAAAAAATAGGAAAGCTTCCAATGGAGGGTATGGGATATGGAACTCTGGTGGTGGGAATTGTGTGGATGTGTACTCCTCTTATCCTATGGTCTTATTGATCATTATTATATAAATAAAAAATTTAAAAAATACACATATCCACAGGAACACTATGTTTTGTATATATTTTCAGGAATTTCTTGGACTCTTTTAGGCTTACCTTTAAATTTATGGTTAACAGTATTTGCTTGGAAAAATCACTCAGGCTTCAGGGAACCTTCATTATGCTTCTTTTTGAAAAAGTTATAAGAATCTTTTGAGGAGACTAAGGGAAATATATGGTGAGGGAACCTTGGCCTTCTAGTCAGTCTCAAAAGAGTTTTTAGTAGACTGGTCAATAGTCAATGAAAATTAGCGCATACATCTATGTAGCACAAAAATGAGTAGGCTTTGTATTGAAATATATCCATTTATTTCATTCAATCTTTTTTCTTTTATGTTCACTTTGAAGTCACTGTTTTGATGGTCTGTATTGATGGAGTTGACTGAGTTCTGTTATTTACTATTTTATCACATAAAGAAGTGAGATAGGTCATAGATTCATTAGAACCCAAGAGATATAAAGAATATGTAAAAAAGGCATCTATTTACCTAACTTTGTCCTATTAATTTGTAGTATTTATTTGATTTTTGCTCTTTTAGAAGTGCCATGAAATAAACACATAAAAGGCTGAATATTAATAAAGGAGGGCAGTCTGAAGAGTGATAATAAGCAACCACATTACCCACTGATCATCCTAAGAATTTGACTAACCAGTCACTAGAAAGAAGACCCCTTGTGCCATTCAATGTCAGTGTTTTACAGTGTTCTGTTGAATACATGAGTTTCAACCTATTTATTAATGAGATTATATTTATAGACACTTATGATGTTCCAGATATCTTTAAAAAATTTCCTGTTGCACACAGGCTATCAGATTTCTCACACATGCCAAATCCAGTACACAGGTAGAAGTTTTTCTGTAGTGTGTTCATTTAGTGTCAGAATCATTAGGTTGGTGAATAGCTATTTTTTTTATTATCTTTAGTTATTGGATAGAGACAGCCAGAAGTTGAGAGGGAAGGGGAGATGGAGAGGGAGAGAGACAAAGAGGCACCTGCAGCCCTGCTTCACCTCTCTTGAAGCTTTCCACCTGCAGGTGGGGACCAGAGGCTCGAATCTGGGTCCTTCTGTATTGTAACATGTGCATTCAACTAAGTGTACCACCACCTGGCCCTGCATAGCTATGTTTTTTTTTTTTTTTGCATAGCTATGTTTTTAACTCTCTGATGATTTTTCAGATGTCATAGAAGTTCTAGTCCTACCCGATGTGTGTTGTTACTCGGCATCTCCCTTAACACATAGTATTACCAGTCTTGTTCCTGTGTTACCTACTGGGAATCTGTGAAATAGTATTTCATTGAGCTTAAAACATTTTTCTTATTACTTATAAGGCTTAACATCTTTTATGTCCATTGGTACTCTGGCTCCTGTTGTGTGAAATTATCAAGTCTTATGTGAGTTTTTCTTTCTTAGATTTGTTGTGTCCATATGTTGCAAATGCCTTTTTTAAGTGTGTAATTTTTCTTGCGATTTTCCAGAGTCTGTAATTTGCTGTGATTATCATATTTATAATGTTTTGTTCTATACTTGTTTTTCTGGTAGACCAGGGACTGGTTGTTTCTGTCCCCAACACTAGTGCAGCACCTGACCAACACAGTAGGTGTTCAATCAGTATACCTATGTTTTCACCTAACACAGAGTTACTGTTTTTGCTGCTATTTTTGAATTGCTTTTCACAGAGAAAGGCAGAGTGCTTAGGTGGTTAAGAGTATGGGCTCTGGACTGTGACTGCCACTTACTAGCTTTACAACCAGTGGGCAAATTAACTTTTCTGTGTTGAAGGATCTGTACAGATACTCCATCTCTAAAGTATTCTCAATCTGTTGGATTGTTGAGTTAACAGATACAGGAAACTTTAAGCAGTGACTGATACGTAACTGACAAATGTTGGCTTCTGCCATCATTTTTCTATTGAATGAAAACCCAGGAGAATGTTTCTGATGGTATGTTTGGAAGTCAGAAGAGTGTTGGCTTTTTCTCCGTGACAAATGGTAACCTTTGAAATTTCAGAGACAGATGGGTATTGAATAGAGGAAGGGCTGAGTTGGTGACACCTTAGGCCTGGGGTGCCCCCACAGAAATTTTATAAACAGCATGGTCAACTGTGGATTTTCTGTGACTAGCAGAAGTATCCTCCCTAATCAGAGATTACAAGGAACAGTTATATGGTTACTGCAAAATAAAAAAAAATCTAAATCAGGATGTCGTTAAAAACACATTTATACATTTTGTTTTTACTTAAGACACATAAACTAAGTGTGCATTTACTCAGCATTTGATGTCTGGCCAAAGCCTTTGTTTTCTGGCCAAGTGTCTGCTATTGTAGTTTCTTGCTTCTATTGCACCAGGCGATACATAATGCATCATCTGTGAATCCTAGTTTTTATGTTTTAAAATTGGATCCTCAATTTATAAAGAAATTTGAGAAATAAATTTAGTACTGTCCTTAAAGAGATGTACTATTACCCTTGCCTTTTACAAGTGACTTTTTTTTTTTTTTTGGTTAAAGCTTGAATCTGACAGTCATTTATCCTACAAAGCATTTAACATAGTTTTGAGAAATGAGAGCTGTAGTCTTCTGCCTATATTTTGTCTGTTTATATTAAATTAAATCACATTACTATAATAACAGTGCAATTGCCCTCAAACAAAGTTGGGTATGGCTAGAGTTTGGATTTCAGTTACAAGTTATTTGAAGGGTTTATCCAAGGGAACAGTTTGGTAAATGTCACTTCATGAAACGTCAGTTGTAGCTCACTGGAGGCCTTATGCTGTCTTTCTTCTGAAATATTCTGAGATGTACTCACTCTACACTCCAAGATCTCTGTGAGTGGATTCTTTGGGAATCTGAGGAGGGTTCAGCTTCACATCTGGGTTTCTTCAGGGGAAAGCAAAGATGAGTCCTGTGTGCAGAAGTCAGGGAAAAGGGTACAACTAAGTTCCAGCAAAGTAAGAATTCTGGGGAGTTGTAGGATTCCCTTTCCACTCCCTTTGCCTCCAGTACAGAAATAGGATTTTTGAAGCATGTCTATGTAGATTTCAAGGGTCCAAGAAGACCCAGATGCCATAAAAAGATGCATTTAAGATATGAATCTCAAAGGAAATTCTCCAATGGATTTTCTTTTAAAAATAATTTTATTTGGGGCCAGATGGTGGTGCATCTGATTGAGTGCACATGTTACAATGGACAAAGACCCAGGTTCTAATGCCTAATCTCCTCCACTTGTGTGACTTGTGTGTGAGTGTGTGTGTGTGTGTGTGTGTGTGTGTGTGTGTGTAAGCTTCACAAGTGGTACAGTACTGTAGGTATCTCTCTCTCTCTCCCTCTCTCTCTTCCCCTCTTTTCTAAATTTCTCACTGTCGTATCAAATAAAAATTATTTAATAATAAGGGAGATAGGTGGACCAGAGCATCACTTGGGTACATGCAGTGCTTGAGACCTCATGTTTGAGAGTCTAACGTTTTATCCACTATGCAACTTCCCAGGCTGCCTTGTTGTTTCCCTAACTCCTCTTCCTCCTCCTCTTTTCCCTTCTCCTTCTGTAAAATATTTACTTAGGTTTGGGTCAGAGATAACATATATAAAGGCACACCTATATCATAGCTTCATCACTTGTAGAACATCCTGCTTTCAGGTGCGGACTGGGGTCCTTACACATGGCTATGTGTGTGTTTAATCAGGTGTGCCACCACCTAGCCCCTTTCTTTGTTGTTGTTGTTGTTGTTGTTATTATTATTATTATTACTACTACTACTACTACTACTACTCAGAGTTATCGCTGGGGCTTGGTGACAGCACTACATTCTGTGGTCATGAGTAGGAACATGCCAAGCTGCCCCAATTTCAGAACCCATCTTCCTCAGGTGGAAGATAGTTTATGTTGTCCATCCTCCCTTCGGAGGATGGAACATTCTCTACCATTGTTGATCCATGTTGAGAGCAAGGTCCTATGGGGTCCAAAGAGAAGTCTGTTGTGTTCTTCCTGATAGAGATGACCAGTAACAATGGAGAGAGGGGCTTATTCTAGGTCTAGGCCCATCTTGTCTGTTTGGAAATCTCAGAACTCCCTGTTTCAAGTCAGAGACTTTGTCTCCACAGATCTAGCATGCGGCATAATATCTTTTTAAGGAAGTGCATTCCTGTCATATTTATGTAGCACCTCAACATCAATGGAGCCATAATTCCAGGCTTCTTCATTCCTCACCAAATCTCAGTTCTTGAGGTTGGCCTAGTGCTTACTGGCTGGTTTGAAAAATCTGGTGAAAATGCACATTTAGTTAAAGTGGTATGTGGGAAATATTCATCTACCCATAATACAAATGAATTTTCCAGATTAGTGACTATGTAAGATCCATGTCCCCAAGGAAGGAAATGAGAGAAAATGCTGGGCAGGGCAGGGCAGGGCAGGGCAGGGCAGGGCAGGGCAGGGAAGTTTTTAACTAGGTGATGTGTTGCTGAAGGTTTAAGTCCCCATAGCTGACTGTGAAGCTCTGGGCATTAAAAGGGCAAAGTGAAGAAGGAAGTGTGGGGGTGGTGGTGGTGGTGGGTGTCATTAAAAAAAACATATATATATATATATATATAGATAGATAGATAGATAGATAGATATATAGATATGAATGCTGGTGAGCAGAACAGAATCTTAGTACTCTTCACAGTTTTTCTTAGTGGCTCTGGTCCTTATTATTTGGGTATATTGACTGACATACTTGGGTTCTGTCTGCCTTACGCTCAACTCCTTGTTTTCGGAACATTCTTTTCATACATGTGTTAGGTTACCTACTCCTTGGCTTGGGGAAACACTTGATTCTCCTCTAAGGACAATAAGGGACAAATAAATATTTTGGATCTTACAGAAGCTTGTCCTGTGTCCACTTTTTTTTTTAAATGTATGAAAGCTCTGTGGATAAAATTACTAGGCAGAGGTCTGTTTAGCCTTGTTATTCAGGTCTTGAATCACCAGGGGGCTTAGACTGTTTTCCAAGAGTAATAATAGTTACTGCTTTTAATAGCTAAGCCTTAGTTGTTACTAAGAATAGACATTCTTACTATGAACAAGTATTTAACTGCACACATTCTATGCATTATTTCATTGGCAACAAAACTGTGAAATGGGTACTAGTCTCTGTAGGAAATCGGGTTATCTAAAGTTAGGGGGAAAACTAAAAAGCAAAACAAGACACAGAAAAACCAAAAACAAACCCCAAACCAAACTAACCAGCCAAACAAATAAAAAACCCTGTTTAGTGGTAGAGCCAGGATTTAGACTTGGTTGGTCACTAAGCTGGCGCTCCTAATGACCTTGTGCAAATGTCTTAAATTTTATTAGTGATTTAATAATGATCTATAATATTTCAAGCTTATAATTACACACTGTATGCATTCACCACCACAGTTCTGTGATACCCCTCTGCACAATCCCAGTATAATTACCATAGTTGTCTTAGAAACTTGTCTTTTTCTCTCTGTGTGTTTCAATTCCTTATGCTCCATTTGGAGAAATCTTTGTGAGCTCTGTAAGACCTTACTCAGCTCTCAAGAGACCATGAGGAGGGAATCTCTTGTCACCTTGATCTGCAGACTTGGCCTGAGTTGAACTCTACCATCAGCTAAGAAACCATCCACTGGGCTTTGTCCAGCATGTGAGGAATGTGGAGATGACCACTCTAGCTCAGGATCACAGTGTCCAGGTCAGAGCAGCAGAGAGAAATGTGCAAATATCTGGGGACTAATGAGACTGTAAAACCCAGGGCCTCTGTGGGTCAAGGCCATAGCAGAGCAAACGAAGTGGTCATTTGAGGAAAACAAACCCAGACTTACCAAACAAACAAACAAACAAACAAAAAACCAGAAATCCTGACCCAGAGCAAAACCTAAGGAAAATGAAAAATTTGGGTGGTGGAGGGAAATTTTGAATGTTCACAAAATTAAGAAGTGTTGCTCTTCTCTTTCCTTTAGAACAACTGATGTCTCTATTTTAGCAATGGGCTAGAGATTGAATCTTGCTTAGTCCTGGGACTTATCTCTTGGAAAAGGTCCCCTCTCAGGAAGGGTTCCTCATCATCAGCCATGCTGTGCCAAAGTTACTGAGATTCCTTGAACCCTGTTCATGTGTTGTGATTCCAGCCCTGCTATTATGTTATGACTAGAGCAAGGATGTTGTTTTAGAAGCAGAGATCCCAAAGCCTACAGCTATTCATTGCTGAAGTCTTTGTCTTTCCTGACACCAGCAGCCAACTCCTCTTTTCTCTGCTGCTCCTTAGAAGAATGCAGCCCTTGCTCTTCTCCTTTAGCTTTTGAGAACCTCCTGTTCAGTCTTGATATATGTTTTCTCTTCTTTTTAAAAATATTTCTTAATTTATTGGATATAGACAGAGGGATCTTGAGAGAGAAGGGAGAGGCAGAAAGGGAGAGAGTAAGAGAGATGGGGGAAGCTTCATGAGTGATGAAATAGTGCTGCAGGTGGGGACTGAGGCCTTGAACGTGGTAACAGTTGCACTCTACAGTGTGCCACTACATGGCTTCATTTCCTCTTTCTTTGACTAGAATATATGTTTCTTCTTCCTTCTATGAAAGAACTTCCCTATAGTCTCCAGTCCTGCTCTCCTGTCCCTTTAGCATGCCTGGCATATACTCTTCAGTTGGTTTAGGTCAAGAATCACAAATTCAAATGTCTAGTAGGCTGGGTAGGGGTAGAGGCACATGAAGCTTGGTAGGGCTTGGACACTTGAATTGCTCAGAGTAAGATTGCTACTTACTTCAGGATTGTTGCTGTCACTCATCAGGGAGTCAGCCTTGTGTTGCTGGATATTCTGATTTGCAGAAAAAAAATCAGAAATCCAGGTTTGTTTTCAATAAGTTATCTTCTTTATGTCACTCAAGCATTACTCTGTAAAGCAAAGTAAAATGTTCCTTACATGGCAAGTCATTGCCACTGTTATTTGTAGAATGTGATTCTAAATTTATTCTTTTATTTTTTTCCTACTTTTTATTAGTGATTTAACAATATAGTTTACAAGAATATAAGATTACAAAAAACTTTATTTAAATTTTTTTATTATATTTATTTATTTTCCCTTTTGTTGCCCTTGTTGTTTTTACTGTTGTTGTTGTTGTTGGATAGGACAGAGAGAAATGGAGAAAGGAGGGGAATACAGAGAGGGGGAGAGAAAGATAGACAACTGCAGACCTGCTTCACCGCCTGTGAAGCAACTCCCCTGCAGATGGGGAGCCAGAGGCTCAAACGGGGATCCTTACTCCGGTTCTTGCGCTTTGCACCATGTGCGCTTAACTCCCTACAAAAAACTTTCACACCTCACCCACTACCAAATTTCTGTGACATCTTCTATCCTCCAGTCCCCCAATGATAATTACCATACTTCTCATGAAGTCTTAGAAATAGTTTGGTCACTTATTTACTTATTTGTAAAAGTTCATGTGTTCCAATGATTTATACTCCACATAAGAACAAAACCATCTGTAGTCTTTCACTTTTTTTCTTACTTTGCTAAGAACAATCACCTCCAGTTCCATCTATTGTGTCCTGAAGGACACAGTATTAAATATTTTAATTACAGAGTAGTATTTTGTTGAATATGTGTCCCATAACTTCATATCTAGTCATCTGTTGATGGAAATTTAGGCTACTTCCATATCTTGGCAATTATGAATAATGCAGCTATGAACATATGGGTACATATGTCTGTTTGAATTAGTGTTTTCATGTCCTTTGGATATATGCCTTGGAATGGTATTGCAAAATCACAATGTATTTCCATTTCTATTTGCTTAAGGACTCTCCATACTGTTTTCCAAAGCGGCAATACCAGTTTGCATTTCCACCAGCTGTGTAGAAGAGCTCCTTACTGTGGCCAACACTTGTAATTTTCTGTATTGATGATGTAGGACATTTTTTGGTGTGAAATGGTATCTCATTGTGGTTTTATTTTGCTGTCTTTAATGATAAGTGAAATGAAGCACTTTTTCATATTTTTGTGGGACATATGCATATCTGTTAGAAAACTTTATTCAGATCTTTTAAATTGGGTTATTTATTTTGTTGAGCTCTATGATTTTTTGGTAGATGTTTGATATCAGTTGTTTATATGATGGCCACTTATTATACTATCATATTTAAATATCATAAGCAAAGTATAAAGAAAATTTATTTTTATTTCTGTTTTACTCATGAGAAAATAGGATTAGGAAGCTACTTACTCTAGTTAATATGGAATAGGGATTTGAGTTCTATTTTATCTGATTTCAAATCTCACCCCTAATTACTATTTTATTCTGCCTTCTGGGCCCTTCCCAGACCAGCCAAGAAGACATAAATTCACCCAGTCTCTGAATTCTTCCATCTGTGTGAGAGGGGAGAGATAATTCACTGGTGGAGTGCGAAGAAGCCAAATAACTTCTTGCCTGATTTAATTAATTCATTTTTTCCCCACTTGGTTTTCTGAGTCCCAACACTGAAGTCTCCCTAACAAAGGCAATAAGCAGACAGCGTAAGCCACTTCTTCATTTAGACCAAGGCCTTTGATAAATGGTCTGACCCCAAACTTTTCAATGCACCCACCACGTTTGTCTCAAAGCTGCTCATGCTGGGAAGACAGTGGCTGCCAAGTCCTCTACTTTTCAGTCATGGGCAGCTAGCTGGGGAATTCACTGAATAATTATGTAGTATTTACGCAGTTCTGGGCAATGCTCCAGGAACTTTCCACATACTACCTCATTTAATCTTCTTCAGAATCCCTTGAGGTATACCATCACCCATGCATTCACTTTGAATCCAAAAAAACAAAAGCACTTACTCTGTGCCAGGCCATTCTTTGTGCTTTACATGCACTATTTTTTACCTTGTCTTAACCCTCATAAACAAGCCCATAAAGTAGATCCTTTCTATACAGTACCAACCACCAGAGTTCAGTGTCCTGTCCCTCCCATTGGAAACCTCTCTATTCTTTTTAAAAAAAAATTTTATTTATAAAAAGGAAACATTGACAAAACCATAAGATAAGAGGGGCATAGCTTCGCACAATTCCCACCACCAGACCTCTGTATCCCATCCCCTCCTCTGATAGCTTTTCTATTTCTTTAACCCTCTGGGAGCATGGACCCAAGATCATTGTGGGATGCAGAAGGTTGAAGGTCTGGCTTCTGTAATTGCTTCCCCGCTGAACATAGGCATTGACTGGTTGATCTATACTCCCAGCCTGTCTGTCTCTTTCCCTAGTGGGGAAGGGCTCTGGGGAAGCAGAGCTCCAAGGCACATTGGTAGAGTTGTCTGTCCAGAGAAGTCTGGTCACATTCTGCTAGCATCTGGAACCTGGTGGCTGAAAAGAGAGTTAACATATAAAGCCAAACAAATTGTTGAACAATTATGAAAGGCTGGAATAGTGCAGATGAAGTGTTGGGGGGTCCTCCATTTTGTAGATAGCCAGTAGGCATATTTTAGTTATATTTCAAAAGGCCTGTAGCTATACTTTTTTTTTTTTTTTTTTGCCTGAGCCTGAAACCTGATATGCAGGTGGATCCAAGTTACTGTCTGGGGAGATGATGTCATGGCTGGGAAAAGGACCAGAAAGCTGGTTCAGGGAAGAGAGTAGCTCCCTAATATGAGAAAGGGGTATAAATATTGTTGGCTGTAAACCCCATCGATTTGATGTGATATGGGGCCCATAATTAGCTTTGGAGCCTGTGTGATCTCTGCATCCCTCTAGATCTGAGCTCACATTCTATGATCGTGAGTAGGAACAGTCCATGCTGCCCCAATATCGACCCATCTTCCTCAGTTGTAGCATAGAGTATATTGTCCATCCTCCTTTGGAGGATGGAACATTCTCTACCATTGTTGATCCAAGTCGAGGGCAAGGTCCTATGGGGGACCATAAAGGGGTCTATTTTGTTGTTCCTGATAGAAATGATTGGTATCAATGGAGAGAGGGACTTATTTGAGTTCTAAGCCCATCAATTCTGTTTGGGAATCTCAGGATTCCCAGATTAGGGCCCTAGCTGGTGGAATGGCCTGATAGTGACTAATGAGTCATCATTAAAGTATGCCAGTCTCTTGCCCTTATTCAACTTTTGCAGTTCTTGCTTTGCTAAGGTTAGCTGTGGAGTGAGTGAGAGAGCTGTGATAGGAAGTAGATGAGGAGGTTATCTAAGTCTAAGTGGATGCTATTTCATTATGAACTTGATACTGATTCACTACAGACTATTGTGCATTTTTGCTTTTAGGTATATATTTTCTCCTAATTTATGGATACATGTGAACATATGCTCTATCTAATGGGACCTGGCCTATATCTAGGTTTTGGGACCTTGTTAGGAAGTGAACCTCCTGGGATGGAATTAGAGAATACCATGAAAGGAAAGGTCTCACCCAAGTGATGAGGGTAAAGGGTTGGCATTACACACGTGAAGTCTCTGTATACAGTCTGAGGTGAAGCATGTTGTGATGGTACTCTCTGCATTGATTAGGTTGGAGTTGGCAGATGCAATATCATTTGGTATGAATTGAGAGAAGCATGCAGGGAAGCGTGCCCCACCCCAGGTAAACCTCTGTATTCTTTACCCTCCTTTTTAAAACTAATGATTTAAGGGGTCGGGTAGTAGTGCAGCAGGTTAAGCACATGTGGTGCAAAGTGCAAGAGTGGCTTAAGGATCTCGGTTCAAGCCCTCGGCTCCCCACCTGCAGGGGGTTGCTTCACAGGCGGTGAAGCAGGTCTTCAGGTGTCTATCTTTCTCTTCCCCCTCTGTCTTCCCCTCCTCTTTCCATTTCTCTCTGTCCTATCCAACAACAAGGACATCAATAACAACAATAACAATAACAACAAGAAGAGCAACAAGGGCAACAAAAATGGGAAAAAAAAGTGGCCTCCAGGAGCAGTGGATTCACAGTGCCACCACCAAGCCCCGGCAATAACCCTGGAGGCAAAAAAACAAAAACAAAAACAAAAAACCAAAAACTAGTGATTTAATAATGATTAGTAAGATTGTAGGATAAGAGGGGTACAATTCTATACAATTTCCACCACCAGAGTTCCGTATCCCATCCCCTCCATTGGAAACTTCCCTATTCTTTATCCTTCTGGGAGTATAGACCAAATATCTTTATGGGGTGCAAAAGGTAGGAGTTATGACTTCTGTATTTGCTTCTCCACTGGACATGGGCATTGACATGTCCATCCATATGCCCAGGCTGTTTCTGTTTTTTCCTAGTGGGGTAGGGCTCAGAGAGGTGGGGCTCCAGGACACATTGGTGAGGTTGTCTGCCCCAGGAAGTCAGGTTGGCATCCTGGTAGCGTCTGCAACTTGGTGGCTAAGATATAAAGCAGAACAAATTATTTAATAATCAGGAATATATATATATATAATGTGAGATTTGGAGTCTTCATGTTGGAAGAAGCTAGGAAGTCTATTTTAGGTATATATATTTTTTATTTTTTAATATTTATTTTTTATTTATTCCCTTTTGTTGCCCTTGTTGTTTTACTGTTGTAGTTATTATTGTTGTTGTCATTGTTGGATAGGACAGAGAGAAATGGAGAGAGGAGGGGAAGACAGAGAGGAGCAGAGAAAGATAGACACCTGCAGACCTGCTTCACCGCCTGTGAAGCGATTCCCCTGCAGGTGGGGAGCCGGGTTTCGAACCGGGATCCTTATGCCGGTCCTTGTGCTTTGCGCCTCCTGCGCTTAACCCACTGTGCTACAGCCCGACTCCCTATTTTAGGTATATTTTACGGGCCTATGACTTTAGTTATTTTTCTGAGCCCAACAGCTAACATGCAGCTAGATTAAAGGTATTGTCTAGAAAGATGGTGTCAGAATTGGGAATAGGAATAGAAAGCTGGATCAGGGCAGGGTAGTTTCCAAATATGGGCACAGTATATAAATACTGTTAACTGTAAACTTCATCGATCTGACCTAAGGCCCATGCCTATTCATATTCAGTACAGGAGCCTGTGTAACCTCTGCATCCCTGTGGGTCTGAACTTTCATTCCATGGTCATAACTAGGAACATTCTAGCTGCACTCATTTCAGGACCAGTCTACCTTGGGTAGCAGAGTATGTTGACCTAGCCTCCACTAGGAGAGTGGGGCAATTTCTACCATTGTTCTACATTGAGGACAAGGTCCTATAGAGGTCCACAAGAGGGTTTATGATGTTGTTTGATGGTGAAAAGCGGATCTGTTAGAGGTCTAGGCCCATCATATCTATGTTGGAATCCTAAGATTCCCCAACTAGGGCCCCAGAAGATGGGGTGACCTGGTAGTGACCAAAAGGGCCATCATTAAAGTGTATTGGTCTCTTGCCCTTATCCAGCTTTTGTAGTCCTTACTTTGTCTGATAGGGTTAGACTTAGAGTGATGTAGGGAAATGAAGTAGGAAGTAGGAGAGGAAGATATATATGCCAAAGTAGAAAAAGATTTGTTTAAATACTTTATATGTCTTTTTTAGGTCTTTCTACATGCTTGCTGTGCTTCCCTATTCTTTATCCCTCTGGGAGTATGGACCAACGTTATGGGTTGCAGAAGAAGGAAGATCTGACTCTTATAATTGCTTCTCTGCTGGACATGGGTGTTGGCAAGTCAAGCCATACTCCCAGCTTATTTTTATCTTTTTGTAGTGGGGTAGGGCTCTGGAGAGGTGAGATTTCAGGACACATTGGTGAGGTTGTTTACCCAGGAAGTCATTATGGAATCATGATAGCATCTGCAACTTGATGGCTGAAAGGCAGTAAAATATAAAGCAGGACAAATTGGTAGAGGCCTTTGTGTGAAGACGCTAGGACTTCTATTTTTAGGTATGTTCCAAGGGGCTCATGACTTTAGTAATTTTGCCTGAGCCTGATAGCTAACATGCAGAGGACTAAAAATATTGTCTGGGATGATGCTGTCAGAGTTGAAGTAGGACCAAAAAGCTGGATTCAGGCAGAAAGTAGCTCCTAAACATGAGGGAAGTATATAAATACCACTGTTTACTCCATCAGTCTGACCCAGGGCCCATATCTACTCATATTTAGCACGGGATCCTATGTAACCTCTGAGTCTCTGTCAGTCTGAGCTCACAGTCCATGATCACAGCTGGAAATATTCTAGGCTGCACATAGATAAGGACAACAAAGTATGAGAAGATGCAGACAGTTTCCCAAGGTGACAGAGTTGGTAATTGGTGACTGGGGATTTGAAATGGTATCAGAAAACACACTTACCCACTAACTAGCCAGGACTGCCACTGCCTATTCCCCTGCAGTTTAAAAATAATGAACTCTTTTTGGGGCAAGAGGTGGTGTAGAGTATAAAGCATTGGAACTTTATACATGAGTTTCTGAGTTTGACTCCCAGCACTGCATATGCATATGTCAGGGTGTTGTATTGATTCTCTTAAATAAATAAATAAATAACTCCATATGTGCATTAATATTATCCAGTCTTTTTTTAAAAATTCTCTACTAATATCACTATTCGTTGTTTTTTTTTAATTTAAGAAAGGATTAATTAACAAAACCATAGGGTAGGAGGCGTACAACTCCACACAATTCCCACCACCCATTCTCCATATCCCACCCCCTCCCCTGATAGCTTTCCCATTCTCCATCCCTTTGGGAGCATGGACCCAGGGTCATTGTGGGTTGCAGAAGGTAGAAGGTCTGGCTTCTGTAATTGCTTCCCCGCTGAACATGGGCGTTGACTGGTCGGTCAATACTCCCAGTCTGCCTCTCTCTTTCCTTAGTAGGGTGTGTATCTGGGGAAGCTGAGTTCCAGGACATATTGGTGGGGTCTTCAGTACAGGGAAGCCTGGCCAGCATCCTGATGGCATCTGGAACCTGGTGACTGAGTAATGAAGCTGAAGGGTTGTCATTCCACATGTGAAGTCTCTGGACACAGTCTGAAGTGAAGCATGTTGAGGTGGCAATCATTGCGTTGGTTAGGTTGTGATCGGCGGATGCAATATTATTTGATATGGACTGGGAGAGGCATACAGGAAAGTGGGCCCTATCCAAGGGTTCCAGGACTGGGGGAAGTAGGGGATCTATAGTGGAGATGTGAGATTCCTGCTGTCTTAGGGTTCAAAAAGACAATCGATAGTTAATGTTACCATCACATTATTTGGTAATTGGGTTAACTTTGAAAAGTCCTTTTGTTATGGTTTGCTGTACAGTACCCAGTATCTTGTATATAGCTGTGCTATTGGATGCTTCTGATCTACTTGGTCTAGGCTTTTGAGAGAGTCTGCATATCAAATACACAGCCTATATATTAAAAAGATTCAGTTTGTGTTTTGAAAAACTTTGAAACATACAATTGATTTTCCCCCTCTCATATTAATTAACTAGTGATTTATATGTCTACATTTTGCTAGGAGTGTACATAAACACCATTCCCACCACCAAAAGACTGTGACCCACCCCTCCCACCCACTCCCACCCCCCACTGTCCCAGGAAGCTGCATGTCTACTCCTCACCACAGGGTTTTTACTTTGGTGCCCTACTTACAATTTGGTCAGGTCCTGCTTTTAGTTTCCCTTTCAGATCTTCTTAGTCAACTTCTGTTGATGAGTGGGATCATCCCATACTCATCTTTATCTTTCTGACTTAGCTCACTTAACATAATTCCTTCTAGCTCTGTCCAAGATGGGTAAGAGAAGGTGGGTTCATTGTTCTTGATAGCTGCGTAGTATTCCCTTGTGTATATATAGCACAGCTTTCTCAGCCACTCATCTGTTGTTGGGCACCTGGGTTGCTTCCAGGTTTTAGCTATTATGAATTGTGCTGCTATGAACATTGGAGTACACACCTCTTTTTGGTTGGGTGTTATGGAGTCCTTGGGGTATAACCCCAGGAGAGGAATTACTGGATCATATGGAAGGTCCATGTCTAGCCTTCTGAGAGTTTTCCAGACTGCTCTCCACAGAGGCTGTACCAATTTACATTCCTACCAGCAATGTAAAAGGGTTCCTCTGTCCCAGCAACCTCTCCAGCATTTGCATTTGTATGACATTCTCACAGGAATGAAGTGGTATCGCATTGTTGTCTTTATTTGTATTTCTCTGAAAATCAAAGAGTTGGAGCATTTTTTCATGTGTTTCTCAGCCTTTCTGTCCATGTCCTCTTCCCATTTTTGGATGGGGTTATTTGTTTTTTGTTGTTTAATTTGGCAAGCTCTTTATATGTAAAGATCTTCTCCCTTTCTGTGAGGGGTCTCTTGGTTTGGGTAGTGGTTTCTTTTGCTGTGCAGAAGCGTTTTTTTTTCTTCTTTATTTAAGAAAGGATTAATTAACAAAACCATAGGGTAGGAGGGGTACAATTCCACACAATTCCCACCACCCAATCTCCATATCCCACCCCCTCCCCTGATAGCTTTCCCATTCTCTATCCCTCTGGGAGCATGGACCCAGGGTCATTGTGGGTTGCAGAAGGTAGGAGGTCTGGCTTCTGTAATTGCTTCCCCGCTGAACATGGGCGTTGACTGGTGGGTCCATACTCCCAGTCTGCCTCTCTCTTTCCCTAGTAGGGTGGGTCTCTGGGGAAGCGGAGCTCCAGGACACATTGGTGGGGTCTTCAGTCTAGGGAAGCCTGGCCGGCATCCTGATGACATCTGGAACCTGGTGACTGAAAAGAGAGTTAACATACGAAGCCAAACAAATTGTTGAGCAATCATGGACCCAAAGCTTGGAATAGTGGAGAGGAAGTGTTAGGGGGTACTCACTGCAAACTCTAGTGTACTTCGTGCAGAAGCGTTTTAATTTGATGTAGTCCCATAGGCTTATACTTGCCTTAGTCTTCTTTGTAATTGGATTCATTTCATTGAAGATGTCTTTAAAATTTATGCATAAAAGAGTTCTGCCAATATTTTCCTCTAGGTATCTGATAGTTTCTGGTCTAACATCGAAGTCCTTGATCCAATTGGAATTTACTTTTCTATTTGGTGAAATTTAGTGGTTCAGTTTCATTCTTCTGCATGTTTCCACCTATTTTTTTCCAACACCATTTGTTGAAGAGACTCTGCTTTCCCCATTTAATAGTCTGGGCACCTTTATTAAAGATCAGATGTTCATAGGTGTGGGGGCTTACTTCTGGGCTGTCAATTCTATTTCAGTGGTCAGTGTGTCTATTCATGTTCCAGTACCAAGCAGTTTTGATGACAATGGCCCTATAATACAGTTTGAGATCTGGGAGTGTGATGCCTCCAGTTCTGTTCTTCCTTCTCAAGATTGTTTTGGCAATTCTAGGTATTTTCTGGTTCCAGATAAACATTTGCAGCATTTGTTCTATTCTCCTAAAATTTGTGTTTGGGATCTTGATGGGGATAGCATTAAATTGGTATATGGCTCTGGGTAGTATATTTATTTTGATGATGTTAATTCTTCCAACCCATGAACATGGAATATCTTTCCACTTCTTTGTGTCTTTTTTAATTTCTTTGAGTAGTGACTCATAATTTTCAGTATACAAGTCCTTTACTTCTTTGGTTAGGTTTATTCCTAGATATTTTATTGTTTTTGTTGCTATAGTAAAATAAATTAATTTCTGGATTTTAACTTCTTCTAACTTAGTGTTTGCATAGAGGAATGCCACTGACTTTTGAATATTAATTTTGTAGCCTGACACCTTACTGTATTGCCTGATGATTTCCAAAAGCTTCTTGCTGGATTCCTTAGGTTTTTCTCTGTATACTATCATATCATCTGCAAATAGGGAGAGTTTGACTTCTTCTCTTCCAGTCTGTATGCCTTTAATTCCTTGCTCCTGCCTGATTACTATGGCAAGAACTTCTAACACTATGTTGAATAATAATGGTGATAGTGGGCATCCCTGTCTAGTACCTGATCTGAGGCGAAATGCTTCCAGTTTTTCACCATTGAGTATGATGTTGGCTGTAGGTTTGCTATATATAGACTCCACTATCTTGAGTAATTTTCTATTACCATTTTTGTAGTGTTTTGATCATAAAGGGATGCTGTATTTTGTCAAATGCTTTCTCTTCATCTATTGATATCACCATTTGGTTTTTGGTCTTGCTTTTATTGATGTGGTGGATCACATTGATTGATTTACATATATTAAACCAACCTTGCATGCCTGGGATAAATTCTACTTGGTCATGATGAACAATCTTTTTAATATACTGCTGTATCCGGTTGGCTAGAATTTTGTTCAATATTTTAGTATCTATGTTCATCAGAGATACTGGTCTGTAGTTTTCTTTTTTGGTTGTGTCCCTGTCTGCTTTTGGTTTAGAGTGATCTTGGCTTCATAGAAGCTGGCAGGGAGTATTCCAGTGTCTTCAGTTTTCTGGAAGACTTTTAAAGATAGAGGTATTAGTTCTTCTTTGAAGATTTTGTAGATTTCATTTGTAAAACCATCTGTTCCAGGACTTTTATTTTGAGAAGGTTTTTGGTAACTGTTTCAGTTTCATTAGCTGTGATGGGCCTGTTCATATTATCTGGTTCCTCTTTACTTAAATTTGGAAGTTCATAGGTATCTAGCAAATCATCCATTTCTTCCAGGTTCTCTAGCTTGGCAGTATATAGTTGTTTATAGTTCAGATCTCTTCTATTGTGAATATTCTGTTCATCTTCTCTCCCCTTTTTTGGATGGGGTCATTTGTTTTCTTTTTGTTGAGTTTGGTAAGCTCTTTATATATTTTGGTTATTAGCCTCTTGTCTGGTGTATGGCATATATATCTTCGCCCATACTGTGAGGGGTCTTTTTGTTTGGGTATTGGTTTGTTTTGCTGTGCAGAAACTTTTTAATTTGATGTAGTCCCACTGGTTTATTTTTGTTTTAGTTTTCTTTGTAATTGGATTCATTTCACTGAAGATGTCCCACCAATATTTCTTCTAAGTTTTTTTTTTTTTATATTTTCTTGTCTAACACCCAATTCCTTTGATCCACTTGGAATTTGCTTTTGTGGTTGGTGAAATATAATGGTTCAGTTTCACTGGTCTGCATATTTCAACCCATTTTTTTTCCTACACCGTTTGTTGAAGAGACTCTGCTTTCCCCATTTAATAGTCTGGGCACCTTTGTCATAGATTAGATGTTCATAGGTATGGTGACTTACTTCTGGGCTCTCAATTCTATTGCACTGTTTGTGTGTCTACTTATGTTCTAGTACTAGGCAGTTTTGATTACAGTGGCCTTATAATAATATTATCCAGTCTTTAAAGAATTTATGGGGTATATACTTCTTAGAGCATTGCTCCACAATTAAAAAAAATATTACATTGTGTTCTTTGAGACAAAATAGGTGGAACTGGAGGTGATTAAACTTAGTGAAGTAAAGTGAGAATAAACAATAGTTAACTCTCTTTATCCCCTAAAACTTTAAGGAATACATTTGGGCCAGGTTATGCAAAAGTTTTTCATGCTTGAATCTTGAGAGCCTAGGTTCAATCCCTAGAACTGAACAGTGCTGAGGAAAAAAAAAAAACAACCAACCAACCAAATAACATACACATCCAGACACACAGACACACAGACACACACACACACACACACACACACACACACTCACTATAGTAACTTTGCCTTATGTGAACATTATTGATCTTCAACCTAAACTCATTGGCTGAATTTTTAAAAAATATTCTTCAATAACTTAGATAATTATAAAGGATAGGAGAAGGTGAAGAGTGTTGATTTTAGACTTGGATATGTGCCATTTATTGGTGGTATGGTCTTGGAAAATTTACTTCTCTCCTTTGAGCCTCAGTTTATTCACCTGTAAAATGGAGTCAAAATATATCTACTTCATGGGGTATAATGAAGCTTTAGTGAGAAAATCATACACAGGACCTAATAGAATGCCTGGAGTGAGGAAAGACTAACAAGTAGTCGACTAGCTTATAGTTATAAGCAAACATTTTGCACCTGTAAGGATGATTTTAATATATACTCTATCACATGTCCTCTGAACAGCATTAGAATACCTCCTTTGGGGGTAGGAAATAGTTAAGCAGGTAGATCACATGCTCACCTGGTTTGAGACCCTGTGTTTAATCCTCAGCACCATGTGAAGGCATCGTGGACAATACCAGGGAAAACCCATGGGTGGTGTAGCTGTGCATTGGTGTCTCTTTTTCTGTGTCTCAATCTTTTTCTCCTTGCTCCTTTCCCTCTACACCCCACTATTCTGTATATAGCATTAAAAAGAGAGTTGGGGAAGCTGTTTGACAGTATTAAGCATGCAGGTGGCCCTTAGCTCAGCATAAAAAATTCCCTTCATTTTGTGATTTGCTACTTAATTGTGTTAACCAGTAGATGTCAGTTTTTCTGACCTGTAAATTCTGCTGGGCTGTAAATTATACCAGATTGTGAACTCCATATATGCATTAATATTGTCCAGTCTTATAAAGAATTTATGGAGTATATATTTCATGGAGCACTGCATTGCAATAAAAAAAAGATTACATTGTGTCTTTTGGGACAAAGTGGATAGAACTGGAGGTGATTAAATTTAGTGAAGTAAAGTGAAAAGGTGAAAGACATCTACCAGATTATTTCACTCAAATGTGGAATGTAGAAACACAGGGGACTGGGTGGTTGTACACCTGGTTAAGTGCTCACATTACAGTGTGCAAAGACCTGAGTTCAAGCCCCTGGTGCCCACCTGCAGAGGGGAAAGCTTCACGAGTGGTGAAGCAGGTCTGCAGGTGTCTGTCTGTATCTCTCCCTATCTCCCCCTTCCCTCTCAATTTCTCTTTGTTTCTACCCAATAAGTAAAATAATAAGTAAAAGTATTCAAAAAAGAAACACTTGAACTTGTGAAAAAGAAAAATAAGTAGCTAACCTGTCTTGAAGACTTTGATGGTGGGGCTGTAGGTGTGGTATGCACCTGCACCCTTGTTATTTAACAATCTTGTAAATTACTGTTTCATCACTAAGAAAAAGAAATAAATTAAAAATATGGTCCAGTCTTGATGCAGTAAGTTTATTGGGGATTACGCAGGTGGGATATCTTGTGTCCAGATTAGACATAAGCAAGATTTGAATATTTAGAACATAAAAATGTTTTAAGTAACAACTCTGGCTACAGGGGCATTATTTTATGAAACCCTGTTGAGGATTAATTCTGGGCCACCTGGGACCAGTGTTAAGTGGCAGGCAATTTTTTGTTCCAAGTTTGACTTAAGACTGACTCTATGTCAGCTTGGCTTTAGGGAAGCATCCCGTGAACATATTGTCACATCTTTAATCTGTTTGAACATAACCTTTATGTTTGTCTGGGCACCCTACACTACAGTAGCCCTCTTAAAATGAGCTCTTTAAAAGAGGGCTATACTTTGTTCCACCAAGAAATTATCTGTATTGGAAGGAAAAACATTTAAATGAGACAGTGATTCTCTCAGTGTCTAATACTTAGCATAGAGCTCAGTATGGTTTATATTATAAAGAAAGAAATAAGAAAGGGAGAGAAACCTAACGAAAGAATTAGCCTCCCACATGATACTGAAAAGATATTTCCTCCCACTCTTGCCCTCACAAACATTAACCATTTTTTATGGCGACATTTTTATCCTGTTCTGAAACATATTGATTTGTTTCCTGTGAGTCATTGTCTGTGTCTTCTGTGTATGTTCAAACAACGTATTAAGTATCAATGTGATGGTATAAATATATGTATGTGTGTGGGTGGATGGCAGACTGAAGGGGATTTTCTGTTAAATTCTAAGAAGGGAAATAGCTTTCTCATAGGTTCCCACACCCTCCATCAACTCATCACATCCTCTGTCTACATCATTTTCTCTTCCTGAAACAAAATTGAATAATCACTTCTGGCTTTAAAGCTTGAGAACAAAGTTTCAAAAAACTCTTAAGATGACCCATTATTTGGGGGGTGGGGGTGGGGGTAGTAAACTTTTTTCTTTATTTCTCCCCCCATACCCCTCTCTCTTGTTCTCACTCAAGATTGTACTCACACCGAGCCGCTATTCCCATTTTGGGCAGTAGAGGGCAGATGTTGCCACACTTGCCTATCCAAGATTACCCGGGCAACATTATGTTTATGCAAACAGCCTTTGACATAATAGCTTTGAAACAGCTGAAAATTGAATTGTGCCTGGAGGCCAAACATCTAGACCACCACCTATGTTATATTCATCTGCCACAGTAAATTGGGTTCACCAATGGCTCCAGGAGCTGCCTTTTCCTTGATGCTGGCCCCACAATAACTTTGCATTGGAGAAAGACAAATGCGACTTCCTCCTGGCATGAAACATTGGCAGGGTTTCATTTCACAAATTCTTTATCTGAGGGGCTGGAGATTGCAGTGTGGATTTCTCCAGCTGTCTGAAGAAGACAAAATAAAAGGAGAACTAAAACCAAATTCACCTAATTCTGGAATCTCTCTGTATATTTTTCCATAGTGTTTCAGCACCTCCACTTAATCTAATTAGGACTTCGCCTCCCAAAATAAATGCCTAATAAAGAATGAACCTATTAAAAGACTAAATTTACTACACACCAGTTTGTGCAAACCCTCTGCATGTTTCCTTGAAGAGGTAATGCCGATAAAATTGAACTTTGTTTGACTGGATAATGGTCTCCTGCTGTAAGACAGATTATAGAAAATAAACGTGGGTGGGGGCAAGTGGGGAGCCAGTCACTTTATTGAATTCCAACGATGATAATGCCATCACCTGAAATAGCTGCCTGGGAAGAGTGTCAATGGGAGGGAAGCAGCAGCATGCGGAGCCAGTTTGTAACTGGGGAACAGCTCATTTTCTTGGAAGTAATTTTATTCTGTTTTGGGTTCACTGCCCTGTTTTTTTTGGGTGGGTGGGTGGGAGGGCAAGGAGGATTTGATGTAAAAAGTAGATTTTTAAGAGAAATTTGTGGGCATTGTGGGTACTTTTCACAGGAGGGTGTTTAGGCATTGATTCATTCTTCTATCAGTAAATATTTAATGATGGCCAGCTGTGTGCTAGGCACTGTTGGGTTGCTGAAGATAAGAAAATGAGCTAAACACGTGTATTATTTGTCTCATGAAACTTACTGTCTAGTGGAAGAATTCGTTCATTAGCAAATAGTTACTATCTACTCTGGATCATTCCCATCATCACAAAACGACCCCCAAATTACATTCTGTATGACTAATGTGAAGGTCAGTCAGTAGCCTTTCAGTTGTAGACCTGAATGTATACTGTGCTTTTGGAGAACAGTTTTAGAACAGATCATGCAATAGCAGAAAAGAGTCCCAGGTCAGTGTGGAGACTGGCCTATCAGAGAGCTTATTAGCATTCTTGCAAGTTCACTTAGTCCAGTCAACCAACTTTCTTTTTTTTTTTTTTTAAATAATTTATTTCTTTATTGGGGAATTAATGTTTTACATTCAACAGTAAATACAATAGTTTGTACATGCATAACATTCCCCAGATTCCCATTTAACAATACAACCCCCACTATGTCATTCATCATCTTTCATGGACCTGTATTCTCCCCACCCATCCACCCACCCCAGAGTCTTTTACTTTGGTGTAATACTCCAGTTCCATTTCAGGTTCAACTTGTGTTTTCTTTTTTTTTTAAAGTGTTCTTTTTTTAAAAAATTTATTTTATTTTATTTATTCCCTTTTGTTGCCCTTGTTGTTTTATTGTTGTAGTTATTATTGTTGTTGTCGTTGTTGGATAGGACAGAGAGAAATGGAGAGAAGAGGGGAAGACAGAGAGGAGCAGAGAAAGATAGACACCTGCAGACCTGCTTCACCGCCTGTGAAGCGACTCCCTTACAGGTGGGGAGCCGGGGTTGGAACCGGGATCCTTATGCCGGTCCTTGTGCTTTGCGCCACCTGCGCTTAACCCGCTGCGCTACAGCCCGACTCCCGTGTTTTCTTTTCTAATCTTGTTTTTCAACTTCGGCCTGAGAGTGAGATCATCCCATATTCATCCTTCTGTTTCTGATTTATTTTACTCAACATGATTTTTTTCAAGGTCCATCCAAGATCAGCTGAAAACGATGAAGTCACCATTTTTTACAGCTGAGTAGTATTCCATTGTGTATATATACCACAACTTGCTCAGCCACTCATCTGTTGTTGGACACCTGGGTTGTTTCCAGGTTTTGTGCTGCCAAGAACATATGTGTACACAGATCTTTTTGGATGGATGTGTTGGGTTCCTTAGGATATATCCCCAGGAGGGGAATTGCAGGGTCATAGGGTAGGTCCATTTCTAGCCTTCTGAGAGTTCTCCAGACTGTTCTCCACAGAGGTTGGACCAATTGACATTCCCACCAGCAGTGCAGGAGGGTTCCTTTGACCCCACACCCTCTCCAGCATTTGCTGCGGTTACCTTTTCTGATGTATGACATTCTCACAGGAGTGAAGTGATATCTCATTGTTGTCTTGATTTTCATTTCTCTGACAATCAGAGACTTGGAGCATTTTTTCATGTGTTTCTCGGCCTTTTGGATCTCTTCTGTGGTGAATATTCTGTCCAAGTCCTCCCCCCATTTTTGGATGGGGTTATTTGTTGTCTTGTTGTTGAGTCTGGCAAGCTCTTTATATATGTTGGTTATTAAACTCTTATCTGATGTATGGCATGTAAAGATCTTCTCCCATTCTTTGAGGGGTCTCTTGGTTTGGGTAGTGGTTTCTTTTGCTGTGAAGAAGGTTTTTAATTTGATGTAGTCCCATAGGTTTATACTTGCCTTAGTCTTCCTTATAATTGGATTCGTTTCATTGAAAATGTCTTTAAAATTTATGCAGAAAAAAGTTCTGCCAATATTTTCCTCTAAGTATCTGATAGTTTCTGGTCTAACATCCAAGTCCTTGATCCACTTGGAATTTACTTTTGTATTTGGTGAAATACAGTGATTCAGTTTCATTCTTCTGCATGTTTCAACCCATTGTTTCCAACACCATTTGTTGAAGAGACTCTGCTTTCCCCATGTAATAGTCTGGGCCCCTTTGTCAAAGATTAGATGTCCATACGTGTGGGGCCTCATTTCTGGGCTCTCAATTCTATTCCACTGGTCAGTGTGTCTGTTCATGTTCCAGTACCAAGCAGTTTTCAGTCAACCAACTTTCACGGGACTCTTATCATCTTTTCTTGAGAGAAGTCCTATGTGATCCCTATTCAATTTGCCTAGCAGGATGGATGTTTCAGTGAAATGAGAAAATATTCATCAATTTGCTTTGTAGCCAATGAAAACAATAGGGGCTGTTGTTCTGGCTGGTGCTAGAGTTTACCTGCAAGTATTTTATAGAGGTCTTGTTTGATCTAAAGAGTATAAACTGATCTCAGCAAGCAATTTAGGCAGTGTATAGATAAATGATAAAGGATATGGCACAGACATTATGATATTTTGACTGAGGAAAGGGGGAGAAGGCAGGCCTTCAAGAATGGATGGGATTTAGAAAGAGAAGAACTAGAATTCTGGGCCAGTTGTCCTCTTGGGATTGGGAAAATATGGTGCCAGTTGCAACACATCAGTGGGGATACATTCTTTGTAGGTGTAGCTCAAGTTCTGAGTGACTCAAAGTCCTTCATGAATGGTTAGTTTGACTGTTAAGTTGGCTTCTGACATTTTGTTAGATGACTCTTCAGTGGCATTTTGCAATACTCTTTTTTTAATTACCTTTATTTATTTTTGGACAGAGGCAGCCAGAAATAGAGAGGGAAGGGGAGATAGGGAGAGAGGCAGAGAGACACACCTGCAACACTGCTTCACCACTCGCAAAGCTTTCCCCATGAATGTGAGAACTGGAGGCTCGAGCTGGGGTCCTTGTGAATTGTAACATGTGAGCTCAACCAGGTGTGCCACCACCTCGTCCCTGCAATACTCTTCCACTTGTTGGGGCCTGTCTTTCCTTGTCAAAATGTTCCCTCTTGCTTCTCATATCTCTACTATATACTCTCCACCTCTCCTCTTCTAGGCCTTTCCTGTTTCCCAAGCACTTTGCTTTCCAAAGTCTTGACTGGTTTTTATTCAGTGGTTACTCATTGACAGGATGTCATGGGGGACATTCACAATTTATCTTGCTTTCCTGTAAAGATAATGCTTAAGATCAGCTTCATAACCTTGTACAATGCATAGGTCCCTTTTATATGAAAAAATACTTAAACTTCCAGAAAAGACCACTTTCATTTGGAAAATACTGATAGCTTTTAGTTATAAGCTCTCACTGCTAAAGAGAGGTCTTGGTCTAATAGTTGCTAAAACTAAACAAACAAAAATGGAAATAAAAGCACAATTGAAATGTTATTGAAATTCTTTGTCCCTTAAGAAAATGAGTCTTTCATTGTCCATTAAGTAGTGTGGCTCCCTCTATCCTTAGGGTCTAAGTTCCTAATTCACTTTCCCCATTTTTCCATTATTTTTCTTCAGATAGCCAAGTGGCATTTCTGTGATGATTGATGCTGCTGATCTCTCTCACTAGTCCCCTACCATCTCCTTATGAAGATCAAAGAAAGATCTAATGTACTTTTGTTTTCAGATCTCCTTACACAGTCCAGTTCTAAACTTTGCTGAGAACTACCCCTGTTTAGAAAGGTCTGTGTCATCTCAGAGGGTCAGCTTCATTGACCTGCCTCAACTCTAGCATTGTTTCCAACCTTATGGAAAAAGTTGGTCAGAGAAAGTAGTTATTTTGAGACAATTTTCTAGATTCTAGGCATGGATTTTGTAAGCCCAGAGAACATCTTCTTTGAGTGATTCTGGTTGTACTAATCAACCTTGCATGTATACATCTATATCTTTGGCATAAAGAAAAGAAAAATAATGTAATTTAATACACATAATAATAATAACTTAGCTATGTTGTTTAAATATACACATAAATATATGATAAATACATACTTTCATCATCATCATCATCACTACCACCACCACCACCCTTTTTTGTTTTTTATACCGGAGCACCACTCAGCTCTGAGTTATGGTGTGTTGGGGATTGAACATGGTACCTTGGAGCTTTGAGCATGAAAGTCATTTACATAACCATCATGGCATCTCCTCAGTCTCACACTTTATTTTATGTGAAATGTTTATGTCCTTGACAAATTTTCCTTTGGTACTTGACATTTCGTTATTGATTTCTAAGGACTTTTAGCATATTAATTAAATCAACCTTTGTATTCTCACATGCATTTCAACTTCTAGTTTTTATTTACATTTGGTTTATACTCAGTACCTGCTTTTATGCAAAATTTTATGAAATGAGATTTATCAATATTCTTTTTGATATCTGAGTTTTGTGTGACATATAGAAATACTCTACCCATTGTCTTGCTATGACTGTTTTCCTGGAGCATCCATCTATGGATTTTTTACTTTCATACTTTTCACTTTAATCTTTGGCTTATCTTGAACTACCTTCTGGTGTAGGGAGTGAGTTAGGAATAAAATGTCAATTTCTTCAGATGATCATTCAATTTTTCAAATGCTGTTTTATTCATTTTGCAGTTCTTAAGAGGGTGGGGGTTGGAGAGAGAGGGAGAGGGGAGGAGGAGGAGAGAGAGAGAGATGGAGGGACAGAAGGAGGGAGGGATGAAGGGAAGTAGAGAGAGAGAGATGGAATGGCTGCTATTTGTGTATAGAATTTGAGTGGGAATAGTTGGCAGATATCTTGAGTGTCCCAGGTACAGGAGTAGTGAGTGGCTGCCTTTGAGAAATCAGGAAATTAGCCTAGCAGCAGGGTAGACCATGAAGGAGTTTTTCTTCCTTTCTTAAAATTTATTTATTTATTTATTTAATTTAAGAAATTATTAGTTAACAAAACCATAGGGTAGGAGGGGTACAATTCCACACAATTCCCACCACCCATTCTCCATATCCCACCCCCTACCCTGATAGCTTTCCCATTCTCTATCCCTCTGGGAGCATGGACCCAGGGTCATTGTGGGTTGCAGAAGGTAGAAGGTCTGGCTTCTGTAATTGCTTCGCCGCTGAACATGGGTGTTGACTGGTCAGTCCATACTCCCAGTCTGCCTCTCTCTTTCCCTAGTAGGGTGTGTCTCTGGGGAAGCTGAGCTCCAGGACACATTGGTGGGGTCTTCAGTCTAGGGAAGCCTGGCCGGCATCCTGATGACATCTGGAACCTGGGGACTGAAAAGAGAGTTAACATACGAAGCCAAACAAGTTGTTGAGCAATCATGGATCCCAAGCTTGGAACAGTGGAGAGGAAGTGTTAGGGGGATACTCACTGCAAACTCTAGTGTACTTTTGCTTTCAGGTATATTTTGCAGTAGTTTACGGATACGTGTGAACATATGCTCTCTCTCACAGAAACTGGTGTATATGTAGGTTTTGGGACCTTGTTAGAAAGTGAACCACCTGAGATGGAATTAGAGTATACTATGAAAGGAAAGGTCTCACCCAAGTAATGAAGCTGAAGGGTTGTCATTCCACACGTGTAGTCTCTGGACACAGTCTGAAATGAAGCATGTTGAGGTGGCAATCGTTGTGTTGGTTAGGTTGTGATCGGCAGATGCAATATTATTTGATATGGATTGGGAGAGGCATACGGGAAAGTGGACCCTATCCAAGGGTTCCAGAACTGGGGGAAGTAGAGGCTTTATAGTGGAGATGTGAGGTTCCTGCTGTCTTAGGGTTCAAAAAGACAATCGATAGTTAATGTTATCATCACATTATTTGGTAATTGGGTTAACTTTGAAAAGTCCCTTTGTTAGGGTTTGCTGTACAGTACCTAGTATCTTGTATATATCTGTGCTATTGGTTGCTTCTGATCTACTTGGTCTAGGCTTTTGAGAGAGTCTGCATATCAATTACACAGCCTATATATTGAAAAGATTCAGTTTGTGTCTTGAAAAACTTCGAGACATACAATAAATTTTCCCCTTCGTATTAATTAACTAGTGATTTATATGTCTACATTTTGCTAGGAGTGTACATAAACACCATTCCCACCACCAAAAGACTGTGACCCATCCCTCCCACCCACTCCCACCCCCCACTGTCCCAGGAAGCTGCATGTCCACCCCTCACCACAGGGTTTTTACTTTGGTGCCCTACTTACAATTTGGTCAGGTCCTGCTTTTAGTTTCCCTTTTTAAATCATTTGATAGACAGAGATGTTGAGAGGGTAGTGAGATAGAGAGCGGGAAAGAGACACTGAGACACCTGTAGCCCTGCTTCACCACTTGTGATTACTTTCCCCCTGCAGGTGGGGACCAAGGGCTTCAACCTGGGTCTTTGCACATTGTACTGTATGCACTTAACCAGGTGTGCCACTACCTGGCCCATTTCTTTCTTCATTTCTTAACCCTCTTTTTGGGCATTTACAGCCTTGAAGAGAAAGGGTTGACTTTGGAGTTAACACTCTTTGGGCCCAAACTTGGCAGCAAATGAAAACCTAGTTAGAATGATTGTAAAATAAGGTATAATGAGCCTGTACTAAATATATACTTTGCCATCATGTAGGAAGGCCACTTGGTTCATAACGACTTTTTTTCTACTATAAATTATTTCCAAATATCTCTAAGGAAATTTTTATCTGCAAAAAATATCTCAGAGAGGTGATTTTTATCTCTAGAGGCACTCCATCTGAACTGTTTCCTTTTTGCTTTTCCCCACAGAATGATTTACTGTACTGGCTGAATATTTTCCATAGTCAACTCTGCTAGACTCAAATTCTTTGTCCTATGTCACAGTCACATATCATTTATCTTGGTTATTTTGGGGCAAGGATACGTTCCAGTAAAATGGAGTCTTCTGTTGTGTTTACCTCTACCCCATTGCCTCTATTCTTATCTCTCTCTGAGCTTACGTCTTTGTGAGATTCTTGGATCATCAATCAATTTTTGACTGACTGGTTCATTGAAACCAAGCTTTATCCAGTATTTGGGCTGAGTTGTCCAGGCATTTGCATTGTGGGGACACAGTTAAAAAAATCCCTCTCAATAGCTAGTGTTCAGATTTTCTGTGAGAAGGCATTGATCTTAAAGTCTTTAAATGAAAGATATATGTGACAAGGGAGCTATCTGAAATGAATATTTATTAGGAATTCTCACTTGGGAAGATGGTATATTCTCTAGGTCAGTGGCTCTGAAAAATTAGTGGTTATAAAAAGCACCTGGGGAGCTTGTTAGCCATGCATGTTTCTGCATCCCATCCCTAGAGTTCAGGACTTAAGTCTGGGACGAGTCCTTGGAATTATTATATTAATGAACTCCAAGGTGATTGTGGGATGTAAGTTGCCCACAGACAATCCTTTGAGCTATTTAGCTGGAATACATTTACGAGGCAGTGCTGGAGTTTAGCAGAGAAGGTGGTACACAGGCTTGACTTTGGATTTCCTATTTTCTGTTCAGTCTTCTCCTTTGGCTCATCCTTTCCTCTCACCATGTCTATCTCTCCCCTTGGAAGTTTTGGAATTTTGTCTTTGCATCTTCACTGCTTGTCATGGTCTTCTTTCTCCTTGTGAATGTGGACAGTCTTGATTCCCATCACCTGAGATTTTTGCTAAGAAACAGGATGGCTAATTTCAGTGGGCTCATAACTACAGGACAACCAGTTCTTCATGGATTGCCCACATGAATTGATTTGGTCATCCTTGATCAAAATCTTGCTCTTTGCAAAATGCTGGAAATACATAGCCTTTCCCTTCAAGAAGGCCATGATCTTGAGCAGGAGTGGTCAAGTTTTATTCATCCAAATTTTTATTTACCCAGTAATAAATAAAAACAGATTTTGTGTGCCTTATAATCAGTGTCACAACTGTTTTTATTTATTTTACTTATTTTTTATTTTTTTATTTATTTAAGAAAGGAGACATTAACAAAATCATAGGATGGGGGTTTACAACTCCACACAATTCCCACCACCCGATCTCCATATCCCATCCCCTCCCCAATAGCTTTCCCATTCTCTATCCCTCTGGAACCATGGACCCAGGGTCGTTGTGTGTTGCAGAAGGTGGAAGGTCTGGCTTCTGTAATTGCTTTCCCGCTGAACATGGGCATTGACTGGTCTATCCATACTCCCAGCCTGCCTCTCTCTTTCCCTAGTAGGGTGAGTCTCTGGGGAAGCGGAGCTCCAGGACGCATTGGTGGGGTCTTCAGTCCAGGGAAGCCTGGCCAGCGTCCTCATGGCATCTGGGATCTGGTGGCTGAAAAGAGAACTAACATACAAAGCCAAACAAATTGTTGAAGAATCATGGACCCAAAGGTTGGAATAGTGGAGATGAAGTGTTAGGGGGTACTCACTGAAAACTCTAGTGTACTACTGCTTTCAGGTATATATTTGCCCTAGTTTATGGATACGTGTGAACATATAAATGCTCTATCTCCTGGAACCTAGTCTATATCTAGGTTTTGGGACTTTATTAGGAAGTGAAACACCTGGGATGGAATTAGAGAATACTATGAAAGGAAAGGTCTCACCCTAGTGATGAAGCTGAAGGGTTGTCATTCCACACCTGAAGTCTCAGGACGCAGTCTGAAGTGAATCATGCTAGGGTGGCACTCGTTGCGTTGATTAGGATGCGATCAGCGGATGCAATATTATTTGATAAGAATTGGGAGACGCATATGGGAAAGTGGGCCCTACCCTAGGGTCCCAAGACTGGGGGAAGTTTAGGCTGTATAGTGGAAATGTGAGGTTCCTGCTGTCTTAGGGTTCAAGAAGATAATGGATAGTTATTGTTATCATCACATTATTTGGTAATTGGGTTAACTTTGAAAAGTCCCTTTGTTAGACATACAATCAATTTTCCCCCCTCTCATATTAAATAGTGATTTATATGACTACAATTTAATAGGTGTGTACATAAACACCATTCCCATCACCAAAAGATTGTGTCCCATCCCAACCACAAACCCCCACCCCCCGCCGGCCCAGGAAGCCGCATGTCCACTCCCCCTCACCACAGGGTTTTTACTTTGGTGCCCTAATTTCAATTTAGTGAGATTCTGCTTTTAGTTTCCCTTTCTGATCTTCTTCCTCAACTTCTGTTGATGAGTGGGATCATCCATACTCATCTTTATCTTTCTGACTTAACTCACTTAACATTAATTCCTTCTAGCTCTGACCAAGATGGGTCAGAGAAGTTGAATTCATTGTTCTTAGTAGCTGCAGAGTATTCCATTGTGTATACATACCACAGCTTTCTCAGCCACTCATCTGTTGTTGGGCACCTGGGTTGCTTCCAGGTTTTAGCTATTACAAATTGTGCTGCTATGAACGTAGGAGTACACACATCTTTTTGGTTGGGTGTTATGGAGTCCTTGGGGTATATCTCCAGGAGAGGAATTACTAGGTCATATGGAAGGTCCATGTTTAGCCTTGTGAGAGTTGTCCAGACTGCTCTCCACAGAGGCTGGATCAATTAAAATTCCTACCAGCAGTGCAAAAGGGTTCCTCTGTCCCCACAGACTCTCCAGCATTTGTTGCTGCTGTCCTTTTTGATGTATGCCATTCTTACATGAGTGAGGTGGTATCTCAATGTTGTCTTTATTTGCATTTCTCTGACAATCAGCAACCTGGAGCAGTTTTTCATATGTTTGTTAGCCTTTTGGATCTCTGGAGTGAATGTTCTGTTCATATCCTCTGCCCATTTATGGATGGGGTCATTTGCTTTTTTGGTGTTAAGTTTGCTGAGCTCTTTGTATATTTTGGTGATTAGTCTCTTGTCTGATATATGGCATGTAAAGATCTTCTCCCATTCTGTGAGGGGTCTCTTTGTTTGTGTGATAGTTTCTTTGGCTGTGCAGAAGCTTTTCAATTTGATATAGTCCCATTTGTTTGTTTCTGCTTTAGTCTTCCTTACAGTTGGGTTTGTTTCATCAAAGATGTCCTTGAGGTTTAGGTGGGAAAGTGTTTTCCCAATGTTTTCCTCGAAGTATTTGATTATTTCTGGTCTAACATCCAGGTCTTTAATCCATTTGGAGTTGATTTTTGTTTCTGGTGAGATAAAGTGGTTTAGTTTCATTCTTCTGCATGTTTCAACCCAGTTTTCCCAGCACCATTTATTGAAGAGAGCCTCCTTCTTCCACTTAATACTTTGGGCTCCCTTATCAAAGTTAGATGTCCATAGGTGTGGGGGGTCACAACTGTTAAATGCTGCTGTTGTGGTATGAAAGCAGCCATATATAGTTCATAAACCCAACAGCACTCTGACTCTGTTCCAATAATTATTTGCTTACAAAAAGAGATAGTGGAAAACAAAACAAACAAACACAAAACAAAAAGAGATAGTGGGTAACTTGTCTAGATGGTCAAACAATCAATCACATATGCTGTGAAAATGCTGGTATATAGGAAAGGACTAGTGACTTTGGTTGTGCATCACCTGACGTCATTGATAATGATGGTCTGGAACCCTCCATTTATTTATTCATTCAACAAATACTGACTTATTTGGAGTCTTATGTGCCAGGTGTTAGTAAGTACACCCCACTGCATAGTAAGTGTGTATAACCCTACTGAAGCCAGACTCACATAGTCTTATATGGTGATAAAAATTATTTAGTTTAGGGAGCTGGACAATGGTGCAGCAGGTTAAGCACACATGGTAGAGAGCACAGGGACCAGCATCAGGATCTTGGTTTGAGCCCCCAGCTCCCCACCTGCAAGGGGTTCGCTTCACAGGCATTGAAAGCAGGTCTGTAGGTGTCTATCTTTCCCTCCTCTCTCAAGTTCTCTCTGTCCTATCCAACAACGACAGCAATAACAACAATAATAACAACAAAGATGATAACAAGGGCAACAAAAGGGAAAAATTAAAAAATGAGAAGAAAAATTACTTAGTTTAGAATAGAAATAGAAAGCTAGGTTAGAGTAGAGAAATAGCTCCCAATCTTGAAGAAAGTATATAAATACAATTAACTGTTTACCCCATTAATCTGACCCACGGCCCATACATATGCGCGTTTATTTGCACAGGGGCCTATGTAACCTCTGAGTCCCTGTCAGTCTGAGCTTGCATTCTGTGGTCACATCTGGGAACATTCCAGGCTGTACTCATTTCAAGACCAGTCTTCGATGAGTGGTAGAGTAGGATGACCCAGCCTCCCTTCAGAAAGTGGGACAATCCCTACCATTTCTATTTTATAGTGAGGGTAAAGTTCTTGAGAGGTCCACAAGTGGTCTTATGATGATGTTCCTGATGGAAGTGACCAGTGATAGTGGAGAGAAGGATCTGTTAGAGGTTTTGGTTCATATTGTCTATGGGGGAATCTAAGGATTCCTTGACTAGGGTCCAAGATGTTGGGGTGGCCTACTACTGACCAAAAAGGCCATCATTAAATGAACCAGTCTCTTGATCTTATCCAGCTTTGGTAGTTCTTCCTTTATCTGATGAGCTTAGACTTTCTTCCAGTTGTGAAAGAGTTGAGTGTCATATGTTGTACCCATTATGGCATTAGGTTAATGGGGTCTGTGGCCTCAAGTTAGGGAGGAAATAGATTTAAGATTTTGCGGGGGGGGGGGGTGTCCAAGTTAACCTTAAGTTTTACTGCATTTACTTGTTTGATGATTCTAATAAAGGTTGTCATGAGGACAGTAGCTGTACTTTAGTTGATATGTTTGCCAGTATATCTATTGGCCAAATGTTTAGTGTTTCTTCTAAAGATTATCAAATAGTAACAACAATACTGATGCTGTCATAAGAGATTAGGAGATATATCTTATTTAATTTCCCTTGTGTGTTTAGGTGGGCAGATAGAGTGTTTGAGGGAAATGATGTAGGGGTATGAAGGAAGGATGACTAGGCCAAAGCAGTAAATATTTGATTAGACAATTTATGATGCCTTCTGTAGGCCTTCCTACTTGCTTGCCATGCTTATTAGGTCTAAGTCTAATCTCAAATGATTGTTAAACCAGCTTTTTTTTTTTTTCCAAAAATGTTTTGTTTCTGAGAGTTGGGCGGTAGCACAGTGGGTTAAGCACATGCGGCATGAAGCACAAGGACCGGCGTAAGGATCCTGGTTCGAGCCTTAAGCTCCACTTGCAGAGGAATTGCTTCACAGGCAGTAAAGCAGGTCTGCAGGTGTCTATCTTTCTCTCCCCCTCTCTGTCTTCACCTTCTCTCTCCATTTCTCTATTTCCTATCTAATAATAATAATAACTACAACAACAATAAAAACAACAAGGGCAACAAAAGGTAAAATAAATATTTAAAAACTCTATTGTTGACTTAATATTGATCCACAGAATTATAAATTGTAACATGGATATAATTCCACAACATAAAAAAAAAATGCACATCATTCCCTCCACCAGGGTATCCCAGTTTTCTCCATTGGAAGCTCCAACAGTTCTCCCAAGGCTGCAGATATGAGTTAACTATCTGTCTATGTTTGTTCCCTCCCCCTAGACCCCATCTTCTCTTTCTTTCTAAGTCACACCTATTACTACTTCTGAATGATCTTGCTTTTTTTCTTTCCTCTCTCCAGGTCCTGATGGAGTTGGAGTTTAGACTACTCTGGTTGTCTTTCCCCTATCATTTCTCCCACACTGGGAGTATGGACCAAAATTATTTTGGGGGTACAGAGGTGGGAGTTCAGACTTCTGTAATGGCTTCCACAGTGCATATGGGTATTGGCAGGTTGATCCATATCCCCAACCTCTTTCTATCTTTCCCTAGTAGGATAGGGCTCTGAAGAGGTGAGGTTCCAGGATACTTTGATGAGGTCATCTGCCCAGGGAAGTCCGGATGGAATCATGATAGTGTCTGCAACTTGGTAGCTGGGAGGTGGTAATATATAAAGCAGGACAGAATGATTAATGAACAGGATTCAAAAAGTAGGAGTAGAGTAGATGAGAATAAGTATCATAGGGGTGAAAGGAAGTGAATAAATCTATTTTGGGTTTGTTCCTAGGGGCTTATGACTTTCATAGTTTTTGTTTGAGTTTGATAGATAACATGGAGTTGGACAAAAATATTGTCTGAGGGGGATTGGGCAGTAGTGCAGTGGGTTAAGCGCATAAGGTGCGAAGTACAAAGCATAAGGATCCCAGTTCGAGCCCCTGGCTCCCCACCTGAAGGGGGATCGCTTCACAAGTGGTGATGCAGGTCTGCAGTCTTTCTTTTGTCTGTCTTTCTTTCCCCCTCTCTGTCTTCCCCATCTCTCTCCATTTCTCTCTATCCAACAACAATGACATCAATAACAATAATAACAACAAGGGCAACAAAAATGGGGGGGGGGAGGCCTCCAGGAGCAGTGGATTCTCAGTGCTGGCATGGAGCCCCAGCAATAACCCTGGAGGCAATGTATATATTGTCTGAGAAGATGTTGTCAGAATTGAGAATAGTGCTAGAAAGTTGGATTAGGGCAAAGAGTAGTCCCCAATCTTGAAGAAAATTGATGGATAAAATTAATTGTTTACCCCATTCCACCTGACTCAGGCCCCATATATATTTATATTTAGCACCGGAGCCTGTATAATGTTGAGTCCCTGTTGGCCTGAGCTCGCAGTTCATGGTCACACTGGGAACATTCTAGGTTGCACATTTTTGGATCAGTCTTCCTTGAGTGGCAGTGTAGGATCACCCACCTCATTTCAGATACTGGGGCATTCCTTACCTTTGCTACTTTACAGAAAGGACAGGTTCCTGGAGTGACCCACAAGAAGCCTTATATTAAGCTAGCTTTCTATTCTCAACTTTCACACCATTTCCCAGACAGTATTTTTAGTCCACTTGCATATTAGCTATCACACTTACGCAAAAAACAAACAAACAAACACCAAAACAAAACTGATTTTATGGGCCCCTTGGAACATACCAAAAGTGGACTTTCTAGCTTCTTTCCACCCCAAAATCCAGAGTCTCATCTCTCTATTCCTACCTTTTGGTTCCTATTTATTAAACACTTTGTCCTGTTTTATATCTTACTAAGTTGCAGATGCTATCATGATTCCATAATGACTTCCTGAGTAAACGACCTCACCAATGTGTCCTGAAATCTCACCTCTCCAGAGCCCTACTCCACTAGGGAAAGATAAAAACAGGCTGGGGCTGTGGATTGCCCATATCTATTGGAGAAGCTATTACAGAAGGCATAACTCCTACCTTTTGTACCCCATAAAGAATTTTTATATATATTTTTATAGGGGGAAAAGTGTTAGGGAGAGATGACCAGAGATCTCTGATCTCCAATTCCATCAGGACCCCAAAAGAAAAGAGGAAAAAAGACATTTAGAAGTGGCATTGGGTATAGGTTTGACTTGGAGGGGAGGGAAGGGAAGGACCAGAACTGGGCAAATATATTTAGATATAGACAGACAGTTATAGAAATAATAGTTAACCCACATCTGTGATCTTGAGAGGGCTACTGTAGTTTCCAGTAGAGTGAATGGGGACTTGGAACTTTGGACTTGGCGGGAATGATGTGGAATTATACCTCTGATAGTCCATAATTTTGTAAATCAATATTAAATCACTAATAAATAAAAATTAGTTTTAAAAAGTCTGTCAGTTCAGAACAACTCAAGATTATTTTTTTCATTATTACACCACCAGGGTTATTACTGGGGTTTGGTGCCTGCGCAATGAATGTACCACATAGGTCGCCATTTTTTCTACTTTTTTATTTGATAGGACAGATAAATTTAGAGAGAAAAAGTGGAGGGATAGAGGGAGAGAGAATCAGAGACATGCACATCACTGCTTCATTGCTTATGAAGCCCCTTCTCCTCAGGTGGGGACTTGGGGCTTGAACCTGGATCCCTGAGCATGGTAAATCATGATGGCAATTGGGGCACTACTGAGCAGCCCCTCGAAAGCTATTTTGAAAACACTCTGATCTCAGAGAAAACACTTAGCAGAACCTGGACTGGAGTTGATGTATTGCACGAGAGTACAGGTCCTAGAAAAGAATGACAGAGAACATAGTGGGGGCTGTATTGTTATGTGGACAACTGAGATATGTCATGCATGCACAAATTATTGTATTTACTGGTGACAATAAAACATTAATCCCCCAATAAAGGAAAAAATGTTAAAAAACACTTTGTTCTTATAATCTAATTCTTTCATCTCTTATGATATCTGTACAGTTTCATAAAGTTTCTAGAAACTTTTACTTCCAGTTCTGCCTTCAACTTATCTGCCCTTCCCTGTTTCTGTCACAAAATCTAAATAACTGTTCTGATGGTAGCAGAAGTTGTCTCATGATGTTAAGGCATGGAAGAAACTATGTTGGACAAAGTCAGAAACTTTTGGGAGCAAAGATGATAGAAATGGCTAGAAATTATAGATTACTTATATCTCCATATTTATCTATTTCTACACCACTCTTTTAAAGTTTTATTTATTTTATGAGAGAGGGTGAGGGAAAGGACAAAGGCCAGAACACGTCTTTGGTATTTGCAAAGCCAGGGATTCAACCTAGAGTCTCATACATGCAAGTTCTGTGCTCTACCAGTCACCTCACTGGTCCCTCTTTCTGGATTTATAGGCGGTATATCATGTACTCATGACACTTTTATTGTACTTCAATCTTTTTCCAAAATGAAAGTTAAAGTTATAATATCAACATATATATATATATATGTCAGTTATTAAATATACCTGGTAGTGTAATTATAAAATGAAATTCTCTTGATCCCACACTTCAGAAATCACTCCTCATATTTTGGCGTTTATACTTTCCAGTACTGGCTTACTGAAAATATTAATATACATGCATTACAGTTTTTATAATGGGTGATAATTGAATTAGGAAAAAATATTCATTGAATGACTGAATGAAAAAAACATTTCTGTGGTCATTTCTTTTTTTTATTTTTATTTATAAAAAGGAAACATTGACAAAACCATAGGATAAGAGGGGTACAACTCCACACAGTTCCCACCACCAGAACTCCGTATCCCATCCCCGCCCCTCCCCTGATAGCTTTCCTGTTCTTTATCCCTCTGGGAATATGGACCCAAGGTCATTGTGGGATGCAGAAGATGGAAGGTCTGGCTTTTGTAATTGCTTCCCCGCTGAACATGGACATTGACTGGTCGATCTATACTCCCAGCCTGCCTCTCTCTTTCCCTAGTAGGGTTGGGATCTGGGGAAGCAGAGCTCCAGGACACACTAGTGGGGTTGTCTGTTCAGGGAAATCTGGTTGCATCCTGCTAGCATCTGGAACCTGGAGGTTGAAAAGAGAGTTAACATAAAAGCCAAACAAATTGTTGACCAATCATGGACCTAAAGGCTAGAATAGTGCAGATGAAGAGTTGGGGGGAGAGTCTCCATTTTGTAGATAGCTAGTAGGCATATTTTAGTTATATTCCAAAGTGTCTGTGGCTATACTAGTGCGTTTTGTTTTTGTTTTTGTTTTTTGCCTGAGCCTGAAATATGATATGCAGATAGATCCTAACTATTTTCTGGGAGATGATATCATGGCTAACAGAAGGACCAGAAAGCTGGATCAGGGAAGAGAGTAGCTCCCAAATATGTGAAAGGTGTATAAATATTATTGACTGTGAACCCCATCGATTTGATGTGATCTGGGGCCCATATTCAGCTTAGGAGCCTATGTGACCACTGCATCCTTGTAGATCTGAGCTCACATTCTGTGATCATAAGTAGGAACATTCCAAGCTGCCCCAATATCAGGACCCATCTTCCTCAGGTGTAGCATAGAGTATACTGTCTAGCCTCCCTTCGGAGGATGGAGCATTTTCTACCATTGTTGATCCAAGTTGAGGGCAAGTTCCTATGTAGGGCCCACCAAAGGCTCTGTTTTGTTGTTCCTGATATAAATGACTGGTAATAATGGAGAGAGGGATTAATTTGAGGTCTAGGCCCATCATGTCTGTTTGGAAATCTCAGGACTCCCTGATTAGGGCCCCAGATGATGAGGTGGCCTGATAGTGACTAAAGAGTCATCGTTGAAGTATGCCAGTCTCTTGCCCTTATTCAGCTTTTGCAGTCCTTGGTTTGATGAGGTTAGCTTTGGAATGAGTGATAGAACTGTAATAGGAAGTAGGTGAGGAGGGTATCTAAGTATAAGTAGACTCTACTTCATTAGGAACTTTATACTGACTCACTTCAGACTATTGTGTACTTTTACTTTCGGGTATATATTTTGCCCTAGTTTATGGATGCATATGAACATATGTTCTATCTCATGGGAACTGGTCTATATCTAGGTTTTGGGACTTTGTTAGGAAGTGAACCACCTGGAATGGAATTAGAGAATACTATGAAAGGAAAGGTCTCACCTGAGTAATGAGAGTGAAGGTTCTGTGGTCATTTCTATTTTCCAATTTCAGGTACAGTCAAATAGGAACACAGTAGCTACACTAATCATAACAACAGGTATCAGTTATGAAGTGTTCATGGTGTAGGGTTAAGTTTCTTTCTATTTATTTATTTATTTTATTAATTAGAATGGAGGAGAGAGAAATAACCAGACATCACTCTGGTACATGTTCTGCTGGGGATTGAACTCAGGACCTCATGCTTGAGAGTCCAATGCTTTATCTACTGTGCCACCTCCCAGACCACGTGGCTTAAGTGTCTTTCATGCTTAATTTAAGCCCCACAAGAACTTTGTGATCATGTTTTACATAATGTTTTTAGCATGTCAGAAAGCCAAGATGCAGAGAAATGAATGAACTTGCTTGTGGTAAGTGACATCCAACACTAGCTAGCATCTATTACAACCCACTTATAGTCTGACTGAGACAACATAGAGATAATGTTTGAGATAAAAAGTAGTATTTATTCCTCCTATTTGGGCTCTTTGCTGGTGCAGTATCCTCTTTATCTCGACCCTTGTATTCATTCTCTGTCATTTGAAATAGTATGAATTACTGTCATTTGAAATAGTATGAGTTGATTTAAATTAGCATTAATCCAGCTTTCTCAAAATAGTGGTTCCAGAGAACTCAGAAGGGGGCACAAAGATTGAACTGTGCATCCTGAAATTCTCATATCAAATTACTTCTAAAATAACTATGCTAATGCCTCCCATGGTACAGGAACTTTGTAAGCAGGAGTGGGACCTGCAGCTAGTTTGGGGAGAAACAATTTAATGATTTGATGTGATAGCCTGTGGAAGCTGGAGCTTCCATTATGGTTACTGATGATAGTAAGACTGATGATGATAAATGAAATACATTTGAGGGATTTCAACAAAATCTTAATTATAAGAGAAACACAAAGAAAGGCTGTTGCTAACCAAACTGCTGGTGTATGAGTGGAACCATTGATTACACTTCTGCTCTGAATGAATGGTGGCAGCTTACTAGCTTCTGCTCTATGGAGACTAGTGAGCAAGCCAGTTCCATGCTGAGAACTCTGAAAACAAGAAGTACTATTTCAAAATGCCACTACTAGGCAGCAGAAATTCTGGAGGTTTAAGTATCATTTATATGAGCATCTCATGGCATGTAGAACTTTTAGAAAATATTTTGTTTTGATGCTTCATTTACAGATAAGTAATCTGAGATCAAAAGTGTGAAATTACTTTCTTTTTTAAAAAATACACACATGTAATTTTTATTATTAGTGATTTAAAATTGGTTTACAAATTATAAGATTTCAGAGGTATAGTTTCACAGCTCTCTCTCTCACACACACACTCGCTGTTTCTTCACAATTCATCACACCCATTGCTAAAGTTCCTGTTCCCCCTTCCCTCTGATAGTCACCATACATAGTTTCCACAAAGTTAAAGACATAATTTGTTTACTATTTTTTTGCAAGTTCACTTCCTTTAATCAGCTGTTTTTCACATGTGAGTGATACAATTTGGAACTTGTTTTTTTTTACCTCTTATTTCACTTAGCATAATCACCTCTAGTTCCACTTATTTTGTCTCAAATAATAATCATCTTTTTAATGACCAGATAGTATTTATTATATATATGCATACATAAATATATATATCACACACACACATATCATTATACAGTAATTTGTTAAAGCTCTTGTTTTTTAATATTTATTTATTTATTTATTTATTTATTTATTTATATTAAAAAGGAGACATTAACAAAACCATAGGATAGGATGGGTACAAATACACACAATTCCCACCACCAGAACTCTATATCCCATCCCTTCTCCTGATAGATTTACTGTTCTTTATCCCTCTGGGAGTATGGACCCATGGTCATTGTGGGTTGCAGAAGGTGGAAGGTCTGGCTTCTGTAATTGCTTCCCCGCTGAACATGGGCATTGACAGCTCGATCTATACTCCCAGCCTGACTCTCTCTTTCCCTAGTAGGGTGAGTCTCTGGGAAAGTGGAGACCCAGTACACATTGGTGGTGTCATCTGTCCAGGGAATTCTGGTCGGCATCCTGCTGGCATCTGGAACCTGGTGGCTGAAAAGAGAGTTAACATAGAAAGCCAAACAAATTGTTGAACAATTATGGACCTAAAGGCTGGAATAGTGCAGATGAAGTGTTGGCCGGTAGTCACTGCAGACTATTGTGTACTTTTGCTTTCAGGTATATATTTTGTCCTAGTTTATGGATATGTGTGAACATATGCTCTATCTAAGGGGACCTGGTCTATATTTAGGTTTTGGAACTTTGTTCGGAAGTGAACCTCCTGGAATGGAATTAGAAAATACTATGAAAGGAAAGGTCTCACCTGAGCAATGAAGCTTAAGGGCTGTCATTCCACACCTGAAGTCTCTGGACACAGTCTGAAGTGAAGCATGCTAAGGTGGCTCTCGTTGTGTTGCTTAAGTTGTGATCAGCGGACGCAATATTACTTGATATGAATTGAGAGAAGCATGCAGGAAAGTGCTCCCCACCCTAAGGTTCCAGGACTGGCGGAAATATAGGCTCTATAGTGGAAATGTGAGGATCCTGCTCTCTTAGGGTTCAAGAAAATGATGGATAGTTATTGTTATCATCACATTATTTGGTAATTGGATTAACTTTGAAAGGTCTCTTTGTTAGGATTTGCTGTACAATACCCTACATCTTGTATATAGGTGCCAGTGGTTGCTTCTGTTCTCCTTGGTCTAGGCTTTTGAGAGAGTCAACATATCAAAGACTCAGCCTATGAATTAAAAAGACTTAGCCTGTGTTTTAAAAAGTTCGAGACAATCAATTTTACCCCTCTCATATTAATTAAATAACTATTTATATGACTACAGTTTAATAGGCGTGCACATAGACACCATTCCCACCACCAAAAGACTTTGCTTTTATTGATGTGGTGAATGACATTGATTGACTTACGTATGTTGAACCAACCTTGCATTTCTGGGATAAATACCACTTAGTCGTGATGAACAATCTTTTTTATATACTGCTGTATCCAGTTGGCCGACATCTTGTTTAATATTTTGGCATCTATTTTCATCAGAGAAATTGGTCTGTAGTTTTCCTTTTTTGTTGTGTCCCTATCTGCTTTTGGTATCAGGATGATGTTGGCTTCATAGAAGGTGGAAAGGAGTGTTCCTGTTTCTTCGATCTTATGGAAAAGCTTTAGAAATATAGGTATTAACTATTTCCTGAAGGTTTTGTAAAATTCATTTGTGAAGCCAATCTGGCCCAGGACGTTTGTTGTTGGGGAGATTCTTAATAACTATTTCGATTTCTTTGTCTGTGATTGGTGTATTTAGGTTTTGTAGTTATTCTTGGCTCAGTTTTGGAGGGGCATATGTTTCTAGGAATTCTTCCATTTCTTCCAGATTTTATAGCTTGGTGGCGTATAGTTTTTCATAGAAGTTTTGCATAAATTTCTGGATTTCTGAGGTGTCAGTTGTGATATCTCCTCTATCGTTTACAATTCTATTAATTTGAGCCTTCTCTCTTTTTTTTTTAAGTTAGTCTGGCTAGGGGTTTGTCAATCTTGTTTAATTTTTCAAAGAACCAACATTTGGCTTCATTGATCTTTTGTATGGTTATTTTCGAAGTTGTTTATTTCTGTTCTACTTTTAGTGATTTCTGTTCTTCTGGTTGCTTTAGGGTTCCTTTGTTAGTCTTCCTCTAAGTCCTTAAGGTGTGCAGTAAGGTTGTTTATTTGAGCTTTTTCTTGTTGTTTAATATGTGATTGTATGGATATGAGTTTCCCTCTCAATACTGCTTTAGATATGTCCCAAATATTTTGATAGCTTGTGTCTTGATTTTCATTTGTTGCCAGGAACATTGGAATTTCTTGCTTGAGTATCTCTCTGACCCAATGGTTCTTAAGCACTATGTTGCTGAGTTTCCAAATTCTGTGCCTTTTAGTAATTTTCTGTTTGTTGTTAAATGTTAGTTTTACTCCACTGTGGTCTGAGAAGATACTTGGGATGATTTCAATGCTCTTGAAATTCCTGATGCTGTCTTTGTGGCCTAACGTGGTCTATCCTTGAGTATGTGTTGTGTGGATTTGAAAAGAATGTGTATTCCAGTTTTTTGGGGTGTAGGACTCTGAAAATGTCTATCTCTTCATTCAGTTCTCTTGTTTCTTTGTTGATTCTCTGCTTTGTTGATCTGTCTAAGTGTGAAAGTGGGGTGTTAAAAGTCTCCCACTATTATTGTATTACTATTGATGTATTTTTGTAGTTCTTTCAGTAGGTGTTTGATGTATTTTGATCGTCCCTCATTGGGTGCATAGATGTTAATAATTGTTAAATCTTCTTCTCTGATTGATCCTCTAATCATTATGTAATGTCCTTGCCTATCTTTTATTACTTTATTTAATTTAAAATCTATTGTGGCAGAGATGAGAATGGCTGTTCCTGCCTTTTTTGTGGTACATTAGCCTGTATGATAGTTTTCCATCCTTTCATTTTAAGTCTGCATTTATCTTGTTGGGTGAAGTGGGATTCTTGCAAGCAGCATATGGTTGGATTATGTTTTCTGATCCATCCTCCCACTCTGTACCTTTTGATGGGTGAGTTTAAGCCATTGATATTTATTGATATTATGGATTTAATGTATTGTAGTGCCATTGTTCAACAATTTTTTATTTGCTCTGATATATTGCAAGTATTATAGTGATGTTCTTGTTTATAAGAGGTCTTTTAGAACCTTTTTTCAGAGAAGGCTTGGTGATGGTTACCTCCTTTAACTGTTGTCTGTCTGAGAAGGTTTTGATCCCTCCATCTAGTTTGAATGAATGTCTAGCAGGTTATATTAGCCTTGGTTGAAACTGTTTTTCATTCAGGGCTCGATAGATATCTTGCCACTCTCTTCTGGCTTTTAGAGTTTGAGTGGAGAAGTCTGCTGGTAGTCTTATGGGTTTTCCCCTGTATGTGACTTTTTGTTTTTCTCTTGCAGCCTTTAGTATCCTTTTTTTATTCTTACTTCTTTTCATTGTAACTGTGATTTATCTTGGTGTCTTCAGGTCTGGATTGATTCTGTTTGGGACTCTCTGGGCCTCTTGAATCTTAATGTCCTTTCTGTTGTTCAGGTCTGGGATGTTTTCTTCTATAGTTTCCTCTAGAATATTTACTTCCCCTTCCTCTCTTTCTTCCTCTGGCAGGCCAATTATATAAATGTTACTTCTTTTGAGGTCATCCCATATGCCTCTGTTGTTGTTTTAAGTGTCTCTCAATCTCTTTTTGAACTCTTTCACCTCTTCCTTAGTTTTCTCTATCTCATTCTCTATTTGGCTGATTCTGTTTTTTCTGCTTCTGTTAGTCTTCTTTCCCTTCCCTCAGCTTCTTTCTTCAGTTCAGCTATTTCAGCTTTCAATTCTCTTATTACCTCGAGGTAGTTAGTATTTTCCTTGAGGGTATCATCTGTTGTTTCCATAATACTGCTAGCCCTTTCCTCCAAAGTTGTTTTCATTTCTGTGACTAATAATTTTATTATTGCTTGCATACTTTTATTATCTATGGTTATTTCTGGCTGATTAATAGTTTTTTCTGGGCTCTTGTCTTCATTCATTATAGTAGTAGTTTTATTTGCTCTTGATCTAACCATTTTTTATTAATGTGTTTTTTTATTTTTATGTTCTGTTGTTCCTCAGTTGTTGTGTTTTGAGTATATGCCACACTATACTAAATACCTTTATGACAAATGCAATCACCACCCTCAGAAATTACAATAGTAACTGCAGCAAGGATTGAAGCAGTTTAACCAATACCAGTTAGCCCAACAATGTCTCCAGTCCAAGAAAAAATAGCAACCGAATCCAAATGAAAAAGAGAAAGGAAAAAAGGGATAGTAGAAATAGACAATTATGCAAATCTACTGTCCACTGTAAATTCTAGGGGTGGCAAGAGGAGAAAGGGAAGTAGAGAAGAGACACACCCAAAGAGAATCTACTTTGAGTCAGATTTATTCCCCAAAATAATTCACAAATGAATATCAGTGAATTCAGAAAGCAGAGAAAGGAGGAAGGAAGAAAGGAAGATGGGGAAAAAAAGAGAGAAAAGGAAAAACAGTAAAAAAAAAAAGAGCAGTGAAAGGAGAGTTTATTTATTTATTTTATTTTTTTAATAGCTAGGAGGAGGCAGAAGGGGAGAGTGGATAGAGGAGGTAGGAAGAGTGAAACAAGTTTCTCTCACAATGGATAAGATACCCAGTAATGTACCAATGGAAAATATACTAAGAGTTAATTTTGTCACCTGAGGGGGGACAAAGGGATACACGTATATATAATAGTAATAATAAAATAGAACACAGTAAAAAGCCCTAACAGTGGGTCTGTAGATTGGACGGCTACCAGTTAGCTTATGCACAGTTAGCCTAGACAACCGATTGTAAAAAATAAATGAATAAATAAACTTCCAGGCAGTCTTTCCCAGGCTGGGTGAGGCTTTGCTTGGTAAGATATTTGTCTCTCCAATTGGGCCTAAGTCACTTAATCATAAAAATAAAAAGTAGACAAGGGATTCAAAAAGAAACAGAATTGGAATGGCACCCCTGATGAGCCAGGAATTTTGGTAAAGAAAAAAGGTCCGGGGGCCAGCCTGCTATCAGTGGCTCCCTACCCCAGCGTCTGGTTATGGGGGGGGGGAAGATTGAAATAATCAAAAAATTTCCATTCTTTTTGCTCTATTTTCTAATCCAAATTGAGCTGTAGTCACCTCCTTGGTGTCACACTTAGAACTCCTTGTACCCGGTCCTGCTGAAGGCCAGGATCCTACCCTTCCCAGCAGTTGTTGTCAGAGCTCACGCCAGCAGCTGCTCCCAAGTTGAGATCTTGGCTCTGCCACCCCCCTATGTTTTTTATTTTTATATTCTGTTGTTCCTTAGTTGTTGTGTTTAGAGTACAAGCCATGCTATACTAAATACCTTTATGACAAATGCAATCACCACTCTCAGAAATTACAATAGTAACTGAAGCAAGGATTGAAGCAGTTTAACCAATACCAGTTAGCCCAACAATGTCTCCAGTCCAAGAAAAAATAGCAACCAAATCCAAATGAAAAAGAATGAGAAAGGAAAAAAGGGATAGCAGGAAGAGACAATTATACAAATCTACTGTCCACTGTAAATTCTAGGGGTGGCAAGAGGAGAAAGGAAAGTAGAGCAGAGATACGCACAAAGAGAGTCCACTCTGAGTCAGATTTCTTCCCCAAAATAATTCACAAACGAGTATCAGTGAATTCAGAAAGCTGAAGTAGGAAGGAAGAAGGAAGACAAGAATGAGAAAAAAAAGAAAGAAAAAAAAGAAAATAAAGAGCAGTGAAATGAAAGAGTTTTTTTTTTTTTTAATTAGCTAGGAGGAGAGAGAAGGGGGAGAGTGGATAGAGGAGGTAGGTAGAGTGAAACAAGTTCCTGTCCCAATGGCTAGGACACCCAGTAACCAAGCAATGGAAAATACACTAAGAGTTAATTTTGATCAACCTGAAGAGGTGGGGGAAAGGGAGACACGTATATATAATAGTAATAATAAAATAGAACAGAGTAAAAAACCCTAACAGTCAGTCTTCAGCTTGGATGGCTCCAGATTGGCTCTCAGGAAGGAAAAGAGTTGGAATGACACCCCAGATGAGCCAGAAATATTGGTAAAGAAAAAGACTCAGTGGGGAGCCTGCTAGTAGCAACTCTTCAGCCCCTGGGTCTGGTTATAGGGGGAGGGAAGAGAGGTGCACTCTCGAAAATAATAATAAAAAAAAACTTTCTTTTTTCTCTGTTTTCTAACCCAAATTGTGCTATAGTCACCTCCTTGGTGTCACCCTTAGGACCCCTTATTCACTGTCCTGCTGAAGGCCAGCTATCCCTACCCTTTCCAGGAGTTGTTGTCAAGAGCTCACGCCAGCAGCTGCTTCCAAGTTGCCATCTTGGCTCCACCCCCGAAATTACTTTCTTGACCTCATCCTGTTACAGGATGAAAACTCCACATTTCCAGATCTCTATTGATAGTGTACCTTTTCATTTACTCAGTGTTGCCTCCTTAGTATTTGGGCTATAAGTTGACTTGGTTCAGTGTTTAATAGAAGACTATGATGTTTAGAGCATGTTCTTCTGGGTTTTCTGTTTTTTTCCTTCTCTGCACTTAACAAAAAAATATTTATTTATTATTGGATAGAGACAGAGAAAAATTAAGAGGGGAGGGGGAGCTAGAAAGGGAGAGAGACAAAGAGACACCTACAGCTCTTCTTCACTACTTGTGATGGTTCCCCCTTGCAGGTGGAGACCAGAGGCTTGAACCTAGGTCCTTGCACACTGTAGTGTGTGAACTTGACTAAATACACCACTGCCTGGCACCATGTACTTAAAGTCTTTACTACTCTGTAAATTATAGTTAACAGATAGTAAAACAAAATGGATTTTGTTTCATGATATGCAAACGAATTATGCTCAGTGGAGGGAAAACTCTGCCCTACCAAAGTCAGTTTGGTGTTCATTTCCAGGTTCATTTCCACATTCTTCTAAGTAATAATAATTTGTGTGTCTTTAACTCTTTCTTTGAACTACTAATATCATCTACCTGGTTCCCTCATCTAAGATATCAGTTAGATTATATATAATATATATGAATACATGAAAATAATATATATATAATCTTTCACATGATGTGTTATTTAAATCTACATGAACTACACGTTTACTTTTGGGGGGTATAAATTATTTATCAATTCTACAACCTTTATACTTTCTAACTTATTTCAAGCCCATCTTTTTGCTGATATCTTTGTTGAAATTAATTCACACTAAAATACTTGAAGGTCATTTTATATCCTTGCTATAAATGGAAAGGAGCTATTTGCCATAAATAGAAGTTAAGTATAACACTACATGCAATGAAAGTAAAACAATATTGTTCCTAATTAGAAAACTCATTTGTGGAAGGCTCTGCACTCAAGGTCTGCTTTATTTCTGTTATAGGGGCACGTGAGTAGGAATGAGGACACACCAGTATCAAATTGAGTCTTTCTCCTTCTGCTAGCCAAGTCAGAATGATTCAAAGAAAATGGAACACAAAATAAACTTTTTACAATGAGAGGCAATGATATTTAGTGCTATATTTGTGAACCATCTAAAACCATCTCCCATGTTACCTAAAAGCATCTTGAGTACACAGGGAGGGATATATGTACTTGTTTTAGAAAATGTTGCTTTCAGTAATTAGCTTTCAGTCAGTTTTATAGATGGAGATAGTGGTTGTCTCATCTATACTAGTGCTGATATAAACATTGTGAAGACCTATAGCACATTTTTCTAGTAGAACTCTTTTACCTTAGTTCACAAGAAAATATCTATAAAACTGAAAATGGAAAAGACCTCTGAGTCGCTATGACAGAGGTCTGTTATTTCACTCTACAAAGACTAGTAATTTTCATGCTTTTATACAGATACAGTAAATATAAATTAAAGACAATTTAAAAGAAGTTTCCACCAATATCAGGAGGGCAAACATTAAGGGAGAAATCTTGCCAAAGTAGTGCGTTCTGGACCATTGATTTCAGGATCAGTGAGTCACAGACCCTACCTGTGCTTTAACAGTGACTCTCTTGAACAGTTCACAGAATTTTCACTCTCATTCAGTCTTTTCTGCTAGAAACAATCCATAGTTCTTGAAATTTCTTCACTATGGGTACCCAATACAAGTCTGAAACTCAAGAAGTCCAGAAACACACTTTGTTGTCCATCCCACTTCCGTTTTCCCTCTGGGATACTTTAGTGTGAATGGCAAGTCTGTGCTTCCCAAGGCAGGATACAGGTCACTTTCTGACCATTATCCTACTTCCATTTAATGACTAGGTCCTTTGGAATCCTATGCCTTTATTTCTCTCAAATTTACCAGATTCTTTTTTAAATTTAATTTTATTGTATTTATTTGTTTATTTTTATATTACAGAATTACATGTCGACAGGGGTTTGAATCCACACCGTTCCCACCACCAGAGATCTGAATCTTCACTCTCTTCACTGCAATCCACCACAGTTACCCTAAGGTTGTAGACATGGGCCAACTATCTTCTATAATTCTCTGTTCACATTTATACATAGTTGCTCCTTCTTTTTCAGATTCAATCCTCTCTTCCCCTCTAAACCAACCATGACATCATAAATATCTCCATATGTCCCTCTCCTTTTCCTTCTGGAGTAAAGAGTCCTCTTTTTTCTTTTCTTTATTATTTGTTTTCCCTTTTGTTACCCTTTTTTAAAATTGTTATTGTAGTTATTATGATTGTAGTCATTGTTGGATAGGACAGAGAGAAATGGAGAGAGGAGGAGAGAAAGACAGACACCTTCAGACCTACTTCAGGAATAGTAATAGGTATAGGTATGACTTAGAAACAAAGAGAAGATGGGGACGCTAGGTAGTAGCACACTGGGCTAAGAGCACATGGTATGAAACGCAAGGAAAGACCCATGCAAGGATCCTAGCTCAAGCCCCCACTTCTCCACCCGCAAGGGGTCACTCCAAAAGTGGTGAAGTGGGTTTTGAAGCTGTCTATCTTCCCCTCCTCTATCAATTTCTTTGTGTACTATCCAGTTTTTTAAAATGGCCTCCAGGAGCAGTGGATATGTAGTGTCACCACAGAGTCCCAGCAATAACCCTGTAGGCAGGAGAGAGAGAGAGGGAGATAGAGGGAGAGAGAGAGAGAGAGAAGGAGAAGAGAAAATGGGACAATGAGAAAAAATATGAGCAAATATATATAAACATAAACAGATAGTCATAGCAGTAGTCAACCCGTATCTGTGACCTTGGGAAAACTATTGTAATATCCATTGGAGGGAATAGGGACACAGAACTCTGAATAAAAATAGTGAGAGTGGGCACCTTTGTCTAGTTTCTGATTTTAGGAGAAAAGCTTTCAATGTTTCCCCAATGACTATGACATTAACCACGGGCTTATAATATATAGCCTTTATTATGTTAAGGAGTTTTCCTTTCGCTCCCAGTTTCTCAAGGGCTTTTATCATAAATGGGTATTGCACTTTCTCAAATGCTTTTTCTTCATTGATTAATAAAATCATGTGATTTTTATATATATTTTTGCTGACGTAGTGGATTACATTTATTGACTTATGGATGTTGAACCATCCCTGCTTCCCAGGGATGAATCCCACCTGATCTTAGTGGACTATTCTCTTAATATGTTGTTGTACTCGATTAGCCAAGGTTTTGTTGAGGATCTTTGCATTAATGTTAATCAAAGATATAGGTCTATAGTTTTCTTTTTTGGTGAGGTCCTTTCCTGCTTTTAGGATCAGGGTGTGGTTAGCCTCACAGAATGTGTTTGGGAGTGTTCCCTCTTCTTCTATTTTCTGAAAGAGTTTGAGGAGGATGGGTGTTAGTTCTTCTTTGAATGTTTAGTAAATTCATTAGTATAGCTATCAGGGTCCAGGAGTTTGTTCTTGAGTAGGCTTTTGATTATTTCACTTTTTTTTTTTTTTTTTTTTTTGCCTCTCCAGGGTTATTGCTGGGGGCTCGGTGCCTGCACTATGAATCTGCTGCTCCTAGAGGCCATTTTTTCCCATTTTGTTGCCCTTGTTTTTATTATTATTATTGTCATTGATGTTGTTGTTGGATAGGATGGAAAGAAATCAAGACAGGAGGGAATACAGAGAGGGGGAGAGAAAGACAGACACCTGCAGACCTGCTTCACCGCTGGCAAAGCGACCCCCATGCAGGTGGGTTTTTCTTTTTTTCCTCTTCTCTCTTTGGGTCCTTATGGAGTTGGAGTTCAGGGCCCTCTGGTCATATTTTCCCTATAATTTTTCGTCTGCTGGGAGTATGGACCAGAATTGCTGTTGGGTTGCAGAAAGTGGGGGATCTGGCTTCTGAAATTGCTTCTCTGATGGACATGGGCATTGGTAGGTCAATCCATATCCATAGTCTGTTTCTGTCTTTCCCTAGTGGGGTATGCTGTGGAGGCACTTCCTCCATTTTTATTATCTATATTTATTTACTGGATAGAGATAGCCAGAAGTCAAGAGGGAAGGAAAAGATAGAGAGGGAGAAAGACAGAGAGACATCTTAAACACTGTTTTACCATTCTCAAAGATTTCCCCTTGCAAGTGGGTACTGGGGACTTGAACTCAGGTCCTTGTGCATTGTAGCATGTGTACTCAACCAGGTGTGCCAACACTCAGCCCCTTCTTTCAAACATTGCCACACCTTGTCTTCTAGAACATCACATACTTGCTTATTTTCCTCTTCTTTCACTGGTTACTACTGAATTTCCTCTGCTGTTTCTCCTTTTCGTGATGCCTGAGTGCACAGTCCTCTTCCTTTGCTTTATTCTTATTTTTTCTATCTACTTTCATCCTTTCAGAGTATTTGGTTTTTCATTGGACTGTAAATGCCATTATGTACTAATCACTTTCAAATTTATATCTTTAGCCAGACTTCTGAACTTTAGACTCACACATTCTACCACATACTTCACTTCTTCATGTGAATAATTGATGAATATCTCCACTCATATTATTGGAGCTGAATTACTGATTTCCTTTTTCTCTCAGAACCCAAATGTCCTCTATACACAACCTTTCCTTTTCCAGTTGCTAACATCTCCATTATTCCATGAGCTCCAACCAATAGGTAGAGATTTACCTGATTACTTTGCATTTCATTTTGCACAACCAATTTGCCAGGAAAATATGCATACTGTGTCTTCAAACTGGATCCAAAATCTGACCATTTCTCTCCACCTCCATTGCCACCACTCTACCCACTGCTATATCCTCCTGACAGTTTTCCTTACATCAGGAGTTCCCTACTCAGCCTAGAGTAGTTATTCCATAGGCATGAAAGTCCCCCTTACCTCCTTGAGATCTTTGTTCAGATGTTACTTTATAGAGTCATCCTGATCACACTATTTACTTATTATACATGAAGTTATATATTACATTAATTTTTTTTGATAATATCTCACTCCATCTGGGGGAATTTAATGGGACAACTGTCAGGATTGCACACCCTGACTCATGAGGAGGAAGTCGTACCCCAGTGGACTTGAGTTTAGGTTCTTCTTACTGTGTTTCTAGATAGTCCCAAGACTATGGGGTTCCAGATCCCTTGAAGGTTCTGAAAGTGGTCCTGGAGGTAAGGTAGGATACCCATGATCTAAGCATTTTGTCTCCTGTTTCTTTTTTTCTTTTATCTTTTTTATATTTTATTTATTTATTTTCCCTTTTGTTGCCCTTGTTTTTTTTTCCACTGTTGTTGTAGTTATTGTTATTGTTGTTATTGATGTCATCATTGTTAGATAAGGCAGAGAGAAGTGGAGAAAGGAGGGGAAGAAAGAGATGGGGAGAGAAAGATAGACACCCACAGACCTGCTTTACTGCCTGTGAAGTGACTTCCCTGTAGGTGGGAGACCGGGGCCTCAAACCAGGATCCTTATGCCAGTCCTTGTGCTTTGCACCACCTGTGCTTAACCCATTGAGCTACTCCCCTACTCCTCTTGTCTCTTATTTCTTTGGGTGACTTTGGACAAACTGCTTGGTGTCTCAGGGCTCATGTCTCCAGCTTAAGAATTCTCTTGTTTGGATAAGTTTCTCTCATTTGACAAGTCAAAACTGTTCTGTCATTCTTATGTTGGTAAGCTAAAGAAATATACCATATTGAGAAATGTGGCATTATGGGTGTGAATATGTCCTCTGGCACCAAGCTGCTTGGCTTCTAATCCTGGCACTATAACTTAGAAGCTGTATGGCATTGTATTCCATTTTTTCTGTGTCATTTTTTCAGTTTGTCAAAATATACACAGTATTGCTACCTAATGCGGTGATAGATTACCTTATTTGATTTGGGTGGGGCATGAAAGGATATATGGATAGAGACATTGAAGTAAGACCCCAGTGAAGACCACTTTCCTGGGAAGCATCTGTGTCTATGTCCACTGACTAAGTGAATTAGCTTAGGTGGACCTAACTATTGGACCCTGCTCAACAAGGACTAGTTAAATAAATAAATAAATAAATAAATAAATAAATAAATATATCTGGAAAATAATATTGTACATGCATCATGCATCCTAGGATCCTGTGAAGCTGAATTAGATATCCAAGTAGGAGATCAATTTGAATTTATATTACCCTTTCTCTCTGAGTATACCCAGGTACATACTGTCAGGTTCCTAGTTTATATGCGTGTGTGTGTGTGTGTGTGTGTGTGTGTGTGTGTGTGTGTGTGTGTGTGTGTGTGTGTATTTAGCTATGGTGGTTTTGTTTTTATGTCTTGCTGTCTTTGCAATGCATGCCAGTTTGGTTTTAGGCTGCCTCTCTTTATTCTCACATTGGAGGTGGGTGAAGGCACAGTAAGGCAACACAAACTCATTTTTGTAGCTGTTTAGATATAATGATAAAGATAAAGCAGGGTTTGAAAATGTATATTGAGTGTTTTGAAATCAAAATGGAAGTGAGTTTTGTTTTATCTATTCATTTGCATTATTTACATACCACCTCCCTTTCCATAGTGTGCATAATTGCTGTGGGAGATGTGGAGTGAATATGAGACTTAGATTTAGAGACATCTAAGTTTTAGTTTTCTTTTTTATCACTGTATATCTTTAAGCAATCTCACTAAGTTTCTTGCACCACAATTTCCTTATAAAGGTGTTATAGACTGAAAGTTCACACATTGAAGCCCAACCCTTTAATATGACTGTGTTTCGATATAGCATTTTTAAGAAGACAGTTAAGGTTAAATGAGGTCACATAGGTGGGGCCCTCCAGTAGGACTGCTGTACACATAAGAATAGAAAGATACACAAGGGGTGTGTGCACACAGGGGAGTAGTCTTGTGAGGATTTTATATGTACCATGTACTATCACAAAAGGTAGTCATCTGCAAGCCAAGGAGAGAAACTTCACCAAAATCCAACCCTACTGGTAACTACCATGTACTTGGGACTCAAGTCTTCAGAAGTGTAAGAAAGCCAATTTAAGTTCTTTAAATAAATAAATAAATCTGTGATGACAAATCCCACCAAATGAATGCAATGAATGTTGGGGTGTTCCAGGTATCTAATCACACTGCTGTTGTGGTAATGATGATTCTACTTCCATCACCAGGGGAAACATGGTGTGCAGGTTAAGTCAGACTTAGCTTGGCCCATCATGGCTCTGTCATTTAATGACTTGCAATTAGACTTTTATTTTTAAGAATTTTTAAAACTTTTTTATTGGTCAATTAATGGTTTATAGTCAATAGTAAAATACAGTAGTTTGTACACGTGTAACATTTTTCAGTTTTCCACATAACAATTCAACCCCCACTAGGTCCTCCTCTGCCATCGTGTCCCAGGACTGGAACCCTCCTCCCCACCACAGAGTCTTTCATTTTAATGCAATACACTAAAGACTCCTCTTCTCTTCTCTTCTCTTCTCTTCTCTTCTCTTCTCTTCTCTTCTCTTCTCTTCTCTTCTCTTCTCTTCTCTTCTCCCCTTCCCCTTCCCCTTCCCCTTCCCCATCCCCTTCCCCATCCCCTTCCCCTTCCCCTTCCCCATCCCCTTCTCCTTCCCTTTCCCCTTCCCCTTCCCCTTCCCCATCCCCTTCCCCTTCCCCATCCCCTTCCCCTTCCCCATCCCCTTCTCCTTCCCTTTCCCCTTCCCCTTCCCCTTCCCCTTCCCCTTCCCCTTCCCCTTCCCCTTCCCCTTCCCCTTCCCCTTCCCCTTCCCCTTCGCCTTCCCCTTCCCCTTCCCCATGGACTTGAGAGGCTACCTCCACATGGCCCAAACTGTTACTCTCTCACCCAACTCTGATTTGCCAGAGCAAATAAAGGATTGTGTTCCCTTTCTGCTCCAAATCTCCTTTTTCTGCATCCTGCTGCTGCAAGTGACAGAACTCTGGTGATGGAAACTATATAGGAAATTATTACCCATACAATTTTATAATTTTTAAATCAATAGCAAATCACTACTAGAAATTATATAAAAATACATATATATGGTTCCAAAATTACCATTGTTTTGATCAACAACAGTCACCTCACTATCAAAAACACATGGACTTGAGAGGCTTTCTGAGGATAGGTGGCCTAGAATGAAAGTTTATGAACATACATAAACACATTATCTTTTGAATGAATGACACTGGCAGGCCAGATGGTGGTGCACCTGGTTGAGCACACGTTACAATGTGCAAGGACCCGGGTTCAAGCTCCCATACCCCACTTGTAGGGGGAAAGCTTAACAAGTGATGAAGCAGTGCTGTATGTGTCTCTCTGCCTCTCTCTTTCTCTATTACCCCTTCTCTCTCAATTATTTTTTTAATATTTATTTCTTTATTCCCTTTTGTTGTCGTTTTATTATTATAGTTATTATTGATGTCGTTGCTATTGGATAGGACAGAGAGAAATGGAGAGAGGTGGGGAAGACAGAGAAGGGGAGAGAAAGGTAGACACCTGCAGACCTGCTTCACCGCCTGTGAAGTGACTCCCCCTGCAGGTGGGGAGCCAATGGCTCGAAACGGGATCCTTACGCTGGTCCTTGCGCTTTGCATAATGTGCACTTAACCTGACTCCCCTCTCTCAATTCTTAACTGTCTCTATCCAGTAAATAAAGATAACAAAAATAAATAAATAAATGACGCTGATAACATATCCAGAATTGTCAAGTCTTAATTATAATAAGAATACTTCATATGAATTCTATAAAGCATGTATTATGTATGTGATTTTAAGTATTACTATGATTGAAGCATAGATACTGTCCCATGTCATACACAAGAAATATCATTTTACTTATAACTCCTTCATTGATGTTTCAAGCAAAACATCACCTGAGATTGATGTTATTATGATACTTATTTTATAGAAACTACTTCTAAGGTTTGGATAAGTTAAAAAAAATCTAATTGTAATAAGGCCCTGGGTGTAATCTCAGGCACACACACCAAAAAAAAAGAAAAGAGGGAAGGAAGGAAGGAAGGAAGGAAGGAAGGAAGGAAGGAAGGAGGAGGAGGAGGAGGGGAAGGGGAAGGGGAAGAAGAAGGAGATGGGTGGACCTGTAGGCAGGAAGGCATGGCCTGTCAAGCAGAGGGTCTATTTGGCATTGTATAGTCCTCAAGGCAACAGTCTGCAAAGTCTATGAACTACTCAGGGTCAGTCTTTGAAAAGCCAGCAGCGTGAAGGGAAGGAAGCTGCTACAAAAATTATGTAAAGTGTTCAAAGGGTAAACCAGCAAGTCCAATAGAAGTGTCATTCCAAAGTAGGCGACTAGGGGGAGAAATGGCAGGGGATGAAATGCTGCGTGAGGAAAGTCAGCTGCTGGAATTCTGCTTTTCTGTAGAGAGTGAGCTGGAACCGCCAAAACGTGACAGACAAAGCAGAAGCAGGAAGGGCAGACAGGCAGTAAGAAAGTTCTGTCCTTCGAGTCTGTGAATCAGGTTCTTTAGATCGCATTAGGTGACATCTAAGGTTTTTGGGGGTGTGCCACTGTAGTCGTGCCGTCTAGTGGGTGATGTCAGAGTGTGCAGGGGTCCAGATGGTTTTTCCCGGGATTCCTGTCAAAGAAACACAAACAATCTGCTTCTCGTGGTTAGCAGGGCATCTGATTTGAATTTTTTTATAGAAGAAGAGGTTTGGTGCCTTAGCCAACTGAGTATTGGGGGATGTATCTTCCCTATTTATTTATTATTATTATTATTATTATTTATTTTTTTACTTAATTGAGCCTAAGCATTTGGCAGGCCTTCTCAACAGCCATTTGTCTTAGGGAGTAGTAAGAGATGTCCATGGCATGGGTGATGTTATAAAGGGAAATATCTTTAAATTGTTGGCTGACAAAAGCAGGCCTATAGTGGCAAGACAAGATACATCAGTTAAGTGTAGAAGAATATATGAATGTTGTTAATTCACATAAGTTGTATATGGAGGAATTTTTTATAGTTTTAATACCTTACCAAATGAACAGATGATTCTTCATATGAAGGCTTGATAGCTGTAATCACTTACTTGTGAAAAAAATAAAACTTGTAACTAGTTAGAGGTTTACTATAATTGATACCTCAATGATTATAATTGGTTTAAATATCTTTATGATTTTGTTTAAAGGTCATCTAATGTGACCTCTTGTTGCAGTCTCTACAGCAGGATTTTCAGACCAATTTTAGTTAAAATATATATTTTGATTTTTTAACTATTTTTACTTTGGACTATAAACAGACTTAGGTTACTTAGAGAGTTAACACATGATAGGGACAATGGTTTTAACATTTACAGTGCCAGATTGATGCCAGATCTGTTGTGGAGTAATTTCCACAAGATAGCTTACAGGGCACTTTTGGGGGCCCTCCAAAAGCGCCCTGTAGAGAGAATTTGTATTTTAGTTTTGGGGATATATTGTCACGTTAAATATTTAGACTTTGCCTTAAATAGTTACTTTTAGCAAATTTATTTTACCTTGCCTGGTAGTATAGCTTCAAGGTTACATATTTAACCGTTAAGTTAATGTTTACCAAACTTGAAACATACCCATAAACATATAGTTATAACACACTGGAGGAGAAAAACTTTTGTTCCACCATCAGTGAAGACTATAGGAGCAGAGGGGATGGGATCTCGAGAGAAAAGTTTAGGTACTAGTAGGGGCAAAAGAGGTAAAGAAGCTATCAGTTTATTAGAAGGAAAATGGTTATCTATTTGTCCTGGAAACCCCGCGAAGCTTATGGCAAAACGGGAATGCTGGCGTATGAGCCACTCTGTATCTGTGAGAGAAAAAGGAAGAATAATTAAATCCGGTTCTTTCCCTAACACCTGCACAGACGTATTTCTTCCTTGGCGAACCATGAATGCTAACGTGTCTATCTCAGTGAGGAGTCTTGGAGCTCCGCCTACTGGCGTGTGAAGCCACTTGAGAACCCCATGGTTTTGCCACAGTGCCCCCATTACTGTGGGGGTGGAGTTAAAGATTAGAAGGTTTACCGGAGAGGAGGGGGAGAATCAAACAAGGTGCATGTCCTGGAGGGCTTGGTTAACCCTTTCCAGTGCCAAGGAGGCCTCAGGAGTTAACATACATTTTGAGGAGAGCTGTTTGTTTCCTTTTAACAGGTCAAACAGTGGTTGGAGGCAGCTAGTAGGCAGATAAAGATACTGCCTAAGCCAATTTAAATTTCCAAGAAAACTTTGTAAAGAAGCAAGAGTAAGGTTAGAAGGAAAAGGTTTTAAGGGACGAATTTGCGTTAGAGAAATCTCTGAACCTAAGAAAGATATTGGAGGAATTAGCTGTATTTTTCTCAGGAGCTACATTAAGGCCACTTTTCTTTAAGGCAGGAATGAGAAAATCATGTAGGGCACAGAGATCTGTATCTAATTCTCCCTGTATGAAGATGTTATCCATGTAGTGAAAAACATTAAGGCCCTTATGAATATATGGGAAAAGGGCAGATTTAACAGCCTCTTGACAAATTGCAGGACTATTGGTCATGCCCTGGGGCAGCACCACCTATTCAAATCTATCGGCAGGGCTGGCGTTATTAATAGAAGGAACAGAGAAGGCAAACTGTTTACAATCTTGCGGATGCAAGGGAATAGAGGAAAACAATCTTGTATATCAATAGCTATGATTGGAATTCCCGTGGGAATTGCAGAAGCAAGAGGCAAACCCCTTTGGGGGGAGCCCCAAATCTGCATGGTTTTATTTACCGCATGGAGATCTTGGAGCAGGTGCCATTTTCCTGAGCGCTTTTTAATCACAAAGACAGGAGTATTCCATGGGCTTCTGGAATGACGAATGTGTCCCAAGGACAACTGCTCTCGGACAAGCTCTTTTAAAATTTCTAGCTTATCCCTAGGCAAAGGCCACTGTTCCACCCAGACAGGCTCATTAGAAAGCCAATCTAAGCGGGAGTTTGGTTATGAACAGTGGCAGTTAGTATTGTGGGTGCTGATTAGATAGTCTCACAGGAGTGGGTGTTACACTCTGCAGAGGCATCTGTGGATATCCTGACATCAAGACATTCCAGAAGATCCCTGCCCAGTAGGTTGGTGCTAATATCAGCTACCAAAGGGCGGAAGTGTCCGGTAGTCCCTTCCGCGTCTTCGCACATGAGCGAATCTCTTGAGAAAGGCTTGGGTCAATCCTTCAACTCCATGTAAACGTCCTGGGAGGAGTTCCAAATTTTGGGGAACCTCTGCTTGCCTTAAAATCGTCTTTTCTGCCCCTGTGTCAATCTAACATTTAAAAGGAATATTGCCAATCCTTACTGTCATAGTAGGGTGACCTTGTTCTAAAACAGGAGTGGTCCACAAAATCTCAGGCCCTGAATTTGTACCATTCAGGGGCATGCCATCTTTATGAAACTTGGACCAACAATCTCTCCTCCAATGAAAACCTTTCTGACATCTAGTACAAGGTGTTTGTGGCCTCTGGCTCCCTGACTGAAGGCGGGGTTGCCCTGACTGAAGGCATGGTTGTCCTGACTGGAGGCATGGTTTCCCTGACCGGAGGCGTGGTCGCAGCTTATCTGGACATTGGTTACACCAATGCCCTTGGCAACTGCACTGAAAGCAGGCCCCATTTTGATTATGTGGGGTAACTGCATAAGCCTGTGTCATAATGGGTGCCCCATAAGAGCCTGGTCTAAGTTCCTGTGTTGCTAAAATCCAATTATCTGGGTGTTGGTGTTTAAGACTGAGGCATGCCTGACGGAATTCTGGAATCATGCCATCCCAGACAATAGAATGCAGGAGGAGAGAACGGACTTCAGGATTATAAATCTTTCTCTCTAAGGTTGACCACACCCTGGCAATGAAGTTAGCTAGGGATTCATCGGTTTCTTGGCGAAGGGAGTTAATGGGGACTGAGACCTCTCCTGTGGATGGGATTAACCTCTCCCATGCTTGTGTTGCGCAGATGTTTACCTGTTCAAAATAACCAGTTGGAAACTTGGCTTCTGCCTGCTGAATTCCAGTTTCAAACTCTCCTGCTCCAAACAATGCATTGAAATTCCATTATAGCTGTTTGTGACTATTTTTCTGGGATTGTTTTGAGCATTCATCATGAAAGCATGCCTCCCATTGCAGGTAGAGGGGGTCTGGAGCGCTGCAAGAGCTAAGTCCCTCCAATCTTGAGGGGTATTAAGGTGCTGGAAAAAGCCTCGTAAAATGGACTTGGTCCATGGAGCATGAATTCTGTCCTTCTTCACTGCCTGTCAAAGTTCTCTCAGTTCTTTGGAGGAGTATGGATGCCACACCTGAGGGTTTTGTTTAGTGGGGGCCACATTTACCGGGAAGGTGTGGACTTGGTTTGATGATGAGGTATCAGTGGGGGAAGGAGTCATGGAAGTGGAAGCTGCTGGGGAAGCGGCTGCTGGAGAAACCAAACAGGTGTCTGCTGAAACAGAAGTTTGGGGGCAAACTGCAGAGGAATTAGGGTGGTTAAGCACCAAGAACATCTCTTTTAACTTTTGTATCTCAGCCTCAAGGTCTCTTAATGATGAGGTATCAGCGGGGGGAGAGTCACGGAAGTGGAAGCCACTGGAGAAGTGGCTTCCAGAGAAACCGAACACATGTCTGCAGAAGCAGAACTCTCGGGGCAAACTGCAGAAGGCTTAGGGTGTTTAAGTGCCAAGAACATATCCTTTAACTCTTTTATCTCAGCCTCAAGGTCTCTTAACCTTTTGGCAGGGTGCCTTATACATGTCCTGAAAGTTGCAAACATAGCCAAGAGAACCCACAGTGCAGCTCCAATTAATGCATCTCCGAGATAGAGAGCTTGTCCCATGAGAAAAGAATACTCCAATCTTGGGACGCCTCCTCGTAAAGTGGGAAAAATCCCATGGTGGGGGGAAATGCAGGGCCACAGAGTCAGGTGGCTGCCACTTATCTGTGTCTAGGCGGCTTTTCTTGACCTCAGGCTGGGCCACCCTGCGGAGCGTGAGTGCGGGACACGTTGGGTGCCAGGTGTCACTTGTGGTGGCGGGACACAGAAAAAGGAGGTTTGGAGCAGAAAGGGAACATAATCCTTTATTTGCGCTGGCACCTCAGAGTTGGGTGAGAGGCAAACAGTTTGGGCTACGTGGAGGTAGCAAAAATGGCCGCCTCGCACAGCAACCTTCCCTGCATCTAATCACCAAAGTGAAGGGCCAGCAAGAGAGTGAGGTGTGGAAGAAGAAGGGCTCTTATGCGAATAGCTCTCGTGAGAATGAGAAAGGGGAGGAGTAACCAGAGCACTTCAGGGTAGGATAATAACTCTTGTGGGAATGGGAAGGGGGAGGAGTAACCAAAGCACTCCAACTATCGTAGGGAATTGACAAAGCCCTGAGGGCCCAACATGGTGGAACAGGCTCTCCAAGAATGTCCCAACTCTCGTGGGAACTAGCAATAGCCTGAGGGGGCAACATGGCAGATGTGACTGCATCTGCACAATTTCCCAGCAGAGTTCTAGGTCCCCATCTCCTCCACTGGAAACTGCAGTAGTTTTCCTAAGGTCACATATATGTTTTCATTCTTTATCTATCTTTATGTATATCTATGTATGTATACACATATCTTTTGACCATTTTTTTCAGTAGTCCAGCCTTCACTTCCTTTCTTTTTTAAAATTTATTTTGATTTTACTAGTGACTTAGTATTGATTTATAAAATTATAAGTTAAAAGGGGTATAATTCTGTACTGTTCCCACCATCAGAGCTCTGTATTCCCATTTCCTCCATTGGAAGTTACAGTAATTCTCCCAAGGTTGTAGATATGGGTTGACTATTATTTATGTAACTACCTGTATATATATATATATATATATATATATATATATATATATATATATATATACATATATATATATATTCATTTTTTTCCATGGTCTTGTCTTCTTTTCCTTTCCAAGTCACACCTACACCTGTTACTACTTTTAAATGTCCTTCCTTTTTTTCCTCTTCTCTCTTCGGGTCCTGATGGAATTGGAGAACAGAGCCATCTGGTTATCTTTCCCCTATCATTTTCACTGGGAGTGTGGATCACAATTCATTTTGGAGATACAAAAGGTAGGAGTTTTGGCTTCTGTAATTGCTTCTCTGTTGGACATGGGTGTTGGCAGTTCAATCCATATTCCCAGCCTGTTTCTATCTTTCCCTAGTGGGAAAGGTGAGGTTCTGGGATATGTTGATGAGGTTGTTTAACCGGGGAAGTTAGGATGGAATCATAATAACATCTGCAATTTGGTAGCTGAAAGACCGTAAGAGATAAAGCAGGACAAAAGTGATGAATGAACATGAACCAAAAAGTATGAATGGAGCAGATGAAAATAGGGATCTTAAAGTGGAAAAAATCTGGGAAGTCTATTTTAGGTATGAAGAACCATATTTTTGTATTGGTTTCCAACAGGCAAAAAGATAAAACCATGGTTCTACTACTCTCTATAAATCAGGGTTGTAAAAGGCTATTTTAAAAATATTTATGTAAAAATATTTTATGTGAGCAGGGATATATGGCTTAATAGTTATGTAAAGAGACTTTCATGCCTGAAACTCTGAAGTCCCAATTTCAATCCCCTGTACCACCATAAACCAGAGCTTCTCAGTGCTCTGGTAAAAAAAAAAAGTATTCTAATGAGAAGAGAGAAAGACACAGAGAGAAAGACCAGAGCACCGCTCAGCTTTGGCTTATTGTAGTACTGGAGATTGAACCTGGGACCACAGGGTCTCAGGCATGAAAGTCTTTTGCATAACCACTATGCTGTCTTCCCATTTCTGGAAAAGGCTAGTTGTTAATGAAGTGAAATCATTTTTTTTTTAGGTAAGTAATTCATCAAGAATGAAAATTAACAACAGAAAGGAGTTAGATCTTCAAGCTCTTGCTAGCTTCATGAGTTTAAACTCTAGATTGCTCTAGTTTATACTCTAGATTGATCTAGTTGAACTCTAGGTTAATCTTGTTTAAACTCTAGATTTTCCAGTCATGTCTGGTTTTGTTTAAGATAATTCAATATCTATAGGTAGTCATATTTTTAAAAAAATTATTTATTTTCCCTTTAGCTGCCCTGTCTTTTTATTGTTGTTATAGTTATTGTTGTTATTTATGTCATCGTTGTTAAGTAGGGCAGAGAGAAATGGATAGAGGAGGGGAAGACAGAGAGGGGGAGAGAAAGATAGACACCTGCAGATCTGCTTCACCACCTGTGAAGGGACTCCCCTGCAGGTGGGGAGCCGGGGGCTCGAACAGGGATCTCGAACCGGGATCCTTACGCAGGTCCTTGCGTTATGCCCCACTTGACTTTACCCGCTGCACTACCGCCTGACTCTCAGGTATTCATAATTTTTCAGTTATCTTTAATAAATAAATTTCTTTTCTTTTTAATTTTTTATTATTATTTCATTTGTGGCCACCAGGGGCTCAGTGCATGCATTAGGAATCCACTGCTCCTGGTGGCCTTTCCCCCCCCCCCATATTTAATTTCTATTTTATTGGATAGGACAGAGAGAAATTGAGAGGGGAAGGAGAGGGAGAGAGGCAAAGAGAAAGAGATACCTGCAGATCTGCTTTACCGTTTGTGAAGTGTCCCTCTGCAGGTGGGGAGTGGAGACTCTAACTCAGGTTTTTGTCCATGGTCGTATATGAACTGAACTAGGTGTCCACTGCTGGGCCCCTTCCTTAAGAAATTTTCATTTCTGCTGTACATGGGATCTTCCGTCAGTGTTAAATTTTCTAATTTTTTTTTTATGGTGTAAAAATAAAGCTACCAATTTTTATTTATCTCATGTCTTTGCCTTCTGTTGAACTTCTCTGTTAGTTCATATAGTTTTTCAGTTGATGTACTTGGACTTTCTAAGAAGATAATAATCACAAAAAATAACTTTTTCCCTTTCTCTTCTATATCTAGTCAACATTTTTTTGCTTGTCCTATTGCGCTGTCTATAGTCTCCATAACAATTCATCATGAGAACAATGATGGCCTCATCTTTGCTTACTTCTGACTTTAATAAAGGTTTCTTTAGGGTATCATTGTTATTCATGTTTATCATTTATGTCTGGTATGTACTTTAAAATTCATATTAAGAAAGCTTCCCTTGATTCCTAGCATACTAAGAGTTCATAGATTGATGTGTTTGCTCCCTTTAGCAGAAGTCACCATTCTTAATTCTGTCAAGGGCCATCTTTCTATTCTCCCTAGGCCCATAAATCCAGGCCTGGTGGTATGGTTGAGAAGTTTTCATGAATTCGAAGTAACCACAATGTCTTATTGTATAGATTCTTCTGGGTTAGGTCAATTACACGAACTTGAGCTGAACTGATTAAATGAAACATTGAAAAAATGAACAATAATTTTTTGAACTCTCAAACAAAATCCAAATGTGTTTTAATAGGGTAAGTGAGTAAAAGAAAAGACTCCCTTCTCCTTTTAAAAAATCCCTAGTAAATTAGTTCAAAGCCCTGCCAAAGTTATATATTTTTTTGAACACTATTGAAATGAACAAAGCAAGGACTTCAAATGACTCTAAATTCAATCTGTGGGGAGAAAATACTTCATCCATTCAAAGTCCTCAGTAACAGGGACAAAATGCTTGGGAACCAGGGGTTGGGGAGTGGGTGGACAGACTCTAGATGTAACAGCAGAAGTCCAGCTCTTGGTTCTGGTTTGCAAGACCTTGGTGACCCTTCACTCCTGCCTCACCCCATGATTCTTAACTGTCCTGATACTAGAAACTCCACTGAGATAATTTCTTCCCCATATAGATTCTTTGAGGCTGAATAGGTGACTGTGTAAACATGTATATGTGATCTACTTATAACTTCCTCATCATCCCAACAAACCCAATGACATGCATTCCTTTTCCATGTAGGTTCTTCCCTGTAGTAAAGTGGTGAAATAGACTGAGTTTATTTTTCAGTTCTACAGTTTTGCATCTTTGTTCCCTTTTGAATTTTCAGGAGGGGGAAGGGCTTATGCACCTCTGCACTCTAAGGATTGAACTAAGTTACTGAAAATGGTCCTACTGTAGGCTAATCTCCCTAAGGCCACTTCTTTGCAAGGTGTCTTACCCAGAGCCTGTACACAGTAAATACTGAACATGTGTATGCTGGCATAGATGAATAGCCTGGAGGACCTCAGCTCTAGAGTTGCCATTGCCATAGCAATGTTTGCTATTGCCTGCCTTCTTCTTGTTTTTTTTTTTTCTCTTTTAAAAAAATTTATTTTTCTTTTTGTTGCCATTGTGTTTTTATTTTTTTATTGGGGAAATAATGTTTTACATTGAACAGTAAGTACAATAGTTTATACATGCATAACATTCCCCAGTTTCCCATATAACAATACAACACCCACTGGGTCCTCTGAATCCTTCTTGGACCTGTATTCTCCCCACCCACACACCCCAGAGTCTTTTACTTTGGTGCAATACACCAATTCCATTTCAGGTTCTACTTCTGTTTTTTTCTGATCTTGTTTTTCAACTTCTGCCTGAGAGTGAGATCATCCTATATTCATCCTTCTGTTTCTGACTTATTTCACTCAACATGATTTTTTCAAGGTCCATCCAAGATCAGCTAAAAATGGTTGAAGTCACCATTTTTTACAGCTGAGTAGTATTCAATTGTGTATATATACCACAACTTGCTCAGCCACTCACCTGTTGTTGGACACCTGGGTTGCTTCCAGGTTTTGGCTATTACAAATTGTGCTGCCAAGAACATATGTGTACACAGATCTTTTTGAATGGATATGTTGGGTTCCCTAGGATATATCGCTAGGAAATGAATTGCAGGATCATAGGGTAGGTCCATTTCTAGCCTTCTGAGAGTTCTCCAGACTGTTCTCCACAGAGGTTGGGCCAATTGACATTCCCACCAGCAGTGTAGGAGGGTTCCTTTGACCCCACACCCTCTCCAGCATTTGCTGCTGTTACCTTTTCTGATGTATGACATTCTCACAGGAGTGAAGTGGTATCTCATTGTTGTCTTTATTTGCATTTCTCTGACAATCAGAGACTTGGAGCATTTTTTCATGTGTTTCTCAGCCTTTTGGATCTCTTCTGTGGTGAATATTCTGTCCATGTCCTCCCCCCATTTTTGGATGGGGTTATTTGTTGTCTTGTTGTTGAGTTTGGCAAGCTCTTTATATATGTTGGCTATTAAACTCTTATCTGATCTATGGCATGTAAAGATCTTCTCCCATTCTTTGAGGGGTCTCTTGGTTTGGGTAGTGGTTTCTTTGCTGAGCAGAAGCTTTTTAATTTGATGTAGTCCCATAGGTTTATATTTGCCTTAGTCTTCTTTGTAATTTGATTCATTTCATTGAAGATGTCTTTAAAATTCATGTGGAATAGAGTTCTGCCAATATTTTCTTCTAAGTATCTGATAGTTTGTGGTCTGACATCCAAGTCCTTGATCCACTTAGAATTTACTTTTGTATTTGGTGAAATACAGTGGTTCAGTTTCATTCTTCTGCATGTTTCAACCCATTGTTTACAATACCATTTGTTGAAGAGACTCTGCTTTCCCCATTTAATAGTCTGAGCCCCTTTGTCAAAGATTAGATGTCCATAGGTGTGGGGGCTCACTTCTGGGCTCTCAATTCTATTCAACTGGTCAGTGTGTCTGTTCATGTTCCAGTACCAAGCAGTTTTGATGACAGTGGCCCTATAATACAATTTGAGATCTGGGAGTGTGATGCTTCTAGTTCTGTTCTTTATTCTCAAGATTGTTTTGGCAATTCTAGGTCTTTTCTGGTTCCAGAGAAACATTTGTAGCATTTTTCTATTCTCCTAAAAAATATGTTGGGATCTTGATGGGGATAGCATTAAATTTGTAGATGACTCTGGGTAGTATATTCATTTTGATGATATTAATTCTTCCAACCCATGAACATGGAATATATTTCCACTTCTTTGTGTCTTTTTCAATTTCCTTGAGTAGTGACTCATAATTTTCAGTATACAAGTCTTTCCCTTCTTTGGTTAGGTTTACTCTTAGATATTTTATTGTTTTTGTTGCTACAGTAAATGGAATTGATTTCCAGATTTCAATTTCTTCTAGCCTTCTTGAAGGCAACATTTCTCAGACTCTGGCAACACTGTTGGTGGGAAAGACAACTGGTGCAGTCTCTTTGGAAAACTGTATAGAGTGACCTTAAACAAATAAAATGTTTTATTTTAAACAAATAAAAATGGAAATTCCTTATGATCCAGAAATACCACTCAGGCATATATCAAAAGGACATGAAAACACAAATTCAAAGGGTCATATGAACCCTTATGTTCATAACTGCATTATTCATAATAACCAAAGAATGAAAGCAGCTTGTGGCCAATTGACAGATGACTGGATAAAGAAGTTTTTTTGGGGAGTGGGGCAGGTTAACCTGCGCACCAGGTTAAGTGCACACATTAAAGTGCTCAAGGACCCAGGTTAAAGCCCCTGGCCCCCACCTGCAGGGGGGAAAGCTTCACAAGTGTAGAAGCAGGGCTGCAGGTATCTGTCTCTTTTCCTATCTCCCCCTCCCCTCTCAAATTTTCTTTATCTTTATCCAATATTAAACAATACAAATAATAATAATAAAGATGTTCAGAAATAGAATTTTTTTTAAAAAGTTATGGGGCATATACTGCATGGGATACTATTCTGCAAACAAAAATGATGATAGTATGTCCTTTAGGACAAAATGGATTGAACTGGGGGTGATTATGTTTAGCAAAATCATGAAAGAGATAAAAGACAACTACTGAATGCTTTCACTCATGTGAATTTTAGAGAACTGAAACATATGAACCTGTAAAGGCAAATAGACCCCAGAAATAAATATACTGTCTCTAAGGAAAAGAAGGAAGAAAAGGAGGAGGAGGAGGAGGAGGAGTAGGAGGAGGAGGAGGAGAAGGAGGAGGAAGGAAGAAAGCAAGCAAACTTCCTCTCTTCTTTAAATGAGTATGTGGTGTTGAGTAGGCATCCCCCTTGGCCAGGATGTGGTGTTTGTTGCTAGCTTTGGTAGTTGGCGTCTTAGACTCAGAGCCCCAGGCCTCTCTCCTCTGGCTGGGTGAAGGCTGAGTTGCCCCAGCTTAGCCCTAGCAGCATGAAGTCCTTCCACTTCCCACAGACAGCACTATCAGCCATAATTAAAGCTAATTATTCCACGGTGCTATGCATGTGCTATACCCTCCCAAGTACCCTGCAATGAGTGGGGAGGCAGCAGGGATGTTTCTCTTCATAAAACTTATGAGGAGCGCTGAGCAGATTAACAGCTTTAATGACAAAAATTACCGCTTACAACACTGACTTCAAATCAAAGAACAATATCCTCAGACAGATATTTTCCTGGTTTTCATAACAATTCATTATAGGTGGCACCAAGGGATTACATTTTTATTTCCCCTGTGTCGTCTTTCTCAGACTCAGGTTCATTTCTCTTAATGAGGCGGCGGAAGATAAAGGGCAGAGACAGTGCCTCGGTGGCGGCTGCTGCATGAGGCATTTAGGGTCATGGAGCCTTCAGAGCTGCGAGGGGAGGGGGGTGAAGAGAGAGTGATGGGAGCAAGGGGCTTCCTGCCATAATGAACCAAAATTAAGACATAAATTCTCCCACCTATGTTCCGACAGTTCTAACTTGGGGATTCAGCTTTTTAATGAGGAATGGATCAGAGGCAAAAAATTATTAGCTAATTAATTGTACAGAGAAGAAAAAAAGAACTTGAAAGGAGGGCAAGGAATGGGGAGGCTATGTCCCATCATGGCCTTTGAGAAGCAGGACAGAGAGAATCGTTTCCTTGTCTGCTCTCTGGTGTTGAGGACATGTGGGCAGGGTGCTGGCTTCAGTCAGCCAGGCTTGACTTGCTGGGATGAAATGTGAGGGGACAGCTAATATTTTTCTGGGACCTTGTCTCCTTTCTTGCTTACTGCCTTCCGTTGAACTCTTCACAGGATTTTTTTAAAAAAAAAATATATATATATATATTTATTAATTTATTCCCTTTTTGTTGCCCTTACTTTTTTATTGTTTTAGTTATTATTGTTGTTGTTGGATAGAACAGAGAGAAATGGAGAGAGGAGGGGAAGACAGAGAGGGGGAGAGACAGATAGACACCTGCAGACCTACTTCACCGCCTGTGAAGTGACTCCCCTGCAGGTGGGAAGCTGGGGGCTCAAACCGGGTTCCTTACGCTGGTCCTTGCACTTTGCGCCACGTAGACTTAACCCACTGCGCTACCACCTGACTCCCCAGGGTGGTTTTTTGATTGAGCCTCATAGAGCAGAACCACCAGAAGAATTTAGTTTGTCTCATTATGTGACTTCTGAACCCTAATCACTTCCTCTCCACTATTCCAAGCTTTGGGTCCATGATTGCTCAACAATTTGTTTGGCTTCGTATGTTAACTCTCTTTTCAGTCACCAGGTTCCAGATGCCACCAGGATGCTGGCCAGGCTTCCCTGGACTGAAGACCCCACCAATGTGTCCTGGAGCTCCACTTCCCCAGAGACCCACCCTACTAGGGAAAGAGAGAGGCAGACTGGGAGTATGGACCGACCAGTCAATGCCCATGTTCAGCGGGGAAGCAATTACAGAAGCCAGACCTTCTACTTTCTGCAACCCACAATGACCCTGGGTCCATGCTCCCAGAGGGATAGAGAATGGGAAAGCTATCAGGGGAGGGGGTGGGATATGGAGATTGGGTAGTGGGAATTGTGTGGAATTGTACCCCTCCTACCCTATGGTTTTGTTAATTAATCCTTTCTTAAATAAAAAAGAAAAAAAAGAAAGAGAAACTCAGAGCCACTATCTTAGATGTTTACAAGAATCCCCTGAAAACAGCTTTCTGAGTCTGATTCAACATCCTGAATCACCCAGAAACACCCAGAAACACATGCTTAAAGCAAGCATGCAAGGTGATTTTTCCCCCTTTTTCTGAAGATTAAGAGTCACTGACCTGTGTTAGGGCTGGGTATTCTGTCCCATGTCCTAACTCCCCCAGATTCTGCGTGTGACTTGGTTTATATCTCTCTTCTGTGTCTTTGTTTCCTTGTCAGTATGCTGAGGACCATGGTAGCACTTGAGAAGTTACTTGGAGATGAATGCTTGTCTTGCTTTCACTACATGTAAACCCCAAATTAAATCTTAAAATCCTAACATCTTCTTTGCAACCCATTTGTAATTTTAACGGGTTTATAAATAAAATAATTAAAACAGAAAGATATATTGCTTATCATCAGCAATTCACATTGAGTTTTATTGCCCCATCTTTGTTGCTATTTTTTTTTTTTTTGAGTATTGGTAAGGTGAGAAGTTGTTGTTGTTTTTTTTTAATCTTATTAGGGGACTACACAAAGATAAAATGGTTGTGGCAGGAATATGAGGGACAGCAAATGGCTCCATAGTGCACCAAGAGGGCAGCAGAAAACATGTTAGTATATTAATTAAAACTTGTCAGATTGAGAAATCTCCTCCTGTCAATTCCAACAGGTCAAGAGACATGAACACTGCTACAACCTGAGTGAGGGACTAGAACTACTGCTTGTCACTGTCTGTGAGTATTGGGCACTAAAGGGACCCTGCATCATAGGATTTTGACTGAAGCTTGTGTTCTGGTTATTATGGTAGGTTCACATCTTGGAGATAAACAAGACATATTACTTGTCAATAAGAAGCTTGTGGTTTAGAGGAAAATCTGGTAAAGAGACAGAGAAGAATCACATCAGGTGTTTAGATATGGTGGGTAGCATGGTGGGACACAGAGAGTGACAAGGTGATGTAGAGGGTTTGGGGAATGCCACAACACTGAAGGAAGTGAAGGAGATGTTTATTGTCAGAACCAAGACTTGGCACAATAGTCACAAGGGTAAATGCTATCTCTGACACTCCCTCCATTTCTGATTTCAACTTTGTCTTCACTTCAACTATCCCAGTAACTTAGAAACTTTGGAATTCCTTTGTGACTCAGTACCATCATATTCACTCTTCCTGGTGCTTCTATTTACAATGAATACTGCCTAACCACCACCAATTCACTGTTCTGTGGTCTAACCTCTTTTCTTTCCAACCTTGTTATGTCATTATTTTGGGGGGCTGATGACATTAACCTAAGTCTGATTCCTTCTTCTACCTTTGAAGTAGCCCTTGATGTCTTCCCTTCATCTTGATTTTTTTCACCATATAATTATGCTCTCATAATTTCCTAACTAGATTCTGTTTTTTAAAGTTTAAAATATTTAATTAATTTATTTATTGGATAGAGACAGAGAGATTGAGAGGAAAGTGGGAGACAGAGATGGAGAGAGGAAAGAGCGATACCAGCAACACTGCTTCACCACTTGTGAAGCTTTCTCCTACAGGTGGGACCAAGGACTTGACACTGTATTGTTGCACACTATAACACGTCTGCTCTACTGGGTACAGCATTGCCTGGTCCCTCTTACATAGATTCTTAATAGTATCCTTGAGATAGAATTTTTTTAAATTTTAATTTATTTATTGAATAGAAACAGAGAGGAATTGAGAGGAAAGGGAAGAAAGGAAGAAAGAGAGACACCTGTAGTATTTTTTCACTGCTTATGACACTCCCCCTCATACCACTTGCAGGTGGGAACTGGGGGCTTGATCCTGGATCTGTGTGCATAGTAACATGTACATTCTACTGGGTGTGCCATCAACTGGCCCCTTGAGATAGACTTTTTGTCTTCACCTACAATTTGGAACATTTTCTACATAGCCAATATCTATTTTAAATTAGTAATAATTTAAATAACCAATTTTCTTGAATTTTTGGATAAATGTAATCAATTCTCTCTGGTGTTGGAGTCCCTGAATATTCTGACTCAATTCTATCCTTTTAGATTATCTTCTGCTAGGTTATAGCTTCAACTATGGGGAAGGCTCGAGTGCCAACTCCAGTGAGCCACTTCCTATCCTTTGAGCACATAGAATACTTTCATGGAATTCTTTTGGTAGGAATTGTGTGGAGTTGTACCCCTCTTATCCTATGTGTTTTGTCAGTGTTTCCTTTTTTATAAATAAAAATTAAAAAAAGAAAAAAGAATACTTTCATGCCTGTCCAGTGTGATTCTCTCTGCTGATAATACCTTTCCAAGAAATTGTTTATCCCTAGTCCCTTTGTAGCAGAGTTAGACAGAGTGGAAGCAAATACTATCTCTATTATGAGTCCATGTGATAGACGAAGGAAAATGTGTATCGTTTTGGTCCAGCCTTTGGCTTTAATGATTTGATACACAGAGTAATCTTTCACTAATTCATTCTGGCCATGTTTCCCCTCATCTTTTTTGAAGAATGCTGAATATTTACAGTTGATTTTGCAAAGTGTTCAGTTTTTTTTTTTTATATTACACTCTTGGAGTTTTATGAGGATTTAAAAATTTAAGTGCTTTCTGCTTTAGCTACATTCAACATCTAAGTGAGACATTCACTTCTTTTTAAAAACTTATTTCACTTAGCATGGTCTCCTTCAGTTCTATCCATTTTGTCCTAAGCAATACAATATCCTTATTTTAACTGCAAAGTAGTATTTCCTTGGATGTATACACTATAACTTCTATATTCCATCATCTGTTGATAGGCTAGGCATCTTGGTTGATTCTATACTTTGGCTATTGCTAATAGTGCAGCTATGAACTTGCAAAATAAAAATAGTCACCAAAGTGTCTCTCAGATTTTGTGAGAACTGTGGTATTTATCAGGAAGCTGAAGCATAAAAATTTGGTGGTGGTGGTGGATGCATGGACTTATACACACACATATATGAATGTGAAATCCTGGAAACATGATTCTGCAAACCACTATCAAATCAATAATTATAAACATAAGTTTAAAAAGTTGTTTAGAAAAGCAAATAAATCAACAACCCAGAAAAAATTAAGTTCTCTGATAACAGGGGAAGCTTAATGGACAATGGAACAGAGCTGTAGTGTCTCTCTGTAGTGATTTATCTCTGTCTCTATTTGAAATTAGAAAACAAGAAGAAGTTCATTGGAAACATTGAAACTGTACAGGTGCAAAACCTCAGCAAAATAAACAGATAAATAACTAAATGGGTGTTGGTATACATAGTAGAGCTCACATGCTACAGTGAGCAAGAACCCAGGTTCAAGGTCCCAGACCCCACCTGCAGGAGAGAAGCTTTATAAGTGGTGAAATAGTGCTGTGGATGTGTGTGTCTCTCTCTCCTTCTTTCTCTTGATCTCTCTGTGTCTACCCAATGCTCACATAAAATAAAATAAAATAAAATAAAATAAAATAAAATAAAATAAAAACATTTAAAACACCTGGAAGCACTCAATTTCATTCCCCACTTATTACAAATTGTAATGATATGAGGTGATATCTCATCATGGTCTCTATTTGCATCCCTGTAACAAGTGATGTGAAGTAATTTTTTATATCTGTGGGCCATATGGATGTCTTCTTCAGGAAATTATGTCTTCAGATCTTTTGCCAATTTTAACATTGTGTTGTTTGTTGTTTTGTTGTGATGTGTTCAGTTCAGTGTAAAATTTTGATGTAAGTCCCGTATTAGATGTGTAGTGTACAAATATCTTTTCTCAGTTACTTGGTTATCATTGTCTTTTTATCTTGTGGTAGTTTCTTTTGATGTGTGGAAGCCTTTTCAATCTGATGTAGTTCCACCTGTCTATTCTTTCTTTAATTTCTGAGGACCATGGTGTTGAATATCCAAATACATCTTTGACGTTAAGGATATGCAGTATTCTTCCTATGTTTTCTTCTTATAACTGTGAGAATCACTCATATAAACAATGCCTTGTGTTTTTAAGCATTTTCACAATCTTCTTCTTAATAAAAAGCTTTTTCTTTATGATAGTACATATGTATGAAATATATAATAGTGCTTATATAAATCATAGATACATACATACTAGAAACCAGGGGTGGAACCAGAGAAAGGCCTCCAATTGTTATTATTAGCCTTGGTGCAAGGTCACTTTTCCTTTGCAAGGATTATAACATGAGAGGTGATCAAGTTTGAAATGACAACAGGGAATTTGTAGAGCAGGATTCTTCTATATCTGGCTGGGTATGGTCAGGCTGTGGCCCACTCAGTAGAGAGCTTATGTTATCAAGTGCAAAGACCTGGTTCAATCCCCTGGTCCCCCACCTGAAAGGGGCAAGCTTTAGAAATAGTGAAGCAGTGCTGCAAGTGTTAATCTCACTCCCTTTCCTCTTAATTTCCCTCTATAAAAAATCACCATCAGGAATTGTAGACTTGTGCAGACACTGAGCTCCAGTGATAACCCTGGAGGCAACAAAAATTCTTTAAAATATAAATTTATAGACCTGGCTGGGCTAGGTGCAGACAGTTTATCTTTGTTGTAGACACTTCACCTCTTTGAGTGTTTCCTCAATTGTACAGAGAGGATGACACTGAACCTTCATCTCCGAGTCCTTGGGGCGAATGATTCTATGAAGTATGGGCTGGTCATGGCTGGTATGATTCTCTTCAGTGTAATTCCCAGCCACTGTCCATAGCACACCCACTTAAGAGCTGGCACAAACGCAAGTCATGAACCCAGTTATAAATGGAAGGCTAACATCATGTGATGAAGTTAATAGAAACATCTCTCCACAGAGGAAGAGGTTATTTGTTGAATGACTCCAACCAATGTGATACATGAAATGGACTATATGTGTGCTTCAGTAAATTCGGGATTTGCCATTGACTCTCTGAGTGGGTGTGGGCAGTTTTCCAGGTCTCAAATTTCTATAAAATGAGGATAATTATAATAACACTTATTAGAAGGTTTCTCTAAGGATCACATAGGAGGATAGATGAAAAGAACCTGGAACGGTGCCTGGTTGACAGTCCTGCTCCACAGCTGCCAGCCTTTATAATTAATGGTACATCAGCTATGACTATGAAGTGTAGACCACACTCTGGTTACAGGGACCTGTTGTTAAAATTTGTAGGCTCTTGCCAGCCGGGTTGGCTTCGCAGTGGTGAACAGAGACGCGGAGACAACAGCTGGGCAGGGAAGCTGTATTTCTTTATTCAGGAACAACGATTCATAAACTAAGACAAACTAATCACCAAACAGAACTCCGCTGTCTCTTTGCGGCGGCACAAGCACTCTCCCTTACTCTCGAACTCAGGAACCGTCTCTTACTCTCGAACTCAGGAACCCTCTCCCGGGGTTCCTTGGGGCGGGGCCAAGCAGGCCCGCGAAATTAACAGGACTCATCCAATTCTCTTGGCGGGGGAGGGCTAGAACAAACCAATGTAAAGCATACGACAGGGACCTATTTAAATGGTGCTTAAATGAAACATTTTTACCCCTAAAGGGTCACCACCAGACAAAAGTGATTTCTGTTCTAGACTCTTATTTCTGAATATTCTTTATGAAAACACTGGGATGAGAGAATCAGAAATCAGGGTTCCACAGGGTATTGGCAAAGCCATCACTTCCCCCGTCCAGGTGCATGATCTGGATCATAATCTTTAACAGACCCCACAACTGTTTCTAGGAGGTTGACTGCCTCTTATCCTGGGCAGCTTCTTCTTCTAGTGTTTGCCCTTCTTCCGTAGCCAGTTAACAGCGTCAGGTTGAGCCTGATGTAAAGTTTCGAGACCTCCTCTGAATCTGGAGAGGTGGCAGTCGTTGACTATGTGGGTCATAGTCTGTCTGTAGCCTCAGGGGCAGTTCGGGTCGTCTCTGGCTCCCCAGCGGTGGAACATAGTGGCGCACTGGCCATGGCCTGTTCGATAGCGATTGAGGAGGGCCCAATCATGCTAGGTCAAAGCAGGGTTGACGCTTGCAGGGGTCTGTGATGAGGTGTTTGTTCTTTACCTCAGCTGACTGCCAACTCTGTTTCCAAGAGTCTGGAACAGAGAAGTTCAGTGTAGGCGTAGGAGACCAGATTGGATGACGAGACGTCAAGCGTTGGACAGGGTGGGTGAAGATATCTGCGTATATTGGCAGGTGCGGTCGAGCATAGACGTGGGAAATGAACTTAGATGATGCCGCATCCCGACGAATATCTGGCGGGGTGATGTTGCTAAGAACTGGCAGCCATGGAACCGGGGTGGAATGGATGGTTCCGGAAATTATCCTCATGGAGGAATATAATTTGGAATTGACCAAGTGGACATGGGGGCTATGGAACCATACTGGGGGCACAGTATTCTGCAGTGGAATAGCATAATGCCAGAGATGATGATCGTAGTGTAGAAGCGCTCGCGCCCCATGAGGAGCTGGCCAGTCTTGCAATGATGTTATTCCTCGCGCCCACCTTTGCTGCAGTTTTTATGAGATGTTCGTGAAATGACAGAGTGTGATCGAGAGTAACACCAAGATAGACTGGCTGGGCTTCATGCCGGATTCTCGTATCGTCAAGTTGCACATTAAGCTAAGAGAAGGGAAATGACCACCTGAGTGAGAGCCAATGTATGTCTGATTTCAAAGCCTCTTGACACTCAGCCTCCATTATAGTTAGTTGTACTTCTTCTGAGTTAGGCATTCCTGCAGCCAAAGGTCTGCTCCTCTTTCTCCCTCTCTCCCTGTATAATTTGTCACTAGGATTATCATTAATGCTCTGTACCTGCATTACTCCATTACTCTCTTCTCTCTCGTTTATGATAGAAACAGAAATAGAGAAAAGGAGAGAGAAAGAGAGACACCTGTAGCACTGTTCCACTGTTTGTGAATCTCTCCTCCCTGAAAGTGGGGTCTGGGGATTTGAACCCAAGCCCTTGTACTCAGTAACATGCGTTCTCTACTGAGTGTGTCACTGCCTGCTCCCATCCCCAATATTACTTTTGTTCTTCCTCTTCTGTCATGAACTCACAGGTTGCTGCTAGTGGGAATCAACCTCTTGCATTCTCAGAAAATCTCCCCTTTGCACCAGCTCAGCTATAAGTTGCATGCAAGGACTTTAACCATCAAGTAAGTTCTCTGGATGCTTCTAAGTGTGAGACCATGAGCAGCATCCAGGCCAGTCTGGCCTTTGTGAAAAGTGTGGGAAAATTATCATCAGGGACAAAAAAAATGTTTTTTTCTCTCATGAACTGTTTGCATAGGGCTGCATTTTCCAATGCGAAGAGCACATTTTTATTGTTCTTAATCTGTTCTTAGTGTCAGAATCAGGGAGAGTGGGAACAGAGCTATCTTATCTACCCCCAAAACAATTCATCAAAGGAACTCAGGATCCCAAATAGTTTCCAACAAATAAAAGTCATTAGTGCTTCCTTTGTCTTGAACTGCACATGCAAACCATTGCTTTAAAGGTGGGAAAGGTTATCTTGATGGCCTTTGGGTACCAGTAGGCACCACATGCTTTCCTGTATCCCTCCCTTGCCCCCAGGGGACCTGGAGACCTTGGAGTCTGAGAAGAGTCAGGAGTGAGTGAATATCAGGGGAAGGCAGAGCTTGGCTATTGGAGTGAGTTAGGGCCTCTGTGGGGAAGAGCTGGTTAGACCCCTGGGAAAGCACTGAAGGGCAGAGGTTCCCCTTATGGGAGACTCCCCAACACCCCTCCAAGGAAAGGTTAACTTTCCCTCTGCCTTGGGACAGGAGAAGTAATGATGATGATTACAGTTCATGTTCCCTGAGTATTTCCAGAGTGCCAGATGTGAGGTGAAAGGGCTACAAAACTATCTCATTTCCTCTTCACCAGAGCCTTGGGAGACTGAGGCAATGACTAGTCCTGATTCCTTAATTGGAACTTGAGGCTCAGAGAGTTTTAATCACTGGCCTGACATCACACAGCTAGAAAGCATATTTTATTAAGCTGAAATGACAATCAGATTCTAGTCTTAAACTCTTATGTCTAGAGAGATAAAGTTACTAACAGTCTTGATGTAGTTAGGGGCAGACCTAGGATTAGAATTTAGCTTTGTGTGTGTGTGTGTGGGGGGGTTGGTTAAATAACCCACCTAGAGAGTGCACTGCTTTGCCATATCTGCATCTCATTTTTTAGCTGAACCCCCAATGCACTAAAGGAAGCTTCAGTGGTCTTTTTATTCTCTCTTTGCTTCTTTTAAAAAAGCAGAAGAAGAAAGAAGTAGAATTTAGCTTTTTTTTTTTTTTACTTTCAGTTTATCTAACTGCACAAGTTAACTTTTTTTCTTTTAATTTCTTTATTAGGGAATTAATGTTTTATATTTGACAGTAAATGCAATAGTTTGTACATGCATAACATTTTCCAGTTTTCCATATAACAATACAACCCCCTCTGTCATGCTTTTTTGACCTGTATTCTCCACCCCCCCCCCACACACACACACACACACTCCAGAGTCTTTTACTTTGGTGCAATATGCCAATTCCAGTTCAGGTTCTACTTGTGTTTTCTCTTCTGATCTTGTTTTTCAACTTCTCCCGGAGAGTGAGATCATCCCATATGCATCCTTCTGTTTCTGATTTATTTCACTTAACATGAATTTTTCAAGGTCCATCCAAGATCGACTGAAAATGGTGAAGTCACCATTTTTAATACAAGCTAACTTTTGATATAAAATGTTATAGGAATGCTATTTCAAGGGTAAAATTCAAGACAATATTAATATCATTCAAATTACTCTCCTAAATGACTGGGTGAGCTTGGTGGCCTTCCTTGAGCAGTGCCAAAGGATAGTCAAGGGGACCATTTTTGTTAAACTCTCTTAAAATTATTTTTGGTTGTGAAAGTGTGGAAAATATATTAAGTAAAAGATCCACAATTCCGTTACCCTGAGATTACAGTATTTGAGCATATTTCTAAAATAACCAGTTGAGGTGGTATGAGCGGTGGTATAACCAATAGAGCACACATATTACCATGCTTGAGGACTCAGATTCAAGCCTGGTACCATCTGTAGTGGGGAGTTTCATGAGTGGTAAAGTGTTGCCACAGGTGTTTCTTTCTCTCTGTCTTTCCTTCCTTCTCAGTTTCTCTCTGAAAAAGAAAAAGAGAAAGAAAAAGGAAAGTAATAAGAGAAGAACAAAGAAAAGGGGGAGGGGGAAGGCTACTAACAATGGTGGATTTGTTGTACAGGCACTGAGCTCCAGCAATAACCCTAGTGGCAATAAAGGAAAAGAAAAGAAAAACATTGCCGGGCTAGTGTCATGAAAGAGAGAGATGACCCAGGAACTAAGCTTGTGGCAGCAAAGCAATACAAATCTTTATTCATTCTAATGCCCCAGAGTCGGACGCTAGCACACCTGGTTAAGCTACATGGCACAAACCGCAATGGCCGGAGTCAGCCTCTTGGTCTACATGCCTGCCCTCCTCCAGGTCAGGACACGGAAGAGACAAGGCAGAAACAGAATTGGCTTGACAATACCATACATGGTTAGGAAAGGGGTGGAGAAGAATGGAAGGGGCTGGAAAGGTAGGAACTTCCTTAGCAAATGCTGCCAGGGTTTTAACTGGTGGGATTAATAATAATACCCTGGAGGCAGTGAGGGCCTTGAGGGTAGAAAGAAGATAGATCAAAGGAATTGAATGGGTGGGGATCTTTCAGGCAAAACAATGATTATGTAGATAGGTCATAGTATCAGGGAATGTAGAGTGGAGCAGGCTTAATGCCTTTAAGGAATGCGGGGCTCTGGCAGGAAGATGCAGGATGTTTTTGTAGGAGAGGGAAGACTTACATGGCTGCCAACCTTTTGAGATTATGTGTCCCCCTTTTTACTTAACCCCTCCGTAGAGAGAGAGACTTACCAGGTGAACTCACCTCTCAGGTCAAACCCTGCCAGGCTCCACCACATCCCCACAACCTTCCTGCAAACATAGTTGACATCATGACCTATATCTGTATTTTATTTTGTACCTGACTTAGAATTGTACTTGCAATGACAAATAATTTTGAAACCTAATGCTTATCTGTTATTTCAAAGGTTTTAAGAGCTCATATGGATGGGATATTGGTGAGGGACTGGTGATAGATGCCACTGGCTCATGGTGAGGACATATCAGGAGAAGCACTTACTTGGCAAGCTTTCAAGGGCTGCATTGTGAGTGCACTCTGGTGAGAAATATTTTGATATCAACTTTATTCTCAGAAAAATTAATGTTGGGACAAGGGGAGAGCTTTTCTCATTTATCGATAAGATTTGCCTGCTGTCCTGGGTTAGAGCCAAGATTCCCCTTGTTTTGGAGACTCCATGTGTATGTGAGTTATTTCTTGAATTTGTGGTGACATCCAACTCTGGGACACAGGGGTTGGCTACAGGGAAGGATGCTGCCTTCATAGGGTTGGCCAAGGCTCCACCACCCTGGGGATTGAATGACATGTTTTGCAAAATTTGCCAGCACTACCCTACACCTCCGCTATTTGTCATCTTGAATGTAATTGTCTACAAGCAAGAGAGAAAGTGAATCTCACTGATGACTGAGTCCTCTGTTACTGCTTAGAAGTTTAACTGAATCATTGAAAGAGTGATCACTGGAATCTTCTAGCTGGAAAGGTGTTTCTGTCATCCCTTCTCATTTTCTTTCTGAAAAAAAGAAAGAAAGAAAGAAAGAAAAAGGAAGTCTGTGGGCCACACCTTGCAAATGAGGTCACAAAAGGTTCACATGGAAGGTGACACAGGCACTAATTATTATTATTATTGATAAAGAGAATAAGGGATTGGTGAATTGTTGGAGAATCTTACAGAAATGATGTCCTTGTTATTGAGATAAGCCAGAAACAGAAGGATGCATATAGGATGATCTCACTCATAAACAGAAGTTGAAAAACAAGATCAGAAGGGAAAACACTCAGCAGAACTTGGACTGGAGTTGGTGTACTGCACCAAAGTAAAAGACTCCGGGATGAGGGAGGAGGGAGGGTTCAGGTCCCAGAAAATCATGGCAGAGGAGGACCTAGTAGGGGTTATATTGTTGTGTGGAAATGTTATACATGTACAAACTGTTGTATTTTACTGTAGACTATAAACCATTAATCACCCCCCCCCCAAAAAAAAAGAAAAAAGAAAAGAAATGATGTCCTCACAGAGAGAAAACACTACTGAATAATTTGTGTCATACATATTCACTCAGTTACCAACCCTAGAGCAGTTGCTTTCCAATTACCTATCTCCAAACCAAAAATGGGATCAAAGAGCGATTTTGTTTTATTTTTACCAGAGCACTGGTCAGTTCTGGCTTATGGTGGTGCTGGGAGTTGAACGTGGGGCTTCAGAGCCTTAGACATAGAAGTCTCTGCATAACGTTTTTGCCAGAGTGAATTTATTTTTTTAAAGATCTTATAGAAGTTTAAAAATAGACATGCTTAACTAGAATTTGATAAGAAGTGTTTATTGAGTTAACACTATTTTAAAGTTTTTAATGTAACATATCCTTTCATTTCCCTATGATCTTTAGTAATTATTAGGAATATGTTTATTCAAGAAATGAGGGGGTCATGGCTTAGAGAAATTAATAGGCTACCTAGGGCCAGTGATTGTGATGCTTTCATTCTGACTCACAAATCTGTTGTCTTAGTCATTATACTCTTTTGCTTCTCAGTGTACATTTGTATAGGCATTATATACTTGTAATTGATTTACTGAAAATAATAGAAATCTGTGAAACCATATAAATCTGGGCTATGAAGTCACCATCGCTGTAACTTAGGATACTTGATTATCTGTTCTGATTTATATTAAAGTGACACTTGGAAGAAGGTTCCACAAGATCAGATTTAATAATGCTAAGTAGTCTTGATATCACTGAGTTCTCTTGTCAGGGACTGACCAAGGTTGGCAGTTGAACTTTCCTGTGTTCAGGCATTCTTGCTCAAACCACAGTCTCTATTTGGTGGGTGTTAGACTTTGGAATTAGCTGAATTCATGGAGGAGAAAGGGTGAGGGTGCCAGGAAACAGAGGTAAACTGTTTTAAATTTCTTGCCTATGAGTTTAGAAACATGTTCTTCACGAGACCCTGGTTCTCTTTTCAAAGCACCGGTAACTTCACTATTAAAAACTATTTGCTCATCCTTTAAAAGACAACAGTCTTATCACATTTCTTCTGGCTGTCTCTGCTTGGTGACTAGATGTCTGGGTTGTGTCATAACCAGGCCAATTAAAACAGAAAAACGGCACAGAGCCAAGGCAGTCCCGTCCCCTCCCCTCCACTCAGGTTCACCGCTCCCTGAGGATTTGCATCTTCCCTGTTCTTCTGGAGCTCAGGGATGCCTCTCCTGAGCCATCTGGGCAATTCCATGACCAGCACTGACCTCGTGTTGTCACCCTATATTTAGAGAAGGATTAGGAAAGATTGGCTTCTAAGAAGCAGGTCCAGGCACAAGGGATACAAATGATGGTGCAGAAACACCCCAGGAAGCAGGAGGAAGGATGTGGGTTATTCTTAGGCAGGATTTCCTTGACCTGAAGTGACAACACCCTGCTTTCCTCACCATAGCATATGGACATAGAATCATCCCCTCAGCCAGCTGTGTGAATCTGAGCATGAGCTCTGCTTCAGGGTGAACCCCAAATCCAGAGGCAGAAACAACCAACCAAGCACAGGTGCAGTTGTGCTGGCTAACAGATTTGTAGATATGTGTTATCTACTCTGATTTTGCTCTATTAAGCATACAGGTTGTATTGCTACACAGACTATAGTGGTCTAGGCAGGAACCAACACTAAGGGGCATCTGATTCTGATCTTTGGGGAATTTATTCTGTATAGGACCATGATTTATCATTTTAAAAGCTGATGCTGCTGTGTCTGCCACTTCTGCTCCTTCTTCTTAAAAAAAAAAAAAAACACCAGAGTAATGAAGTGGCAGAGCCCCACCCTACTAGGGAAAGAGAGAGGCAGGCTGGGATCAACCAGTCAACACCCATGTTCAGAAGGGAAGCAATTACAGAAGTTAGACCTACCATCTTCTGCATCCCACAATGACCTTGGGTCCATACGCCCAGAGGGATAAAGAATGGGAAAGCTATCAGGGTAGGGGATGGGATATGGAGATCTGGTGGTGGGTATTGTGTCGAGTTGTACCCCTCTTATCCTATGGTTTTGTTAATGTCTTCTTTTTAATAAATAAAAAAGTTAAAAAAATAACACCAGGGGGCCTGGTGGTTGCACCTTGGTTAAACACATTTCTTCTCCTCCTCCTTCTCCTCCTCCTCCTCCTCCTCCTCTTCCTCCTCCTCCTCCTCCTCCTCCTCCTCCTCCTCCTCCTCCTCCTCCTCCTCCTCCTCCTCCTCCTCTTCTTCTTCTTCTTCTTCTTCTTCTTCTTCTTCTTCTTCTTCTTCTTTTCCTTCTCTTTTTAAAGGAGACACTGACAAAAACAGGGGTACAACTCCACACAATTCCCACCACCAGAACTCCATATCCCATCCCATCCCTTGATAGCTTTTCTATTCTTTAACCCTCTGGGAGTATGGATCCAAGGTCATTGTGGGATGCAGAAGGTGGGAAGTCTGGCTTCTTTAATTACTTACACACTGAAGGTGAGCATTGGCAGTTCCAACCATACTCCCAGCTGCCTTTCTCTTTCCTTAGTGGGGCAGGGTTCTGAGGAATCAGAGCTCCAGGACACATTGGTGGGGTTTTCTGTCCAGGGAAGTCTGGTTGGCATCATGCTAGCATCTGGAACCTGGTGGCTGAAAAGAGAGTTAACATATAAAGGCAAACAAATTATTGACTAACCATGAACCTAAAGGCTGGAATAGTGCAGATGAAGAGTTGGGGGGTGTCTCCATTTTGTCGATAGCTAGTAGGCATATTTTAGTTATAGTCCAAAGGACCTGTGGCTATACTAGTTTTTTTTTCTTTTTTCCCCTGAGATTGACATCTTATATACAGGTATATCCAAGTTATTGTTTGGGGAGATGATGTCACAGCTAGAAAAAGGACTAGAAAGCTGCGTCAGGGAAGAGAGTAGCTCCCAAATATGGGAAAGGGGTATAAATATTGTTGACTATAAACCCCACTGATCTGATGTGATCTGGGACCCATATTAAGCTTAGTAGCCTATGTTACCTTTGCATCCCTGTAGATCTGAGCTCACATTCTGTGGTCATGTGTAGGAATGTTACAAGCTGCCCTAATATCAGGACCCATCTTCCTCAGGTCTAGCAAAGAATGTCTTGTCCAGCCTCCCTTCATTACTTTTTAAAGATTTTATTTATTTATTTATTTATTTATTTATTTATTTATTTATTTATGAGAAAGATAAGAGGAGAAACAAAGAACCAGATATCACTCTGGCACATGTGTTGCTGGGAATCAAACCTGGGACCTCATGCTTGAGAGTCCAGAGCTTTATCACTGCACTACCTCCCAGACCACCAGCCTCCCTTCAGAGGATGGAACATTCTCTACCATTGTTGATCCAAGTTGAGGGCAAGGTCCTATGGGGGCCCACAAAGGGATCTATTTTTTTTGTTCCTGATAGAGATAACTGGTAACAATTGAAAGAGGCATTTATTCGAGGTCTAGGCTCATCATGTCTGTTTGGGAATCTCAGGACTCCCCAAATAGGACCCCAGCTGATGGAGTGGCCTGATAGTGACTAAAGAGTCATCATTAAAGTATGCCAGTCTTTTGCCCTTATTCAGCTTTTGAAGTCCTTGCTTTGATAAGGTTAGCTTTGGAGTGAGTGAGAGAACCATAATAGGAAGTAGGTGAGGAGGGTGTCTAAGTCTAAGTAGACACTATTTCATTATGAACGTTATACTGACTCACTGAAGACTATTGTGTACTTTTGCTTTCAGGTATATATTTTGCCCTAGTTTATGGATACATGTGAACATATGCTCTATCTCATGGGACCTGGTCTATATCTAGGTTTTGGAACTTTGTTAGGAAGTGAATCACCTGGGATGGAATTAGATAATACCATGAATAGAAAGGTCTCACCCGAGTAATGAGGCTGAAGGGTTGACATTCCATGCCTGACATCTCTGGACATGGTCTGAAGTGAAACATGCTGAGGTGGTACTCTCTGCGTTGATTAGGCTGGGATTGGCAGATGCAATATCATTTGGTATAAACTGAGAGAAACATGTAGGAAAGTGAGCCCCACCCTAGAGAACTGGGGGAAATATAGGCTCTATAGAGGAAGCAGGAGATTCCTGCTGTTTTAGGGCTTAAGAAGGTAATAGATAGTTATTGTTATAATCACATTATTTGCAGTTGGGTTAACTTTGAAATATCTTTTGTAAGGATTTGCTATATCATACACAACATCACCATAATTTATGTCCTTTGACATTATTAGTATAGATGTGTACCACCAGGTGCTTACTGGACTAAGCTTTTAAGAGAGTCAGCATATCAAAGACACTGCCTATGGTTTGTGCATTCAAAAATTGAGAGATTCAATCAGTTTTCCCCTCATATGAATTAAATAGTGATTTATATGACTATAAATTAATAGAAGTGTACATAAACACCATTTCCACCACCAAAAGACTGTGTCCCATCCCATCCTCCCTCCCTTCCCCGCCCAACACTGTAAAGCCAAACATCCACCCTAACTCTCAACCCAGGTTTTTTTTACTTTAGTGCCCTACTCCAAATTTAGTCATATCCTGCTTTGAGTTTCCGTTTCTGTTCTTCTTTCTCAACTTCTGTTCATGAGTGGGATCATTCCATATTCATTTTTATCTTTCTGACTTAGCTCACTTAACATAATTCCTTCTAGCTCCACAAAAGATTGGTCAGAGAAGATGGGTTCACTGTTCTTAATAGCTATGTACTACTCCATTGTGTACATATACCACAGCTTTCTCAGCCACTCATATGTTGCTGGGCACCAGAGTTGCTTCCAGGTTTTAGCTATTACGAATTGTGCTGATATGAACATAGGTATACACATATCTTTTTCAATGGGTATTATGGAGTCCTTGGGATATATCCCTAGGAGAGGAATTACTGCGTCCTTTGGAAGGTCCATGTCTAGCCTTGTGAGAGTTGTCCAGACTGCTCCCCACGGAGGTTGGACCTATTTACATTCCAGTCAGCAGTGCAGAAGGGTTCCTCTGTCCTCACAGTCTCTCCAGCATTTTGTTGCTGCTGTGCTTTTTGATGTATGCCATGCTCACAGGGGTGAGGTGGTATCTCAATGTTGTCTTTATTTGCATTTCTCTGACAATCAGTGACCTGGAGCAATTTTTCATGTGTTTGTTAGCATTTTGGATCTCTTCTGTGGTGAATGTTCTGTTCATATCCTCTGCCCATTTTTGGATGGAGTCATTTGATTTTTTTGTTGCTAAGTTTTCTGAGTTCTTTGTATATTTTGGTGAATAGTCTCCAGTCTGATGTATGACATGTGGAGCTTTAGTCTTCCTTGCAATTGGGTTTGTATTGTCAAATATATTTAGGTGGGATAGTGTTCCACCAATGTTTTCCTCTAAGTATTCGATAGTTTCTGGTCTAACATAGAGGTACTTGATCCATTTGGAGTTGATTTTTGTTTCTGGTGAGATAAAGTGGTTCAGTTTCATTCTTCAACATGTTTCAACCCAGTTTCCCTAGCACCATTTATTGAAGAGAGCTTCCTTTCTCCATTTAATACTTTGGGCCCCCTTATCAAAGATTAGATGTCCATAGGTGTGGGGGTTTAGTTCTGGGCTTTCAATTCTATTTCACTGGTCTGTGTGTCTATTTTTGTCCCAGTACCAGGCTGTTTTGATGATTATGCTCTTATAACATAGCTTGAGATCTGGGAATGTAATGCCTCCATTCCTGTTTCTTTTCCTCAAGATTGTTTTGGTGATTCTAGGTGTTTTCAGGTTCCAGATAGATTATTGTAGTTTTTGTTCCATTCTCTTAAGGAAGCTTGGTGGAACTTTGATGGGTATGTGGTTAAATTTGTATATGGCTCTGGGGAGTATATTCATTTTTATGATATTAATTCTTCCAATCCATGAGAATGGGATGTCTTTTCATTTCTAGATAAAATATTCTATTTTATTGAATAGTGACTCACAGTTTTCAGTATACAAGTTTTTCACTTCTTTGGTCAGGTTTATTCCTAAGTATTTTATTGATTTTGCTGCAACAGTGAATGGAAGTGATTTGCGGATATCCTCATTTTTGGACTTAGTGTTTGCATAAAGAAATGCTACTGAATTTTGTATATTGATTTTGTAGTTGGACACCTTGCTATATTGCCTAATAACTTCCAGTAGTTTTCTGTTGGATTCTTTAGATTTTTCTTTATATACTATCATATCATCTGCAAATAGTGAGAGCTTGACTTTTTCCCTTCCAATCCGTATTCCTTTGATTTCTTTCTCTTGCCTGATTGCTATGGCAAAAACTTCCAATACTACGTTGAAGAGTAATGGTGATAGTGGACAGTCCTGTCTAGTACCAGATCTGAGAGGGAATGCTTTCATCTTCTGTCCACTTAGTATGATGTTAGCTGTAGGTTTGATATATATGGATTCTACTATCTTAAGGATTTGCCTATCTATTCCTATGTTTTTATAGTGTTTTGAGCAAGAATGGGTTTTGGCATTTGTCAAAGGCTTTCTCTGCATCTCTTGAGATAATCATGTAGTTTTTGCTTTTGCTTTTATTGATGTAGTGAATGACATTGGTTGACTTATGTATGTTGAACCAGCCTTGCATTCCTGGGATAAATCCCACTTGGTCATGATGAACAATATATATTTTTTAAATTTTTTATTAAGAAAGGATTAATGAACAAAAACATAAGGAGGGGTACAACTCCACACAATTCCCACCACCCAATCCCCATAACCCACCCCCTCGCATGATAGCTTTCCCATTCTCTAGCCCTCTGGGAGCATGGACCTAGGGTCGTTGAGGGTTGCAGAAGGTAGAAGGTCTGGCTTCTGTAATTGCTTCCCCGCTGAACATGGGCGTTGACTGGTCGGTCCATACTCCCAGTCTGCCTCTCTCGTTCCCTAGTAAGGTGTGCCTCTGGGGAAGCTGAGCTCCAGGACACATTGGTGGGGTCTTCAATCCAGGGAAGCCTGGCCAGCATCCTGGTGGCATCTGGAACCTGGGGACTGAAAAGAGAGTTAACATATGAAGCCAAACAATTTGTTGAGCAATCATGGATCCCAAGCTTGGTACTCACTGCGAACTCTAGTGTACTTCTGCTTTCAGGTATATATTTTGCAGTAGTTTATGGATATGTGTGCACATAAGCTCTCTCTTACAGAAACTGGTGTATATCTAGGTTATGGGACTTTGTTAGATAGTGAACTACCTGAGATGAAATTAGAGTGTACTATAAAAGGAAAGGTCTCACTCGAGTAATGAAGCTGAAGGGTTGTCATTCCACACGTGAAGTTTCTGGATACAGTCTGAGGTGAAGCATGTTGAGGTGGCAATCGTTGCGTTGGTTAGGTTGTGATCGGCGGATGCAATATTATTTGATATGGATTGGGAGAGGCATACGGGAAAGTGGGCCCTATCCAAGGGTTCCAGGACTGGGGGAAGTAGGGGCTTTATAGTGGAGATGTGAGGTTCCTGCTGTCTTAGGGTTCAAAAAGACAATCGATAATGTTATCATCACATTATTTGTTAATTGGGTTAACTTTGAAAAGTCCCTTTGTTATGGTTTGCTGTACAGTATCCAGTATCTTGTATATAGCTGTGCTATTGGATGCTTCTAATCTACTTGGTCTAGGCTTTTGAGAGAGTCTGCATATCAAATACATAACCTATATATTAAAAAGATTCAGTTTGTCTTTTGAGAAACTTTGAGACATACAATCGATTTCCCCCCTCTCATATTAATTAAATACTGATTTATATGTCTACATTTTGCTAGGAGTGTACATAAACACCATTCCTACCACCAAAGGACTGTGACCCATCCCTCCCGCCCACTCCCACCCCCCACTGGCCCAGGAAGCTGCATGTCTACCCCTCACCACTGGGTTTTTACTTTGGTGCCCTACTTACAATTTGATCAGGTCCTGCTTTTAGTTTCCCTTTCAGATCTTCTTACTCAACTTCTGTTGATGAGTGGGATCATCCCATACTCATCTTTATCTTTCTGACTTAGTTCACTTAACATAATTCCTTCTAGCTCTGTCCAAGATGAGTCAGAGAAGGTGGGTTCATTGTTTTTGATAGCTGCATAGTATTCCATTGTGTATATATACCACAGCTTTCTCATCCACTCATCTGTTTTTGGGCACCTGGGTTGCTTCCAGGTTTTAGCTATTATGAATTATGCTGCTATGAACATAGGAGTACACACCTCTTTTTGGTTGGGTGTTATGGAGTCCTTGGGGTATAACCCCAGGAGAGGAATTACTGGATCATATGGAAGGTCCATGTCTAGCCTTCTGAGAGTTTTCCAGACTGCTCTCCACAGAGGCTGTACCAATTTACATTCCCACCAGCAATATAAAAGGGTTCCTCTGTCCCCACATCCTCTCCAGCATTTGTTGCTGCTGTCCTTTTTGATGTATGCCATTCTTACAGGAGTGAGGTGGTATCTTAGTGTTGTCTTAATTTGCATTTCTCTGACAATCAGTGACCTAGAGCAGTTTTTCATATGTTTGTTAGCCTTTTGGATCTCCTCTGAGGTGAATGTTTTGTTCATATCCTCTGCCCATTTTTGGATGGGGTCATTTGCTTTTTTGGTGCTAAGTTTGCTGAGCTCTTTATATATTTTGGTGATTAGTTTCTTGTCTAATGTATGGTATGTGAAGATCTCCCATTCTGTGAGGGGTCTCTCTGTTTGTTTAATAGTTTCTTTGGATGTGCAGAAGCTTTTCAATTTGATGTAGTCCCATTGGTTTGTTTCTGCTTTAGTCTTCCTTGCAATTGGGTTTGATTCATCAAAGATGTCCTTGAGGTGTATGTGGGAAAGTGTTTTACCAATGTTTTCCTCTAAGTATTTGATTGTTTCAGGTCTGACATCTAGGTCTTTGATCCATTTGGAGTTGATTTTTGTTTCTGGTGAGATAAAGTGGTTCAATTTCATTCTTCTGCATGTTTCAACCCAATTTTCCCAGCACCATTTATTGAAGAGAGCCTCCTTTTTCCTTTTAATCCTTTGGGCCCCCTTATCAAAGATTAGATGCCCATAGGTGTGATGGACAATATTTTTTATATACTACTGTATCAAGTTGGCCGGGATCTTGTTTAATATTTTGGCATCTATTTTCATCAGAGATATTGGTCTATAGTTTTTCTTTTTTGTTGTGTCCCTATCTGCTCTTGGTATCAGGGTGATGTTGGCTTCACAGAAGGTAGAAGGGAGTGTTCCTGTTTCTTTGATCTTGTGGAAGAGCTTTGGTGGGGTTGTCTGTCCAGAGAAATCTGGTTGCATCCTGCTAGGATCTGGGAACCTGGTGGCTGAAAAGAGAGTTAAAATACAAAGCCAAACAAATTGTTGAACAATCATGGACCTAACGGCTGGAATAGTGCAGATGAAGTGTTGGGGGGTCCTCCATTTGTAGATACCTAGTAGGCACATTTTAGTTATATTTCAAACGCCCTGTATCTATACTAGTGTCCTTTTTCTCTCTCCCTCTCTCTCTCTCTCTCTCTCTCTTTATCTCTCTCTCTCTCTCTCTTGCCTGAGCCTGAAATCTGCAGGTGGATCCAAGTTACTGTCTGGGGAGATGATGTCATGGCTGGGAAAAGGACCAGAAAGCTGGATCAGGGAAGAGAGTAGCTCCCTAATATGGGAAAGGGGTATAAATACTGTTGACTGCAAACCCCATCGATTTGATGTGATCTGGGGCCCATAATTAGCTTAGGAGCCTGTATAACCTCTGCATCCCTCTAGATCTGAGCTCACATTCTGTGGTCATAAGTAAGAACATTCCATGCTGCTCCAACATCAACCCATCTTCCTCAGGTGTAGCATAGAGTATATTGTCCATCCTCCTTTGGAGGATGGAGCATTCTCTACCATTGTTGATCCAAGTTGAGGGCAGGGTCCTATGGGGGCCCACAAAGGGGTCTATTTTGTTGTTCCTAATAGATATGACCAGTATCAATGGAGAGAGGGATTTATTCGAGTTCTAGACCCATCAAGTCTGTTTGGGAGTCTCAGGATTCCCCGATTAAGGCTCCAGCTGGTGGAATGGCATGATAGTCTTTTGGTGGTGGGAATGGTGTTTAATTACATTCCTATTAATTTGTAGTCATATAAATCACTATTTAAGTAATATGAGAGGGGAAAAATTGATTGAATGTGTTAAACTTTTTAAAGTATAGACTGAGACTTTTTAATACATAGGCTGAGTCTTTGATATTTTGGCTCTCTTAAAAGCTTAGTCCAGGTTGAACAAAAGTAACCAGTGGAATAGTTATATGCAAATAATGTCAAATGACATAAAATATGCTGGTGGTGTGTATGATACAGCAAGTCCTAACAAAGGGATTTTTCAAAATTAACCCAATTGCCAAATAATATGATTACTGAAATAACTATATATTGTCTTCTTAAACCCTAAGTTAACAGGAGCCCCCTAACTTCCTCTATAGAGCTTATGTTTCCCCCAATCCTGGAACCTCTGGGGTGGGGCTCACTTGCCTGCATGATTCTCTCAAATCATGCCAAAATATATTTCATCCGCCTATTCCAACCTAATCAATGCAACGAGTAGTATCCCAACATGTTTCACCTCAGACAGTGTACAAAGATTTCAGGTGTGGAATGCCAACCCTTCACCCTCATCACTTGGGTGAGACCTTTCCTTTCATGGTTTTCTCTAATTCCACTCCAGGAGGTTCACTTCCTAACAAAGTCTCAAAACCTAGATATAGGTCAGGTCCCGTTAGAGCATATTCACATGTATCCATAAATTAGGGCAAAATATATACCTGAAAGTAAAAATACACAATAGTCTGTAGTGAGTATCAAGTTCATGATAAAATAGCATCCACTTAGACTTAGATACCCTCCTCACCTACTTCCTATTACAGTTCTCTCACTCATTCCAAAGCTGACCTTATCAAAGCAAGGACTGCAAAAGCTGAATAAATGCAAGAGACTGGCATACTTGTGTCTTCATTTTCATTTGTCTCCAGGAACATTTGAATTTCCTGCTTGAGTGCCTCTCTCACCCAGCAGTTCTTAAGCAGTATGTTGTTGAGTTTCCAAATTTATTGACTTTTAGTAATTTTCCGTTTGTTATTGAATGTTAGCTTTACTCTACTGTGGCCTGAGAAGATACTTGGGATGATTTCAGTGCTCTTGAATTTGTTGATACTGTTTTTGTGGCCTAACATGTAGTCTGTCTTTGAGGATGTGCTGTGTGGATTTGAACGGAATGTGTATTCCTCTCTTTGGGGGTGAAGAATTCTGATAATGTCCAGGAGGTCTAGCCTGACCATCTCTTAATTTAATTATCTTGTTTTTTTGTTGATTCTCTGCTTCACTGACCTAAGTGTGAGAGTGGGGTGTTGAAGTCTCCCACTATTATTGTATTACTATTGATGTATTTTTGTAGTTCTTTCAGTAGGTGTTTGATGTAATTAGATGGTCCCTCATTGGGTGCATAGATGTTAATAATTGTTAAATCTTCTTGGTTGATTGATCCTCTAATCATTATGTAATAACCTTGCCTATCTTTTATTACTTTATTTAATTTAAATTCTGTTGTGTCAGAGATGAGAATGGCTGTTCCTGCCTTTTTTGTGGTCCATTAGCCTTTATGATAGTTTTCCATCCTTTCACTTTAAGTCTGTGTTTGTCTTGTTGGGTCAAGTGGGATTCTTGCATGCAGCATATGGTTTGGTTGTGTTTTCTAATTCATCCTCCCACTCTGTGCCTTTTGATGGGTGAGTTTAAGCCATTGACATTTATTGATATTATGTATTTAATGTGTTATAATACCATTATTCAACAATTTTTATTTGCTTTGATATATGGCAATTTTTATACTGCTGTTCATGTTTATAAGAGGTCTTTTAGAACCTCTTTCAGGGCTGGCTTGGTGATGATTGCCTCCTTTAACTGTTGTATATCTGAGAAGGGTTTGATCCCTCCATCTGATTTGAATCAAAGGCTAGCATGATATATTATCCTTGGTTGAAACTCTTTTTCATTGAGGGCTTGATAGATATCTTGCCATTCTATTCTGGCTTTTAGAGTTTGAGTGGAGAAGTCTGCTGATAGTCTTATGGGTTTTCCCCTGTATGTGACTTTTTGCTTTTTTCTTGCAGCTTTTAGGATTTTTTTCTTTAACCTTACTTCTTTTCATTGTAACTATGATGTGTCTTGGTGTCTTCAGGTCTGTGTTGATTCTGTTTGAGATTCTCTGGCCTCTTGAATATTAATGTCCTTTCTATTGTTTAGGTCTGTGAAGTTTTCTTCTATAATTTCCTCTAGAATGTTTACTTCCCCTTCTCTTCCTTCCTCTGGCAGGCCAATTATACAAATGTTACTACTTTTGTGATCATTCCATATGTCTCTGTTGTTGTTTTCAGTGTCTCTCAAACTCTTTTTGAGCTCTTTTACCTCTTTCTAAGTTTTTCTAGCTCATCCTCTGTCTGGCTAAATATGTTTTCTACTTCTGTTAATCTTTCCCTTCACATAGCTTCTTTCTTCAGTTCAGTTATAGTATTAGCTTGTTCTGCCTATTGACCTTCTAGCTCAGCTATTTAAACTTTCATTCCTGATTCATTGTGGTAGCAGTTTATTTGAACTTGATTTAACCATTTAAAAAAAAATTCTGTTATGTCATGATTCAGTTGTTATGTTTTGCATACAAGCCAAGCTATAGTGAAGACCTTTCACAAATTTTTCCAACCTCAGAAATTACAACAGTAGCAACTGAAGCAAGGATTGATGCAGTTGAACCAATACAAGTTAGTTGAACAACACCTCTAGTCCTAGAAAAAATAAAAAAGAGCAGTGACAGGATTTTTTTTATTAGCTAGGAGGAGAAAAAACAAGAGTGGAGGCAAGAGAGAGAGAGAGAAACAAGTTCCTTTCACAATGGATAGGACACCCAGTCACCTCTCAATGGAAAAAACAACAACAGTTAATTTTGGTCAACCTGAAGAAGGAGAAGGGAAAAGGGACATGTGTATATAATAATAGTAATAATGAAATAAAATAGTGTAAAAAAGTAACAGTCAGTCTGCTGCTGGGACTGTTCTGGATTGGCTGCAGGCAGCCTGAGCAAAGCCAGCCAATTATAAGAAGTATCCAAACAAATAAACAGAAAAATCCTCCAGGTAGTCTTTCCCAGCCAGAGCTGAGGCTCTGATTGGTCAGGGATTTTGTCACTCAAATAGAGCTCCATCCACCTAAACAAAAAAGAGAAGGAAAATAAAAAGGAAAAGGCTTGGAAGACACCTCTGGTGAGTGAGGAATCTTGGTGAAGAAAATAGCTCAGCAAGAAGCCTGATAGGAGTGGTTGTCCAGCACCTGGGGGCTGGTTCTGGGGTGGAAGGGAGGGGTGAGTTCAGAAATAATCAAGCCAAAGATTTTCCTTTTTTTGTCCTTTTGACCTCTGTTTGCTAGCCCAAGAGGGGGTTATAGGACTCTTTTTTGGTGTCACCCTGACCATCCCTTGTTCACCCTCCTACTGACAGTCTAGTATCCTACCCTATCCAGAGAATCCTAGGTTGTAAGATGCTTCAAGTTCCATGTAGCTTGAAGATAGCAAGCATCAATTTTCTCAGTCACTTTATGATGTTATTAAACCACACGTTACAATGCTAGCATCCACTCTTTGAAAGTATCTACATATGCAGTCTTAGCTATTGTAAGCTGGGTTGAAAAGACCCCCAGAATCACTAGAAACCACTTTTGTGGATTAGGAACAAAACAGAAACTTGGAGACTGAGGACTTGAAATAATAATAAAACAGACTGAGAAGTAGGTGAAACTTGAATTTTTTTCTATTTGCATTTCTCTGACAATCAAAGAGTTGGAGCATTTTTTCATGTGTTTCTCAGCCTTTTGGATCTCTTCTGTGGTGAAAATTCTGTCCATGTCCTTTTCCCATTTTTGGATGGGGTCATTTGTTTCCGTGTTGTTGAGTTTGGAAGGTCTTTATATATTTTGGTTATTAGTCTCTTGTCTTATCATGGTTCATATGTTTGTTTTTTTTTTACCAGAATTAAAAAACAAAGAAACAAACAAAAGCCACCTACTCAGATGGATCACCTCACAGCCAGGGGAAAGGTCAGTATCTCAGCATGTGGCTCATTGATGGACACTGAGCTCCTCTCCCTTTGTCCCTCAAACCCCCCCACCACAGCCTGTCACTGTCCAAATAAAATGCATGGTGTCCTGAGAGCCTGGGCACAGGCCCGGGGCTTCAGGCATGTAAAGATGTATGGCATGTAAAGATCTTCTTCCATTCTGTAAGGGGTCTCTTGGTTTGTATAATTGTTTATTTTGCTGTGCAGAAGCTTTTTATTTATTTATTTATTTTTAATTTTTAATTTATAAAAAGGAAATATTGACAAAACCATAGGAAAAGAGGGGGTACAACTTCGCACAATTCCCACCACCAGACCTCTGTATCTTATCCCTTCCCCTGATAGCTTTCCTATTCTTTAACCCTCTGGGAGTATGGAACCAAGATCATTGTGGGATGCACAAGGTTGAAGGTCTGGCTTCATACAGAAGCTTTTTAATTTGATTTTGTCCCATAGGTTTTTACTTGCCTTAGTCTTCCTTATAATTGGATTCATTTCATTGAAAATGTCTTTAAATTTTATGCAGAAAAGAGTTTTGCCAATATTTTCCTCTAGGTAGCTGATAGTTTCTGGTCTAACATCCATGTCCTTTATCCACTTGGAATTTGCTTTTGTATTTGATGAAATATAGTGATTCAGTATCATTCTTATGCATGCTTCAACCCATTTTTGTGAACACCGTTTGTTGAAGAGACTCTGCTTTCCCCATTTAATAAAATTTCTGGGCACCTTTGTCAAAGATTAGATGTCCCTAGGTGTGGGGGCTTACTTCTGGACTATCAATTCTATTCCAGTGTCTATCAATTCTATTTCAATGTGTCTATTCATGTTCCAGTACCAAGCAGTTTGATGACAATGGCCCTATAATACAATTTGAGATGTGGGAGTGTGATGCCTCCAGTTCAGTTCTTTATTCTCAAGATTGTTTTGGCAATTATAGGTCTTTTCTGGTTCTAGATAAACATTTGTAGCATTTGTTCTAGTCTCCTTAAAAATGTGGTTGGGATCTTGATGGGGATAGCATTCAACTGGTATATGGCTCTGGGTAGTATATTCATTTTGATGATGTTAATTCTTCCAACCCATGAACATGGAATATCTTTCCACTTCTTTGTGTCTTTTTCAATTTCCTTGAGTAGTGACTCATAATTTTCAGTATACAAGTCTTTCCCTTCTTTGGTTAGGTTTATTCCTAGATATTTTATTGTCTTTGTTGCTATAGTAAAAAGAATTGATTTCTGGATTTCAACTTCTTCTAGCTTAGTGTTTGCATAGAGGAATGCCACTCACTTTTGTATGTTAATTTTGCAGCCTGACATGTTTCTGTATTGCCTGATGATTTCCAAAAGCTTCTTGCTGGATTCCTTAGGTTTTTCTTTGTATACTATCATGTCATCTGCAAATAGGGAGAGATTAACTTCTTCTCTTCAAATGTTTATCCCTTTAATTCCTTGCTCCTTCCTGATTGCTATGGCAAGAACTTCCAACAATATGTTGAATAATAATGGTGATAGTGGGCAGCCCTGTCTAGTACCTGATCTGAGGGGAAATTCTTCCAGTTTTTCACCATTGAGTATGATGTTGGCTGTAGGTTTGCTTATATATGGAGTCCACAATCTTGAGGAATTTTCCATCTATTCCCATTTTTTATAGTGTTTTTTTTTATCATAAAGGGATGTTGTGTTTTGTCAAAGGCTTTCTCTGCATCTATTGATATGACCATGTTGTTTTTGGTCTTGCTTTACTGATGTGGTGGATCATGTTGATTGAGTTACGTATATTAAAGCAATCTTGCATGCTTGGGATAAACCCCACTTGGTCATGATGAACAATTTTTTTAATATACTGCTGTATCCGGTGGGTTAGAATTTTGTTCAATATTTTAGCATCTATGTTCATCAGAGATATTGGTCTGTAGCACAGTGATATTGATGTCATAGAACCTGGAAGGGTGTATTCCAGTGTCTTCAATCTTCTGGAAGACTTTTAAAAGTAGAGGTATTAGTTCTTCTTTGAAGGTTTTGTAGAATTCATTTGTAAAACCATCTGGTCCAGGACTTTTATTTTTGGGAAGGTTTTTGATAACTGTTTCAGTTTCATTAGCTGTGATAGGCCTGTTCGTGTTATCTAGTTCCTATTTATTTAATCTTGGAAGTTCTTGATATCTAGGAAATCATCTATTTCTTCTAGGTTCTCTAGCTTGTTGGCATATAGTTGTTTATAGAAGTCTCCAATGTTATGCTGACTTTCTGTGGTGTTTTTTGTGATATCTCCTCTTTCATTTATGAACCTATGTATTTGGGCTTCTCCCTTTTTTGTTTTGTGAGTCTGGATAAATATTTGTTGATTTTGTTCACTCTTTCAAAGAACCAACTTTTACTTTCGTTGATCTTTTGTATGATTTTCTTATTTTTAATGTTATTTATTTCTGCCCTAACTTTAGTATTTTTGTCATTCTGTTTACCTTAGGGTTTCTTTGTTCTTCTTCTTGTAGGCCTTTAACATGAGCAATCAGGCTGTTTATTTCTGCTTATTTATTTATTTAAAAAGGAGACATTAACAAAACCATAGTATAGGAGGGATACAACTCCACACAATACCCACCACCAGATCTCCGTACCCCATCCCCTCCCCTGATAGCTTTCCCATTCTTTATCCCTTTGGGAGTATGGATGCAAGGTCATTGTGGGATGCAGAAGGTGGAAGGTCTGGCTTCTGTAATTGTTTCCCCGCTGAACATGGGCATTGAAAGGTCTATCCATACTCCCAGCCTGCCTCTCTCTTGCCCTAGTAGGGTGGGTCTCTGGGGAAATAGAGCTCCTGGACACATTGGTGGGGTCGTCTGTCCAAGGAAGTCTGATTGGCTTTATGCTGGCATCTGGAACCTGGTGGCTGAAAAGAGAGTTAACATAAAAGCCAAACAAATTGTTGAACAGTTTGTTTTGTATGTTAATTTTGCAGCCTGACACTTTTCTGTATTGCCTGATGATTTACAAAATGGACCTAAAGGCTGGAATAGTGCAGATGAAGTGTTGGTGGGTACTCACTGCAGACTATTGTGTACTTTTGCTTTCAAGTATATATTTTGTCCTAGTTTATTGATACATGTGAACATATGCTGTAACTTAGGGGACCTGGTCTATATCTAGGTTTGGGACTTTGTTAGGAAGTGAACCACATGGAATGGAATTCGAGAATACTGTGAAAGGAAAGGTCTCATCCATGTAATGAAGTTGAAGGGTTGTCATGCCACACCTGAAGTCTCTGGACACAGTCTGATGTGAAGCATGCTGAGGTGGCACTCGTTGCAATGAATAGGTTGTTACCCACAGATGCAATATTATTTGATATGAATTGAGAGAAACATGCAGGAATGTGTGCCCCATCCTAAGGTTCCAGGACTGGGGGAAATATAGGCTCTATAGTGGAAATGTGAAGTTACTGCTTTCTTAGGGTTCAAGAAGACAATGGATAGTTATTTTTATCATCACATTATTTGGTAACTGGGTTAACTTTGAAAAGTCCCTTTGTTAGGATTTGTTGTGTAATAACCAACATCTTGTATATAACTGTGCCACTGGTTGCTTCTAATCTCCCTGGTCTAGGCTTTTGAGAGAGTCAATATATCAAAGACCCAGCCTATGTACTAAAAAGACTCAGTCTGTGCTTTAAAAGTTTGAGACATACAATTAATTTTCCCCTCTCATATTAGTTAAATAGTAATTTATATGACTCCAATTTAATAGGAATGTATTTGTGCTTTTTCTTGTTTCCTAATGTGTGCTTGTATAGCTATGAACTTCCCTGTCAGTACTGTCTTAGCTCTGTCCCAAATATTTTGATAGCTTGTGTCTTCATTTTCATTGACGTCTTGAAACATTTTGATTTCTTCCTTTATTTTTTGTTTGACACAGTAGTTGTTAAGTAGGGTACTGTCGAGCTTCCACATTTTGGAACTATTACCAATCTTTTGTTGATTGTTAAGTGTTAATTTAATTCCACTGTCATCTGAGAAGATGCTTCGGATGATTTTAATGCTCTTGAATTTGCTGATGTGTCTTTGTGGCCTAACATATCCTTGAGAATAACCTATGTGGATTTGAGTAGACTGTGTATTCCAGTTTCAGGGGATTAATGACTCTGAAAATGTCCAGTAGTTCCAATCGTTTAATTAGCTCCTTCATGTCTTTATTGATTTTATGCCTTGATGATCTGTCAAGTTGAGAGTGTGGGGTGTTGAAGTCCCCTACTGTGGCTGTGTTGCTATTAATACATTGCTGTAGCTCTTTAAATAGACGTTTGATGTATTTAGGTGGCTTTGAATTGGGTGCAGAGATGTTATTAATTGTTAAGTCCTCTTGACAGACTGATCCTCTGATCATTAAGTAGTTTCCATCCCTATCTTTTTAAATTTTATTTATTTTAAAGTCTATCATGTCCGATATGAGAATAGCTGTTCCTGCCCTTTTTTTTGTGAGCCATTGGCTTGTATGATAGTTTTCCACCCTTTCACTTTAAGTCTGTGTTTGTCTTGTTGAGTTAGGTTTGTTTCCTGTAGACAGCATATTGTTGGGTTGTGTTTTCTGAACCATGTTCCTACTTTGTGACTTTTAATAGGTGAATTCAGGCTATTGACATTTATTGATATCAAAGATTGAAGATATTTTAATGCCATTCTTGTAGAGTTTTAGAGTGTTCTGATATACGGCATATTTATGGTGGTTTGACTGTTTATAGAAGACCTTTCAGAACTTCTTTCAGGGTTGACTTGGTGATAGTGATTCTTTCAACTGTTGCTTGTCTGAGAAGGTTTTGATGCTTCCATCTAGTCTGAATGACAGTCTAGCAGGATACAGGATTCTGGGTTGAAAGCCTTTTTCATTGATCACTGATAGATATCTTGAGATTCTCTTCTGGCCTGTAGTCTTTGTGTGGAGAAGTCTGCTACTAATCTTATGGGTTTTCCTCTGTACGTGACTCTTTGTTTTTCTCTTGCAGCCTTCAGGATCCTTTCTTTATCCTTATTCCTTTCCATTCTTAATATGATGTGTCTTGGTGTCTTTAAAGTTGGATTAATTCTGTTTGGGAACCTCTGGGCTTCTTGAACCTTTATGTCTTTGATGTTGTCTAGATTAGAGAAGTTCTTAGCTAATATGTCCTAAAGAATGCTTTCTTCCCCTCCCTCTCTTTCTTCCTCTGGTAAGCCAAAATGCACATATTATTTCTTTTGAAGTCATTACATAGGTCTCCTTTGTTGTTTTCAGTATCTCTTAATCTCTTTTTGAGATCTCTAACTTCTTTTTTAGTTGTCTCTAATTCATCTTTGATCTTGCTATTTCTGTTTTCTGCCTCATTTATTCTATTATCTCTCCCCTCTACTGTCATTTTCTGAAGTTCATCTATTTTGTTACCCTGTTCTGGTACTGTTTTAGCTTGTTCAGCTAGTTGTATTCTTAGCTCAGCTATTTCAGCTTTCAGCTCTCTAATAACTTTGAGATAATTAGTGTTTTCTTCCAGAGTATCATTTGTTATTTCTGCATTTCTGATGACAATTCTTTCAAACTGTTTACTCACTACTGTTGTTATTTCCTTTACTAGTGTTTGGATGCTGATCTCATTATTTTGTGCTTCACCCTTTGGGGTGCTTTTATCTGGACTCTTGTCTTCATTTCTCCAATATTTCTTCTTGTTGGTTTAACCATTTTATATATAGTATGTTATGAGGTCCCTCTCTCAGCAGTTTTCAAATTACTGATCACTCTTGCCTGGATTGACTCATGTCTAAGTAAGGTACTTAAAGGGGTCACAATTGTGGAAATTGACAGTTGTTTCAATATTATTTTAATCCCTGCATTGAAGCTCAGTGGCTTAAAAGACTCTTTTGTTCTTTTTCTTCCCTTACAGCTTTTAAATCATAAGTAGGCTTCGTAGCATAATCCTTCACTCATGACCAGGAGATAAAGCAGGGTTGGGGAGATATTATCTAGTGGTTATGCAAAGAGACTCTCACAGCCCCACCACTAGGCCACTGAGGTATAGATCCTCTATTTTTCCTCATTAGTTCTCTGTCTTCTGGTGTCAATCTACCCCCGCCTGCTGCTCCAGATTCTGTGGGCAGTGGCAATGAATTCTCTTAATTTGAGTCTTCTCTCTTTTTTGTTTGGTGAGTCTGGCTAGGGGTTTGTCAATTTTGTTTAATCTTTCAAAGAACCAACATTTGGCTTCATTGATCTTTTGTATGGTTCTTTTATTTTCGATGTTGTTTATTTCTGCTCTAACTTTAGTGATTTCTGTCCTTCTGGTTGCTTTAGGGTTCCTTTGTTCCTCTTCCTCTAAGTCCTTGAGGTGTGTAGTAAGTTCGTTCATTTGGGCTTCTTCTTGGTGTTTAATATGTGATTGTATAGCTATAAGTTTCCCTCTCAGTACTGCTTTAGCTGTGTCCCAAATATTTTGATAGGTTGTGTCTTCATTTTCATTAGTTTCCAGGAACATTTGAATTTCCTGTTTGAGTGAGTGTCTGACCCAGTGGTTCTTAAGGAGCATGTTGTTTAGTTTCCAAATTCTAGGTCTTTTAATAATTTTCCGTTTGTTGTTAAAAGTTAGTTTTACTCCACTGTGGTCTGAGAAGATACTTGGGATGATTTCAATGCTCTTGAATTTATTGATGCTGTCTTTGTGGCCTAACATGTGGTCTATCCTTGAGTATGTGTTGTGTGGATTTGAAAAGAAGGTGTATTCCAGTTTTTTGGGGTGGAGGAGTCTGAAAATGTCCAAGAGGTCTAGTCTGTCAATCTCTTCATTCAATTCTCTTGTATCTTTATTGGTTCTCTGCTTTGTTGATCTGTCTAAGTGTGAGAGTGGGGTATTGAAGTCTCCCACTATTATTGTATTACTATTGATGTATTTTTGAAATTCTTTCAATAGGTGTTTAATGTATTTAGATGGTCCCTCGTTGGGTGCATAGATGTTAATAATTGTTAAGTCTTCTTGGCTGATTGATCCTCTAATCATTATGTAATGTCCTTGCCTATCTTTTATTACTTTATTTAATTTAAAATCTATCGTGTCTGAGATGAGAATGGCTGTTCCTGCCCTTTTTTGTGGACCGTTAGCCTGTATGATAGTTTTCCATCCTTTCACTTTAAGTCTGTGTTTATCTTGTTGTGACAGATGGGATTCTTGCAAGCAGCATATGGTTGGGTTATGTTTTCTGATCCATCCCCCCACCCTGTGCCTTTTGATGGGTGAGTTTAAGCCATTGACATTTACTGATATTATGGATTTAATGTATTGTAGTGCCATTGTTCTAAAAAACAATTTGTTTACTCTGATATCTTACAAGTATTATAGTGATGTTCTTGTTTATAAGAGGTCTTTTAGTACCTCTTTCAGGGCCGGCTTGGTGATAGTTGCCTCCTTTAACTGTTGTTTGTCTAAGAAGGTTTTGATCCCTCCATCTAGCTTGAATGAAAGTCTAGCAGGATATATAATCCTTGGTTGAAACCCTTTTTCATTCAGGGCTCGATAGATATCTTGCCACTCCCTTCTGGCTTTTAGAGTTTGAGTTGAAAAATCTGCAGAAAGTCTTATGGGTTTTCCCCTGTATGTGACTTTTTGTTTCTCTCTTGCAGCCTTTAGGATCCTTTCTTTATCCTTACTTCTTCTCATTGTGACTATGATGTGTCTTGGTGTTTTCAGGTCTGGGTTGATTCTGTTTGGTACTCTCTGGGCCTCTTGCACCTTGATATCCTTTCTGTTATTCAGGTCTGGGAAATTTTCTTGTATTATTTCCTCTAGGATGTTTGCTTCCCCTTCCTCTCTTTCTTCCTCTGGCAGGCCAATTATACGAATGTTACTTCTTTTGAGATCATCCCATATGTCTCTGTTGTTGTTTTCAGTGTCTCTCAATCTCTTTTTAAGCTCTTTCACCTCTTTCTTAGTTTTCTCTAACTCATCCTCTGTCTGACTAATTCTGTTTTCTGCTTCTGTTAGTCTGCTTTCCCTTGCCTCAGCTTCTTTCTTCATTACAGCTATTTCAGCTTTCAGTTCTCTAATTGTCTCAAGATAATCGGTATTTTCCTTGGGGGTCTCAACTGTTGTTTCCCTAATACTGCCATTTCTTTCCTCCAATGTTGTTTTCATTTCTGTGATTAATAAGTTTATTATTGCTTGCATACTTTTCTTATCTATGGTTACTTCTGACTGATTTGTGGTTTCTTCTGGGCTCTTGTCTTCATTCATTGGGGTAGCAGTTTTATTTGTTTTTAATCTACCCATTTTTTTTTAATTTATGTGTTTCTCTCTTTTTTTTTTTTTTTTTTTTTAATGCTCTGTTGTTCCTCAGTTGTTGTGTTTTGAGCACAAGTAACACTGTACTAAATACCTTTATGACAATTGCACTCACCAACCTCCGGAATAACCGTAGCAATTGAAGTAAGTATTGAAGGAGTTTAATCGTTACCAGTTAGCCAAACATTTTCTCCAGTCCGTGAAAAAATAGTAACCAAATCCCAGTGAAGAAAGAGAAAAGGAAGAGAGGATAGCAAGAATAGACAGTTATGCAAATCTACTATCCAGTGTATATTCTAAGGGTAACAAGAGTGTAAAGGGAACTAGAGCAGAGATACACACATAGAGAGTCCACTCTGGGTCAGATTTCTTCCCCAAAGTAATTCACAAATTCAGAAAGGCAAAGAAGAAAGAAGTGTATGACAAGATTAAAAAAAAAAAAAAAAAAAAAAGAGAGAGAGATAGAGAGAGATAAGAGAGAGAAAAGGGAGAAGATAAGAAGTAGAGTTGTAATTAAAGAGCAGTGCGAGGAACTTCCCAAATGTGTATCAGTGAATTAAAAAAAAAAAAAAAAAAAAAAAGGAAAGAGGAAAAAAAAAAAAAAAAAAAAAAAAAAACCCTGTTTGGTGGTATGGGGTATCCTGCTAGTAGCTGGTCCCAGGCACTGCTTATGGGGGGGGGGGGCGGCGTGAAGGATGTATGCTTGAAAATTAAAAGGAAGAAAAAAGAATTTTTTCCCCTACTCTAATTCTTAACCCAAATTAAGTTATAGAAACATCCTTGGTATGACCGTTATGGCCCCTTATTGGCTGGCTTGCTAAAGGCAGAAAATCCTATTGTTTACACGAGATGTGTCCGGAGCTCAAAGGCTAGCAGCTTCTGCTTCTCCGGGCGCCATCTTCCGGGAAACCCCGCCCTCCAGACTTTTTTAAAGGATTTCTCAAAAATGAAAACTAGCTCCAAGTCCTTTGATCCAATGAGAGCTATACTCAAGAAGTCTTTGGATCCACCCTCAGGGTCGCGGTGGACCCTAGCGACTCCCAAGAGGCAGCCCCCGAGCTAAAGTGCTCTCTCCGGGTCCTCTGCCCGCCGCGCTCTGCAACTGGCGGCGGAGGAGCCGCCTTCCCAGGCGGGCGGAGGACAATGCCCGGCGCACTCGCCTTGCCTGGCGCCGCCTGGGAATTCTGGAGCCCCGCTAGTCCGTGTCCCCTTTGCTCTAATTGTTAACCCAAATTAAACTGTAATCACTTCTTTGGTGCTCCCCCCTTGTTGACTGGCCTGCTAAAGGCAGAAAATCCTACCTTTGCCGACGATGCTATCAGAGCACTCGCTGTTAGCGACTTCTCAGGCCGTCGCCATCTTACCTCCAGTGAATTCTCATAGTTGCATTTGATGAGTCTTAGGGAAGTCTTTTCCTCCATTCAGGCATCTTTTTGTTGGTGAAACAGTCTGGAGGTGGTGTCTCAACTGGTAAACTGCCAGACTGCTACCAGCCACTTAATCTCTCCTTAGGCTCCTTTCTATTCAGGAGCCACAGGTGTTTGCACTCACTGGTGATCTAGTCAGTTCCTGAAGTCGTTCTGGTCCTATCTTGTTGCTGTCCCAGGTGGTCTACTTTGGTATTCTTAGTTGACCCAGGAGAGGAGAGGAGAGAAACATAGCTGCTGCTGCTCCATATTCCTGCCTCTGGAAGTCTCTCTATACTTGAATATTTAAAAATTTTATTTATTCATTTATTTATTTATTTATTTATTTATTTATTGTCTCCAAGGTTATTGCTGGGGTTTGGTGCCTGCACTATGAATCCACAGTTCCTGGAGGCTGTTTTTTTTTTTTTTTCCTTTTGTTGCCCTTGTTGTTTATTATTGTTGTTGTTGTATAGGACAGAGATAAATGGAGAAAGGAGAGGAATACAGAGGGGGAGATAAAGACACTTGCACACCTGCTTTGCTACCTGTGAAGTGATCCCCCTGCAGGTGGAGAGCTGGGGGCTCGAATTGTGATCCTTAAGCTGGTCTGTGCACTTTGTGCCATGTGTGCTTTAACCTGCTGCACCACCTCCTGGCCCCCAGAGACTTGAACCATTTATTGGCCATCAGTGTAACCTTGGCAGTCGGCACCATCCTTGATATTTTCATCCATGGATAGCTATTTATTTAATCATGGAATCTGGTCTTGGTTTTTATAAAGTGTTTTGTGAGCTTTGACAGTTATTCCTAGAGCACACATAAAAAGCCACAAGAGGTGTAGAAAGGAAAGTGTGCTTTTGGTGAGCACTGTGCCTTAATTGCAGAGATCTTTGAATAACTTTAAGGTCGAGAAAACAAAACAAACAAGACCAAATTAAAAAAAAGTAGTACTTTCTATCCACTTGTCTCCTAGGTCACCATCTCTGTCTTCTACATTTTTCTCAGTTAATTTTTTGGGAGAATAAATGCTGAATGCTATCTTTTATTTCCTAGTCCTACCTCACATTCTGGGAGATAGATATCTGTTTTCAGTACTTTCCTGACTATATCACTATGAGATAGGGATATTTTCACAGTTGTATTTCAGAGTTCTTGTCCTCAGTTAACCCTTGTCCCCTTTACTTCTCAGACACTTGCCACACAATTGGAAAAAATGCCTCTTTTCATTGCTTCCCCCCCAGCCAACTTTCATAACCTTTAAAAAAATCACTAGAGACTTCCGGAGGCGGGGCTATGAGCAGCAGCAGATCTGTTTCTCTCCTCTCCTCTCTTCTCCTCTCCCGGATCAATGAGGAATACCAAAGGAGACCACCTGGGACTGAAACAAGACAAGACTAGAATGACTACAGGAGCCCACCAAATCACTGGTGAGGGCAAACACACGTGGCTGATGACAAGAGAGGAGCCTAGGGAGAGACTAAGTGGCTGGTAACAGTCCGACGGTCTATCAGTGAGACACCACCTCCAGTCTGTTCCACCAACAAGGGGACAGCTGAAGGGAGGAGAGGACTCTCCGGAGACTCACCAAGTGCAACCCTGAGTCTCCATTGCTACTGCCCTCAGTATCTGGAGCAGCGGCAGGGAGGGACACCGGGGGACAGAGATCTAACCAGGAAATTCAGGAGAAGACCTATACCTCGGTGGCATAGCTGTGGGGCTGTGAAAGTCTCTGACACACCTTGCCTTATCTCTTGGTCAGGAGTCAGTGATTAAGTTAAGAAGCCTACTTAAAGTTAGAATCCTTCAGGCTCCCATAGCCTACAGAGAAGAAAAAAAATTAAAAAAGAGTCTTTTAAATCAATGAGCTCCAACTCAGGGATTAAAATACTATTGAAACAACTGTTAAATTCCACGACTGTGAACCCTTTAATTACCTTACTTAGACACAAGTCAATCCAGGAAATATTGATCAGTAATTTGAAAAGTACTAAGAGAAGGAACTCATAACATAATATATAAAATGGGTAAACCAACAAGAGGAAATATTGGAGAAACTAACCAGGACAACAGTCCAGCTAAAATCCCCCCAAAGGGTGAAGCACAAAATAACGAGTTCAACATCCGAACATTAGCTAAGGAAATAATCACAGGAGTGAGTAAAGAGTTTGAAAGAATTGTAATCAGAAATACAGGAACAACAAATGAGACTCTGGAAGAAAACTCTATCTCAAGGTTATTAGAGAGCTGAAAGCTGAAATAGCTGAGTTAAGAACACAACTAGCTGAACAAGCTAAAACAGTATCAGAACAGGGTAACAAAATAGATGAACTCCAGAAAACAGTAGAGGGCAGACAGAATAAAATCAGTGAGGCTGAAGACAGAATTAGCAAGATCGAGGAGGAATTAGAGACAGCTAAAAAAGAAGTAAGAGATATCGAAAGGAGATGAAGAGATGCTGAAAACAACAACAGAGACCTATGGGATGACTTCAAAAGAAACAATATACGCATTATTGGCTTACCAGAGGAAGAAAGAGAGGGAGAGGTAAAAAGCATTCTTCAGGCCACAATAGCTGAAAAATTCTCTAGTCTAGACAACATCAAAGACATAAAAATTCAAGAAGCCCAGAGGGTCCCAAACAGTATTAACCCAGACTTAAAGATACCAAGACACATCATATTTAGAATGGAAAGGAATAAGGATAAAGAAAGGATCCTGTAGGCTGCAAGAGAAAAACAAAGAGTCACGTACAGAGGAAAACCCATAAGATTAGCAGCAGACTTCTCCACACAAACACTACAGGCCAGAAGAGAATGGCAAGATATTTATTGAGTGCTCAATGAGAAAGGCTTTCAACCCAGAATCCTGTATCCTGCTAGACTGTCATTCAGACTAGTTGGAGGCATCAAAACCTTCTCAGACAAGCAACAGTTGAAGGAATCAACTATCACCAAGTCTGCCCTGAAAGAAGTTCTGAAAGGTCTTCTATAAACAGTCAGATCATCATAAATAGGACATATATCAGAACACTCTAAAACTCTACAAGAATGGCATTAAAATATCTTCAATCTTTGATATCAATAAATGTCAATTGCCTGAATTCACCTATTAAAAGACACAGAGTAGGAAGATGGATCAGAAAATACAACCCAACAATATGCTGTCTACAGGAAACCCACCTAACTCAACAAGACAAACACAGACTTAAAGTGAAAGGATGGAAAACTATCATATAAGCCAATGACCCACAAAAAAGGGCAGGAACAGCTATTCTCATATCGGACATGATAGACTTTAAAATAGATAAGATTAAAAAAGATAGGAATGGACACTACTTAATGCTCAGAGGATCAGTCAATCAAGAGGACTTAACAATTATTAACATCTATGCACCCAATGAGAAGCCATCTAAATACATCAAATGCCTACTGAAAGAGCTACAGCAATATATTAACAGCAACACAGTCATAGTAGGGAACTTCAACACCCCACTCTCTCAACTTGACAGATCATCCAGGCAGAAAATCAATAAAGACATAAGGGAGTTAAATGAAGAGATAGATAAACTAGAACTTGGAAATTTTCAGAGTCATTCATCCCAAGAAACTGGAATACACATTTTACTCAAATCCACATGGGTCATTCTCAAGGATAGCCCATATGTTAGGCCACAAAGACAGAATCAGCAAATTCAAGAGCATTGAAATAATCCGAAGCATCTTCTCAGACCACAATGGAATTAAACTAACACTTAACAATCAACAAAAGATTAGTAATAGTCCCAAAATGTGGACGCTCAACAGTACACTTCTTAACAACCTCTGGGTCAAATAGGAATTCAAGGAAGAAATCAAAATGTTTCGAGACTTCAATGAAAATGAAGACACAAGCTACTAAAATATTCGGGACACAGCTAAGGCAGTACTGAGAGGGAAGTTCATAGCTATATAAGCACACATTAGAAAACAAGAAAAAGCACAAAGAAACAGCCTGCTTGCACATCTTAAAGACTTAGAAGTAGAAGAACAAAGGAATCCTAAAGCAACCAGAAGGACATAAATCACTAAAGTTAGGGCAGAAATCAATAACATTGAGAATAAGAAAACCATAAAAAAGATCAATGAAAGTAAATGTTGGTTCTTCGAAAGAGTGAACAAAATTGACAAACCTTTAGCCAGACTCACAAAACAAAAAAGGGAGAAGACCCAAATAAATTGGATAGTAAATGAAAGAGGAGATATCACAACAGACACTGTAGAAATTCAACACATCATGTGAGGCTTCTATGAACAACTATATGCCACCAAGCTAGAGAACCTGGAAGAAATGGATGATTTCCTAGATACCTACCAACTTCCAAAACTAAGTAAAGAGGAAGTGGATAAAATGAACAGTCCCATCACAGCTAATGAAATTGAAACACTTATCAAAAATCTCCCCAAAAATAAAAGTCCTGGACTAGATGGTTTTACAAATGAATTCTACAAAACCTTCAAAGAAGAACTAATACCTCTACTTTTAAAAGTCTTCCAGAAGATTGAAGACACTGGAATACTCCCTGCCAGCTTCTATGGAGCTAGCATCACTCTGATACCAAAAGCAGACAGGGACACAACCAAAAAAGAAAACTACAGACCAATATCTCTGATGAACATAGATGCTAAAATACTGAACAAAATTCTATCCAACCGGATACAGCAGTATATTTAAAAAGATGGTTCATCATGACCAAGTGGGGTTTATCCCAGGCATGCAGGTTTGTTTTAATATACATAAATCAATCAATGTGATCCACCACATCAACAAAAGCAAGACCAAAAACCACATGGTCATATCAATAGATGCAGAGAAAGCCTTTGACAAAATACAACATCCCTTTATGATCAAAACACTACAAAAAATGGAAATAGATTGAAAATTCCTTAAGATAGTGGAGTCTATATATAGCAAACTTACAGCCAACATCATACTCAATGGTGAAAAACTAGAAGCATTTCCCCTCAGATCAGGTACTAGACAGGGCTGCCCACTATCACCATTACTATTCAACATAGTGTTGGAAGTTCTTGCCATAGCAATCAGGCAGGAGCAAGGAATTAAAGGTATACAGATTGGAAGAGAAGACATCAAACTCTGCCTATTTGCAGATGACATGATAGCATACACAGAAAAACCTAAGAAACCCAGCAAGAAGTTTTTGGAAATCATCAGGCAATACAGTAAGGTGTCAGGCTACAAAATTAACATTCAAAAGTCAGTGGCATTCCTCTATGCAAACACTAAGCTAGAAGAAATTGAAATCCAGAAATCAATTCCTTTTACTATAGCAGGAAAAACAATAAAATATCTAAGAGTAAACCTAACCAAAGAAGGGAAAGATTTGTATACTTAAAATTGTGAGTCACTACTCAAGGAAATTGAAAAAGACACAAAGAAGTGGAAAGATATTCCATGTTCATGGGTTGGAAGAATTAACATAATCAAAATGAATATACTACCCAGAGCCATCTACAAATTTAATGTTATCCCCATCAAGATGCCAAGCACAGTTTTTAGGAGAATAGAACAAATGCTACAAATGTTTCTCTGGAATCAGAAAAGACCTAGAATTGCCAAAACAATCTTGAGAGAAAAGAACAGAACTGGAGGCATCACACTCCCAGATCTCAAACTGTATTATAGGGCCATTGTCATCAAAACTACTTGGTACTGGAACATGAATGGACATACTGACCAGTGGAGTAGAACTGAGAGACCAGAAGTGAGCCCCTACACCTTTGGACATCAAATCTTTGACAAAGGGGCTCAGACTATTAAGTGGGGAAAGCAGAGTCTCTTCAACAAATGGTGTTGGAAACAATGGGTTGAAACATGCAAAAGAATGAAACTGAACCATTGTATTTCACCAAATACAAAAGTAAATTCCAAGTGGATCAAGGACTTGGGCGTTAGACCACAAACTATCAGATACTTAGTAGAAAATATTGGCAGAACTCTATTCCGCATAAATTTTAAAGACATCTTCAATGAAATGAATCCAATTACAAAGAAGACTAAGGCAAGTATACCTGTGAGACTACATCAAATTAAAAAGCTTCTTCACAACAAAAGAAACCACTACCCAAACCAAGAGACCCCTCACAGAATGGGAGATCTTTACATGCCATACATCAGACAAGAGTTTAATAACCAACATATATAAAGAGCTTGCCAAACTCAACAACAAGAAAACAAAATAATTTGTTTGGCTTCGTATGTTAACTCTCTTTTCAGTCACCAGGTTCCAGATGCCATCAGGATGCTGGCCAGGCTTCCCTGGATTGAAGACCCCACCAATGTGTCCTGGAGCTCAGCTTCCCCAGAGACACACCCTACTAGGGAAAGAGAGAGGCAGACTAGGAGTATGGACCGACCAGTCAACACCCATGTTCAGCGGGGAAGTAATTACAGAAGCCAGACCTTCTACCTTCTGCAACCCACAATGACCCTGGATCCATGCTCCCAAAGGGATAGAGAATGGGAATGCCAATTGGTTCAACCTCTGTGGAGAAGAGTCTGGAGAACTCTCAGAAGACTAGACATGGACCTACCCTATGATCCTTCAGTTCCTCTCCTGGGGATATATCCTAAGGAACCCAACATATCCATCTAAAAAGATCTGTGTACACAGATGTTCTTGGCAGCACAATTTGTAATAGCCAAAACCTGGAAGCAACCCAGGTGTCCAACAACAGACGAGTGGCTGAGCAAGTTGTGGAAAAAAAAAATCACTAAAATATATATTAGTAAAACCACAGTCATGGCTCATTGTTAAAAAATTGGAAATATTAAGAGAAGCAAAAGAGATGGGTAGAGACTACCCATATGCCCCAGGTGACCTAAGAAAGCTATTATTTGAATGTTAGTGTGTGCTCTGTCATTTGTGCTGGTGAGAGTCAAGTGTGGAGGATGTAGTGTTAGATGAAACTTGGATGGGTGCCAGCAACACAGGACTTTGCATGTGACAAGAAGACTTTGAGAGGTTATTTGAGAGCAACATGGAGATGAGGGGTGATTTATCAATATCATCAAAGAAAGATTATATATGTGATTTGAAAAGGTTATTCTTTGACTGTCCTGTGGAGACCAGCCTGAGAGCAAAACACTGGTGAGGAAGGCATGCAGGAAGCTGTCTGTGCTCAGTCTCAATACTTCATCCAGTTTATTTTCCTATCTTCCTAGGAGCATCCAAATCCTACCACTCCCTCACAGAACTTTAAGTGTCCAGATATTCCAACCCTTCTTGACTTCCCTTTTTCTCCTAGGGTTTTCTGTAGCTCATGAGATCATGGTTATGCTCATTCACCATTATATTGAACCAGGGCAACCTTATGGAACTGAACAGAAATTTTTTTTCTCTTTTTCTTTCTATCATTGCTCTTTCTTCTCCTTTCAATTTTGCTGAGACACAGATGACATACAGTACTGTGTAAGTTTGATGACTTGACTTACATATTGTGTATAATGAATGCCACAGTACGGTTAATCAACATGCCCAGTTCACATGCCAGACACACAAAAAGAGAAGAAAAAAGTATTTTCTTTTTGATGAGAAATCTTATGATCTGCTCTCTGAACAGTGTTCAAACTGACCATAAGACAGTGCTAGCTATCATTATGCTACACATTATAAACACAGTACTTATTTATCTTAGAGATTGAAATTTTAACATTTTAAAAATTATTATCTTTATTTATTAGATAGAGACAGTCAGAAATCAAGGGGGAAGAGGGTGATTGGAAGGGAGAGAGGCAGAGAGACTCCTGCAACATTGCTTCACTACTGGAAAAGCTTTCTCCCTGCAGGTGGGTACCAGAGGCTCCAACCCCATTGTAACATCTGCGTTCTACCTGATTTGCCACCACCTGGTCCCAAAATTTTAAACTTTTGACCACCGTCATTCAATTCTTCCACCTCTGTTTTTTAATTGTTTTCTCTCTCTCATTCAATATTTGTCTTTCTTGGTTTGACTTACTTAGCATAATGCCCTCATGTCTTTGTCATGTTGTTGAAAATGGCAGCATTTCCTTCTTTTTTATGGATGAAAAATATTTCACTGTATTTCTGCTGTCATGAATCTGTCACTGATGTTTTACTCAGTGACAGACTGCATATACAATGGTGGCCCCAATACGCAATGCCATGTAGCTTAGGTGTGTTATGGAACAAACCATTCATATGTGTATAATTGTATTCTATGATATTCCCACAATAATGAAATTGTCTAATAACACATTTCTCAGAAGTAGTCATCATTAAACAGTGTATATCATAACTTTTCTCACTTCTTGAGCATTGATATTTTTTGTCTTGACTAATTAATTGATTTGAATAAGTACAAGAGGGAAGGGAACGATTAGGAGAAAAAGATATCTGCAGCACTGCTCCATTGCTTGTGGAGCTCCCCCTGCTTCCCTGCAGGTAGTGACTTGGGGCTTGAACCTGGGTCCTTTTCTGTTGTGACATATGTACTCTTCTGTGTATTGCCAAAGATTCCAGCCCCATCTTGGCAATTGTAAATAATTCAGCAATGAGTATGTGAAAGTAGAGATCTCTTTGACAGTGTTTTTGTTTCCATTTGCATTATATCTTGAGAGATCATATTAAATCTGATGAATAAATACTAAAACATAGAGGAAACTTACTGGTTTATCTTTTTCAGGATAATAGCTTAAAAATCTTCAAGGGAACCAGGCAGTAGCACAGTAGTTTATGTGCACATGGTGCTAAGTGCAAGGACCAGCATAAGGATCCCAGTTCGAGCCCCTGGTTCCCACCTGCAAGGGTGTCACTTCACAAGCTGTGAAGCAGGTCTGCAGGTGTCTATCTTTCTCTCCCCCTATTTAACAGCAATTACAACAATAACAATAAGCAGGGTAACAAGGGCAACAAAAATAGGAAAAAGAGCATCCAGGAATAGTGGATTCATAGTGCAGGCACTGAGTCCCAGAGATAACCCTGGAGGCAAAAAAAAAATCATCAAAACTATACATAAAAATATTTCTGGGCAAGCTGTGATATATATTACTCAGCTATTAAAAATGGAGATTTCACCATTTTTATCCCATCTTGGATGGAGCTTGTAGAAATCATGTTAAGTGAAATAAGTCAGAAACAGAAGGATGAATATGGGGTGATCTCACTTATAGACAGAAGTTGAAAAACAACATCAGAAGAGCAAACACTAAGCAGATTTGGACTCGAGTTGGTATACTGCACCAAAGTAAAAGATTTTGGCATGGGTTGGGGGGAGGGTTCAGGTCCTGGAACATGATGGCAGAGGACCTAGTGGGGGTTGTATTGTTATGTGAAAACCTGGGCAATGTTATACATATACAAACTGTTGTATTTACTGTCAAATGTAAAACATTAATCCCCCAATAAAGAAATAAAAAGAAAGAAAAATAATATTAAACTCCTAAATATTACCAGCCAACTTCCATAGAAATCAACTCAAAGCAAACCTTGCTTCTTTTGCTGTCACTTGAGCCTATTTTAGACATCTCCCATGTGCAGCTGTATTGTAATAAAACAAAATTATTTGGGCCAATGAGATAGATCACAAGGGAGAGCTCCTAGAGCAACATGTGCACAACCCAAGTTCAAGTCCTGGCCCCTACTACACTGGGGGAAACTACAGTGATATGCTGTCTTTATTTCCCTTCCTATCACTCTCTCTTCATTTCTTTCTGAAAAAGTTGACCCAAAGCAGTGAAACCATAGTGATGACAAAAAAAAAAAAAAAAGAACAAAATTCAGGTAGGGAACCTGGGCCATTGTGCATTGTAATGTATGGAAAACTACCGGCACCTTACCTGGTAGAGAGGGAATCCCATTCCTATAGATACTTTTTTGAACAGTCAGGAAGCATATAAAGAACTCTAGCTCTTATGCTGATTCTTAGAAATACATCTCTTACGCATGTAGAGAAACACAAGATGCATACTACTTTGGTAGAGGAAAATGCTGCTATGAAGTCTAGCACAACTTTCTGAGATATTTGAAATGGTATGTTAAATAGAGACCAGTTTGCCCTTTTGAGGAAAGGTTCTTGGCAAGTAGAATATACCAGAGAGAATGACTTTTCTCTTTTAAAGATTCCTGTGACCAAGAATGTGCTGGAGGAGTCAGCTTCCTGAAGAGCCCAAGTAGCCACAAAGCCAAGAGTGGTGTTGGAGAGTAGTGCTGAAAAAGCAACCTTTATTTTTTGTGAGGCAACATAATTAAGTGATAATAGTACCATGCAGCACAGTTTTATGAAGCAATAATCCAGTTCCCAAATGGGCAAACTATAAATCTGATGGCCAAGTCATTTATCCCAATAAGGGAGCTGGTTATTGCAGGAGAAAGCAGCAGAGCACTCTGCTGCAATGATTTTGCTACACAAACTTTAAATAGGTCTAAGGCCCTGGGTATGGATTTTCACTCTAGCAAGTGAAGCAGAAGCTTGGGATAGAAGAAAAAGATGAAGGCAAATGGATGATCTGGAGGTTCACTCTGGGGAGACATGAAACTCTGCAAAGGATGCTAGATGATGGGAATAACCTGGTAGGAGTATACAAATACAGTTATAGTTTCAAGAATCAGGTCAGGTCCCAATTCCTATGCTTCCTCACTCATAAAGCAGATGATATGCTCTGATAAAATGGATAAGGGAGGGGGAATGACTGGTTGCTCACCCAGTAGAGTGTACACATTACTAGGCTTGAAGACCTGGGATTGAGCCCATGGCTGCCACATGGGAGTACCTGCAAGGGCAGGGGGAATGTTTCATGAGTGGTAGAGTGGTACTGCAGTGTCTATCTACTCTCTCTCTTTCATTCTCTCTCTGTCTGTTATTGTCTATCTAGAGGAAATAAAAGAAGAAAAATGTCCATTGATGTCCAGTGAGAAACCCTGGTGGAGAGAAAGGAGAGGGAGGGGAGAGAGAGAGACAGAGACATGGAAATGGGAAAGGAATGATTAATTTTGTAGTTCCATGTATGTGCCAGTATTTTTATGGATCTTTACTGTACCCTATGGATGAGGAAGGCAAAGACCAGAAAAGAGAATACTCTTACTCCAGGGCACAGAACTCATGTGCTGAAGACAAGATTCAAACTCACCCCTTTGACTGCTGCAGTTTGTCTTACTCACTAGGAGAATGACAAGGAAGTACCTTTGCTGAGATCTGACCTGAGCATGGGTGGATGCTCTCCAGGGTCCACTCAGTGGTTCCTAGTTACAAAATGTTCTTATACTCTGGGCAGTAAAGAAGGAACAATGAACACATATTTATCTAATGGGATCTTTGGAGCCAGGAAGGCAGCCTCCTGTTCTTCACAGCGCCCAGATCTGACCTTTTCCCTGGACATTTTATTTTAATTTTTTCTTTTCCTGCAAAGCATGTATTTCATTCTGTCAAACACCTACCAGATTTCCAAGTAAATGATAAATCACTAAATTGTGTGCTTTCCAGAACTTTGGTAGTGAGTGAAGTGTGGAACTATATCCTGTAATCTTATGATCATGTTAAACTATTAAATTACTAATACAAATTTAAGAAAAACAGTATGCATGATTACAAACACAACACCCACATTTGTCTTGTTACAGGCAGGGAGCGGTGAGCTCTAGAAGAACCACATACTTTTGGATGATGTTCAAATGCTTTCTCTTTTTTCACTTCTCTATCCTGCTAAAGTTCATGGTTGCTTTTCCATCTAACTAGAGCATTATTTTTTACATCATTTATGTTACCAAGAATGCATGGGTAGAATTATTGTTTTTTCAGTTTGGTTTGCAAGAATCTTGCCTTGTCTTTTAGAGTAAGGGATATGGACTGTGTCTTCTTGTTTGTCTGTCCTCTTTCATCACCTATCATGACAAGTATAAATGGAGAATATTGAATTGAAAATTGTCGGTTGAGTTGCACATTCTAGATGAATTTGAGGTCAGGGTGGTTAAGAACATGGACTTAGACAGAAACAACATTGTGCTAGAATCTTGGCTTTGCTACTTGCTTGCTTTGAAAAACTATTATCTCTCTGAATGTCATCTCCCTCATCTGTAGTTGGTGAACAAAAATGGCAGTTGCTTAAGGGTTGATGTAAAGTTTAAAGGAGGCTGAGCATGGCAAGAACTAGACCCATGTTCAGCGGGGAGGCAATTACAGAAGCCAGACCTTCAACCTTCTGCATCCCACAACGATCTTGGGTCCATACTCCCAAAGGGGTAAAGAATAGGAAAGCTATCAGGGGAGGAGATGGGATATGGACTTCTGGTGGTGGGAACTATGTAAGTTGTATCCCTCTTATCCTGTGGTTTTGCCAATGTTTCCTTTTTATAAATAAAAAATTAAATAATAAAAAAAGAACTAGACTCAGTGTGTGGTGAGTACTCCATGCTCCAATAAGTGGTAGGAAAAGGGCAAAGAGGAGTGCAGAAATACAGGCAATTGATCTCAATTTTCTCACAAGAGAAAAAGGTACAGCTAAGGAGGAAAGAATATAGGGATTCTGTTAATTAGATCCAAGGTAGTTATCATTAGAAGTGTGGAAGATGGGCAAAAGTCTCCTTATCTTAGAAGGTAGAGCCATTCTTATTTACCATCTTGCCATGACTTAGAGTTGTACTAGTCAAATTTATCTTCTCTCCTTTTTATAAAGATAGCAGATGAGACTCATGCCTGTTGCATCTCTGCTGTTTCCCCATTGCTGAGATACTACAACTAATTCTTCTCTACACTAATTAAGTAATCTTACTGAAGACATCCCAGGACTTCTGGGAGGTGTGGTTATGGGACAATTGGGGCCAAATCACCTCTCCTCCAAAAACAACAAATAAATACAACAAGGGACCCAACTGAAGTCATAATCTACAGCTGAAAGTTTTGGAGCCTTGCTGTCCCTGTTCAGGCACCAGTGCCAGGCTAGCTTCATGGGTGTGTGACAGACAACCAGGGACTCATGGCTGAGCTGGGACACAGTTCAATCTTTATTGATGAGCAGGGATGCAGTGCAATCAATCAAATCTCCCTTCATTAGAAAATCCTGTCCTTTATATCTCCTGAGGCGGAAGTGTCAGATCGGAAGAGGAAATATGTAGGATAGGGGGTGGGGAGAAGGAAAAAGTGCGTGAACCAGTGGGGATTAAACCAGTGCGGGTCTCAAACAAAACAATGATTATGTAAATAGACCACAGCATTAAGCAATGCAAGCAAACCTAATGTGATGATCAAAACAGAAGGGGTCTTAGAAGCAGAATTAGAAGCAGACCAACAGAGCCTCAGGTGGATGCTTGCATGTGGTTGGAGTGAAAACAGGCACAGGTGCAGGTTGAAGGACAGCAAAGTCAAATCAGAGCTGTGGGTGGCGTGGGTTCTGAGCTGCGCCATTTTGGCAATTTCACTTTAAGCATAACAAGCAAGGTACAATGTTCATAGTGCTGGAAGAAAAGAGGTGAGCTTAAAACCTCTCAGTCTTTGACTCAGGGGGGCTTTAGACTTCTGAATTTAAGACAAGGACACAACATAAAATAGAGCATTTGTGACCACAAGACAGCCCAAAGCAACCCCCCTTCTCCATCCCACTGGCCACAGATAATACAAACAAGAGAAACCTAGAAGCCACAACAGCAACATCTGTTGGTCCTCAATAACCAGCACAAAAAATGCACAAGCAGAGAAACAGAACTAAACAGCCAACTATACTGTATCAGTCAAACAGAAATGACATAGAGGAAATCCAAGGAATTACAGATTTATAGAGACTCTCAGAGACAGACTACACAGAGCTCCTTATGAGGACTTGCCAAGAAATTAAGCAAGAGTTAAAAGAGCATGTCATTATGGAATTAAAACCCGTGAGAGAGGAACTTGTAACAGTGATCACTAAGAATCTTCAAATCTTGAAAGAAGAACTTCAGTTAGAAATCCAGGGAGTAAAAGACACTCTAATTGCAATCCATGCCCAGGTAGAAGGCTTAGGAAGTAGATCCATACATTCAAAAGAAATAATCTCCAATCTAGAAGATCTTGCCAGCCACTCTTTCAATTAAAAGATGAGGGAGAGAAATAATTTACAAAGACTGAAGAAACTCTCTGTGAAATTACAGACTCCATCAAAAGATTGAATATAAGAGTGATAGGTATATCTGAAGAAGAGGACAAGGCCAAATGCCCAGATTCCATTTTCAGAGCAATTTTAGCTGAGAACTTCCCCCACTTAGGAAACCATCAGAACATTCTCATTCAAGAGGTAGAATGATCATCACCCAGATTTATAAATACAAAAAGACCAATGCCAAGGCATTTTGTAAAACTATCAAAAGTTAATGACAAGGAGAAAAAATGCTGGCTGATGGGGAAAGGAAAGAAGTTACATACAAAGGCAGAGCTACAAAACTTTCATCAGATTTCTATTTACAAACTCGAGAGGCAAGGAGAGAGTGGAATTACATATTCAAAGTTCTAAAGGAGAGGGAATTCCAGCCATGAATATTGTATTCTGGAAAATTATCTTTCAAATATGAGGGAGAAATAATGTTTTTCTCAAATATCCAAGAACTAAAGGAATTTGCCACAATCAGCCCCATCTTACAAGAACTACTGAACCAAGTCCCACAAGAAAGGAGGAAGCAAAGGAATACATGTTCTAAACACCAAGTTGCAGATGCTACCATAATGCCAACCTGATTTGCCCAGACAGATGACCTCACCAATGTACCTTGGACTCCACCTCTTTAGAGCCCTGTCCCAGTAGGGAAAAATAGGGACAGGATGGGAGTATGGATCAACCTGTCAATGCCTATGTCTGTCAGAGAAGTAATTACAGAAACCAGACCTCCCACCTTCTGTACCCCATAATGACCCTGGGTCCATGCTACCAGAGAGATAAAGAGTAGGAAAGCTTGGAGGGGGATGGGATATGGAACACTGGTTGTGGGAAATGTGTGGAATTTCACCATTCTTATATTATAGTTTCATTAATATTTTCTATTTTTTATTTTACAAATAAATTAAATTTAAAAAAGAAAGGAATAGAGGCAGGACCATAGAAAAAATTGCCAAATATATGTAACAAGAGATAGATGGCTATAGAAATAATAGTCAACTTATATCCATAATCTTGGGAGAATGGCTGTAGTTTCCAAATGGAGGGAATGGTGACACAAAAATTTGGTGATGGGAATGTAGAATTATACCTGTTTATCTCATAATTTTGTAAATCAATAATAAATCAGCAATAAAATTAAAAAAAGAATAGTGAAACTCTCAAAGGATGGGATGGGATACAGAACTCTGGTGGTGGGAATTATATAGAATTGTACCCCTCTTATTTACAGTCTTGTCAATAATTATTAAATCAATAAAAATATATAAAAGAAAATACTAAGACTTCTGCTTCAGTGAGCTACTAAAAATGAGAGATTTTCTTTTCCCTGTCAGACAGTTTTGTTTCCTTTATTGTATATAGTGTGCCATACATGTGTGGGTTTAGTTCTGGACTCTATCCTGTTCCATTGGTCCATATGTCCATTTTTGTTCCAATACCACATTGTTTTAACTATGATCACTTTCAGTGAACAATATTTATACACCTTTCCCATATATGGGAGCTATTATCTTCCCTGATCCAGCTCAGGTCCTTTTCTAGCCATGGCATCATTTCCTCATACAGTAACTTGGGTCCACCTGCATATCAGATGTCTGGCTCAGGAAAAAAAAAAAGCTAGTATAGTCATGGGCTCTTTGGAATATAACTAAAATAGGCCTACTATCTATCTACTAAACGGAGACCCCTCCCAACTCTTCATGTGAACTATTCTAGCCTTTAGGTTCATGATTAGTGAGCAATTTGTTTGACTTTATATGTTAACTCTTTTTTCAGCAACCAAGTTCCAGATGCTAAGATGATGTCAACTGGACATCCCTGGGCAGACAACCCCACCAATCTGTCCTGGAGCTCTGATTCCCTAGAACTCCATCCCACTAGGAAAACAGAGAGGCAGGCTGGGAGTATGGATTGACCTGCCAATGCCCATGTTCAGTGGGGAAGCAATTATAGCAATTATATACCTTCAACCTTCTGTACCCCATAGTGACACTGGCTTGATACTCCCAGAGGGAATAGGAAAGCTATCAGGGGAGGGGATGGGATACAGAGTTCTGGTAGTGGAAATTGTGTGGAGTTGTACTCCTCTTATCCTATGGTTTTTGCCAGTGTTTCCTTTTTATAAATAAAAATTTTAAAAAAAGAAAATGAAATCAGGAAAAAAAAAGAGACATCCCTCTCCACATACACAAAAGGAAGAAAAGGGCCAGAGAATACTGTGGGAAACTCTGGTGTTGTGGTCTTTCTCTCTCTCTCTCATTCCCCCTACTCTCTTTGTCTCTATCTCAATGAAAAAGTGACCTGGAGTAATGAAAAGTTCCTATCTATTAAAATAAATAAATAAATAAGAGCATAAAAATAATTAAATTAAAAATAAAAGAGAAACCAATGTTTATAGAGTGCATCTCAAGTATTTATTGAAAATGTGCCATACTACATTTTGTGGACAAAACTAGAACATTCTAGTGGGAAGAGCAGACAATAAGGAGGTGACTATTATTTTTAATTTCAGCTAGGTAAGTGCTATGAGGAAGCACCAGGTTAAGAGTGCACATTACAGTGTACATGGATCTGTGTCCAAGCCCCTGGTCCCTATCTGCAGGGGGGAAGGTTCATGAGTGATGAAACAGTGCTGCACATGGACCTCTCCCTCTCCCTCTTTATCATCCCCTTCTCTTTTAACTTCTCATTGTCTCTCTCCAAAATAAATAAAATAAAAAAGAGCATGGAAATGTAAAATGCTAAGAGTACTGCTTCATTTTAATTTTTCCCAGTTTTATTGAGATAGAATTGCCAATATCACTCTATAAATTTCAGGTGTGCAGAGTACAAGAGGACTATTTTCAATATTGGGGTCAGGGTATCATTTGAATTACGATATTCTAATGCAATGAACTGCACCTACAAGCAGAGACAGGATATTTCAGACAGATTGCAAACCCTGGGAGGCATTCAATGTGGTAATTAAGGAGGCAAACCTCCCTGAATAGGCCTGAGTAACCCGAGAGAGTAAGGAGGGGTACAGGTAGCGACATGTTACAGGACCTAATAAACAGCAATGTTCTTATCCACAGAGAAGGCATTAGAGAATCCTGTATGCCATAGTCACAGGAAGCATGTTTGTAGCAAGTATACAGGCCTCTATTCTTTCTGATTCAGTGCCCAATGTTAACGCAGACCCTAAACATCTGCTCTGGTGACTGACTCTGCTCAGACCCCAGGGGAACTCTCCCTCTCATCTGTTCTCAGAACTAAAAGTTATTGCATCCAAATGATGCAAGTCTTGATGGAAGTTTGGGCTTCTGCTGACTTTTGAAGCAGACACTCACTTGGAGTATGGGAGGGTTTGAGTAGAGTAAATATTTAGGTAAGAGATAAGGCTAATTATTTATTTTTTTAGTTCTTGCTCTCTTCTATCAAAAAAGGTTTTGCATAATGAAGTGCATTTTTTTTTCTCAGTAGTCTCAACCGGTCATTTTTCCTGCTTCACTTCATATTTGTCCCCTACGTCTCCCACAAGCAACTATGAGCATCTTCATGAACAAAGTTGCACATGGTGGCTGAGAAGCAATTTGTAGTAGTAAAAAATCACATTATTTTAAAATTTGAATACACACACACACACACACACACACACACACATATATATATATATATATATTAGGAAAAGCTATGAAATGTGATACTGAATCTTCACATTGGCAACCAGATTAACTTTTGTGTTAGAAATGAAAATAGTGGGAGTCGGGCTGTAGCGCAGCGGGTTAAGCGCAGGTGGCACAAAGCACAAGGACCGGCATAAGGATCCCGGTTCGAGCCCCAGCTCCCCACCTGCAGGGGAGTCGCTTCACAGGCAGTGAAGCAGGTCTGCAGGTGTCTATCTTTCTCTGCTCCTCTCTGTCTTCCCCTCCTCTCTCCATTTCTCTCTGTCCTATCCAACAACGACAACAACAATAATAACTACAATAAAAAAACAAGGGCAAAAAAAGGGAATAAATTAATTAATTATTTAAAAAAAAGAAATGAAAATAGCTACGTTTCTATAAAACATTTAATAAGATTCAACTACTTTTTTAAAGCAAATTCAGATTTCCTTAATTTGATTTAAAATTATGATATTTATTCACATTTTTGACTGGCATCTTTTAATTTTAGTAGGTAACTTCAAACATTTTTTAAATGAATTGGCATTTTTTCAAACATGAAGAATGAATGATTATTTTAAATGGAAATTAATTTAAATATTTTATACTTTTGATGGAATTTCCATTTAGAACTTGCTGGGTGGTGAATATCTGGCCTGTGAGCTGTACAGTCTGAAAGTCATTTGGTATGGCCTTATAAAGGTAACTGTAGCTTTTTTCACATTATGTGCTAATTTTTTAAAATGATAATTTTGTGTGACTCATGAGTAATATTACAAATATACACATGGCTCTTGGCAAAAAAAAGATTACTACTGACTGCTTTAGGCCATTACTATCAATAGAATATAAATTATGTGAATGTTTTGGTTATAACCACATAATTATTAATTTTGTTAAGCTAAGTCAAAAAATTATAAAATAAATGTATACTAATAAATTATGGAATAAATACATACTAATTATTGACAATAACTTTTATCCAAGTATTGCTAGTTCAATAATAAATCAGCCAAATTAAAAAATAATAATTAAAATAAACAATCTTAAATACTCTGCCAATTTTCAATTTTTATGAACTTTATATTTATGCTGTTAGTCACTTAAAAGCCATATTTGAATTGCACATTTCATATATTTATCAATTAGATAAATAGAAAATATTTTAATTTTATATTAATTATCATAGTTTTTTAAAGATAAAGGCAGAGAAAGCAGAGAGAGAGACAGAAAGAGAGAGAGAGATAACACAGCACCAAAGCTTCCTTTAGTGCAAAGGAGGCCAAGTACATGGCACAGCAGTGCACTACCAAAGTGAGCTGTTCTGCTGGCTCTATTATCATGGTTTATATTATATTTATTATCATGGTTTAAAACTTAAAAAAATACAGTCTCTGGTATGTGGACTTTCATTTGAATTCTTGCTCCAGATCTTGCAGATGTTACAGAGCTGCCCCATAGCTATGGTTAAACATGGATCTTTTTCTGTATGTGATGGGCAGTAGTTGGAGAGTCTTGAATAGGGAAAATTATGATTCTTTCTGAAGGCAGAGCAAGGTAAGGCTGATGTCCAGGCAGGTTGGTGGGATTAGAGTGATGGAGACAAAACTAGGGAAAAGTGTTTTGCTTCTATTTTTTTAAAGATAGTTCCAGGAAGCTTACGTAAGGAATTGTAGAATATAAGAGAGAAAATTGTAGAATGTACTTCAAGGCCTTCCATCTGGGTATTTGTTCAGTAACAGTCTTCTTTCTTTCTTGCCTCTTAGAGGTTTTATGATGATGAACTGAAATGACATATAAAACACCTAATACAGAGCCTAGTACAACATCATTGCTCAATATATGATATAGTTTCATTTTTATTACTAGTCTCTTATTTGTTCATTTTAAAATGTTTGATGTATTTATTTTTAGTTAATTAATTAATTATTGGATAGAGACAGAAACTGAGAAGGGCAGGGGAGAACAAGAAGGAAAGAGACAGAGACAGTTGCAACCTTTCTTCACTACTTGTGAAGCTTCCCCCCGCAGGTGGAGACCAAAGGCTTGAACCTAGGTCCTTGTGCACTGTAATGTGTGTGCTTAACCAGGTACAGCATTGCCTAGCCCATTGTTCATTTTTAGAGCCATGTAAGGCACTGACTATATATTCCTAAATAAATAAATAAATTGCTCAAGAAGTACAATTACTTGGTCAAGGTCATGGAACTAATAAATTGTACATGTCAACTTAGAACTAGAGATTTTGCCTTCCAAAGTAGCTAATGTAGGGCAAGAATTGGTATGTTGTGTGTTTGCCCCATGTGGTTTGGGAACCTGGCATTTAGACATTATTTTCCCCCAATAACATGAGTTTGGGGCCAGGTCATGGCAAATCCTATTGAATAAACCCATTATTATCCACAAAGTCCCAGGTTCAAGCTCCCAGTCCTCACCTGCATGCGGAGGGGAAGAAGCTTCATAAGTGGTGAAGCAATGCTGCGGGTGTCTCTCTTTCTCTGTCTCCTTACCCTTCTCAATTTCTCTTTTTCCAACCAACCAAATAAATAAATAAATAAATATTTTTAAAAGAAAAGCATATGTATTTTTGGAAAAGTAACAGGTGCAAATCCATTTTCATGAAGGCAGAGAACAGGCTTTCTGGATTTTTTAAGGAGTTATCAGGAAATCAGGAGCTTTGTATCCAGTTCAGATACTTGTCCTTTCTTTGTCTGTTGATTTCTTGATCCTTAGTCCATGAGCAGCATTTCATAGTAGCAACACTTACAATCCACTGACCACTAGCTTCCAGGGACTATTCTAGGTTCTTTGCCTGTATCTTTCTCCCTTTTGCCCTAACAATAGAAGTGTAATGACTCCAAAAGTCAGGAAATGGAGGCAATTCTGATTATGTAACTTGCAGAAGTTAGGTGGTGGTATATCTTCTAGAGTGCACACACATGTTGCCATGCACAAGAATCCATGTTCAAGCCCTTGGTCATCACCTACAGGTGGAAACTTTATGAGTGGTGAAGCTGCACTGAAGATATCTCTCTCTCTCCTTCTCTAGCTCCCCCTCCCTCCAAATTTCTTTGTCTTTATCAATAAAAGATAAAGAGAGAAGGAAAGAAAGATATAAAGAAAGAAATAAAATAATTACATATCTTGCCTAAGACTTGACAGCTAGTAAGTTGTAGATCATGGTTCAAGACCAAGTATCTGAACTCATCCACCTTCAAGTTAACCCCTCTGATTTTGCTTATATTAACAAGGTATTTCTTTTCTTTTATTTTTTAAAAGATTTTATTTATTTATTAGTGAGAAAGATAGGAGGAGAGAGAGAGACATCACTCTGGTATATGTGCTGCTGGGGATTAAACTCGGGACTTCATACTTGAGAGTCCAGTGCTTTATCCACTGCACCATGTCCTGACCACGTCAAGGTAGTTCTTTTCTTTTCTTTTCTTTTCTTTTCTTTTCTTTTCTTTTCTTTTCTTTTCTTTTCTTTTCTTTTCTTCCTTTCTTTTCTTTAATTTCTTTATTGGGGAATTAATGTTTTACATTCAACAGTAAATACAATAGTTTGTAGAATACAGGTCCAAGAAGGATGACAGAGGACCTAGTGGGGGTTATATTGTTATATGGAAAACTGGGAAATGTTATACATGTACAAAGGTAGTTCTTTTCTAGGTCAAGTTTCTTCCACTGTCCTAGGCTAAAAGTAGATTTAGCTTGCCTGTTTGTGGCTTTGTTGAGGTAATGCCTCTAGATCTGGGCATAGTGCCTGACTCTGGCCTGGTGACTTTGAAATTATGGCTTCTTGTATCTTCTTAGCCTGTTTTTTATTTTTGTGCATCCATTTGGGAGAGCTTTTGTTCCCAATTTTTTACTTGGTTTTCCTATGTAATCAGTAGTAGACTGCTATAAACAAGTTGTGTCCAAAAAAAAAATCTTTTAAACCCTAGAATTTCAAGGAATTTTGATGGAGTTAGATTCCTTTTCCCCCTGCCTCTTTTTAACTATAAAACATAAGCCAAATGTGTTAAAAGCACTGAGGAAAGGGATGAAATCCTTTTATAATTTTCCCCTGAAAGTTGACTCCAAAATGAATGTCTCAAAACATGTTCTTGAACCTGTGGATGTAAGACACCCATTTTAACAGCTTAGAGGAGAAGAGAAAGAGGCAGAAAATTGTCTTAGGCATAGAAGGACTTCTTTTGAAATAATGAGGACACACCACCAATGAATTTGATCTCCAACCTGTAGTGAATGCACAAATTCCCTGTCTTAGTTTCTTCACATGCAAAGTTCTTACAAGGCCAGTAAGTTGCTTTATGGATATCACTCCTGATTTATTGGTTGTTTAGAACAACAACCACTTTATCAAACAACTGTGGTTTCTTACTGTCTTCATGACATTCTTTGTTTTCATAGTGGAGGTTCATGAAGCTAATACTTAGAATAAACTCTTCTTCACTCTAAAATATTTGGCCACTTATTTTGGGTTGCCAGAATACTAACTGGGATTACAGACAAAGGACCTTTGTTTCAGACAAGAGAACCATCTGCCCTTACCAGCTTCTGAGAAATAGGGAACAAGCTTTTTAGCCACTTGCAATGTCTAACAAATTTCCCTCATGAAGTCTTTTTCTCAAGGAGCCAGGTTGAGATGGTGCTGTGCACTGTCTAGGGTAGACAGTAGAGACTGTCAAATCAGAGATTTAATTTTAAGTAAAAATATCAGGTTTCCACACTTGCTTGCTAAAACTCCGGTGGGTGTGATTGCATTCATGGGACATAAGATGGGGCTAAAAACTCTCCAATGCTGCTATTCTAAGTGTCTAAACTAGCTAAGATCACAGCAGGAACCACAGACGTCACACCTGGAAACTGGAATGAGCATTATAAAATTGGCAGGGCTGAGAAGGCATTAGTAAACATTATTAAGAATTCCTTGCAGGCAATTAGACTCCAACAATATCTTTAGAGAGGGTGTTTCTCCCCCCCTTTTCTTTCTTCTTTCTTTTTTTTCTTTGCATCTTTATTTCTATCCTGCTAATGAGAGAGTAATGAGCCACATACTTGTTACCTAGAAGGAATATCTTGGCAAAGCTCTAGTGAACTTAAAAACAGTATTTACAAACTGATTGTTTCACATTCATTATAAATTTTTAAATAAGAAAGAATTGTAATAAAAAGAGCCAGGAAATGACTTGTTTCTCTCTCAGAGGTTTTAAAGTCCCTAAAATGGTGGAACACTAAGATTTTCTGCCACCTAATACAGTGGCAACCATCGGACATGTTCTGGGCCCCTGAAAGAGAATGCTTCCCAACTCTGCATTGGTTTCTTCCTCTGTTTATTTCCTAAAATATGATGGCTCCAACTCACAATTAGGGCCATACTATCTGGTCTGATTCAGAATATTTACTTTCTATTGATGTCACATCACGTGGCCAGGGAGGTGGCTCCTTGGCTGAGGACGAGGTTGAGCATATGTGAAACCCTGGGTTTCATCCCTAGCACCACAATGGAGCAGTGCTCTGGTTCTCTCTCATTCTCATATAACGAATATATTAGTCTTTGAAAAAAAATGAAAGTATATCAGTTCACTCTCCACTAACTCACACATTCCTTTTCTTCCTAAGTACTCATTTTTTCTTTTCCTAAATTCGTCTCCAAAGGAGGGAGAACAATGCCATAAATAAGACCAGGTCCTTGACCATGACTGAAGTGTTCCCCTCCTTGCCTGCAGGACTGATGATTCCCACTGACCTGCAGGGTCAGGTGGACAAATATGCCAAAGACTAGGGCCCTCCTCCAGCTCCATCTGAGTTCCAGTGCCATTTAGAAGAGCAGAGAGATGAGTTTCATGTTCTTTTTTCCTTCTTCCTGTTTGTTTTTCTATGTATGTATTTTCTTTGTCTGGGATAGAAAAATCAAAAGTTTAGCTCTACCAACCTTGATCACTTCCTTCTTTTCCTTGACTTGCTTTGTATATTTTTGTTTTGGTTTAGATTAGCAGCTGTGTGTACCTCCTATCGGCCTGTGGAAGTTGGCCTGTGTTCTTCTAGAAATATCAGAAATCTCAGGGAAGGTGAACCTCTGACTATAGTCTAGTAGGGATTTGAGGACCACAGGGAGTGGGGTGAGTCACCTGTCCTGGTTTCTTAATGTTTTGGGTTTACTTGTGTTATGACTGTTGCTGTATGATGATTCTTAGTCATATGTGCTCCACTTGGGTTGATGGGTTACAAGGGCTTCCTAGTGCAGGGGCTGCAGAGTGTTACCCATGAAGCAGGAGCAGGAGCATCAGAACTTGATCATCACTTTCTCATTCAAATCTTCTGGTAAGCTGTTTCTCTGGCCTGGGAACCACTGAGCTGGTCTGCCAGTGTATTGTATCATGTGATTCACATGACAACTTAGGAAACTAAGGCTTAGAGAGGTTGAGAAAATGGATAAAACAGGGGTTTTAATCTTGGAGCATCTGTGAGTTTCAGCTGGATTGAAGTAAACCCTCTTAAATACAAATGACATTTTTCTGACATGAGTGGATTGATTAAAACATTTTCCACCTCTTAAGGTGGCATGCAAAGAATATTAAAAGGGACACAAAGGGCTAGAGCAGAAGACTGGGATTTCTCTCTCTTTCTTTTTCTTTTCTCTCTCTCTCTTAGTGATTTAATATTGATTAAAAAATTACAAGACAACAGAGGTATAGCTCTATACCATTCCCACCACCAGAGTTCTGAATCCCCAACCCCTCAATTGTAAGTTACAACAGTTTTCCTAATGTTCCAGGTATGGGTCAACTATTATTTCTACAACTATCTGTCTATATTTGTGTATACTTGCCCTTTTAAAAAATTTATTTATAAAATGAAAACACTGACAAGTCCATAGTATAATACGGGTACAATTCCCACCAGACCTCTGTATCCCATTCTCTCACCTGATAGCTTTCCTGTTCTTTAACCCTCTGGGAGTATGAACCCAAGGTCATTGTGGGATGCAGAAGGTGGAAGGTCTGGCTTCTGTAATTACTTCTCCACTGAACATGGGCATTGACAGGTTCATCCATAGTCCTAGCCTGTCTCTCTCTTTCCCTGGTGGGGCAGGGCTCTGGGGAATCAGAGCTCCAGGACACATTGGTGGGGTTGCCTGCCCAGGAAAGTCTGGTTGGCATAATCACCCTTTATTTTTAAGGTCCCACCTCTTCCTTTCCAAGTCACACATAAGCCTAGTACTATATCTAAATGTTCATCTCTATTTCCTCTTCTTTCTCCAGGTTCTGATGGAGTTGGGAGTTAAGAGCCTGTTTTCATCTTCTCCCTGTCTTCTTCCTCACTGGGAGTATGGATCAGATTTATTTTTGGGGTGCAGAAGGTAGAAGTTCTGGCTTCTGTAATTGCTTCTCTGCTGAACATGGACATTGGCAGGAAGACTGAGTCCTCAATCTTGAATTCTTAAATCCAGAAAATATTGTCAGAAACATTGTAACATACTTTTCTATGCAAAAATTCATCATTACTTTTTTGACATCCCAATGGATTATTCCCATTGTCTTAAAAATAATAATACCCATATAATGAAGTCTCTCTCATGTGCAGAAGATCATCTTGTATTCATTTTCTTTCTCTGAGGTTTGGCAAGGTGTCCTTGTGGCCTTTGTTCTCTGGCAGGAACTGTGTGTTAACGTGTAGAATGGTGTTCAGGGGACAGTTATTTCTTAGTTGTTACTAAAAGTTGAATGCTGAGAATAGACTTAACCTGTGAGCTAGGAATCAGTTAGGAACTGCAGGAGACATTATGAATCTGAAGGGTTTGAATTTCCTTCTTCATTTCAGAGGACAAAAAAAGATTACTTCTTATATAGTGGAGTGGTTTGTACTAATTAAGAGCATTAGGTGTTGGGGATATGCATAAGATCTCATTTCAGTTGTGGTTTAGCCTCTTAGCAAGTGTGTGATATTGGATTTTGGTTCTGCCATTCACTAAATGGGGAATGGAAAATTGCTCAGAATATATATATATATATTGCATGAGGATTTAAAAAGAAATAATAAATGAGGATTAAATGAGATATTGTTAGGAATGTAGTAAATGCTCAAGTGACATTAGCTGTGATTATAGTCCTACTTTGTTGTGGTGATGGAGCTTACAGGATATGAAATGCTATTTCAGGCTTAAAGGCATTTATTTGAGGCCAACCTTAAGGGCAGTGAGAATCAGTAGGAAAAATATGGGGGTGAATGAGGGAACCATAGGATATCAGAGAAAGAGGAGGTTTCATAAAGAATTTCCATCAAGCAGCATCTTACCCCTGTGTTCCTGTGTCTGACATAGAATGGCCTCAGGTAATTTCTAAATTTGAAAGGATCTAGGACTGAACCTCCCCCACCCCAGGCCCAGCCCATTATAGATGTACAGGGGTGATTGTCCTATGAGGGGGCCATAACTTTAATTAAAGTGTTTGAATTTCTGGCTAATGCATACAGGAAAAGGTAAAGCAACAAATTAGAAAACAGATGGAAGCAGAAACAAATGTAACACACACTTCTGTGCACAAACTACTCTAAAATAAGATTTCACATTCATATGGTTCATTATGGTTTATAAAGCACTCTACATATTCATTACAGTTCTGCAGAGCATGACAAGCCTCGAGTCATTAGCTGTGTCAATAGACACCTAGAAGCCTGAAAAGACACTCATGATTCTTAGGAACTGGCAGAAGCTCTAAGAACACGGTTCTTAGATGTGAAACAGCAGCATCAACAAGGTAGCCTCTATCAAATTAGTTTTTCTGGGGCTCAGGTTTCTTGCTAGATGGGAATCGTTGTGGTGTTTGTCTTACCAGCTTTCCATTAGGATGGCTGAAATAGTGAGTGTCAGAAGCCTATTGCTGTCAGCACTTAGCATAGTCATGAGCTGGCTAGTGGTGAGGAATGCTTTGGACATTCAGTGAGAAATGGTACCTGTAAACAGATCCTAACAACAATGACAAAAAAAGCAGGGAGCACACTTTAACAACTATCCTGCCTGGTATTTTTTGGTTCACCTTTGAACTGAGCAAAGTCAAAAGCAAGACAGGGTCCAAAGTTTTCTTCTTATTAGACTAACTATATAATTACTTAGCCTAAAAGGAGACCTTTGATCCCTCACCCCTACCCTACCCCCCCATAGACTGCTCTTTGGCACACAAGATCTCCATCTGGCCTCACTTTGTCTTAGTGAATTCCTAATGCAAGACACCATGTTCTTCTTGGTGTGAGATCTTAGGCATACACAGAGGATCAAGCTGGAAATACCCTGTCCCTCTGGTTCAAAGAGGAGGAAGTGTATTTGCACATGTTTAAGGAAGCTGACATGTTTGTTGGAAATATGGCAAAGCTTTGGCCAGGTCTAGGATCTCTGTCTGAAATTTTCCTTAAAGAATAAGAATATGTCTATGATTCTAGGCTCTGCTGAGCTATCACTGTCTCTTAGTTAAGGCTCTTAATGCCAGGTCTAGGATCTCTATCTGAAATTTTCCTTAAAGAATAAGAATATGTCTATGATTCTAGGCTCTGCTGAGCTATCACTGTCCCTTAGTTAAGGCTCTTAATGAGCCTTAGTTAAGGCTCATTCACCATTGTGTTCTCAGCAACTTCTGATTATGTTCATCATCACAGTACACTTTACCCCTACCCTATAGGGCTCTGTTCTTTGATATCAGATCTCATCAACTATCATCTCAAGTAACTAACTGCCTTTCATCCATCTGTCCATTTGTCCATCTGTTCCTCATCTTCTCATCCATTCACCATCCACCTAGTCATTTATACTTTCATTAGTATTTATGCTTATTTAACATTAGACTTCATGCCTGGTTCTGAGCAACTCTCACTGATGGCTGGCATTGGTAACCTCTAGGGATATGCCAGCCTCCCTAGTCCTTAGTATCTTTCAGATATCTTAGTAGATTTCTGGATCACATCTACTCAGTCTTCTCGTGTCTCATGGCTATCCAGGCTGATGGTTTAACACTGCCCTCTTAGATTTCAGTGTGAGACTTCTTGAGATTGGAATGAAATAATTCATTTTGGACATGTGATCACTTTAAGTGAAGGAAACAAACTGATCCATTGTCCATTCTTAAGAATAGGGCCTGGCAATTGAGGCTTGGTTGGCCTCGTCTTTGCTAACATTTGACAGGTGAGTAAAATATATGTTGAAAACTTTTTTTCCTGGTTACACAGGAGTCCCTTTCCTCAGTCACCAAATTGGAACATCTCTTCAATGAGACTGATTTCCTTTGTGGAGAAAGCAGAGTGATTGACTGAGCTGTTAGAAACACTGATCATTCTGGTTAATCAGTTTTTATTACCTAGAAACTAGTTGATAAAGAGTTCTCATAACAGGGACTCCAAACTCACTGTCTCCTGTCATGAAGAACTAGCCATTGTTAATCTTTTGATATTCAAACTACTTATTAGGGTAGAACTCGACTTGTGTCCAGGAACTTTTTAATATTTACATATAAATACAATTCCTGTTAATCAGTTCTTACTTCATTCCCTGGTGCCATACCTTAAAAGAAAAACCCACTTTATGACCATAACAAGGAGATGTCTAATTTGTACATCTCTTCATTTTGATATATACTTTGAAACCCACTGACTTTTGCCAACAAATGGGTGTCCACTGAGGAAAAAAGTCTCACATTCACAAAGTTATCCAGGTCTGGTCTGCTTGCCACTTCTTGATGGGCTTGGACCCAAGTTCCAGTGAGGCCTCCCCACCTGTTCTCTAGTTCCCCCTTCCATTTGCGGTTCTCATAAAGATGGTAAGCAATTAGGCTGCTCAGTTGTGGCACATGGTAGTGTAAAATTATGGAATTTAGGATTTTAATGAGTTCAGGTGCCATACAAAAGAACTCCCCCCTGCTACTCCACCTCCACCCCTTGTCCATAAAATTATATGGCTTTAGAATGGGGCTTTATGCAGCCTGAACTGAGCCATTTTATTTAAAGAAAAAAAATGGGCCAGGGGAAAAAATAAGAACCAATGCAATTATATGCAGATTTGTTCATAAATCAAGCATTGCTACAGCTGTGCAGCATATGTTGGTGATTCCAAGTTTGTTGCTGGAACTTGAAAGATAAACATGAACCTGTTTCCACAGAGAAAAATCTGTTCACAGCAAGGAGCTGACCCTGTTCTTTAGACAAGGGTGATGGTGTGGCAGCCTGCTGTGCGCTGTGTTGCTGTTTGGTGATGAGGGTCACATAAAGAGGAGACCAAAGAATGAGGAGCTGTTTACCTAAGGTGAAAGGAAGCAGCAGCAGAGCCCTAACAGTGGGCAGGACTTGACTCATACCCCTAGCTATCAAGTACCCAATTAACTAGGTCACTAGAGCAGTCTGGATTTTTCATCTGTGTTTTCAAGAAGTGAAAGATCTTTTGCCCGAGAGCTAAACTATGTAGGGGGAAAAAGAGTGCAATGTATGAGGAAACAGTACCTGGAGACTTATGTCCTTTAACATCTCTGTGCATGCACCCAGAGTTCCTATGGAGGCCTAGGTGAGTAGGAAAGGGGAAGGACAAACAGAGGAGATCCATCTGTTTTAGGATTCACTGCAAGGCTGACTGTTTTTATTCTGGCTCAGAGCCAACAGTAACTCATTGCAAAGTCCAGCTGTTTCTAGCCGTTTCTTTGGTCCAGGTATTCCTTGGGGATTGGAATGGAGTGTGATATATTTCATAGCTAGTGTGTGTGTGTGTGTGTGTGTGTGTGTGTATCCTGGACTAATCTGCCTCTGTTCTGCTTCTAATGAAAGGGGGAACACTGTAGGTAATGGTGAGGGTGGCATTGTGACAATCCCTTGGAGACTGATACTTATACCCGTGGGGTCAGTAAATTAATGGGGATGATAAATGGGGTTATAAACTGCCCCAAACAGGCATGGCTAGCCTCCTTTATCCTTTTACTAAATGAAAGAAGAGACTCCTGGAGAGTGAGTCTGATTGTCCTCTCTCTCTCTCTACTCTCTCTCACTCTTTCTCTCCCTCCTCCCCTCCCTATCTTCTAGAACTTTGTTTTGGTGCTCCACTGAGAAAAGTTAGTAATAAGGGGGTCCTTTAGTGAGTCTCAGGACAAAGAGGTGGGGTTTCTGCCTTGCAGGATTTTTTTTTTTTTATTTAAGAAAGGAGACATTAACAAAACCATAGGATAGGAGGGGTACAACTCCACACAATTCCCACCACCTGATCTTCATCCCCTCCCCTGGTAGCTTTCCCATTCTCTATCCCTCTGGGAGTATGGACCCCGAGGCTTGCAGGAATTTTATCTTTGAATAGTCCTTTGGCTCCAGATGCATTTCTGGCTCAAGGGAAAAGGCTGTCAACAGGAGATGAAGATTTCCTTAACCTGGAAAAATGCTAATGATCCCAGAGGCAAAACTTTTTGTCCTTTTAGATGAGTACTGCTTGATCTGTCACCCTAAGATCCCACAAGTAAATCCATATACTCAGGACACACACACACACACACACACACACACAGATACATCATTATTAATAAATGAATGGAGCTATTTGTTATTTATTATTTAAACCTTCAATACTGGCTGGCCTGAATGATACATGAAATATAGGCAAGTAATTTATTTATTAGGGAAAATAATGATTTTTTTCCACCACAGAATAACCTTCCCCAACCTCAAATAGCAAGCCCTTTATCAAATACAGATACGATGGCTTGTAATTTTAGCCTTCCAGAGCATTGTAACTGACAACCTTTTTAACATAAGTACATTGAACAAATAATTTATAGACATATTCTGGGAATATTTTACAGTGTTTTATTACAACTTCTGAAAGCTATGGCATGTTATTGATTTTGGTATATTGATATAACCTAAAAGGGAGGGCACATGCTCAACTCCTAATCCACATCAGCAATGATGGCAAGAATATATTTTACTGAGGGAAATCTTGAACCAAAGCAGCAGAGGTTAACAGTTATACATACTTGGGGCTGGGTGGTGACGCATCTGGGTAAGTGCATGTATTAATTACAATGCACAAGGACCTGGGTTCAAACCTCCATTCCCTACCTGCAGAGGGAAAGCTTTGTGAATGGTGAAGCCAGGCTGCAGATGTCTGTTTCTCTCCCTCTCTACCTCCCCCTTCCTCTTGATTTCTGGCTATCTCTATTCAACAAATAAAGATATAAAACCAACAAACGATTATACATCTTAACCAAAAATTTACAATAATGAATTTTAATCACTACAGACCTTCCACTATGGGGACAGAAACCAATTTTCCCTATTTAGGGGTTCATCTAGATTTCTCAACCACCATTTGTCCTTTCCTTTAGTTAATTCCTCTCCTGTCACTTCCTTGGGGAATCACAGTCTGTATTTTCACTGAAAGCACCACCATGAGTGACTCTTTTCTGAAAAACATGATTTCAGAGTGGGCTTTGGTGACATGTTTAAAAGGTGTTATTTGTTCCTTTGATTATCTCTTGCTTCTTCTAGCTGGCTTCTAGATGATTAATACTTATCTATCTACATCTTGTTTGCAGTTGATATTTTAAATCACTCATTTCTTTGTTATGTTTAGACCCAGAGTTTATTACACTGACATTATCATTCTAATTTCTGATCCCAGTACTTAGAATCCTCCCTAAATTGTCCTCAGTAAGAACTCAGTGCTTAAGTCAGGCTGACCTCTCATCATCTCTGAAACTTGCCCTGTCTTCCTGCCTTTATAGCTTTGATTCTGCTGATTTTTTCTTTTTTCTTTTTCTTTTTTTTTTGTTGCTTCCTTCCTTTGCCAGTGTGTGTGTGTGTGTGTGTGTGTGTGTGTGTGTGTGTGTGTGTGTGTGTGTGTATGTGAAGACTTTTATGACCCCTTCAGTACATAGTTCTTCTCTGAGCTTCTACATAACTCAGCTGCTTTCCCTCATGGTCTAGTGATTTACTGTGGGTGGCCTGGAATTACTGCTAGTTTCTCTTCAACATTTATCATTTACCTGGTTTGACTCTGAGTCATTTAAGGAAGGGACTCATATAGGTTGCATTCGCTTTGTATCCCATACCACTTGAGATGCAGCTAAACAGATATTGCAAATAAACATGTACTAAATTCAGTATATCCTGCATTTAAGTTATACTTAAATCTAAGGAGGATAAACAATTTTTATTCATTTAGTTTGCAAAAATTAAAAAATTCTCTTTATTTATTTATTCAGTAGAGACAGCCAGAAGTTGAGAGGTAAGGGGGTGATAGGGAAAAAAGAAAGACACCTCTACACTGTTTCACCATTTGCAAAGCATACCCTCATGTAGGTGGGGACCATGGGATCAAACCCAGGACCTTGCACATCGTATCATATGTGCTCAACCAGGTATGCAAATACGTGCCCCCCTCATTTATTTTCTAGCAACAATTTTTAAAAATTTTTTTGTATTTATTTTATTTATTCCCTTTTGTTGCCTTTGTTGTTTTATTGTTGTAGTTATTGTTGTTGTTGTTGTTGGATAGGACAGAGAGAAATGGAGAGAGGAGGAGAGAAAGATAGACACCTGCAGACCTGCTTCACCGCCTGTGAAGCGACTCCCCTGCAGGTGGGGAGCCGGGGTTCGAACCGGGATCCTTATGCTGGTCCTTGTGCTTTGCGCCACCTGTGCTTAACCCGTTGCACTACAGCCCGACTCCCCCTAGCAACAATTTTTTAAAGTATGACTTAGTCTTTCTTTCTCTCATTATTCAAAAGTTTCAGTGTGATCAGAAATGTTACAAAATTCCATTGAGAATAATTATTTGCTATATGACAGTACAAATATAATAAATGAGTCTGATGTTGGGTGATGACATACCTGATAGAACGCACATGCTACCAAAGGATAGGTCAGCCCCCCCATATATATGTAGCTTTAGTGGCAAAATAATAATAATATAATAAACGTTTCTGTTAGAAAGGTGAAAGAAGGTGATAATATTTGATAGTTCTTTGGTCCATAGCAAACAGCATTCATACCTTTCTATTTGTCCTCTTTTATTATTTTTTTTTTGTGTGTGAGCATATTTGTGCATATACACATACTTTTGCATTTATCACTGTATTTGCCTTCATTAATTTTTTGAATAAATTACCAGAAAGCATTTGCTGGGACAAATGAGCATGTAGAATGTATAAAGACAAATATGTGTATCTGTGTTTGTAATTATAAAAAAATATTGCATACTATGTGCTCTTTCATAATTTGTTTTCCCACAGTTAATTATATAAATTTAATAGTTTTTCTTCCTTTTTTTTTGCCTCCTGTGTTGGAGTTCAGTTCCTACACCATGAATCCACTGCTCCTTGAGGGCATTTTTCATTGTTATTGGATAGGACAGGGAGAAATTGAGAGGGAAAGGAAGATAGAGAGGGAGGGGAGAGAGATAGGCACCTACAGACCTGCTTCATTACTTGTGAAGTGACTCCCCTGCAGGTGGGGAGCTGGGGGCTCAAACCTGGATCCTTGAATTTTGTACTATGTGCATTTAACCCGGTGTAGCACCATGTGACCCCCAGGTTTTCACTTTCTACTCCTACAAAAATCAACTTTTTTGAGGGTAGATATTTGTGTAGATTTTTTCCTCTGTGATTTCCTTGGGAAAGGTCTCTAGGAGTGTAATTTCCAGGGTGATAGGGCATACATATCTATGACACTGGAGATGTGCTGCCAAACTGTCTTTCAGAAAGGTGACCTTCATCCCTGGTGTTGTGGATGGTAATTGAGAGAGAAGGATGGTTTCACATGCCCATCTTTCCAGAGTTATTTCACTTGAACTTGAAGAGCCAAGGTTGGAACAGCATAACAGAGTTTACAATGAGACAAGTCAACAACTCTCAGTGTGCTGCCCTAGTATCTTAAAGGCAGACTTGATGGTCACTTGTTTGCTTAGAACCCCACTGTGCCTCTGATGCCCCAGGTGCTAGTTCTTTCTACTTGGCTGGGCCTTTTTTAATCTATGACTAAGTTCTACTGACCCTCATTTCCCCACATCCATCTTCTTTAAGCTCTTCCTGTGCCAAGAACCTCACCTTGGCCAGAGCACATTTTACCTTCTTGTGCCTCCACAGCTGTGCACCCAGGGACATTGTTCACCTACTCAAAGCATATGTTACACCTATGAATTAGCCTGTACTTCAAATAATAATAGCTAGTGCATTTGTCAAAATGTGAAAGATACTCTGGGGGACAACTCTGAGGTATACAGTCTCAGTTGCTTATTGTGACATAAGTAAAACAGTAGTAGCATGTTCTCCCCTTTGTATAAAGCTGTGTGTCATGTGCTTTCTCGATCTATTTTTACCCCCATATTATAGATAGGGAAACTGAGATTCAGAATATTAGGTAGCTTGTCCAAGGATATGATCAGAAAGTGTCAGGCTTTGTGTTTAAAGTCAGGAAATGTGATATTAATATTTTTAACCAAACCAGGCCCTGGGTCTTGTTCAACAAGGAACTCTATAGGAGTGACAGCCACCTGAGAAATAAAAGAGGGGCTGGGACACCTTGAATCTTTAGGAACCCAAGATTAAGATGCATTGCTCAGGCTTGAAGGTTGACATTTGTAACTTTGTTTTCAAGTTGTAAATAAGTTCAAGTTATTCACATGGATCTGGGTTTATAATTTGTAGCACTATTGATATTTTGGAGTAGAGTATTCTTTGTCTTGGTGCATGGATGAGGAGGGTGTTCTGTGCATCCCCTTACTTCAGTTGTGACAATTTGAATGTCTCCAAATGCTGTAAATATTTATGATAGAGGGAGGAAAAATTATTCTCAGAGAGTTCTAATTGGAAAGATAGAAGAGACTTTTGTCCTTAGTTTTGACTGGTAACAGCTGAATCTTTCTTTGTTCTTATGGAATTTCCATCTTATTGATACTTAAGATGTGACATCTAGGTGAAGGGGTGCTACTGGCACCCAGTGGAGCAAAAGCAGGGTTGCTGCTACATGTTCTACAGTGATTAGAACAGCAGTCTTCCCCTTGCCTCTCCAAAATGTCCTAGGCTAAAATGTCAGCAGCTTCTTCAACTTTGTGAGTTGCTCCAGTGCCCTTCAGATGGCTCCTTCAGTTTCAACTTAGACTACAAGTCTAACTCAGTAACTGGGAATTGACAGGGAGTCTCCAGACAAGGACAATTTTAAGTCTGTTAATGTCCACAAGCCAATAATAGTTTCTCTGCACCTGGCAGTGCTTGTCTGATCATATTATAAATAGTTATTAAGCATCTGCTATGTGTGTGCCAGGCTCTGTGTTCAGTGCTGGGAATGCAATCAGTCCCAGTCCATTTTATAGAGAGAGAGTGGGGGGGAAGTGTGTGTGTGTGTGTGTGTGTGTGTGTGTGTTTTGTGGTGGTGGTGGGGGAGGTGTGGTCAGAATTGTCAGAAAATCGTCAGAGAAAAAGATTGTTAAGCTGAGGCCTGAAGGAGGAGTAGAAGAGGATTAAGAGAAGGGTTTAGTGCCTAGAGAATACTTTGGAAGAATGTTGCAGGTGTTAGATGGACAGAGGCAGAAATAGAGAAATGGAGCTTTGAGTGGAATGAATGGATTTCTTTGAACAGAATGGAGCCCAGAGTGACTAGAGTGGCTTTGGGCACATTCTCTGTAGCTCCAAAACCAACCAGAGGAGGTCTCTGAGTCACAGCTCCCATGGACTAGACTCTGAATCCAGACCCAGGAGCAACCTGCTGGGGGTGGTGGGGGGTGGGGCACCAGTCCCCAGCTGTGACACAGGAACTCCAGGAATAATGTAGCTCTGGGGAGAGGAGGCAGGAGATTGAAATAGACACTTATTTTTCATTTTTGCATTTAGCTTGGTGTGGGCTGATGGCTTTTCAGGATCTGATTATTTGCTCCCCCAGGGTCCTGTGGTCAGACACCAGCTGTGAGGATCTGTTACCATGGGTGACATTGCCATCCAATGGGAGCAGGAACTGCTTGTTTGCCAAGTGGCAGATGGAGCAGCTAATCGATACAGTCTGGGAGGTGGGCCTCCCCCACTCCCAGTGGCCCTGCCACACAAAGAGCTCTAGGCCCTGGGGGCTGGTGCAACATGGAGCAGTGGCTGGGCCTTTGATTGGAAAAGACCCTGCTCACTAGGAGTTCTGGTCCTGAACAATGCTCTCTTTTGTGCCAAGGTAGCCTTGGTGCTCCCAGGATTTTTACAGTTCCTGCTGCAGGCAGCACTCCTGGGAGAAGCTGCTGCCCAGCCCTCTAGGCTCTGCATGGATGAGACTATTGTAGTTACTCCTGTCAAAAGAGGCAGGCCTTGCTCATGTCCTCTGTGCTCAAGCGTGTGTGAGGGGGAGAAAAGGTAATATCTTGCTTACAAGGGTCTTATGATGTCATTAGGGGCCTGCAGATTGATAATAGAATAGCCCAAAGCCACTTGGTCATCCATCTAGCTTATTTACTGAATAATCTTGACAGAGGCATCCACAAAAGGCTGGCTGGGCATGGTGCTAGGGGCTGGGGACCCCAGAGGTGGCTGGGACTTGCTGAGCTCGTTCTCTGCATCATCTCCTTAAGCATTGTTCATTTCCTTCCTTCCTTCCTTCCTTCTTTCCTTCCTTCTTTCCTTCCTTCCTTCCTTCGTTCCTTCCTTCCTTCCTTCCTTCCTCCCATTCCTTCCTTCCTTCCTTTATTTTTCTTTCTTTTCTTTTTTCTTTCTTTCTTTCTTTCTTTCTTTCTTTCTTTCTTTCTTTCTTTCTTTCTTTCTTTCTTTCTTTCTTTCTTTTCATAGACACATAGAGGCAGAAAGTAAGAGACCATAACAGTGAAGCTTCCTTTAATGGGCTCAAATCTGGAACTTACACACAGTAAAGCAGCACACTATCCAAATGAGCTATTTTGCTGACTCTCCTTAAATATCCTTAACTGGAAGGGATAGAGATAATTTTTTTTTTCATTTTTAGATGATGAGACTGAAGTCTGGTGACATAGCCTGATCTGTACAGTTTAAAACTCTTTCTGCTGATGTCTACAGTATTTTAGCATTTGAATCTCAATCTCTTTCTCTCCATATGCAAATTCTCTTTTGGTAAGATAAACTGAGTGCTTAATAACATGTTTATTATGTTAAAAATTTCAGTTGATTAAAATTGAAAGATCTTATCAACTTTATTCACTGATTGGACAGCATTCAATCCAGGAGGCAGAAATGACTTCTGAGGAGGATCAAGACTTATAGGCAGGCGGCAGCAGAAACAAGGAACTCTCACTAGGCAAAAAAACTAGGTGGACAACAGAACTAAGTTTATTTAAGGAAAAGTGGATAGAGGGTGGGAGGGAGACAAGATGAAGGGGGTGTAAAAAAATGAAATCATGAGTGATAATGAAAGCTAAACACTGTGGTTATTTACCTGTAAGAAAAGAACAGACCTATCAGGCAGATTATCAAACTAGTATACTTTCAAGCAGTTTCTGACTCACTAGTGTAAGATTCCTTTTTTATAAAAATTTCTTTATTGGGGAATTAATGTTTTACATTCGACGGTAAATACAATAGTTTGTACATACATAACATTTCTCAGTTTTCCACATAATAATATAACCCCCACTAGGTCCTCTGCCATCCTTTTTGGACCAGTACTCTCCCCCCACCCCACGCCATAAACTTTTACTTTGGTGCAATACACCAACTCCAGTTCAAGTTCTACTTGTGTTTTGTCTTCTGATCTTGTTTTTCAACTTCTGCTTGAGAGTGAGGTCATCCCATATTCATCTTTCTGTTTCTGACATTTCACTTAACATGATTTCTTCAAACTCCATCCAAGATGGTCTGAAAATGGTGAAGTCACCATTTTAAATAGCTCAGTAGTATTCCATTGTGTATATAGACCATAACTTGCTCAGCCACTCTCAGATTCCTTTTCTGACCCAAGTTCATACTGGACCCCACTGCATTTGAGGAAGTTTAAGTATTCTCCCCCTCCTTCTTCTCTTCCTCCTTTTGCCAGAGGGGTTATTGCTGGGGTTTAGTTTCTACACAACGACTTCACTGCTCCCAGTGTTCATTTGGGTTTTCTTTATTTTTCTTGGTTTCTTTCTGCAGGTGAGGTGGGGGCAGGAACTCAGATCCTTGAGCATAGTAACCTGTGCATTCTATGTGCACCACTGCCTGGCCCCTGGTTTTGTGCTACTTCCCCTCCTCATGCCCATACTCTTCTCCTATACTCCCTTTTGTTTGAAAAAGGAGTGCTGAAGCCCTGATAATGACAAAAACAATTCATTTTGGGGATGACTGACACTGTAAGTTAAGTCTTAATTTGGTGACACCAGGTTTCTTATAAGCACCTTCATTTTGGAGTTCTCTCATTTATATATATTTATTTGTTATTGGATAGAGACAGAGAGAAATTGAGAGGGGTGGGGGGCATAGAGAGGGAGAAGGTCAGAGAGACACCAGCAGCTCTAATTCACTACTCGTGAAGCTTTCCCCCTGAAGATGGGGACCAGAGGCTTGAACCTGGGTCCTTGTGCACTGTAATATGAGCACTTAATCAGATGCACCACTGTCTGGCCCCAAGTTCTCTCACTTTTAACAGTCAGTTTGAATTGTTTGAAAACAGATGGTGAGGTGAAAACCAATTCCTTAATTCTTATTTATTTATTTATTCCCTTTTGTTGTCCTTGTTGTTTTACTGTTGTAGTTATTATTGATGTCATTGTTGTTGGATAGGACAGAGAGAAATGGAGAGAGGAGGGGAACACAGAGGGGGAGAAAAAGATAGACATCTGCAGGCCTGCTTCACCGCCTGTGGATCGACTACCCTGCAGGTGGAGAGCCAGGAGCTCGAACTGGGATCCTTATGCCAGTTCTTGTGCTTTGTGCCACCTGCACTTAACCTGCTGTGCTACCACCCTACTCCCCTTCTTAATTCTTTAATCCCAGTGAACTAAGTGACAGGAATACTGGGACTTCTTAGTGGGGAATGAGATGGGACAGGCCATTCTTCAAACAGAACCTCAATATTCTCATCTTCAAGCAGCAAAGTTACTGTTTGTCTTGTGTCAACTTTCCAGAGGTTTTGTGATAACCAAGTGGAAGTCATATAAAGAGAGTATATCCATGGACTAATGCTGACAATATGTGTGATGCTTATCTTCTAAACTTTAAGGAATATTGTGTTCTTAAAAGCCTAAGCTACCTTTTCACTTCTGCTGTTTTAGCTGAAGAATCTTGCAGATGAGACATTTCTCAAATATGACAGGGTAGTTCACTGAATAAATAAGATCACTCTTCCTTGCCCTTACTTTTGCCAGAGAGACATGAAACCAAGCACAGCCAAGTTTTCATTATATCCCTCCTTCCTCTTTTCTTCAGTTCAGTTTTCCTATGTCTTATCCCACATACCCCACCTTATTGGTAATTTATTTCATTTAAGCCACTGCACATACAAGCATCATTATTTTAATTAGTGGGAAGCAAACAGAAGAAGCTAGAAGGCACAGCAAGAGAGCCCACCACTTGCATGTTTTAATTATTCATCGAGGTAAATAAAATTAAATATTTTCTCAGCAATCCAGAGCAGGATCTGAAGTAATTACACTGTCAAATTCATCAAAAACTCTCTCATCAAAATAAAAACCTTGATGTCATTTAATAATTTATAATACAAATACAGAGAAATTGTAAGATATTATAAATAGAAAACTGCAGGGTAAGTGAACATGAATTAGTTAGGGGTTATGTTCTAGAAGGAGGCTGTCATGAGCTGTATAAATTTTTAATCAGAAATATTTTTGAGGCCTAATTTAGGGCATAGAATCTACCAAGAATTTAAGAATACAAAGAACACAACAAAACAACCAGATTCTTACTGTCTGGGGATTTGTAGGTGCTGCTTTTTGAGAAAAGCAGGACTCAAGATGATTTCTGGCATAAGGAAGGAATGTTGCCTTTAATGCTGTGCATGTTCCAGATCACCCCTAACACCGTACATGTATCCTACATGGTAACAGATGAATCAGTCTTCACATAATAACCATTGCATAGCAAACGGGGAAGGTCTGGTTCATTTTCACCAAGAGAGAAGGGTAGCCTGTAACAAACACTATGTATTTCTGAAAACCTTGTGGTTTCATCCTAGTCTAAGTTTTTTGTTTGTTTGTTTGTTCTGTTTGTTTTTTTACCAGAGTACTGCTCAACTCTGGCTTATGGTGGTGTGGGGGACTGAATCTGGGACTTCAGACCCTCAGGCATGAGAGTCTCTTTGCATAACCACTATGCTATCTACTCCCACCCTGAGATGGTCTTGACATTTGGGCTTTCTGTGTGACACAGATCTGAAGCAGAGAGGACAGTTTGTCTTTTCCTCACCCTCACACATCTGTGTGTTGCCTGGCTGGAGGAAACTCTCTGGGGGGAGTCACCTGTTGTATGACTTTGTTTCATAAGAACAACTGGTCTAGGGGGTAACTAGAAAAGCAGCCTTTTCTTTTGACCAGGAAGGGAGTCCAGAAGTGAAAAGTGGGTTTTCGAAATGGTGAATTAAAATAGAGACAGCCCAATTAAAAGAATTATCATGTTCTCCAAGATCTAAGATGCTAGAATGGGCCCTGATACAGTAATCAAAGAAATCTGTTCCCTTTCCTCTTAAAACTTTTAAAGTCCTCCTCCCTTTCTCCTTCTCTTTCTCCCTCCCTTCTTCTCTTTCTCCTTCCCTCCCTCCTTCCCTCCCTTCCTTTCTTTATTCTCAGGATAACATTGTTAAAAGGCCTTTCTTTGGCATTGCATGGTCCTGAGGATCTGGTTCCTGTGGAATTTTCCAGACTAACACCTTACCCTTTTGTCCCTTGTTCATTGAGCTTTGAGAACTTAGCTCCTGTTGGCCCCTTCAGGCTCCTAGAAGGCACACACTTTCCTTTGCTTGACACATCCTTTTCCTATTTTATTTTCTGTACTACTTCCTTATATTTGATGGCTCAATTTAGATGGATTTTCTTCCAGAAAGCCTTCTCTTAAAATATTTATTGGGTAGAGACAGAGAAATCAAGAGGAAAGGGGAGATAAAAAAAAAAAAAAAGGGAAAGACAAACACCTGCAGCACTGCTTCACCACTCATGAAGCTTCCATCTTCAGGTGGGGGTTGGGGGCTTAAACCTAGGTTCTTAGCACTGTAACATGTATACTCAACAGGATGTGCCACTACCTGGTGTTTTGAGAAAACCGTCTGAGATCAGGACACCAGCAAGTTGTCCTGTGATGGCTCCTTGACAACCCCCCCCCCCCTTTATAAATGTGCCACTTCAGTGACATTTAGAGTAGTTACTTGTAACAAAGTATTTGTTGTCTTTTATAATAAACAGAACCTCAGTGAAGCATATCTAGTCACTGGTCTGTCATTGAATTCCATTGTGAGAACATTTGTTACCTGCATCCTGCTCTCACATCTGCCTCTTTCCTTCATTTTCTGACATCTTCTGCCCATTTAGAATGAACTTTAAAAAAAAATTTTTTTTAATTTTTTAATATTTATTTTATTTATTTATTCCCTTTTGTTGCCTTTGTTTTATTGTTGTAGTTATTATTGTTGTTGTCGTTGTTGGATAGGACAGAGAGAAATGGAGAGAGGAGGGGAAGACAGAGAGGAGGAGAGAAAGATAGACACCTGCAGACCTGCTTCACTGCCTGTGAAGCGACTCCCCTGCAGGTGGGGAGCTGGGGTTTGAACCGGGATCCTTATGCTGGTCCTTGTGCTTTGTGCCACCTGCGCTTAACCCGCTGCGCTACAGCCTGACTCCCTAGAATGAACTTTTATTGTTCCTGACCTGTCCATATTTCAGAGCCTCTTTCCAGAAGGCTCTTTCCTCAGATATACATACTTCTCTACCTTATTCAAGTTTTACTCCCATTTCATGCCCCAAATGAAGTGGTCCCTTCCATAACTTCCAACCAACACTACTAACTCACCTGCTAGTACTCCCTGCTTTCCCATGGTTCGGGGGCTTCTTATCTTGTAGCAGAGTTCACCACATGTTTACTTATTCATCTTACTTCTTTCTTGTGCTTTGCTCTTGCATGTAAACTTCATGAGGGCAGTGGGTTGTTGTCTTGTTCACTGTCCCACTCTCAATTTGTATAAAATGTCCTGGCACAAAATAGACAATGAGGAAACAAAGAATAGATAGAAGTTAATAGCTATAGTAGATGGAAACACAGATAAAAAGATAATGTGTTTGGGGAAATTCTTGCATGATAATGGAGGTAGTTGAGCTTGGGGATTGGGGAAGTGGATACTGTGGTGCATGAGGAACTTTGGAAGACATAGTTTATCTTTGTTGGGTCCTTCAGGTCTGTATGAGATTCTTTTCTTTTCTTTTCTTTTCTTTTCTTTTCTTTTCTTTTCTTTTCTTTTCTTTTCTTTTCTTTTCTTTTCTTTCTTTCTTTCTTTCTTTCTTTCTTTCTTTCTTTCTCCCTTTCTTTCTTAGTGATTTAACAGTGATCAACAAGATTATGGGATAAGAGGGATACATTTCCACACAATTCCCACCACCAGAATCCCATATCCCATCCTCTCCATTGGAATGTTTCCTATACTTAATTCCCCTGGGATTATGGACCAAAGATCTTTATGGGGTGCCAAAGGTGAAAATTCTGGCTTCTGTAATTGCTTCTCCACTGGACATGGGTGTTGACAGGTCAATCCATACCCACAGCCTGTTTCTATCCTTCCCTAGTGGGGCAGGACTCTGGGGAGTTTTAGGACTCATTGTTGAGGTCATCCACGCAGGCAAGTCAGTTTGGCATCATGATAGCATCTGCGATTTGGTGACTGAAAAGCATTAAGATATAAAGCAGAAAAAATTGTTTAGTAAGCAGGAACCTAAAGGTAAAAATATAGCAGATGAGATTTGCAGTCTTTATGGTGGAAGAATCTAGGAAGTCTATTTTAGGTATATTCCAAGGGGCGTATGACTTACTAATTTTTGACTGAGCCCAACAGCTAACATTGCAGGTGGGCTAGGAGTATTGTCTGGGAAGATGATGTCAGAATTTAGGATAGGATTAGAAATCCGGAAAAGGACAGAGAGAAGCTTCCAAATATGGGGATAAGTATATATATAAAATTAACTGTAAGCCCCATCAATCTGACTTTAGGTTCATGTCTATTCATATTTATCACAGGAACTTGGTTCTGTTTGTGCTTAACCCAGTTTGCCAATGCCCAGCCCCTATATTCTCCTTCTTTTTCTAAAGATAGAGACAGAAAAGCAGAAAGTAGAGAGAGAGAGAAGCAGTAAGACAGAGAAACACACAGAGAGAGCCACATACACTTCGATGTGATGGGGGTCAGACTTGAATTTGGATCATGCACATGGCAAAGCAACATACTAACCATATGAGCTATTTTACCTGCATGGGATATATTCTTTGAATTGATTGATTTTTTTTGTCTCCATGGAGATGAAAATGGCTGAGATGTATTAGTGGTTTATAACTTTGCATTTCTGATAAGGAGAGTGGAGCTCTTCTAGTCTCATTTCTTTACATTGGCCATTCACCCTTCTGTGTTGCTAAGATAGTCTGCAAGAAAATGACCTAAGGCAGACAGATACATAAAACCTTGACCTGAAGAAGAAACTCTGACCCTAGTATAATTAGCTCAGCCTACCAACCCTGTGGACTCTCTAGCCCATAAAACACTAGCCCTTCCCCCTACATATTACAGACACCCACCTGATCTTCAAGAACTGCGTTTCTTCTGATTGTAATTAGTGATGTTGCTTCTTTTCAGGAAGGATTCCCTGTCCGTACAGGAACACCTTTCACTCCACCTAATGTCCTTTAGCCTAGAGCTGTTTCCTTGCAGATATCTTAGAAGCCAAGCCTTATACCAAGTCTCACTAAGACTTACACACCAAGACTTACATTAATTGCTTATGCATTTGTATTATTTTCATAGTCTCTTTTTTTTCCCTCCTTCACTAGAGTTAAGCTTATGGAGGAGAGAGAACATTGTAAACACAAGCTCTATCTTTACTGAAGTATGTTTTTATACTTATGGATCTCAGCACATGTTTATGTGATAGCTTAAGTATCGTGTTGGCTGAATTCAGTGGAATCATTCGCCTAAAGTCATGGTGCATCTGTTTTTGGAGAAACACTTAACAAAATTCATCAAAATTCTAAATGTGTTTCCCTTTACCACGACTTTTCTACTTCTTAGAATTTATCTTGGGAAAATGTTCACAGGAGTATGCAATGATCTGTGTCCCCATATAGAAGTATGATGAGTTGCTAGTGATGGTGAAAATGAAAATGACCTAAATATCCATCATAACTAGGAACATTCTAGGCTGCACCCATTTCAGGATCAGTCTTCCTCAAGTAGCAGAGTATGTTGATCCAACCTCCCTTTGTAGAGTGGGACAGTTTCTACCATAGTTATTCTACATTGAGGGCAAGGTCCTGTAGAGGCCCACAAGAGGGTTTATGATGTTGTTCCTGATGGAGATGACCATTGATGGTGGAGAGAGGGATCTGTTAGAGGTTTAGGCTCATCATATCTTTGTGGAAATCCCAGGATTCCCTGCCTAGGACCTGAGATGATGGGATGGCCTGGTAGTGACCAAAAGAGCTATCATTAAAAAGTGCTGGTCTCAGGATGCCACCACCTGATGATGTTGAAGGGTGTCTTTTACACTGCTTTCTTAACAGAGGTAGATTGTGTGTTTTTTAAAATTTCTTTATTGTGGGATTAATGGTTTACAGTCGACAGTAAAATATAATATTTTGTACATGCATAACATTTCCACTTAATAATACATCCCCACTAGGTTCTCCTCTGCCAACATGTTCCAGGACCTGAACCCATCTGACAGGGCTAAGCTTAAAGTGATTGAGGGAAGTGAAATAGGAAGTAGGTGAGTGCGATATTTAGGTCAAAGTAGAAAATATTTGATTAAGTACTTCATGTTGTCTTTTTTAGGTCTTTTACTTGCTTGACACACTTATTGAGTCATTGTATATTATTGCACACTTTTATTTTATGGAATATATTTATCCCAAACTTATGTAAACATGCACCTGTGCTCTATCTCGTATGCTCTGCTCTATATCTAGGTTCTATAACTCTGCCAGGACGTGTGCCACGCAAATTGGAACTATGAGCTAGGAAAGATCTTACCTGAGTATTGGAGTTGGAGGGTTGACATCATAGGCCTATTGGCTTTGGACACAGTCCGAAGTGAAACATGTTGAGGTGACCCTAGTTGCATTGATTTGGTTGAGGTCAGCAAATGTAGCATCAAATGGTATGTATCAAAAGAAGCAATAAGGAAAACAAGTGAAGCCCCAGAAGTTCCATACAAGAACTTGCTATGATTTATGTCATTTAATGCTATTTACAAATAAGTATTATCTTATATACTGACAAGACCAGCTGCTTCTGGTCTTCTTGGTCCAAGATTATAGGCAATTTAATATTTAAAAAAGGAACAACGTATTATTAAAAATACATTAACAATTTGAGCCCAGTATTGAAATTCAATCAGTTTACTAATTTGAAAACTTAAGTGCTTAGATTATTCTTAGAACCGAAATCTATGCATTAAAAAGCTAGAGGCATTCAATCTTTTTTTCCTCTTTCATATTGACTAGTGATTTATAAGACTATAAATTAATAGGTCTATCTATTAACACCATTCCTGCCACCCAGTGTCTGTGTCCCTATCCTCACCCCTCTATAGGGGAGCTGAAAAATCTATTCTCCTCCACCCTCTGAGTTTTTTTCTTTGGTGCAATACTTGAAACTCAGTCAGATTCTGCTTTAAGTTTCCCTTTCTGTTTCACTTTCTCAACTTTTGTTGACGGGTAGGATCATCCTATACTCATCTTTCTCTTTCTGGCTTATCTCACTTAACATAATTCCTTCTAGCTTTATCCAAAATGGGTTGAAAAAGGTGGATTCATTGTTCTTAATAGCTGAGTAGTATTCCATTGTGTATATATACCACAACTTTCTCAGCCATTCATATGTTGTTGGGCACCTGGATTGTTTCCAGGTTTTGACAATTATGAATTGTGCTGCTATGAACATAGGTGTACATATATCTTTTCAGATGGGTGTGATTGAGTCCTTAGGATATATCCCTAGGAGAGGAATTACTAGATCATAAGGAAGGTCCATTTCTATCCTTGTGAGGGTTCTCCAGACTGTTCTCCACATGGATTGGACTAATTTACATTCCCCACCAGCAGTGCAGGAGGGATCCTTTGTCCCTACAACCTCTCCAGCATTTGTTGTTGCTTCAGTTTCTGATGTATGCCATTCTCACAGGGTTGAGGTGATATCTCATTGTTGTCTTTATTTGTATTTCTCTGACAGTCAGTGGCTTGGAACAATTTATCATATGTCCATTGGTCTTTTGTATCTCTTATGTTGTGAATATTCTGTTCATAGAGTGATATAAGTACTGTATGTTTGACTGTCAACAGGAAAAATAACTTTCTAGGTATTGATAGGCAAAAGATTATCTGTGATATTAAGTGTACTGCAAGAAGATGACATTTTTGCAACAAGCCAAAAAGATATGTATAAATATGTACCTACAGTAGAAAAGAGACAATGCATGAAATTACTAGAACACATAGATAAAATTATTCATAGAGGACTGCAGGAAGATGGCGGACTGAGAAGCTGCTAGCGGCTGACATCTGACCACATCTCCTGGAAACAAAATGAAAACAACATTGGAGGAAAGGAATGGCAATATTAGGGAAACAACAGTTGAGACCCCCAAGGAAAATACAGATTATCTTGAGGCAATTAGAGAACTGAAAGCTGAAATAGCTGTAATGAAGAAAGAAGCTGCGGCAAGGGAAAGCAGACTAACAGAAGCAGAAAACAGAATTAGTCAGACAGAGGATGAGTTAGAGAAAACTAAGAAAGAGGTGAAAGAGCTTAAAAGAGATTGAGAGACACTGAAAACAACAACAGAGACATATGGGATGATATCAAAAGAAGTAACATTCGTATAATTGGCCTGCCAGAGGAAGAAAGAGGAAGGGGAAGCAAACATTCTAGAGGAAATAATACAAGAAAACTTCCCAGACCTGAATAACAGAAAGGATCTCAAGGTTCAAGAGGCCCAGGGAGTACCAAACAGAATCAACCCAGACCTGAAGACACCAAGACACATCATAGTCACAATGAGAAGAAGTAAGGATAAAGAAAGGATCCTAAAGGCTGCAAGAGAGAAACAAAAAGTCACATACAGGGGAAAACCCATAAGATTATCTGCAGATTTCTCCACTCAAACTCTAAAAGCCAGAAGGGAGTGGCAAGATATCTATCGAGCCCTGAATGAAAAAGGGTTTCAAACAAGGATAATATATCCTGCTAGACTTTCATTCAAGCTAGATGGAGGGATCAAAACCTTCTTAGACAAACAACAGTTAAAGGAGGCAACCATCACCAAGCTGACCCTGAAAGAGGTACTAAAAGACCTCTTATAAACAAGAACATCACTATAATACTTGCAATATATCAGAGCAAACAAATTTTTTTAGAACAATGGCACTACAATACATTAAATCCATAATATCAATAAATGTCAATGGCTTAAACTCACCCATCAAAAGGCACAGGGTTGAGGGATGGATCAGAAAACATAACCCAACCATATGCTGCTTGCAAGAATCCCATCTGTCACAACAAGATAAACATAGACTTAAAGTGAAAGGATGGAAAACTATCATAAAGGCTAACGGACCACAAAAAAGGGCAGGAACAGCCATTCTCATCTCAGACACGATAGATTTTAAATTAAATAAAGTAATAAAAGATAGGCAAGGACATTACATAATGATTAGAGGATCAATCAGCCAAGAAGACTTAACAATTATTAACATCTATGCACCCAACAGGGGACCATCTAAATACATTAAGCATCTACTGAAGGAATTTCAAAAATACATCAATAGTAATACAATAATAGTGGGAGACTTCAATACCCCACTCTCACACTTAGACAGATCAAGAAAGCAGAGAACCAATAAAGATACAAGAGAATTGAATGAAGAGATTGACAGACTAGACCTCTTGGACATTTTCAGACTCCTCCACCCCAAAAAACTGGAATACACCGTCTTTTCAAATCCACATAACACATACTCAAGGATAGACCACATGTTAGGCCACAAAGAAAGCATCAATAAATTCAAGAGCATTGAAATCATCCCAAGTATCTTCTCAGACCACAGTGGAGTAAAACTAACATTTAACCACAAACGGAAAATTATTAAAAGACACAGAATTTGGAAACTAAACAACATGCTCCTTAAGAACCACTGGGTCAGAGACTCACTCAAGTAGGAAATTCAAATGTTCCTGGAAACTAATGAAAATGAAGACACAACCTATCAAAACATTTGGGACACAGCTAAAGCAGTACTGAGAGGGAAACTTATAGCCATACAATCACATATTAAACACCAAGAAGAAGCTCAAATGAACGACCTTACTGCACACCTCAAGAACTTAGAGGAAGAGGAACAAAGGAACCCTAAAGCAACCAGAAGGACAGAAATTACTAAAGTTAGAAGAAATAAACATCGAAAATAAAAGAACCATACAAAAGATCAATGAAGCCAAATGTTGGTTCCAGAGAATCCTGCGAAACTTCTATAAAGAACTATATGCCACCGAGCTAGAGAATCTGGAAGAAATGGAACAATTCCTAGAAACCTATGCACTTCCAAAACTGAACCAAGAAGAACTACAAAATCTAAATGCACCAATCACAGACAAAGAAATTGAAACCATTATTAAGAATCTCCCCAACAAGAAAAGCCCTGGACCAGATGGCTTCACAAACGAATTCTACAAAACTTTCAGGAAACAGTTAATACCCATACTTCTTAAGCTATTCCATAAGATTGAAGAAACAGGAATACTCCCTTCCACCTTCTATGAAGCCAACATCACCCTGATACCAAAAGCTGATAGGGACAGAACAAAAAAGGAAAACTACAGACTAATATCTCTGATGAACATAGATGCCAAAATATTAAACAAGATCTTGGCCAACTGGATAAAGCAACATATCAAAAAGATTGTTCATCATGACCAAGTGGGATTCATCCCAGGAATGCAAGGCTGGTTCAACATCCGTAAGTCAATCAATGTCATTCACCACATCAATGAAAGCAAAGCCAAAAACCACATGATTATCTCAATAGATGCAGAGAAAGCCTTTGACAAAATCCAACACCTGTTCATGCTCAAAACTCTACAAAAAATGGGAATAGATGGGAAATTCCTCAAGATAGTGGAGTCTATATATAGCATACCTACAGCCAACATCATACTCAATGGACAGAAGCTGAAAGCATTCCCCCTCAGATCGGGGACTAGACAGGGCTGTCCACTGTCACCGTTACTCTTCAACATAGTATTGGAAGTTCTTGCCATAGCAATCAGGCAAGAGAAAGAAATCAAAGGAATACAGATTGGAAGGGAAGAAGTCAAGCTCTCACTATTTGCAGATGATATGATAGTATACATAGAAAGACCTAAAGGATCCAGTAGAAAATTACTGGAAGTTATTAGGCAATATAGCAAGGTATCAGGCTACAAAATCAATGTACAAAAATCAGTGGCATTTCTTTATGCAATCACTAAATCTCAAGAAGAAGACATCCAGAAATCACTCTCATTTACTGTTTCAGCAAAATCAATCAAATACCTAGGAATAAAGTTGACCAAAGAAGTGAAAGACTTGTATGCTGAAAACTATGAGTCATTACTCAAGGAAATAGAAACTGATACCAAGAAATGGAAAGATATCCCATGCTCATGGATTGGAAGAATAAATATCATCAAAATGAATATTCTCCCCAGAGCCATATACAAATTTAATGCAATACCCATCAAAGTTCCACCAAGCTTCTTTAAGAGAATAGAAAAAACACTACAATCATTTATCTGGAACCTGAAAACACCTAGAATTGCCAAAACCATCTTGAGGAAAAGAAACAGGAATGGAGGCATCACACTCCCAGACCTTAAACTATATTATAAAGCCATCGTCATCAAAACAGCATGGTACTGGAACAAAAATAGGCACACAGACCAGTGGAATAGAATTGAAAGCCCAGAAGTAAATCCCAACACCTATGGGCATCTAATTTTTGATAAGGGGGCCCAAAGGATTAAATGGAAAAAGGAGGCTCTCTTCAACAAATGGTGCTGGGAAAACTGGGTTGAAACATGCAGAAGAATGAAATTGAACCACTTTATCTCACCAGAAACAAAAATAAACTCCAAATGGATCAAAGACCTAAATGTCAGACCTGAAACAATCAAATACTTAGAGGAAAACATTGGTGAAACACTTTTCCACCTAAACCTCAAGGACATCTTTGATGAATCAAACCCAATTGAAAGGAATATGAAAGTAGAAACAAACCAATGGGACTACATCAAATTGAAAAGCTTCTGCACATCCAAAGAAACTATTAAACAAACAGAGAGACCACTCACAGAATGGGAGAAGACCTTCACATGCCAGACATCAGACAGGAAACTAATCACCAAAATATATAAAGAGCTCAGCAAACTTAGCACCAAAAAAGCAAATGACCCCATCCAAAAATGGGCAGAGGATATGAACAAAACATTCACCTCAGAGGAGATCCAAAAGGCTAACAAACATATGAAAAACTGCTCTAGGTCACTGATTGTAAGAGAAATGCAAATTAAGACAACACTAAGATACCACCTCACTCCTGTAAGAATGGCATTAATCAAAAAGGACAGCAGCAACAAATGCTGGAGAGGATATGGGGACAGAGGAACCCTTTTACATAGCTGCTGGGAATGTAAATTGGTACAGCCTCTGTGGAGAGCAGTCTGGAAAACTCTCAGAAGGCTAGACATGGACCTTCCATATGATCCAGTAATTCCTCTCCTGGGGTTATACCCCAAGGACTCCATAATACCCAAGCAAAAAGAGGTGTGTACTCCTATGTTCATAGCAGCACAATTCATAATAGCTAAAACCTGGAAGCAACCCAGGTGCCCAACAACAGATGAGTGGCTGAGAAAGCTGTGGTATATATACACAATGGAATACTATGCAGCTATCAAGAACAATAAACCCACCTTCTCTGACCCATCTTGGACAGAGCTAGAAGGAATTATGTTAAGTGAGCTAAGTCAGAAAGATAAAGATGAGTATGGGATGATCCCACTCATCAACAGAAGTTGAGTAAGAAGAGCTGAAAGGAAAACTAAAAGCAGGACCTGACCAAATTGAAATTAGGGCATCAAAGTAAAAACCCTATGGTGAGGGGTAGATATGCAGCTTCCTGGGCCAGTGGGGGGTGGGAGTGGGTGGGAGAGATGGGTCACAGTCTTTTGGTGGTGGGAATGGTGTTTATGTACACTCCTAGCAAAATGTAGACATATAAATCAGCAGTTAATTAATATAAGAGGGGGAAAATCAGTTGTACGTCTCAAAGTTTCTCAAAACACAAACTGAATCTTTTTAATATATAGGCTGTGTATTTGATATGCGGACTCTCTCAAAAGTCTAGACCAAGTAGATTAGAAGCATCCAATAGCACAGCTATATACAAGATACTGGATATTTTACAGCAAACCCTAACGGACTTTTCAAAGTTAACCCAATTACCAAATAATGTGATAATAATTAACTATCGATTGTCTTTTTGAACCCTAAGACAGCAGGAACCTCACATCTCCACTATAGAGCCCCTACTTCCCCCAGTCCTGGAACCCTTGGATAGAGCCCACTTTCCCGTATGTGTCTCCCAATCCATACCAAATAATATTGCATCCGCCGATCACAACCTAACCAACACAACGATTGCCACCTCAACATGCTTCACCTCAGACTGTGTCCAGAGACTTCACGTGTGGAATGACAACCCTTCAGCTTCATTACTCGGGTGAGACCTTTCCTTTTATAGTACATTCTAATTTTATCTCAGGTGGTTCACTTTCTAACAAAGTCCCCAAACCTAGATATACACCAGTTTCTGTGAGAGAGAGCTTATGTTCACACGTATCCATAAACTACTGCAAAATATATACCTGAAAGCAGAAGTACACTAGAGTTTGCAGTGAGTACCTCCCTAACACTTCCTCTCCACTATTCTAAGCTTGGGATCCATGATTGCTCAACAAATTGTTTGGCTTCGTATGTTAACTCTCTTTTCAATCACTGGGTTCCAGATGCCACCAGGATGCTGGCCAGGTTCCCTGGATTGAAGACCCCACCAATGTGTCCTGGAGCTCAGCTTCCCCAGAGACACACCTTACTAGGGAAAGAGAGAGTCAGACTAGGAGTATGGACCGACCAGTCAACGCCCATGTTCAGCGGGGAAGCAATTACAGAAGCCAGACCTTCTACCTTCTGCAACCCTCAATGACCCTGGGTCCATGCTCCCAGAGGGCTAGAGAATGGGAAAGCTATCATGCGAGGGGGTGGGTTATGGAGATTGGGTGGTGGGAATTGTGTGGGAATTCTGTGAGAGAGAGCTTCCTCCTACCTTATGGTTTTGTTCATTAATCCTTTCTTAAATAAAAAATTTAAAAAAATTATTCATAATTTTTTGTGGTAGTTAAGATTAGTAAAGCAAGATGTTTTTGTGTGAAGACCTTGCACAAATGTGTGATTACATTTCTCTTGGACCAACAAGTTCATTCTTCTTTATTTCAAATAGAGAAATAGAGACAGAGGGTAAGACTTTCCAGCACTGGAGTTTCCTCCTGAAATGCTGATGCTCCCATGTGCTTCTGGGGCTTTAACCCAGGCTGTGTGCATGATAAGACCTGCTTTTTAGATGAGGTATCTTCTGGCCCATATCATCTTTTAGTTTAATCTTTACTGTTTTGAATAATTATTAATTTATCTTGTTATTAGTCCCTCTAAGTTTATTAAGATATAGCTGATACTTAACACTATGTAAGTTTAAGGTGGGCTGTGTGTGCATTTGGTACACTTCATATTGAAATGGGATTGCCACCATATTTTTTATTTAATACTGCTATTTCTTTTGTGTGTGTGTATGTGTGTGGTAAGAGCATTCAAGACGTAATTTATTAACAACTATATAATACAGTACAGAAAAAATAGTGTTTGTATGTAAGAGAGGAAAGAGTACTGCTCCATTGTTTATAGTGTTCTATTTGTTTCATTTAAAAATTTTTATTGTGAGAGATTAAACCCAAGACCTCACACATGCAAGGCAAACACTGCACTGCTGCATTACCTCTCAAGCCTTGGAAAAAAGATTTGAATGGCTATGTAATCATTCTAAGATGAAAATATATTTTAAAGATGAGGGTTTTTTTTATTAAAAAAGGATTATCAGTTGTGCTGTTTTATAAAATACCTTAAAGCTTAGAGGTGTTCCCCAAATAATTCCCTAACCACTTAAATTACTTTAGAGTACTTAGCCATTTCTTAGAAACATCAAGGACAGAATACATAAAGGTACTTTAGAGTACTTAGCCATTTCTTAGAAACATCAAGGACAGAATACATAAAGGTATTTGTTTACATAAAGGATTTTCTTTTTTATTTTTAGTCTTTCCTTCCTGACATCAAATTAGACAATGTGACTAGCTCTGGTTAATGAAATGTGAATGAATGTGATCAGTGCCATTTCTGAACAAAAGTTGTAAGAGTCAGTTTATGGTTTGTTACATTCTCCTTTGTCTGTCACAAAGTCTATAATATATCAGAGAAGAGGTTTTTTATTAGTCTAGGTCCCTGAACATAATTTACACCAATCCTGATGGACATGAAATACAGCAAGAAATAGAAGGTTGTTGAGATTTGGGGACTCTTTCTGCTGCATAACCTAGACTAACACAATTACTTACAGAATTTACCATTGTCTCACCTAGAGGTCTTCACTGGTCTGGGAATCCTAACCTCTGATTCTAATCCTAGCTCTACCATACATTTTTCTTGTGATTATATCAGCGTTAGACTGCCAGAAACTGAAAGTATTACAAAAATGGTTTCAACAATGAGGAAATTACTATGTAGTAGAATTTTACTGCTTCAGCTTGATGACCTTTCATTGTACTCTTAAGTTTTGCCACACTTTAGCTGGCTTTCTTGTTCTGGTGTAAGGTGCTTAGAGAAGTTTTGAGTATCATATGCTGTATCAGTGAATGAGAAGAGGAAGTGTTTCTTTGTTTGTGTTCTTTTTTATTTTTATTTGAAGAAAATGTTTTTTGAAAATTTTGCAGTATCAGATCCCTTTGGCCAAGGTCAGTTGCATGTCATGCCTAAACTAATCACTGTGGTGGGAGACATGGTGACTGTGATTGACTTCTTTCTGAGCGTGGCATTGCAAATGATTACCAAAACAAAATTGGATTTTTTTTCTTATACAGAGTTGGTGGAAATGTAAATTATGGAACACATTCTAGAGATTCTTTAAAAATTGAAAAGTGGAATTATATGATTTGACAATACCAATCCTGAGAACTTATGTGAAAGATACTAAAACACTAATTCAGAAAGATATTTGAATATTTATATTCATTGCAGTACTATTCACAATGGCCCAAACATGGAATCAGTCTAATACTCATTGACAGTTGACTGGGTAAAGAGAGATAGATACTCATGGGAATACTGGTATGATGACTGAAAAAAGATAACATTGATGCCCTTTGGGACAACATTGATGGCACTTAAAGTGATTAAACTAAGTGAAATAAGTAAGGAAATGAAAGCCTGTAACTAGGTGGGTTCACTCATATGTATAATATATATAACCCAAACAAATAACTGCTAACACTTCCCCACTAAACACAATGAAAGAAACAATAACAAAAAAAAAACCTGACCTTGATATTTTTCATTTCCTGACAAATCTGGTGGTTACTGAAGGGAAAAGGAAAGATGGGTGGGAGGAATGTGTGAGGGGGGTCTTTTTGATAATGAAATAATATCTGCAGTGAGTCCTATACATGTATAGTTTGAAGTTAATGATTCAAGAGCACATGGGTGAAGTTGTACTCCCAAAAATTTACAGTGTGAACCAATAGGAAACCAATGTTCTTCTTTTTTTTTTTTTTTCAAGGAAGAACAAAATTGGGCCTGTGTCACCCATAAAGAATGCCAGAATGAATTGACGTCTAATTCAGGACTATATAACTCTTTGGATCCAAGTTCTCTCATTGATAAACTGAGCAAACTGGATGAACGGGCTCGTAACATAGGGGTTTACTATTGCATTGTTCAGGGACTTGTTTTCTGAAGGAAGTGACTCAAATACTTCACAGTGCAAAACTATTGTCTCTGTCTTAGGGTGTCACTGGCATAGTTAATCAAACATCTTGTTTCATCAGATTCCTCATAGGCAGACCCACTATGCGTTCCAACTCTCATTAAACCTTTCATCTTGGATTTTGCATGCCAAGAGTGAATGCAGTCTAGGAGAAGGATATATGTGTGCCATTATATTGGCTTTCAGTTACATATTGAATGGACTTTAAAAGTGCTTTGAAAACTTATAAAGTGCTTTGAGCTTGGAGACTTTTTCCCCCAACAGCTCCCTCTTCTCCTATGCCCCATATGCCCAAATCTCTGTATCACTTCATAGTTTGTCTTTACTAAAGTTTTTTTTATTGATCAATTTAATATACACCAGTCCATGTGCTCTTGAGCCATGAACTACAAAAATAATTCATCATCATCATTATTAAAAATAATAGCCAAAAATAATTTGGGGGAAGAAGCCTATAAAAACTGAATGGGCAGACCCATGGGATTGAAGCTCAGGTCTCCTTGACTCCTTACAAGGCACCAATTCCTCTGTCTCCAGGCATCTGGTTGCCAATAGTCTGGAAGTGAGATGAGCTTACCTAAAGAAAATTCTGGGGTGCTCGTTTTACTGGGCCAGGTAGACATATATGCAGCCAAGGCCTGCTCAGCCAGCAGAAGGCTGCCACAAAGGGGTCTGTAAAAATTGATACAGTTGAAGTCATCCTGTCTCTCCTGTCCTTTGGGATACATTTAGCCACCATCTCCCCCTCCCTTCTCTATATCCTGGAAAGCTTTCATGAATGCTTTGTAGCTTTGCCACTAGGTTGTAACTGAGAGCAGCAATCCTAAATGGTGTGATTTCTTGATTGATTTTTGATGAGAACACTCCTCCCCCCATCTTGATAATGTGTTGGGGTACTGAAGTCATCCTCCCTTTTCCAAAAGACACATTACTATCACACTCTGGCCCATAGGAGAGATGACTATTAGTGGAAATGACTGCAAATGCCTCAACCAGTCATTTATATATATTTTTAAATTTTTTAAAAAATGTATTAGTGATTGAAAATTGATTTACAAAATTACAATATTACAGCAGTACAACTCCTCACCGTTCACATCACTAGTGTTCTGGATCCTCAATCCCTCCACTGGGAGCTACTGCAGTTCTCTTAAGGTGGCAGAGGGGTTAACTCTTATTTCCATAAATATCTGTCTATATTTGCCCCATATTTTTTCATGGCCCCATCTTCTGTTACTTTCTAAGTCACACAAACAGTTATTACTAAATTGTCCCACTCTTTTTCCTCTTCTCTCTCCAGGTTCTGACAGAGTTGGAGTTCAGAGTCCTATCTTCCCCTTACCATTCTCTCCTGCCAGGAGTATGGACCAAAATTATTTTTGGGGTGCAGAAGGTGGGAGTTCTGGCTACTGTAATTGTTTCTCCATTGGACGTGGGTTTTGGCAGGTGGGTCTATACCCCTAGCCTGTTTCTATCTTTCTCTAGTAGGGTAGGGCTCTGGAGAGGCAAGGTTCCAGGATACATTGCTGAGGTCATCTGCCCAGGGAAGTCAGGATGGAATCATGATAGTGTCTCCAATTTGGTGGCTGAAAGGTGGTAATATATAAAGCAGTAAAGAATGGGTGTTATTAAAGAACAGATCCAAGTTAGCAGGCTAAAATAGAAATAGTTTATCATATATTGAAAGCTGTCCCAAAATATCTTGACATCAGGCAGTGTTGAAATGATTGGCTGAGTCTCATGGAAGATAAGATGTATTCTTCGAGTATAGGGACCTATAAAACCAAACTAAAGAGAATGCAGAAGAGTCAATTGCTCATTTCAACAACTTTTTGTTGTTGAATATAAAATGTTCCACAAAGCAGGATATACTCTAATGAGTTTAAGCCAATACCTTTAAAACCTCATTAAAGCCAAGAAGTAAAACTTTTTGCCAGTCACCCAAGAATGTTCTCTACAGACCTCATACAAACTCAGCTTCTCTTGAAGAAACCACTATCCTGATTTTCATTGCAATCATTTTCTTTTTTCCTTTGTAATTTTATGGTCCATATGGGCATCCAGAATACAATAGTTTAGTCTTGTCTTTAAAAAACTGAAAGTTTTTTATGGCCAGGTACAAGACAGGCTACTATCTCTATTATAGTTTTGGAGGTCCTAGGCATAGCAATCAGACAAGAGAAAGAGAGTAAAGAGATTGGAAGAGAGGAAGTGAAACTGTCATTATTCTCAGATGATATGATAATATACTTAGAAAATCCAAAAGAATCCAGTAGGAAACTAATGGAAATTATCAAGCAATATAGTAAGGTGGTAGGCTACAAAATCAACACACAAAAATCAGTGGTATTCTTTTATGCAAACACAGAATAAGAAGAAATTCAGAAATTGATTCAATTCACCATGGCAGTAAAAACAATTAAATATCTAGAGATAAGCCTATCAAAGGAAGTGAAAGACTTTATTTCTTCTTCTACTACTTCTCCTTCTCCTTCTTTTTTTTTTTTTTTTTTTTTGACATGAAAGACTTTTATACTGAAAACCATGAGGCACTTCTCAAGAAAATAGAAAATGATACAAAGAAATGGAAAGAGACCTCATGCTCATGGGTTGGAAGAATTAACATCATCAAAATGACTATTCTATCCAGAGCCATATAAAAATTTAATTCAGTGCCTATTAAGATTTCACTATTTTTCTTCAACAGAGCAGAACAAAAGACACAGATGTTTATCTGGAGATGGAAAATGTCCAGGATAGCCAAAGTAATGCTGAGGGAAAAGAGCAAGAATGGAGGTCTTCACATTCTGTTCTCAAAATATACTACAGGACCACTATGTTCAAAACAGCCTGGTGCTGGAACCAAAACAGAAACATAGACCAGTGAAATAGAATTGAAAACACAAAAATCAGCCCCCCACATCTGTTATCAACTAATTTTTGACAAAAGGGCCCAAAATAAGACATGGAAAAAGGAGAGCCTATTTAACAAATGGTGTTGGGAGAATTGGGCTGAAACATGCAGAAGAGTGAAACTGGACCACTACATTTCATCATATACAAAATTTAACTTCAAATGGATCAGAGATTTAGAAGTTAGACTAGAAACTTTCAAATACTTTGGGGAGAACATAGACACAACTCTGTCCCACATGAATTTTTGCAACATCATCACTGATTTGAATCCAATTTCAAAAAAACAAAAGCAAAAATAGTCCAGTGAGACTACATCAAACTGAAAAGCTTTTGTATGGCAAAGAGAATAACTAACCATAACAAAGGAGTAGGAAAAAAATCTTTATTTGCCCTACAGCAGAGGACTAATAAACAAAAATCACAATGAACTTAACCAAATAATACTAAAACGACCAATGACCCCCTTGAATAATGGGAAGATATGGGCAGAATCTTCTCCAAAGAAGAGAGCCAAAGGGCCAAAAGACATATAAAAAAATGCTCAAAGTCACTGATGATCAGGGAAATGCAAATAAAAAGAGCAATAAAATACCATGTTACACTTGTGATAATGTCACACATTAGAAAAGACCAAAACACCAGCTTTGGAGAGGTTGTGGAGGGAAAGGGACTCTCCTACATTGCTGGTTAGAATGCAAATTGGTCCAGGCTCTATGGAAAATAATCTGGAGATTTATCATATCTCTAGAAATGGACCTACCATATGACCCAGCAATCACTCTCCTAAGCTTTTACCCAGGGAAAAAAAACAACTACCCAAGAAGGCCTATGCACACCAATGTTTATAGTAGCACAGCTTATAGTAGTCCAAACTTGGAAGCAATTCAGATGCCTAACAGCAGATGAATACCTAAGCAATTTGTGGTACATATACACAATGGAGTATTATACAGTTTTTTAAAATGATGTGGTCATATCCTTTGCAATATTGTGGTCAGAACTTGAAGACAAAATGTAGAGTGACACATGACAGAAAGACCAATACCAAATGATTTCACTTAAATGTGGAAAGGAAGAACAAAAAAAACAGTAAGGGAAAACATAAAGTTAAACTTAGATTGGGCGTGGCAGAACTCAAGAAGGAGGGGGAAAGATCCTATTGTGTCTCCTAGATACTAATAAAGGGGAGACAAGAGGTTGTACCTGTATGTTAAAGGTGTAAGGATCCTGGTTTGGACCCCTGGCTCCATACCTGCAGTGGGGTTGCTTCACAACCAGTGAAGCAGGTCTGCAGGTGTCTATCTTTCTCTCCTCTGCTTTCTTCCCCTCCTCTCTCAATTTCACTCTGTCCTATCCAACAACAATGATAGCAGTAACAACAACAATTATAAACAAGAGCAAAAAAAGGAAAAAAATAGCCTCCAGGAGGAGTGGACTCATAGTGCAGGCACCGATACCCAGCAATAACCCTGGAGGCAAAAACAAACAAACAAACAAAAAAGATGGTACTGTAAACTATTTTTTATTTTTTATTTATATACAGGAAACATTGACTGAACCATAGGTAAGAGAGGTACAACTCAACACAATTCCCACCACCAGAACTCTGTTTCCCATCCCCTCCCCTGATAGCTTTCTTATTCTTTAACCCTCTGGGAGTATGGACCCACGGTCATTGTGGGATGCAGAAGGTTGAAGGTCTGTCTTCTGTAATTGCTTCCCCGCTAAACATGGGCATTGACAGGTTGATCCATACTCCCAGCCTGTCTCTCTCTTTCCCTAGTGAGGAGGGGCTCTGGGAAGTAGAGCTCCAGGACACATTGGTGGGGTTGTCTGTCCAGGGAAGTCTAAACAGCATTATGCTAGCATCTGGAACCTGGTGGCTGAAAAGAGAGTTAACATACAAAGCCAAACAAATTGTTGACCAGTCATGGTAATGCTGGACTAGTACAGATAAAGAGTTGGGGTGGGGGGGTCATCTCCATTTTGTAGATAGCTAGTAGGCATATTTTAGTAAAATTCCGAAGGGCCTGTGGCTATACTAGTTTTTTTTTTTTCCTTTTTCTTTTACCCCTGAGCCTGAAATATGATATGCAGGTGGATCTAAGTTATTGTCTGGGGAGATGATGTCATGGCTGGAAAAAGGACAAGAAAGCTGGATCAGGGAAGAGTAGCTCCATAATATGGGAAAGGGATATAAATATTGTTGACTGTAAACCCCATCGATTTGATGTGATCTGGGGCCCATATTCAGCTTAGGAGCCTATGTGACCTCTGCATCCCTCTAGATCTGAGCTCACATTCTGTGGTCAAGTAGGAATATTCCAAGTCGCTCCAATGTCAGGACCCATCTTCCTCAGGTGTAGCATAGAGTATATTGTCCATTCTCAGTTCGGAGGATGAAACATTCTCTACCATTGTTGATCCAAGTTGAGGGCAAGGTCCTATGGGAGCACACAAATGGGACTGTTGTGTTGTTCCTGATAGAAAACAATGGAGAGAGGGATTTATTCGAGGTCTAGGACCATCATGTCTGTTTGGGAATCTCAGTACTCCCCAAATAGGACCCCAGCTGATGAGGTGGCCTGATAGTGACTAAAGAGTCATCGTTAAAGTATGCCAGTCTCTTGCCCTTATTCAGCTTTTGCAGTCCTTGCTTTTATAAGGTTAGCTTTGGAGTGAGTAAGAGAACTGTAATAGGAAGTAAGTGAGGAAGGTGTCTAAGTAGACACAATTTCTTTATGAACTTTATACTGACTCACTGCAGACTATTGTGTATTTTTGCTTTCAGGTATATATTTTGCCCTAATTTATGGATACATGTGAACATATGCTCTATCTTACGGGACTTGGTCTATATCTAGGTTTTGGGACTTTGTTAGGAAGTGACCCTCCTGGGATGGAATTAGAGATACCATGAAAGGAAAGGTCTCACCTGAGTAATGAGGATGAAGGGTTGGTATGCCATGCCTGACGTCTCTGGACACAGTCTGAAGTGAATTATGCTGAAGTGGTACTTGTTGTGTTGATTAGGTTGGGATTGGCGGATGCAATATCATTTGGTATGAATTGAGAGAAGCATGCAGGAAAATGAGCCCCACTCTAGAAATTCCAGGACTGGGGAAAATATAGGTTCTATAGAGGAAGCTGGAGGTTCCTGCTGTCTTAGGGTTTAAGAAGGCAATAGATAAAGTTATTGCTATAATCATGGTATTTGCAGTTGGGTTAACTTTGAAATATCCCTTTGTTAGGATTTGCTGTATCATACACAACATCACCATAATTTATGTCCTTTGACATTATTTGTATACAGCTGTGCCACCGATTGCTTCTGTTCTCTCTGGTTTAAGCTTTTAAGAGAGTCAGTATATCAAAGACTAAGCCTATGTATGATACTATAAACTTTTAACCACCCTTATAAAATAAAATAAAATAACTGCTATGTATATTTCTTTAATCTTAAGTTTCTCATATACTTCCTTCTTTTCTTACAATTTGTCTTTTGACCTCTAGAGTTCTCCTACAATATGGGTAGTGCTGATTACACACTTACTTCATGTTAGTTTTATATGCCTCAAGTTGGGAACTGTTTATAGACTCTGATTCAGGTTTAACCTATTTGGTAGGAAGCACACAGTACCTGCTTTTTGCTATATTTTGTTGTTAGGATCAACCAGTGCTCAATGCCTGGATTCCTTTCAAAGATTAGCTGGAAAACATAAACAGATGCTTTTCTTCCTTGACTCTGATCAGCAAGTGATATGGCTCATAGAAGGGATGCCTAATTCTTTGCCATTATTCACTATATAGATGATAAATTTGTTCCTACCACTCTGTAAAGGTTATCTTTTTCATTAAAATATGATTACAAATTCAAGGACTTGGGAGGCCAGGTGGTAGTACACCGTTTGAATGCCCACATTGCAGTGCACAAGGATCCAGGCCTAAACCCCTTGTCTCTACCTGCAGGGTGGTATGTGGTGGTGGTGGTGGTGGTGGGGTGGCTTCTTGAGCAGTGAAATGATACTGCAAGTCTTTCTCATTCTTTCCCTCTCATTTTTCTCCCTCCCCTTTCAGTTGCTCTTGGTCCTATAAAAAATAAAACATAAAAAAAGAAAAGGAAAAATAGCCACCAGGAGAAGTGGATCCATTCTGCAGGCACCAAGCCCCAGCAATAACCCTGGTGGCAATAAGGAAAAAAAATTCAAGGACTTGGATTTATGTTGGTGAACTCCTAGATTGTACTTTTAGTCTTTATCTTTGTTGTTGTGAATATATGGGTGAGGATTTCTGGTTATAAATTTGGTTGTTATTATTATTTTCAATACCCAGATTGCCAGGAAAAGAAGCAGTTAAACTCTCCATGAACTGCTTACAGAGCAGCAGGAGAAGATTGACTTGAATTTTGTGTCTTTTTGTTTTGGTGTTTAGTGACAGGTTAAGACTGGTGTGGAGATGAGTGTAAGGAGATATAAATGGAGAACTGAAAAATTTATCATTGAGTTGGTGAGACTTTTGTCACTGTCAGATTTGTCATAAGGCTTTCTGTTTGTCCAGCCTCCCTTTCCTGATGTCTTGAACATCAACCCCACTCTGATTCCCCACATTAGACTTCCTATGTGGTTTGACAGTAGGAGACTACCCCCATCATACTGGCACTATTTCTTGTTTGCTTAATGGTTAGGTTTCTCCCTGAAAATGAACAAAACGGCATTTTTTGCCAACATTGTGTTATTTTTCTATGGAAATATGAGCCCTAGAAATGCTTTTCTCATAATTCATCCTCTTCTCCTGCTTTTTCTCCTACTCTTCCTCATCCCCCCTCCTCCTCCTTCTCATCCTCCTTTTTGTCTTCCTCTTCCTCTTCCTTCTTCTCTTTGGCTTCCTCTTTTTTTTAACTACTGGAGGAAAGAATGGAACTTCTGATTTCCAGATGTGAGTCCCAGTGAAGGTGTGAAAACAGAATGTCTAAGACCTAGATTATCCTGAATGTTGGTTACTCATATCTTCATTGGCCACAGTGCAAAGATTCTTTAAATTTTTTTTCATTATATTTATTGGATAGAGTTAGTCAGAAATTGAAAGTGAAGGGTGTGATAGTGAGGGAGAGAGAAAGAGAGACACCTGCAGCCCTACTTCACCACTTGCAAAGCTTTACCCCTGCAAGTGGGGACTGGGGGCTCAAACCTGGGTCCCTGTACATTGTAACATGTAAGTTCAACCAGGTGCACCACAACCTGGCCCCTCTCAAAGATTATTAAATCCTTAGTAAGTTAAGAGTTTAGTGAATAATTTATCTCAGATAATGTTAGACCCAACCTGATATGTCATATCTGCTTGGCATCTCCTCATTTGCTTTCCTCTGTGACTATAGCTACTGTGCTCAACCATTTGACAACTGTGAGAGTGAGTCTCATCTCTAACCTCCCAGAGAAGCAGGTGTAATTCATGAAATTAGTTTATGGACTGACTGAGCAAAGAACTCAAGGGAAAGAAGGACCCATGTCCTTTATTCCCTGAAGTTTGAGCCTGGAGCCAAAATTACATGAGTTAATTAGGGAATCTGTACTTTGAAAGTACCACAGGAGATTATCTCAATTTTTAGCTTCAGAACTTGACTTTGAAATCTTATTGGAAACCATTTGCTACCAACCCTGCTTCTTTCAAATCAGCTCAGTCCAGTTTTAGGGTAAAGTGCCCTCTATTTTAGGTAACTAAAGAAAAGCACATTCTTTTCATGCTGGGCCCACTCATGCACATGGCCCCAAGGCTGGCCCTTGATGCCTTTCAAACTCTGAATCCCACTAGCAATGAGGTACTACTGTTAGAAACCAGGTACCTTTCCTTGGCAACAGAAGCTGCTAACTAACAAGTAAGTCATTAGCTAAGGATAATGATGGATATCACCAGATTGCCTTGCAGGCTTAAAAAAATGACTCCTTACTAAACTATTTCCCCTCAAATAAAAGAGAATGTTGTTTTGAGATTTGAGCCTGTAAATAAGCACTTAGAATCCACAGATGAAGTCAAAAGCAGTCTTATCCTATCTTTCCCTAGGTGGAAAAAAACCCCCAAATTTGTGCTTTACTGCTTGTTCTGTTTTTGCTTGCTCTGGGCAGCCTTAGGTTCAAGATACAAAACTGCTCTCTCATAGGAAAGACCTAATGCTTTCTGTTATCTATGGAGAATTGGTTTGTAGAATTTCAAAGACCCATTCTCCTTGACAGACTGGGTCATATGGAAAATTAAAATTAATGAAAAATAGCAATAAATACTGATTTTCTATAGCCCACTAAACAAAGTCTAAATTAAATGACTTCACTTAAAGCTCTGGTGGTAGAGACCTAATTAATTAAAAACATCAGGCTTAAACAATTGGCCATCCATCTTTAAGCATAAGGAAAGGACATAATCCATATAACATTCTACTGAGGGTAAAAAATTAACAATTGCATGAGTCTTGGATGATCCTAATTTGACAGGGTACCCTGGGGACTTTGAAGATGTCCCCCCTTTTTTTCCGAGACATATGGACTCTACACCATTGTCATATTTAATCTGAGAAACTGAGTTCCCATGCATTCTATTTTTTTTTTCCTTGCTTGAGGCCTGTGGCTGGGGCCTCCTGAGTTTGTCACAATTGGAGTCAGCTTTTATTTGGCCTTTAAGATGAAATAAGACAAAACCATAAACCTACTACAAAACACCAGAGTATAAAGGGGATTACTGGGACCCTAATTAGACAACCAGGAGGTCATTATTCTCCTTGTGTCTCCACTCTCAGAACCACATGCCTCTCTGGTAGCCGGGAACAAAAGAGATTTAAAAATCAGACAGCCCTGAGTTTATTTTCATGGGAGCCCTCTTAATTCTAGGCAGAGTTGGAGGGCATTTAACTGGCAAATGAAGAGTCGTTTTGCTGTTGGAGGTTCAGAAGTCAGAAGCATCAATTCAAAGCATCCCCTGATAAACAAAGGATCCTGGTGTGCAAATGTGTAAGTTTTTTTTCTTCTGGAAAACAAATGCCCTCCTATGTGCATATACCCTCAATTTTTGAATATCCTCACTCTGCTTCAACTTTCATTTCAGAAGGTTGACATGTTGTAAAAGAAGTGAGTTACCCATCCTGGAGGGATTTGACCAGAGACTCAGGTGGTGTCTGTCAGGGTTAGGAGTCATTCACATAGAGGGTAGATGTTTGAGTACAATAGCTCTTGAGATACTTTCCAACTCTGAGAAGGTATATCTTGGAATGCAGACATGCAAAAATAATTGTCAAAAATAATAGCCAGTACTTCTAGGAAATATTTCTCCCAGGTAGTGAGTACAGGTATAAAAACATATGGTTTTATTGAGTCATTTGGCTATTGAATTAAATTTCAACACACTGTGCATCTCCTGTTTCTTCTAGTTTCTGTTATGACATATTGCGTACATTACTATCAAATGCAAACACTTTATAAAGTAACTTACTTTGACCTCCAGTATAAGCAGAATAACTGCTCAAAAGAGATACATGTGTGAAATTGGTTATTATCAAGTTCTGACCCTTAGGGGTAAGAGAGACAGGAAATGCAAGTATGCATTGTACAGGCAGATGTCATTTTTTTCTACCCTTTAAAAGTTCCTTTGCTTAGCTATGTAGAGAGATGTGATATCTTTTTAAAGACATTCATGTTCTCTCAGGATCTCTTAAAAAGGCATTCAGAGTTCTCTCAGGATGCTGCAATAGCTTAGAAATTGCTTTACATAGTATACCAAAAACTGGTTTAAAACTATCCAACTAGGATAAAGAATTTAAATGTTCTTTTCTTTTTATTATTTTTGGTTAAAATTAAAGTATTTTATATTGGCTAGAGACAGAGAAATCAGAAGGGGAAGTAGAGATGAGGAGTGAGAGACATCTGCTTCACTGCTTGTGAAGCTTCCCCCCTTCAGGTGAGGACTGGGGGATTTGAACCTGGGCCCTTGCTCACAGTAATGTGTGCAACGAGCCAAGTGTACCACCATTCAGCCCCAATGTTTTTTTCTATTCAACTATATATAAAAACCAGGAGATTTTGAAGCAACAGTAAGTTGATGTTAGTGAATCTCCCAAATGAGTTGATAAAAAAGAAAATGTGGACTAGGTTGCTATGTATCCTGGACCAAGGATAGTGAGTATGTGTTGTGTACACACCACTGTAGTCACTTCAGACATAACTTATTGAGCACAACACTCTTTGAAATTAAATTTTTCTTACTAGTGATTTAAGTTAACTGTGTTTCACACAATTATAAGACTTTTAGGGGTGTAGTTTCATACCCATACATGGTATGTGTAATTTATTGTGCCATCTACTAAAGTTCTGCATACCCCTTCTTCCTACATAGGATATTTTTCACAAAGTCTAAGAGACAGTTTGGCGGCTACTACTATTACTGCTACTACTGCTACTGCTGCTGCTGCTACTGCTACTGCTACTGCTACTACTATGCTGATTTACTTTCTTTAGTTGTTTATATTCCACATATGAGCTAAACCATCAAGTAGTTGTCTTTAACCTTTTTGCTTATTTAACCTAATACAATCAATTCCACTTACAGCTATTGCATCCCAAATGATATAATATCATCTTTTTTTGATGGCAGAGTAGGGTTCCATTGAATATATATCTCTTAACTTTCTTATCTAATCATTTGTCATTGAGCATTTAGGTAGCTTCCATACTTTGGCATAAATAGTGCAAGTATGAATGCAGGAGTGCATACATCCTTTTGAATTATTGTTTTCACAGTCTTGGGATAGATATCTAGGAGTGGTATTGCTGTGAGCACAGCACTTTTTAAATATAGGCCTGACTTTAGAGATAGCGCATGATGCCAGACCATCCTGTTCTTTGACTGGCGTTCTCTGGTATACTATTCTATACAAAATTTCATGGTACTATAGACAAGAATCACTCTTCTTAAAGTTACCAGTGACTTTTTTTAAATTAATGATTTAATAATAATTGACAAGATTGTGGTATAAGAGGGGTACAATTCCATACAATTCCCACCACCAGAGTTCCACATCCCTTTCCCTCCATTGGAAGTTTGTCAGGCAGCCCCCCTGCTCCATCCTCCATTGATGACACCTTGGCCTATTTACATAATCATTGTTTTGCCTGATCTGTCTTCTTTCTACCTCGAGACTGCCCTGCCTGCAGGGAACATTAATCCCGTCAGTTAAAACCTTGGCAACCGTTGCTATGGAAGCTTTCTACCTTCCTGCTCTTTCCTTTTCTCCATCCTGTTTCCTAGCCATTTCCTTTTCTGACTTGCCACTTCTGGTTCTAAATATATAAAAAGCATTGTCTCTGATCATTAAAGACACATTGTGTTCCTGCTCTGCCATGAGTTCCTGATCTATCTCCCACGTTGCTGAGTAAGCAGCAGCCCAGGTTGGCTCCGGTTGAGTTCTCTCCAACCCAGAGAGCACATGCCTGGGAAGAAACACCCTCACTCTAGCCTGGCAGAAGTTTCCCTATTTTTTAGAGGTAGAGTCATAAAATGAAAGAGGAAAGAGACCAAAGCACTGAAGTTTCCTTTAGTGTGTTATTTTGCTGCCCCCACCCCAACCTCATCTATCTGTTGTTCACATAGCAGCAGCTCAGGCAAAGAGTTTAAACACACCATATAATGTGTTCTCTTTCACTTTATTTTTTAAAAACTATTTTATTTATTTTATTTTTGAGAGAGATGCAGAGAAAGAAAGGCACAGAGAGAAATACGAGAGCACTGCACAGCTCTGGCTTATGGTGGTGCAAGGGATTGAACCTGGGACTTTGGAGCCTCAGGCATTAGAGTCTCTTTGCATAACCATTATGTTCTCTACCCCTGCCCTCTTTTTCCCTTTCTTACTTGGTCCAGCTTCTGTAGACTTTTGCAATCACTCCGAGCATACCTCCTCCCAGGCCCCTTGCGCTTGCTCTTCCATCTGCCCATTTTTTTAGATGCTGGCATGCTTTGCTTACTTCATTCAGAACTTTGCTCAGTTGCCTCTCATCAAGAAGATCCACCCTGAGGAGACAGTTGAAAAGTTACTCTCCGTTGTTTCATCTGTCTTCATAGTGCTCATCACTGCTTGACATATCCTAGATCTATTTGCTTCTATTTCTCTTTTGTCAAGACTGAACTCCAGCCCAAGCCATCAGTCTTAGGAGCAGTAGGCCTCTGTTCACATTCCATGAAGATGGGCCAGGGGTGGCCCAAGGCCTGACTAGAGTCATAAGTCTGGGGATCCAGGGAGCAACACAAGAACATACAAGGTGGAGAGACTGAGTCTGATTTGCCCTATGCAGGGCTTTTCACAGGACCTTTCTGAACAGCTCCCTTCTGACAGCCAGACAGAAGAGCTGGGCTAGTTCAGGCAAAATAGACTGAAGAAATAAGTGTAAGAAAGGCTCACAAGGATATCTTCCCCTCACCCATCTCCAAATAGTCTACTCAAGGGAGGGAAGAGGAGAATTGAGGCCTATTAACAATGTTCCAAAATGTAACAAAACAAATTATTCACAGCAGAGATACACTACTTCTAATGGTAAACGTGTGTGTGTGTGTGTGTGTGTGTGTGTGTGTGTGTGTGTGTAATTCTAGATAAAAATTTGCACATAGCAGTTAATGTGAAGCACTCTACTATTAGTCTTGTAATTGCTCCATACATGGATTCTAGTACTTAAGAAGTGTTCCTGTGTTTCTTCTTCCTGAAATGAAGTGTTACTTAACACTGTGAACATCTTTCACTGGGTTCATAAACAAGGCTGTAGAACTGAGTAATAAACAGAATGTTGTCAAATATACATCTTCCCATAATAGATCCTATACCTTAAATGTCTGCAGGGAATCACTCTTTAGAATCTCTAACATGCAGTAGTTTTGATATGACTGGTTGAGCCAGGCAGAAATGATTAAAAAAAAAAAAAGAGTAATAAATTCAGATTTTACACCAGGCACTGAGCATTAAGCCAAAATGAAACTACCATACTCAAATCTTCTACAGCTTAGAGCTAATTAGACCTACATTTCCAAACAGCGTTAGCATCATGCAATGTGACTATTGTTATAATAACTATATCTCCTCGAGTACTGGGTGATGATTTATAGCAGTGCTCGCCTGCCAGGGTTAATGGGCATCCTGGGCAGGGGGGCGGGGTGGTGGTGGTGAGGGGGAGTCTTTGGGGACCAGGGAACAAGAATGGGAGTTTTGCCCATGGGAATCTCTCCCTGTTGGATTCCTGGTGATTGTGCCAAGTGTTTGGCAGGGTAGAGAGATAGCCCAGGGGCAGTTCTGTCCCTGTGCATTTTAATTACCACTGAAACAGTGTTTCAGATAATGTCTGCCTTTTATATGGGTTGGAGAAGAGATAATTCATTGCTGCCTCTCAGGTGATTGTGAGGCTAAAGTATGTCTATTAAAAGTTCTTATCAGAGTGCCCACAAAGTAGTAAGTACTCACCAATAAATGGGTAGTTCTTTTTAAAAATTAATGCTCTGGGTTGGTGGAATAACTCACTTGGATTGTGTGCTACTTTGCCCTGTGAACAACCCAGGTTCCAGCTCAGCCCTTACCTCATTGACACTGAAGAAAACTTTGGTGCTATGGTCTCTTTCAATCTCTCTCTCTCTCTCTCTCTCTACCTCTCTGTATCTATCTAAAAATTAATGCTCCATTTATTGGTTTCAGTGTACATGTATGGTTCATCCTAGACTGATTTTGGTTCTGAAAGGAGACTGTATTTCAACTGATGTCAACTGTTTAGAGATTTTGATGCCCTGGATTTCCTTGGAAAACTATAAAATTAAGGGTAATCCTGTTCTCTGTTGGTCCTGGCTGATGTTCTGTACATGGAAATATTCTTTGCTCCCACCTGAGAAATATAGGCTTGGTTCAGTGAAAAGTGGGTTTAAACTCTCAACAACTAGCCTTTCTTCATGAAGAGAGCCTACAGCCTGTTACTCTAGGGAAGAAGCTCCAAAGACCTGTGAAGGGGTCAGGAGAGTGTAAGGTATTTGCTGGTGGGTCATGCTGGGTGTCTAGTGGAACAAGAACAGTTGGTTCTGGGGGCTGGGCAGTAGCACAGCAGGTTGAATGCACATGACACGAAGTGCAGAGACAGGCACAAGGATCCCAGTTCAAGCACCCAGCTACCCATGTGCTGGGGGTTCACTTTACGGGAGGTGAAGTAGGTCTGCATGTGTCTGGCTTTATCTCTCCTTCTCTCTTTCTTTCCTCTCTTTATTTCTCTCTGTCCTATGCAGTAATGGCAACAATAACAATGAAAATAACAAGGGCAACAAAATGGGAAAGATGGCCTCCAGCAGCAGTGGATTTGTAGTGCAGCCACACCAAGTCCCAGTGATAACCCTGGAGGCAAAAAAAAAAACAACAAAACGAAGAGGTGGGGGAGTCAGGCGGTAGCACAGTGGGTTGAGTGCATGTGGCTAGAAATGCAAGGACCGGTGTAAGGATCCCAGTTCAAGCTTCCGGCTCCCCACCTGCAGGGGAGTCGCTTCACAGGCTGTGAAGCAGGTCTGCAGGTGTTTATCCTTCTCTCCCCCTCTCTGTTTTCCCCATCTCTCTCCATTTCTCTCTGTCCTATCGAACAATGACAACATCAACAACAACAACAATAACTACAATAACAATGAAAAACAAGGGCAACAAAACAAACAAAAAAAAAGAGGTGATTCCTGAGCAATGCCTCCCAAAGGCATGATCCAAAGAAGAGCTGGAGCTATATTTTGGGGAAGCCAGATTGGCACCAGATGACAACAATGATGTCCTGAGTACTTTCTAAGACCTTTTCCAATTCATCCTCAATATTCCCAAATGCAGCTCAGAAATTCTGAAGGCTTCTTTGCCCAGAACTGGGTCAAGCCTTTCAATATGTGTGATCTTTTCTCATCCTCTCCACAGCCTGGCAGTGTGGAGATTAGCCTCATTCTTTTTTGGACAGGGAGACAGATTTGGTGGTTACATTATCCAGCCACTAGGCTACCCATTGAGTGAGAGGATGTGAGTCTAACCCAGTCTTGTCAGACTTGAAAAGCTGTGCTCCTGCCACTGTCCCCAGACTCCTGCTGTGAAGGTTATGGGACTGTATTTGCTCACCCTCCCCAGTTGTTCTGCATTTGTACTACATGACTTAATTCTTTTGGGCAACCTGTCAAGGAATGAATCAATCCTCCCACCAACCAGTCATGATTGATCTTTGTGCTCGGTACCACATTCATTAGAATGGGTGTGTAACTTGAAGTATGAGGTGGGACTTTCAAAGGAAGCGTATGCATCAAGCATTTAGTGAGCAGCATAGAATGTTGTACAGTAAAGACTAATAGATCTGGTGACATGATCAGGTGCCATACAGCTCAGAACACTTTGTCTTTGCACCTTCTGACAGACCTTACTTCTTCACACAGCTCTTTCCTGCTAATTCTGGATGTGGTCTCAGTCTCAGAATCCCTCTCAACTCAGCATCACAGGATTCATAGCTGTTGGCTTGTGTAAGGGTTGTCATTTAGAGAGACATGAGATTGGGGCAAGGGGTTTGGAGAGTTAGGGTAGACTTGGTGGTTGAAGGCAAGTGCTGAAGGAGGGGGAAGTTAGGGAGAAAGAGTGGAGGAGATTTGGGTGGAAGGCAAGCATATCAGTACTGCGTGGTGGAGCAGCCTCTTGGGTGACATATATGACATGAATGCTCTTACAGAAAAAGTGAGATTGAGTGGGATTTTATTTTTGACTTGGTCTTGACCTACTTGGGGACATCACAGCCCATCTCTGAGGTAATAGGGGTAGTAAGAACATTAGCTTCTACTGGCTGAAGTTATTGTGCCAGTAATTGTGCACAATGCATGGCTGTGTAAATGCATCATGGTCTTTTATCCTTAGGGTAGCCCTTCAGGCTGTAAATATAGTACTTCATCTTCTAGAAGGAAGTAACTAAAACTTAGAGATGATCAATTTCATGGCTAGTTTCAGAGTCAGCAGGTTATGTTACTAGAGTTCAAAAACACCTCAGAGACTTTACCAAAGAATATCTGATGCAATAAACTGTCTTCCAAAGCATGTTGCTCCCCTGCTGAGATGCCCAGATGCATAAATACACAACAGACACACATGTTTACATAAAATCCACAGATATAAACTCAAACACATGCACACATACAGGTGTAGCTGCAGATCTTCATATGCATAGACATGCACCCATAGCCTCCCACAGTGTATCCCACCCACATGGCATGCACCATATACACACCGTCCTTCTGGAAAGACCCACTGCTCTTTGATTCCCAAGCCCAAGTATCGACCCAAAACAGGATGATCAGTTTTTTTCTCCCAGCATTTGAATCTTGAGCATAAAGAGGGATAGAAGGAGCTTGAGTCACCTGATGGCAGTGCTCTTGAGAAAACATGAGTGATGACTTTCCCTGAGCTGCCTGATTCTTGTCCTTCTTAAGCTTGGTTAACCAGCTCTTCCTTTTATTCTGCAAGCTGCATGGTAGACTTCCAACATTTCTTTCTTTCTTTTTTTTCTAAATTCCTTACACCAGTTTCTGTTTCTTGCCACTAAAGAGCCCCTAATTAATATAAATCATCTCTTTGCTTTAGCTAGTGCCAGTGATGGGGTTCATTCCAGTGAATATTGTGGCCTGTGAAATGCTGAAGGCAAGGAAGGAGAATTGTGCTGCATTGTTACAGGAATGTCCATGGGGTAAGGTCATGATGCAAACAGGACTGATCAATGAGGGGTAATAAACCCTTTTGTAATAAATTGCTGTATGGGGTGGGAAGAGGGGACAGAGTGTCCAGAATATATCCTCAATCTGTGAATTTCAAAGTCCTGGTATGATGTTAATTTTTTGGGTAGTTTTCTTTTGGTTTTCTCCATGTCTTTCTTCCTGTTCTTCACATGATTACTAAGTAATTGTTACTTCTCCACTTTGATCCTCCAGAAAATGTTTACTGGATTGCTCCATATAATGGTAGACACACAGGAATATAGAAATGGTTTGAATTAAGAAATAGGGACTCAGAGCTGTATGATAACATTGCAAACAAGTTAGCCCTACCTTCCTCCTCCTCCTTGTCCTTTTCCTCCTTCTCCTCCTCTTCCATCTCTTTCCTCCTCCTCCTCTTCATTTTTCTTCTCTTCCCTCTCCTTATCATTCTTCTTTTATACAAGAGCACTGATCAGCTCTGGTTTGGTGTTGCTGGAGACTTAATCTGGAAATTCAGAGACTGAGGCCTGAGCTTTTGTATAACTATTATACTACCTTCCCAACCCAGACTAGTCCTTCTTATTTTTAGAGAAAATAGGGGCTGAGAGAGTTCAGTGACTAGGCTCGTGGAACATACTGGTAAATATGCATTTGTAACCTGCATCTTAGGTCTTGTCATCTTGTTCAATGATACTCATGGTTCCTGTACAGACTCTTGGAATCCAGAGATGGGGCATGCTAACAGAAAGCCACTGGCACATTCAGTCCTGCATCAGTCAATTGGCCTTTCTCCTCTTCAGCCAAGTGGTCCTGCTGGAAGTGAATAAAGACCTTAGCTTTTAATTATTGCCACAGACTGTGGTGATCTCTGTGGAAGAAGACAGAATGAGTCATTTCTTCACCCCAGTGCAGTGGAGGCTGGACTCTGATCTGGGTCATGTGCATGGAAAAGCAGGCACCCTCCCAGGTGAGCTATGTCACTGGTTTATTTGTTTGGGTGGAACTAACAAGACTTCTACTGCTCTCAGTATCAGTATCACTAGCATTGTCTTAGCAAGGGGTCTTCAAGGTGGGGGGGTCCAGTTCTTTGTAGCATTTCCTTGGTGTAGACCCTCCTATTTATTCATTGTATATTTATTGAGTACCTAGTATGTGCCAGAGATATTGGTTTAGAAACTAGGAATCCATAAGGAGAAGAGAGTCATATTGATCTCTATACTCAGAAGTTTTTATTCTAGTCATAAAGCTAGATGGTAGGCCATTAATTAAATGCATAAATTCATCCACAAGATCTGGTTGTCATGAATGTTATAGAATTAAGTAGAATAAAGATAAAATGATTGAGACAGGGAAGCTCTCCTAGGGTAGTTAGGGCAGTCTTCTGATGTCTTAACGAAGTGTGCCACCACCTGGCCCCAATGGCTGTCTTCTGGAGGTTGCTGTCTCTGTAGAGAATAGAAGGAGAAGTCAATCATGTAAGAGCTGTGGGAAAAGGCCATCTGTGAAACCTGAGCCTTTAGCTGGTTTGATTTGGAAACATTTGGGAACATTCTCCCTTCATTCCTTTTCTTCCCTTTTCCTTCCCTTCTTTTTCTCTCTCCCTTCCTTCCTCCTTCCTTACCTCCCTCCTTCCCTTCTTCCTTCCCTTCCTTCCTTCCTTCCTTCCTTCTTTCCTTCCTTCCTTCCTCCCTCCCTCCCTCCCTCCCTCCCTCCCTCCCTCCCTCCCTCCCTCCCTCCATTCCTTCTACCAGGGTTATCATTAGGGTTCAATGCCTATGTAACAGTGTCTCTCCTCCAAAGACCATCTCTTTTTTTATGGTAGAGACAGAGATAAACGGAGAGGGGGAGGACAAAGGGAAAGAGAGAGGAACAAAGACAGGCACCTACATCACTGCCTCACAGCTAGTGAAACTTCTTCCTTGTTAGTGGGGACTTAAATCAGGTCATCGAACTTAAATCAGGTCATCGAACTTGGTACTATGTGTGTTTCACTGGGTTCACTACCAGCCATTCCTATGATTAGGTGGATTTCATAGAGGTTACTGCATCTCTATTGAGGTGCAAGTGTCTGTCTTCTATCTTCAAGGGAAAGAAGCACAGAGATAAGATTTGAGGAGACACTGACTCCTTGTGGGAATACCTGGACATTTGAACATGTGGACATCCTTACCCAGATGTAGTTATACCCCTGCATTTCCAAGACATGAGCCAACAAATCCCACCTCCCTGGTTTTTGGTCAAGACAGTTTGGGTCTTATCCAATATACAGATGTACTTCAAATGTGAATGACTTCAAAACCTCTTTAGGTTGGGTCTGATTCTAAACTCCTGATGCATGTATGTATCCACATACTAGGAATCAACGGGGCTGAGTGGTGGCACACCTGATTGAGTGCACATGTTACAATGCACAAGGGCCAGGGTTCAAGCCCCCAGTCCCTACCTACAAGGGGAAAGCTTTGTGAGTGGTGAAACTGTGCTGTAGATATCTGTCTCTCTCCCTCTCTATCTCTCTCTTCCCTCTTGCTTTCTGACTATCTTTATTCAATAAATAAATAAAGATATTAATAATAAAGAAATCACCTGCAGGTGTATGCAAATATCACAAATGTTAATATGTACAAATCTCAATTAATTCTTCCTCCCAAGTTGCTCAACTTGCTTTCTGTTTCTGTTCACGAAGGCTCCTTCTCCTTCTCCAGCCTCCTTATCAAGCTAAATATAATTCCTGTGGAATGAATGTCTTAGGCCTTAAAGTAGCTTAAACAAACCCTCTTTTCTCCATTTCACTAAAACTCAGATGTTCATTTCTCACCCAGAATATGAGATTCTCCTAACCAAATCTTCCTTCCCTTTAGTTCCCAGTGTGTGGTCAGAGTAAGCACTGTCTGGCATGAAACCAATGTTGTGAGTCTCCACTAAGATTTCAAACAAGGAGACATACAGAACTAATATATTGTAGGGGCCAGATGGTGGTTCACCAAGTAGAGCGCACACATTACAGTGCAAGAATCCAGGTTCAAATCCCTATCCTCGCCTGCAGGAGGGAAGCTTTAGGAATGGTAAAGCAGTGCTGCAGGTGCCTCTCTTTCTTTCTTTTCCTCTCTATCTCCCCTTCTCTCTCAATTTCTCTTTGTCTCTATTCAAAAGAAAAAAAAATCCAGAAAACATCAGAGGGTATTTCACTGGACAGAGAGTTTTTGTTTCACCTATGTGTGCAGGGCTGTTGTAAAAAACATTCTGAGTTTTAGTCAAGGTCAGAAAAAAAAGTCTGAAAGCTCTGAGTGAGGGATCTGGTCAGTATTCACCTCATGATATGGTATGGCAAGCGACTCTTTCCTCTTTCATTATATGGGGCTCTTAATACTGCTGACAGCTCTAGCCTGCCTTCCTCAGGCAATTTCTCCATCTTCGGTCTTGCAGAGCCCACAGCTTCTGGACTAATGAAAGGTTAAGGCAGAGACATGTGAATCAAGGCTACCTAACCCCCATTTCTAAGAGTCCCAGTATCTTCCTCTTTCCTGCCAGCTTCTTCTGCCTATCCCTGGAGCCCTTCTGTGCAATTTGTCAGCCTTGCTGTCGCCTGTGCTGTGGGGGCAGCTGAAGCCTGATGTCAGCTGTGGGGCCAAGCACCCCACAGAGCAGGGAGCAATAGGAAAGTGAGCTTTAATAACTCTCCTTTCCAGCAGCTCTGGGAACCTAGTGCGAGATTTGCAGCAACCATTGCTCCATGACTTCCTGGCCTGGGGGTGGGGGTTGGGGGAAATACCTGACAGATGGCTCTGAATAGCCATCAACAAATAATAAATAATAATAATAATAACCTGACTGCCAAGGGCTTGGCAGAGCCAGGGTTTGCTCCTGCTGCTTTCTGTCTTCTTAATACAACCGCAGAAATGATAGTGGCTTCATACTGTAGGAATATTACCTTGCTGCTGTCCTTATGTGTGAGTCCCAGGGTTTAGACACATCTGGGTGAAATAATGAATTAATGAGTGATGTGCCCATGTTGATAAGGGATTCTCAGTTCTCAGTTCCTTAATTCTTTCTTTCCTCACTTTCTTTTTTTCTTTTTTCTCCCTTTCCTCCCTCTTTTCTTCCTTCCTTCCTTCCTTCCTTCCTTCCTCCCTCCCTCCCTCCCTCCCTCCCTTCCCTTCCTTCTTTTCTTTTTTCTCTGCTACCAGGATTATCAGCACATGCTGAATATATAGCTCTCAATAACTAACATATATTTGTTTTGTTTGTTCCTGATAGAGACAGGAGAGATAAAGATATAGAGATAGAGGAGAGAGAGAGAGAGAATATGCTTGCAGCACTGCTCCATCACAGAGGAAGCTTCACCCCTTGTAGTTGTGGCCTGGGAGCTTGAACCCAGGTCCCCTTACATGGTAATGTGTATACTCTGTCTGGGTGCACTACTGCCTGGCCTCAAATCTCAATTTCCTTCTGTCCTCAAATGTGCCGTCATATGGTCCAAGATACTCTCAAACATCATTTTATTTTTTTCTTCTTCCTCCTCTTCCACCTCCTTCTTCTAGTTTGTGAGTCAAAAAAGACACAGATTGAATTTTAGCATTCCCTCAGGAAGACATATCTTCCATATTGTTTAAGATCTGGGGGTTGAGCTTGGGACCTCAGAGCCACAGGCTTTCAAGTCATTTGCATATCCATTATACTGTTTCCCCAATCCCCTTACAGGGCATCTGGAGAAGCTTATCAACAATTTGAGGTGAACTTGATAACCACTACACTATGGAAACTGGTCTTCGCTTATCCTCAATTTTTTAAAATTAATTTATTGGGTAATTAATGTTTTACATTCAACAGTAACTACAATAGTTGGTACATGCATAACATTTCCCAGTTTTCCATATAACAATACAACCCCCACTAGGTCCTCTGTCATCCTTTTTGGACCTTTATTCTGCTCCCCCACCAACCCCAGAGTCTTTTACTTTGATGCAATACGCCAATTCCAGTTCAGGTTCTACTTATGTTTTCTCTTCTGATCTTGTTTTTCAACTTCTGCCGGAGAGTGAGATCATCCCATATACATCCTTCTGTTTCTCACTTATTTCACTCAACATGAATTTTTCAAGGTCCATCCAAGATCAGCTGAAAATGGTGAAGTCACCATTTTTTTTTATAGCTGAGTAGTATTCTGTTGTGTATATATACTACAACTAAGCTCAGCCACTCATCTGTTATTGGACACATGGGTTTCTTCCAGGTTTTGGCTCTTCCAAATTGTGCTGCTAAGAACATATGTGTACACAGATCTTTTTGCATGGGTGTGTTGAGTTCCTTAGGATATATCCCCAGGAGAGGAATTGCAGGATCATAGGGTAGGTTCATTTCTAGCCTTCTGAGAGTTCTCCAGACTGTTCTCCACAGAGGTTGACCAATTGACATTCCCACCAGCAGTGCAGGAGGGTTCCTTTGACCCCACACCCTCTCCAGCATTTTTTGCTGTTACTTTTTCTGTTGTATGACATTCTCAAAGGAGTAAAGTGATATCTCATTGTTGTCTTTATTTGCATTTCTCTCGTAATCAGAGACTTGGAGCATTTTTCATGTGTTTCTCAGCCTTTTAGATCTCTTCTGTGGTGAATATTCTGTCCATGTCCTATTCCCATTTTTTTTCTTTTTTTTATTTTTTATTTAAGAAAGGATTAATTAACAAAACCAAAGGGTAGGAGGGGTACAATTCCACACAATTCCCACCACCCAATCTCCATATCCCACCCCCTACCCTGATAGCTTTCCCATTCTCTATCCCTCTGGGAGCATGGACCCAGGGTCATTGTGGGTTGCAAAAGGTAGAAGGTCTGGCTTCTGTAATTGCTTCCCCGCTGAACATGGGCGTTGACTGATCGGTCCATACTCCCAATCTGCCTCTCTCTTTCCCTAGTAGGGTGGGTCTCTGGGGAAGCGGAATTCCAGGACATATTGGTGTGGTCTTCAGTCTAGGGAAGCCTGGCCGGCATCCTGATGACATCTGGAACCTGGTGACTGAAAAGAGAGTTAACATAGGAAGCCAAACAAATTGTTGAGCAATCATGGACCCAAAGCTAGGAATAGTGGAGAGGAAGTGTTAGGGGGGTACTCACTGCAAACTCTAGTGTACTTCTGCTTTCAGGTATATATTTTGCCATAGTTTACGGATACGTGTGAACATATGCTCTCTCTCACAGAAACTGGTGTATATCTAGGTTTGGGGACTTTGTTAGAAAGTGAACCACCTGAGATGGAATTAGAGTATACTATGAAAGGAAAGGTCTCACCCGAGTAATGAAGCTGAAGGGTTATCATTCCACACGTGAAGTCTCTGGACACAGTCTGAAGTGAAGCATGTTGAGGTGGCAATCATTGTGTTGGTTAGGTTGTGATCGGCAGATGTAATATTATTTGATATGGATTGGGAGAGGCATACGGGAAAGTGGGCTCTATCCAAGGGTTCCAGGACTGGGGGAAGTAGAGGCTCTGTCGTGGAGATGTGCGGTTCCTGTTGTCTTAGGGTTCAAAAAAGACAATCGATAGTTAATGTTATCATCACATATTTGGTAATTGGGTTAACTTTGAAAAGTCCTTTTGTTAGGGTTTGCTGTACAGTACCCAGTATCTTGTATATAGCTGTGCTATTGGTTGCTTCTGATCTACTTGGTCTAGGCTTTTGAGAGAGTCTGCATATCAATTACACAGCCTATATATTGAAAAGATTGAGTTTGTGTTTTGAAAAACTTTGAGACATACAATTAATTTCCCCCCTCTCATATTAATTAACTAGTGATTTATATGACTACATTTTACTAGGAGTGTACATAAACACCATTCCCACCACCAAAAGACTGTGACCCATCCCTCCCACCCACTCCCACCCTCCCCCCATTGTCCCAGGAAGCTGCATGTCTACCCCTCACCACAGGGTTTTTGTTGTTTTCGCCAGGCTGGCTTCACGGGCGGGTAACAGACGACCAGGGACTCATGGTTGAGCTGTACGCAGTATCTCTTTATTCATGCAGGACGCAGCACAGTCTATACCAAGCTAAGCTAAACTCTAAAAACTACAAACAGTCTTGTCCTTATAAATACACTAGCCCAGTAGGGTGGGAACAGGATGCGAGGCAGAGAGGGTGGAGAGAAAAGTGACTGGTGAAAATCAGGGTATGACAAGGAGAGGGGTCGGAGCAGGCAAGAATTCTACCACTGAACCACCAATGCCCTGGAGGGAGGGTGGTGCTTCTTAACAGAGGTTATGTAAATAGAATACAGTGTTATGTAAATAGAATGCAGGGGGGATTAAACCAAATGAAACAGAAGGGGTTTTTAAAAGCAGAATTAGAAGCATACCAACAGGTTTTTACTTTGATGTCCTACTTACAATTAGGGATGGGGTTATTTGTTTTCTTGTTGTTGAGATTTGCAAATTCTTTATATATTCTGATTATTAGCCTCTTGTCTGATGTATGGCATGTAAAGATCTTCTCCCATTCTGTGAGGGGTCTCTTGGTTTGGGTAGTGGTTTCTTTTGCTGTGAAGAAGCTTTTTAATTTGATGTAGTCCCATAGGTTTATACTTGCCTTAGTCTTCTTTGTAATTGGATTCTTTTCATTGAAGATGTCTTTAAAATGTATGCGGAAAAGAGTTCTGCCAATATTTTCCTCTAAGTATCTGATAGTTTGTAGTCTAACATCGAAGCCCTTGATCCAGTTGGAATTTACTTTTGTATTTGGTGAAATATAGTGGTTTCATTCTTCTGCATGTTTCAACCCATTGTTTCCAACACCATTTGTTGAAGAGACTCTGCTTTCCCCATTTAATAGTCTGGGCACCTTTGTCCATAGGTCTGGGGGCTTACTTCTGGTATCTCAATTTTATTCCACTGGTTAGTATGTCTATTCATGTTCCAGTAGCAAGCAGTTTTGATGACAGTGGCCTTATAATACAATTTGAGATCTGCGAGTTTGATGCCTCCAGTTCTGTTCTTTCTTCTCAAGATTGTTTTGGAAATTCTAAGTCTTTTTTGGTTCCAGATAAACATTTGTAGCATTTGTTCTTTTCTCCTAAAAATGTGGTTGCGATCTTGATGGGGATAGCATTCAATTTGTATATGGCTCTGGGTAGTATATTCATTTTGATGATGTTACTCCTTCCAACCCATGAAGATGGAATATCTTTCCACTTCTTTGTGTCTTTTTCAATTTCTTTGAGTAGTGACTCATAATTTTCAGTATACAAGTCTTTCCCTTCTTTGGTTAGGTTTATTCCTAGATATTTTATTGTTTTTGTTGCTATAGTAAAAGGAATTGATTTCTGGATTTCAACTTCTTTTTTTTTTACTTCTTTTAACTTAGTGTTTGCATAGAGGAATGCCACTGACTTTTGAATATTAATTTTGTAGCCTGGCACCTTACTGTATTGCCTGGTGATTTCCAAAAGCTTCTTGTTGTATTCCTTAGGTTTTTCTATGTTTACTATCATGTCATCTGCAAATAGGGAGATTTTGACTTCTTCTTTTCCAATCTGTATCCCTTTAATTCCTTGCTCCTGCCTGATTGCTATGGCATGATCTTCCAACACTATATTGAATAAGAATGGTGATAGTAGGCGATCTGAGGGGAAATGCTTCTAGTTTTTCACCATTGAGTTTGATGTTGGTGCTTATCCTCAATGTTTACAGAGTTTCAGAATACACTCCGCATGCAAAAGAGCTCTGTGTGAGGACCATGTCCCTAAGCATTTCCCTCTCTTATCTGTGTTGAGCATGATTTATACACCACCACCCTTATTTTTACCTCCTCCCCTCCTCCTTCTTCTCCTTCTTCCTCTTCTTCTTCCTCTTCTTCTTGCTATTTTTGTTATTCTTCCTCTTCATGTTGTTTTCCTTCTCCTCCTCTTCTTCCTCCTCTTATTTTTTTTTTTTTTAGGTAGAGATAGGGAGGGAAAGAAATCACACCTCCAAAGCTTCCTCCAATATGATGAAGGCTAAGCTCAAGCCTGGATCACACACATGGGAATGCAGCACACTATCCAAGTGATCTATTCTGTGGGACCCATTACCATTCTTTTTAAAAAGTGAAATTTCTATTGGCAGGAGGAAATTTTGAAATATTAGCTCCTAAGCCAGGGACCTTACACAGTGGTTGTGCAGAGGACTTGCTTGCAAGAGGTCTCAGCTTTGATCCCTGGCACCACCAACTGCAACCACCTAGCATCAATTTAACTGAACAGTACCTCAGTTAAAATAAATAATTGCTGAAGACTTGCATGCAAGAGATATCTACTTTTTTTTTTTTTAGATTCAACAAAAACTTATTTAGCAGTCACCTGGGATCTTTTCTTCAACCTGTGTGAATGGATACAAAGATAGTTCAGTCTCTTCTTAAAAAGCATGTATAGTTTCTAAATTTTGGTAGTATGCCTTCAATTTCAGTTTTACACTGATCATCTTTTGAGAACTGCATTGTTCTGAGTTCATTTATTTCCACTGAGTACATTGAAAATGCTCATTTTTGATGGTTTCTATTTTTTAAAATAATTTTTTATAAGTGATTTCATAATGATTGACAAGATTGTGGTGTAAGAGGGGCATAATTCCATATAATTCCCATCACCAGAGTTCCATATCCCCTCTATTTCACTGAAAGTTTCCCTGTGCTTTATGCTACTGGGGTATGGGAGCAGAAAGTGTTAGGTCTGGCTTCTGTAATTGCTTCTCTGCTGGACCAGGGCATTGACAGGTTGATCCATATCCCCAGCCTGTTTTTGTCTTTCCCTAGTGAGGCAGGGCTCTGGTGATGTGGGGGTTCCAGTAGACATTGGTGAGGTCATCTGCCCAGGGAAGTCATGTTGGCATCATGGTGGCATCTGCAACTTGGTGACTGAAAAGCATTAGGACATAAAGCAGAACAAATTGTTTAATAATCAAGAAACCTAAAGGTAAAAGTATAGCAGATGGGATTTAGGGTCTTCGTGTTGGAAGAATCTAGGAAGTCTATTTTAGGTATATTCCAAGGGGCCCATGACTTACTAATTTTTTACTGAGCCCAACAGCTAACATGCAGGTGGACTAGGAGTATTGTCTGAGAAGATGGTGTCAGAGCTGAAGATAGAACTAGAAAGCTGGATAAGGGCAGAGAGTAGCTCCCAAACATAGAGAAAGGTTTATAAATGTCATTAATTGTAAACCCCATTGATCTGACCTCAGGCCCATGTCTATTCTTATTTAGCACAAGAGCCTGTGTAATCTTTGCATCCCTGTCAGTCTGAGCTCGCAGTACATGGCCATAGCTAGGAACAGTCTAGGCTGTATTCATTTCAGAACCAGTCTTCCTGAAGTGGCAGTGTATGTTGACCCAGCCTCCCTCTGGAGAATGGGGCAGTTTTTACCACTGTTGTTTGATATTGAGGGGCAGTGTCCCAGAAGAGAGCTTATGATGTTGTTCCTGATGGAGATGACTAGTAATGTTGGAGAAAGAGATCTGTTAGAGGTATAGGCCCATTAGAGATATCGACTTCTAAAGATCCTTTGTGGTAGATGGAAAGGAGGGGAAATTGAAGAAAGGACTTGGCTGTCTTGGTTGGCCCTGGGCTGGGCTGGCCAATGGAGTTCACATAGGATGCATCTCTGGACTCTTGTGGGAGAAGACAGGCCTTCCTATATTTCCCATAGCTGGGATCTGGCATGGGAATATTCATTGGTTGTTTCACACCCTGTTTGTTCTCCATCACTCTTGATCCTCCCAGAGATGAATAATTTAATTGACAGAGGAATAAAAGTCCCAACACTCTCATCTTAACTTCAGAGGCACACTTAGCTGGCAGAGGTATCAGGGGCCAGGGAAAATGAATGGCAGAGACAGAAGTCCAGGTAAGCCACAGCTTTACAGCCTCATGGAGGGTATGCCCAAGTACCTGGCATGGAATGGCTGAGGCCCCTACCGTGGGAAGCATGTTCTCCCAGGATTTCTGGAAAACGATTCAGCCACACTTGCTCCTAATCCTATTTAATGATCTGATTTTGATACTATTACATATTTATTTGCTGGTTAGGAGAAACACCACCACCTCCCAAGATCTTCAGGTCCTCTGAAACAGGGCTGGGAGGGGGAAGAGGTGTGTGTGTGTGTGTGTGTGTGTGTGTGTGTGTGTGTGTGTAAGAGAGAGAGAGAGAGAGAGAGAAAGACATTAGGGCTTTAGTGAGAAAGTACCCTTTAGCTAGGTTAGGAGGTTTGACTGGGCAGGACCAAGAATGGGGTGACAATACTGAAAGTTCTCAACAATCTAGCTGGGGCGGGGTTGGGGGTGGCAGGCTCCTAAGGCTACTTAATCTGGTGTGATTCTTTGTTTTCTCCACCTCACTTTCCATTCCTCCACCCCAACAGAATCGCCAAGCTGTAAACAGCACACCTTACAAATCAGGGTTCCCTGACGTGGCTGCAGCGTTCATTACCAGCCGTAAAGGCTCGCCAGCAAGAGAGGTTGCTGTTCTGTAGCCCAATTTTCCATCGCAATAACCCAATTAACTGGTGTGTGTGTTTGTTTTACAAAGCTCCAAGCTACAATAAACCATACAGATATGTGGGCTGCAGAAAGCTCTGTAATTAGGACAAGGTGTACAAATTAAACTACTCTTTTTAAACTTCAAACCAGCTAACTTCTGACATACTGTACTGCTGGGGCTTCTGGGACTGAACCCAATTAACATCTTAGTATTTTATAAGCATCGTTTTAATTGCATTTGTATGCAATCTTCTCTCCAAGTGCCTTTCAAGGTGCTAGTCCTTGTTCAGCTTTTATTACTTTGGTGATTTAAATCTTCTCTCTCAGAGGTTCCTGTTAATAATGGCTACTGCTGCTTCAAATGCTGGTCCAACATAAAACTTGTCTCTCCAAAGAATTATGCTTTAAAACAGTTACATTTAACTTTATTATTACATTTTTAATTTTTTCTGTTTGAACATTATGCCTTTAAACATTTTATCAACCTGTCAGCTCTTGTAATGGCTAGAAAAGAGAATCTTATGCAAGAGCTGGGGGTGATGTTTTTACCCTCCCCCCCCCGCACACCTTTGTCTTGAATTAAGACCTCTGATGCCCCTGTCTGCCTTCGTGATGAAGGAGGCACTTGAATGAGGAAATCGGGCATTTTAAGTGTTCTTATGGGCTTTGGAACATTGTTGTCTATATTTGGGGCTGCGATTTTAGGTAAGCAAGTGAGACATTTTTTTTCATGTACATAATTTAAGGTTCTACCCTCAAATGTTGAGATCACCCTAAAGTGAAGGGATCGAGAATAAAACTATTTTAATGTACTGTTAAAATTCAGCAGACTATTTATTGATTTTCAGACCCAGCTTCTTGTTTTTAGAAATGAATAATTTTTGGAGTCAGGCCAGTTGGGTTCAGACAAGGCTACTGAGTAATTCAAGTGCAGATGTGTTCCTGTTTCTATTTCTAATTGTCATTATCTTCTCCACTGTGAATTTTTTTTTGGCATACATTTTTAATTTTGAGGAAATATGGTATTAAGATGTTGTTACATTTGATTTCTGAGTTTTAGGGAATCCTTTGTGTTTTGCACCTGAGTAAAGTTATCTTTCACCTCTCCCTGGCCAAGACTCTGCTATGAAACCAAGTGCAAAGAGGATTTCAAGGAAGTTTAAACACACACACACACACACACACACACACACACACACACACACACACACACACACATATAATCCTGAAGGAAAATTTTCACACAGTGAGTCAAAAACTGTTGGGTAAAAAGTCTTGTGTTTGCTTCTTTCTGAGTATGGTATACACAGAAACCCTAACTTTCTACTTAGAATCACACAGTCAAGGCTCTATATCAAACTTAACTCCGTTAATAGCCCTGCTTCACAAAAACAAAATGCCTCTGTAATTTTTGTTCGGTGTTTCTCATTGCAAGAACGAGCTAGGGAAAAATGAGTACTAATGTTGTGCTCAATTAGGATTTCTGTTATCTGGATAAAAATATACAGTATTCAGCAGGCAGTGAGATCCTCCTGGAATATTTTAAACCCTTTTGCTTGATTGAGTGTCTTGTCAAACAAAACTGGCAGCCTCTCTCCCAGAGCTGCCTGAATCTATGCAGATATGATTTCTATCATGCCTTTATTATGTGTAGTCTGTAATAAGGATGAGCACATATAAATCATCTCTGCATGGCAGTTAGGATGCAATACTCAAAGGAGAAAGACATTTCTGCTTTCAAATGTCTAGCGATTTCAGATATTATATAGCAGGTCTCCCCTGAACTGCACAATCTTCAATTCTGCTGAAGCCCTTCTGTGGAAGAGTGAGAATTTCATATCTTTCACTGCAAGACTCACTCATGAGTAAGATGAAAATTGTGTCACTAAGACTTTTTGGCTAGTCTGACATCAGACATCAGAAAAAAAATTTGAAAGGCTGGTCCTGAGCAATGGTAGGGGAAACAAAAGGTTTGGAGTTTGGGATGGGGAGGCTTCTGAACTTTGTTGATAAATATCTTCAGGAAAGACAAGTGTACTTCTTAGGACTTTTCAGAAGATCTTTCCTTTTCTCTAAATGTAGAACTGAGGAATGAATATATTCATCCTTTGTATATCACACAGGCTAACTTGGGATTGGGGCTGGGGAGGCAGGGAAGAACTGAATTCAGAGCAAGGATTCCAGATCTGGCTATTAATATTGTTGAAATTTACTGAGAACTTACTGCATGCCTAGTTCTCAGTGGATTTTTGTGACTGCATTAATCTCCACTGAGATGCAACCAGTAAACACTATTAAGATATCCTTGTTCAGATAAGGAAAAAGGAGATAAACTTAGTAAGAAACCTATGGTCACAGGTTCTATAGGTGAGAGGCTAAGGTCTATATCGGGCTACATGGGGGGCTTGATCCTACTTCTCTTCCACTTTGTCTTGGGCCTCCTCACCTTTTGGGTCACAAGGACCAGAATGAAATGACTGACTTGGAGAGCAAGTAGATAGTTAGGCAGGGTCTAAGGATCTCACTTGGGCTCTTATTAGAAGGCAGCTCATAGGAACTACTTTTGCTTTGTGGTAGCATAGAAGCACGTAGGTTGGGTGGCAGTGGTGACAGGAAGTGGGGTAAATCCCAGCTGTCTGTGGAAGTAACATTTGTCTCCAGGACCACCACTTCTTTGACTTGGGGTTTTCTTTCCCTTCAGTTCCTACCTTTCCTCTCTCATTCCAAGGGTATTTTTTTTATTTCTTTTTTTTTTTTCCTCCAGTGTTATTGCTGGGCTCGGTGCCTGCACTATGAATCCACCGCTCCTGAAGGCCATTTTTCCCCCTTTTTATTGCCCTAGTTGTTGCAGCCTCGTTGCGGTTATTATTGCCATTGTTGACGTTGCTTTGTTGTTGGATAGGACAGAGAGAAATGGAGAGAGGAGGGGAAGACATAGAGAGAGGGGAGAGAAAGATAGACACCTGCAGACCTGCTTCACCGCCCGTGAAGCGACTCCCCTGCTGGTGGGGAGCGGGGGGCTCGAACCGGGACCCTTACGCCGGTCCCTGCGCTTTTATTTCTTTTTTTATAATTATATTGGGGGGGGTTAATGGTTTACTAGTTGATACATGAATATCTGATGATGTAAAGGGGCTTAAATTGTGGGTGAGTGTTCTGCAAGGAACTCTCGCTGGGAGATGAGAAACCATACTCCAGGTGTCTTGAACTTAACCAATCAAGCCCTTTCCTGAGTTCAACCTTTCTTACTGAGAGCAACATGTGAGAAAATGACAAAGAAGACCTTCACATGGGACCAGGTTATCCTAGTGTCCAGACAATGATCCTCAACTCAGAGTTGGGGGAGTTCTGGCTCAAGCAACAGTGCTTAAGACCTAGAGGTGTGGATCCCTCTGCTCTTTAAAGATGCTGACAGAATCTTCCACTAGATCCTCTCTTGGTGCATAGGGAGACAGAGTGATAAAAAAGAAAAATTCCCAGGGCTTGGGGTCCTGGTGTGTGATGGTTTAAAAGGGTCCAAGTTGAGGGTGAGAATGTTTTGTAGACATTTATCGTGGGGTATTGAGAAACTCACCCATCTATTAACAACTTCATTGTAAGACACTACCCCTGCAATAAAATGGAGAGAGAGTGGGAGGGGAGAGAGAGGGAGGTAAAAAAGATTCTCAGGTTGCTGGAGATCTGACAAGTCAATAGTCACCAGACTTTCCTTCATTTTTGGAATATTAATCCTGAGAACAGGAGATCTCTAGGGGCATGGGACTCTTCCCAGCAGTTGTCATCACACACTGGGAGTTGAGTAGCTCTGACCTGGCGGTGAGAGGTGAAAGGTGAAGACTATCATGGCTCAGGGAGAAAGGGTAATGAGATAAGGAAGGACCCTGGGGGAGGGGGAGGCGAAGTAAAGAACAGAGGGAGGATAAGAGAGCAGGAAGAGAGGAGCACTTGAGGGCTGGAGTCTTTTTAATGGTGTGAGGGGGATTGGCTGTCTGCATACAAACCCAGGAAGCTGCTGTGAAGGGCACCATTTCCCACCTTATCTGCAGGCAGCTCCGGCCAGATAAGGGGTGTCACTGTGATTTCTCACTCTTGGCAGCTATAGCTGTGCAGTGGTCCTCCCCCCCACCCCTATCTCTGAGTGCCTGTGCACAGGCTTCCCTGGGCTTTCCCAGGGATCCAAATGGTTGGCACAAGGATTCATACTTAGTCATCCAAGCTGCAGAGACTTGGAGTTGGGATCTGGGCTAGGAAGGTGCATGGTGCTCCACAGTTTGATGGGGGTGGGGGAAGCATTACCCTGTATAGGTACCCAGAGCCTATATTTCACCTGTTTGCAGGGGATGGTTATTTCTTCCCAGACTGCTTTCTAGAACTGTCCAAGGTGATACACTCTCTGGGAGAGTTCTCTGAACTCTGTGAACTCTTTATGATTTAACATGGAAAGGGACTCTACAATTGGGTTGGGGGACCTGTGTAGAAAGGAATTTGCTTTGAGAGACTTAATAGGAAGGTTGCATCTTTTATTTCTGTCTCCTTTGCTCTTGTGGTTGGGAAGTCCTTATTCACACTCCTCCAGAAATCTTCCAGTTGCAGTGGGAGCACTTGCTTTTCTCTACTTGGGATGGGAACACTTCCACATAATTACCCCTTAGTAGCATGTCCCCTGTTTGTGCTGAAAGACCACAGACTTCTTTTCCTTCCATCAGGTGACCCTGAACTTGCAAGTCTCATTTTCTGGTCTTCAGTCTTTATTCTTCTTTATTCTTCTTTGAGGTTCAGTCTGCATATGGAAGGTATTTCATATGTGATCTTGTCATTACATCTGGCTGCTGGAGGTCAGCTGAAGAAACACATCAGATTCCAAGGTGCTGGTTCTAGGCCTTGACCAGCAGGGTAACATAAGGCAAGTGACTTAACTGAGCCTTGACTTTCCGATGTGTAAAACAAGGACACAGTTTATTTTACTGATCACTTGCAAAGATCAATGAACTCATGCCTGTGAAAATGTAGAGGTCAGTTTACTTATTATTTATTTATCTATTGCTTTCATTTTTATTAGTGTTTAGTAATCATTTGAAAAATTTCAAGGTTATAGGGTTATGGTTTTACACTACACCAACCACCAAAGTTCTGTGATGCCCCAACCTCCCTTCCTTCGTAACCACCATAGTTCTCATAAAGTCTTAAAGACAGTGTGGTCACTCATTTTATTTACTTATTACTTTTTGCAAGTTCATTTTGTTGCCATCTTCTGTATTCTACATATGACAAAAACCATTGGGTCATTAACTTTCATGTAATTACTTAGTTCTTTAAGTATAATTGCCTTCAGTGCAATCCATTTTGTCTCAAAGAACACAATATCATCTTTCAAAATTGCAGAGTCATATTCCTTTGAATATATGTCTCATCGATTGATGGTGTAAGGCATTTTTTTCAAACTATATAAGGGATTATTGATGTTAGTTGATTAGTATTGTCATTCATCTCAGTAGCAAGATTTTCCTATTCAGGCAGAAATAAAGGGAAGCATATATTCTCAGGACTCACAGTACTGGAAGAAGTCATTGTGTCAGGTTTACTTAATGGTGCCTAGAACTTGCACATTGTATGATCTTTGCCTTTCCAGTGGAGATGCTGAAACTTGGCAATGCTTTTGTATCTGGAGAGACTGTGAAGGGTCAGCTGGTTAAGTTGCCCATGCCATAGTGACACTGAGTAACAGTTTACCAGCTGGCACTTTGTGTTTTGTTAGGGTGATTGAGGGCTCACTGTCTTGGGAACTTGGAGGTTACAGAAATGGGTCTGATGCTGATCCTGCCCTCAAGAACCTTCCAAGGCTGAGAAAGCACTTACTATGCTTCATGGGTCAGAAGCCTTGTCAGTTTTTGAGGTGCCATGGCAAACAGGACAGGTCTTATATCTGCTCCTCTAAAAGCCACACTCTGAATGACTGTGAATGGACTTCAAGGCAGTCATATATTCTTTATAAACAGTTACAAAATTATATGTCCTTGTGCAGTTCCCCCTTAGCCCTTGCGGAAAGTGTTTGTATCTTTGATAGGACTTTCAAAGAGGTCCAGGCCTCTTCCAGAAAGCTTAAGAACCATAGTCTGGTGGGAGAGATAAGCTGCTCACATAAAACAGTAACTATAAGGCAGGAAGTGTGTTGCTGTCCAGGGTATATTGTGTATACACATGAGAGAGTGAATCTGCTCAGCTGGGCTGTTTCAGGGAGGCTGACTGGAGCAGGATGCATTGGACCTGATTCTCAAAAACACAGGAGGATTCACTTCAGTGCCTCTTTATTACATAATTCCTGGAAAAACCATTCAGTTCAGATCATAGTCTATGCGACCAGCACTCCATGGAGTTGAGCAGTGCCCAACCTGTGCAGCCACAGATAGTGGCCTTGACTTGGCTGGGGGAGGGAATCCATCCCTGAGTTTGTGAGCTATGGATCCCTTGAACACTGATCCCAGCTCCTCTTATCACACCATCTCAGCAGAATGGAAAGAACAACAGCTAAACGGTTACTGAAAGTAACAATAACATATTTGCTAGTGGAGTGACTTTGTGAAGATGTCTGTGTTCTTTTCTCTCTGCTTCACTGTGGGAAATCCTCATGTGCCTTAGTAGAGGAGTTTCTGCTGTCCCTTGGATTCTCCATTATCTAGGGCTTGTTTACTTAGTGCAAAAGGCACTCAGGTCTTGCTAACTTAGCACAAAGATCTTTATTGGACATGCTCTGTAGAGGGGACTGATTAGTCTACTCATAGTGTGCTTTCCTACTGACTTTGGTGTGATGGGAAAAGCACCATCCTGACAAAGCTGCACCCGGATCTTAAGTTCCTGCCCCCCACATCACTTGTTAATCCATCTGTCAAAAGCATCTTGAGTGAAGGTTTAAAGTCCACCCCTTCGCCAGTCTAGACCATTGGTTCTGCTTTCACCCTCTGACCACCTGGCTTAGTGTGAGGAAGCTTTCTTCCTCCAGACTTCAACAAGCAGAAGACTCTATTCTGTGAGGGAATAGTCAAGAGTTCTCACAGCCTCTCCCTTGTGAATAAAGTTCAGTTTGAGGACTTGTGTTGTGATTCAGGTGATAGCTTTACTCGCTGAAGAACAAGGAGTTTGGTGCAAGCTCAGTCTCCACTAGGCCATGCCCTGGCTTTATCTTACCGACCAATCTCTTGAGTACAGGGGCTGCAATGGAAAGCTGGAACTAAAGAGTTATGTTAGATTCAGATTATTGTGCCATATCTGTGACTTGGGCAGCTGATGAAACCTTTTCTGAATTTTAGTTCTTGCCACTAGGGTTATTGCTTGGGCTCAGTGCATGCATGATGAGTCCATTCTCTTAGTGGCCATTTGCTTCCCATTCCCTTTCTTTCTTTTTCTTTCTGATAAACATAAAGAGACAAAGAAAGGGGAGGGTTATAGTTGGAGAGAGGGACAGAGAGACACTTGAAGTACTGTTCATCACTTGTGAAGCTTCATCTACTGCAGGTGAAGACTGAGACACTGATCCCAGGTCGTTGAGCTTGATGTATGCACTTTCTCGAGTATGCTGCTTCCTGAACCCCCAGGAATCTCTATATACTGCCCACTGGAAGAATAGTTCTGCATACTAAGAAAAAAGAAGAATTAGGAGGAATATAAGAAAGAGAAAAATAAATAAATAAATAAAGGAAGAAAGGAAGAAAGAAAGAAAAGAGAGAGACTGACCAGTGGCTAGGGTGGAGCAAGCCGTAGTAAGTAAACCATGCTCTACTCTGGCTTTATGTACCAGCACATTTCCTTCAACTCCTTTTCTCAGTGGCAGAAGAGATTGTAAAAGGATGTCCCCCAACTCCAGGTAGCACAGGTACCACCTTCTTCTGGGAGCCTGCACTTCCTAGCTTTCCCAGTAGATGGAATTCTTCTGCATCCCCCTCTGACTGTGTTGACCCCTAACTCCCAGGCAGCCAAAATGCAATCTCTGTGGTCTTCTAGGTTCCCAGGAACCCTGACTAACCCCCTACTCAGCACACACAGCTGGTCCTTCCTGTCCGCTCCTTAGAGGCATTGTGGACCCTAAACTCACATCATCTTAGCCATGCTTATCATCTTAGCCAAGGCTTATTCAGGGGACAAGGAACCCTTCTCAGGAGTCTCAGGTCCTCTGGGGGCTTGGATGTCCTGCTGAACTGGTCCCCAGGAACTTAACAACACTTAGCATGGGTTCCATGCTCTGGATACCTATGGTCCAGAGAATAACCTGGGCACATACCTATGAATCTTGGCATTTGCTTACCGAGGTAAGTGGGAAAGGAGTGATATGTCATGTTTATGATCTCTCCAGAAAAGGGCACAAGGGTCCAAGATGCCAAGGGGCTCTCTAGGGTTGAGCAGCCAGACCTCATGATGATTATGAAGTAGTTTATCACATACAGGAGTGGTGAGGAAGAGAACAATCCCTTTCCTCTACTTACACACCAACCTGTGCCCTACTACCTGCCAGTGATATTACCTTGATGAACTTGTCTGTCTGTCCAGTAGGTTTCCTCATCTGCATAGTGGTGACAAAACAGTGCTCTAAGCCTTCACACAGTTCCAGGAAGGCAGCTAGTGCTCTGCAAAACTGTGTCACTCTTCTTACTCTGTTTGAACAGCCTATTTAATTCCCCACACCTTTCATACACTTCTCACTCAAGATGGTGAGCCTTATGGAGCCTTTTTGAGAAATCAGTCCCATATGACAGTTGAGGAAACTGAGACACAGAGGAAGAGGATGACTTGACTGCAGTGACACCTGTGTGAAAATGGGGAGAAGGTCAGTCAGTCTTTCTGTCTAGGGTCCTCCTTCCTGGACTTGAGAGAATAAGCCTGGAGACTGGGCATGTGCAGACACAGCCCTAGTCAGAGCTTTGAACAAAGCCCTAATTGACTTTGTTCTTCTTGGCACCTGTTGTTCCTTGGGTGGAGTCTTGCTATAACATCTTATTCCTTCTTCTGGATCCTGTTCAACTGTTGTTACTATAGAATGGACTCCCTCCTGATCTCCAGGCTGAATGGATGCTTCTTTTCTTGTATTTTTGACAGTTGTCTGACTTGGCACTTGATACCATACTGTGACTGAATTGTGATTGACCATAAGCTTTGTGAAGTAAATTCAGAACCTTTCTATGCATCCTTGTATCTCAGCCAGTTCAGGGTACATGCTTCTTAAAAACTTGTTAACATTTTAAAAGCATTTTTTGGTATTGATTTAACACTGGCTTACAAATATGTAAGGTTTTTGGAGTATAGTTTCATGTGTGTATGCATTTGTATGTATGTGTGTGTGTGTGTATATAAGTGTAACTCACTGCACCAACCACTAAACATTCTGTGCCATATAGAAAGAACCCTCCACCTACTTCCACTTTGCCCCCTTCTGCTCCCTCTGATAACCACCACAGTTTTTACTTGTTGGATTTTTATATCACTGAGACGTCTTATCTGCTTGATTCCACTGCTCCTGCAAGACTGATTGACAAACTTACTTACTTTTTTATTTGTTTATTTATTTATTGTTTTATTTTCAACTTCAGACAAAGAGGGATGGAGGAAAAAAAGAAGGACAGATACAACAGCACTGTTCCACTACTCATGGAGCTTTCCCCTGTGCCGTGCATGACACTCCCAGATGCTGCTGGGGGCTTCAGCTTGGGTCCTTTCACATGGTAATGTGTGCACTTTGCCAGCTGTGCTACCACCTGGCTCCTGCCTGTTGAATTTTAAGGCTAGTAGCAGCACCAGTAACCATTGAGCCCTAACAACTTTGTGAACTAGGAAATATTATTTTCCTATTTTAAATATGGGAATACTGAAGTTCAGAGGAAGGGTGTAACTTGTCTGAAGTTACACAGTAGGAAGTAGCAGACCTGCACTTTGAATCTAAAGCTTGTTGTCTTCTGAGATGAACTCTTATCTATTAACATAGAACTATCCTCCATGTGATCAATACCTGTCCCAAAGTCTTCCATCAATCAAAAGGTTGCTGGGCCATTATGAGGTGAGTTGGAAGAGAAGAAACTTTTGTAGTTTCAGACTCATTTAATGCTTAGTATACAAGCAGTATAAAGTTGGCTACAGACTCCAACCAGGACCTTAGTTATTAGTTAAGTTCTTTTTATATGGTTCTTTCTTGGGCCTGTTGGGCTTGAGGAATTCTGCTTGGGAAATATGGAAGCTTCTGTATTTACACTGTCACTAGGAGCACCCTGCAGTTTCAGAAAGAATGTTGTATCAGAAAATATAAAATTAAATTCTAGTTTTGATGTTGCCAGTAATTAGCAGAGCAGCATCAGACAAGGTATAGCCTCCTAGGACTGTAGTTTACTTTGTTGCTGCAATGAAGGATTTGGCATGAGAGAATGGCATAATTGCCATGTTTCTTCTTCTAGTGCTATAGCTTTGCCATGTTTGGGTATGTCAGGATGTGTCATGGAGATATATGTTCCTTGTTCCGGGTAGCAGTGTCTACATACCCTACATCACTGAGAGCAGACATGTATCAAGCATGATATCATACCTCATTTCCCTGCCTGAAGCTGGCATTAGCAATGTAGCTCTGCATGTGGACTTGGTCTAGAATCATCTTATCCTCTTTGGCAGGATTGGTCCAGACGGCTACTATCAATCTACTAAAATTTGCTAAGGGCATACAAAGTATTTGCCATTGTTTATGCTATGGACTGAATTGTGTCCCTCCACAAAACCCATATGAAATTTCTAAACCCCAAGTATCTCAATATGAGACTTCCTTTAGAGATAGGGGCATTTCAGTGGTGATTCACTCAAATGAGGTTCTCAGGATAATCTCTAACACAAGATGACTTGTCCTTAGAAGGAAAGGAAGCTTGGCCAGGAACATGCATAGAAGGCAGACATTGTGAAGAAGCAAGGATGCCCAGAATTTTGTGAGGTAGATAAGACATTAGACTTTCAAGAATGTGGTGAAGACACAGGATAAGGTGGTCTGGGGGAAGGCCTGAAACAGACCCTCTCCCCGTCTCTTCCCGAGTCCTTGGAAGAAATTCACCCACTGACACACCTTGATCTTGGACTTTTGGCCTCTAGAACATATGATAAAATAAATGTCTGTTGTAACAGATGCACATTCCCACCCTTTGCCTGCATGGAGTCTGGTAGGAGAGAAACAAACAAAAAATAAGAATAATCAGAGCGATTCACTTCTCATTCCTAATTTGGAAGCCTGGCCTTGTGGACTTGGGTGAGGCTAGTTTTATTTATTTATTTATTTATTTATTTATTTATTTATTTATTTATTTTTGTCTGTCACTAGGAAGGTAGAACCCTAAATCTGTGACCATAAGTAATTTCATGAACTTAGAGAAGTCATGTTCATCAACTTAGATGAGAACCTTGTGTCCTTATCTGTAGACTCAGATGTTCAGATTGGAGAAGATGTTTTTGAACATCTTAAGCTTCAAAATTATTTATCTGAGCAAATTTTTAGACTCTCAGGCAGAAAATAAATAAGCAAAACCTACTTCATAATGAAACTATTCTGATAGAGGTGGAAGTGTGTGTCTATGTATGGAGTCTTAGTCATATCCTCTTCCTTCTACCCCTTGGATCTATAGTGGAGCTAGAGTTATGAGAAACTTTATTCCAGTCCAGATATTCTGCAAATATGAGAGTCTAACTTTCATGTCTACTGGACTCTGGGACTCTGGAGCTGTCTCTTAATTATTTAGCAGGTAAATTATAGGCACTCAACTAATGTGGAAGGAAGGAGGAAGGTATGACAGACAAATGAAAATGTAGTATATGTTCACTGAATTCCAGAAGGATCCTGAGCATGTATGCAGATATCTTTATAATACTGTTTCCTATTGCTCTGCAGAAAGTTACCTGGTGCTCTCAGGCATCAGGCAGAGCCTGGTGGCTCACCTCGAACATTCTCAAGTTTTTTTAAAAATGAAAGTTACACACTCAACCAGGCCCTGGAAAACAGAGGTGATAGACAATGGACTTAAATAAACAAGATCAAAGAGTTAAATTGTGATTTCTGGCTTGTTGGGGTTTGAATGGCTGAGAGTCAGGGATGGAAGCTGGGCACTGATAGAAGCCTAGGGCTAGGGAGGTTTTCTTCTGGGTGCTGAGGGTTTGGCCTTTCATCTGCTAGATGGCGCTGTCCTCTAAGGAAAGACGTTCGCTCTGCTCCAGTGGGCTCAGTCAAGAAAGGGGAACAAGTTAAGCTGAAAAGAAAGGGTGGGTGAGTGGGTGAGAAGTGGAAGAACTGCAGAGGGCCAACACTCTAGTTGCAGTGTCTTCTGTGGTGCAGTCCTGGGGCCCTGATAATTTTTATTTTTGCAGTATAGGTGTCTCATACACGCCATTTGGAAAGTTCTAGGACCTTTTGCTCTGAACAGAAGTGAATAGTGTGTGTGTGTGTGTGTGTGTGTGTGTGTGTGTGTGTGTGTGTGTATGTATGTGGTACACATGTGCTCATACATACAGGGATGGTCTTTGAGGTCCTGCCCCAAAGCTACAACTTGCAAATGAAATCTTCCACTCTGGTCTTTGGTCTTGACTGACACAGTATCCCTGGTAGAGGAAACAGTGGATTTGCCCTACTGTTTGCAAAGCCTGACTTCTGGGACTTCTGGTGGCTTGACTCTGCCACCCAACCAGGGACACACCTAAGTGGGGCCTGAGCTTCCCTGATCTGAGGCACTAACAGTGTCATTCTGGCATTGGCACAGATTGCCTGGGAAATCACAGACACAGCCTGCTCCTGCCATATTGGCAGTTAGAGGAAGGGAAACAAAAATAATGGGAGAGGGAGGATTTGCATGTGGAAACCAGTAGGTGCCCCCATAGGAGGGCTGGAGGGCTGAGGAAAGGCAGGGGACCAGGGAACAAAGAGCAGAGGTGAAGGCTGAAGGGGCAGGAAAGGGTGAGTGGGCCTGCAGGACCAGGTATCCAGAGCAGGGAATGACCTGCAGAAGAGAGCATGCTGGAGGAGAGGGCAGAGGCTGGAGGAATCCAGAAGGCCAGGAAGCAAGAGAAGAGATTTCCAGCCTGTGTTAAAACCCAGAAACTTGAAAGGCCAGGAAGGAGGCTTTGTCAGGCAAACAGGAAAACCAAAGGAGAGGAAGTCTAGCATAATGAGAGAAAACCCAGTCCAGGACTGGAGAGGAGGGAAAGCCCTGTGCTGGGGGCAAGAAGACAGAACAGCTGTGAAGGGGGAGGCTGGAGGCCAGGATGGCAGAGAGCAGAGCTGTGAAATAAGATAAAACAAGGACACTGAACAAGCTACAAAACACTCAGAGCAAGGGGGAAGGTGACAGGGAAGAATGTGGAAAGACTTACCTAGCAGTCTTTGTAGTCATACAGACTGGACTGTGCATTTTGGCCCATAGCCACCTGCCTAGGAAGCACAGAGTGGCTTTCCAGCAAGTTACCGAGAGTGCTTGGCCCACACATTAGCAGCCTGCCATGCTGCGACTGACTCTGAGTTGTCCACTTGTCTGCTGGCCACCTGCTGTTGGGGACCTCAGCTGGGGCTCAGCCCTGCTTCAAGCATGGTGTTCCAAGTTCAGAGGCACCAGCTTTTCTTCTGGGGTGTCTGTCCTCCTTGCTGGCCAAGGGTCTCTCCGAGAGGTGTCCTGCTTGCCATCCTTTGTGTTTTGAGGATGCTTCATTCAGTGGGCTGGTACTGTGGTTCTGGGAGAGCCAAGAAGGCAGAAGGAGTGAAGCAATGTATAATGATAAGGAATGGCACCTAGTGGTCCCAACTAAATTCCCAGTATTTCTGTTTAAGGTGCAAACTAGTGTTTGTTATTCAGTCTCTGGGCCTTAGCTGCTCATCTGAAAAACTGGGCTCATGATCACACATCTGTCATGGGGTTCTGATCAAACTTAAATGAGGCAGTTCTCATGTCTGGAAGAGTGGCCAGCTACTATTAATGCTCACTAAATATTTATGGTTTCCTTTGTCTTGTTATTAAAAACTAAGTGTGTGTGTGTGTGTGTGTGTGTCTGTGTGTGTGTGTGTCTGTGTGTGTGTTCTGGGGATCCTTCCTTGAATGCAGAGTAAAGGGCTTGAGTTGGAAGGCATTTGGGCAAGTGCATGATCTGTGCCAATCAGTGCTTGCAGAGACAGAGCCAACAGTGAGCACTTTGGGGAATAGGGGTCAGAGGGCATGCACAAGATAGTGGGAAGCTCAGACTGTGGGGGTGGGGTGGGCCCTGAAGCTAATGTAAAATATATTTTGAGTAGTGAAACCAATGCAGAGAACTCTGATTACATGGACAAGTGGTGGGAGAAGGAGACTGTAACCATGACTCTGAGGTTTTGAGGGCCTACAGTGGGTCAGAGGAAGTTCTTGAACAATGGGTAAATTTTACATTTTAAAGGTTCTCCCTTGCTATTTCTCCATCTCTCTCATAAACTAATAAGGTAAATACTTAAAGATTGTTTAAAAAAAAGGGGGGGAGAACATATGAAAGAACTTATGTTGTTTGCAAAGTCTAAGATATTTTCTCCAGGGCCTGATAGTAGCACACCTGCTTGAGCACACACATTATCATGAAGGAGGATCCAAATTCAAGTCCTCAGTCTCCATTTGCAGGGAGGACGCTTCAAGAGTGGTAGAGCAGTACTTTAGGTGTCTCTCTTTCTCTATCTCTCTATCCCCTTCTGCTCTCAATTTTTCTCTGTCATGTTATATTAAGAAATAAATATTTATAAAAGAAATTTCCTCCTTGATTCATCATAGATAGCTTCCCCACCTCTGGTCTGGTTGACAGACACTGTCTCAGGGGTTTTCATGTTGGGCAGATCTGATCACTAGGAGTAAGGCAGAAGTAAGGTGTGTGTGGATAATGCACAGGTGTAAGATTCACATGTTCCTTCCACAAGTAATCTTTACACAAGGGCTCAGGAGACAAACAGACCTCACAGAATGACAAACTTGTATCTCAGTTTCCTTGATCTGTCAAATAGAGATAATAAGAGCAAGGGTAGATAGCATAATAGTTATTCAAAGAGACTCTCATGCCTGAGGCTCCAAAGTCCCAGGTTCATAAACCAGAGCTAAGCAGTGCTCTGGTAAACACACACACACACACACACACACACACACACACACACACACACACACACACACACACACAGAGAGAGAGAGAGAGAGAGAGGAAAATATTTAAAGCCTGGAATTTTTCAGGGAGGATGAAATTGTGCTAGGATACATAGAGTATTTAAATAGTTAATAGTAGCTTTAGTGCACAGAGATGGAAATGAGCATGGCATATACCAAACAGCAATAAGAGGACAGATAGGCCTGTTAATTAACAGTTAAACCACCTCACATGCCAGTATCTCTGCCATCACGATCTTCACTCTTGCTATTGTTAAGACTGGGGTCTGGGCCTAGGATCTTTGTGTTCTCATTTGTAAAGCACAAGGTTTGCTAAGGTCCTTTCAAACTCCTTTTTTTGGGTATCTTCACCAGTCTTCCTCCTGCCTCATTTTCATTCATCCCTTCCCTGTGTGATTCCAAACATCCTAAATTCTCTTTAACATTTTTGACAGCCAGGTAACTTTCCTTGAGTTCTTCTTTAAGAATCCAGATCATGGAAAAGACTATCTTCTCTTCACCCTTCCCAGTGATCTCTCTTCCTCTTGCAGCCCTTCCCTCCTGCTCCAGGCACTTCCAACAAAAGAGCCAGGCCATTTTTCAGGCAGTATCAGTCTAGTGTCAGTTTCCACACCATTTGTCATTGTATCTCTGAGTGTTGGAAATGCTGTCTTTTCACTAGGGCTTTGTGAAGGAGCGGAGTGGACCCCAGACTTTCTCATCCTCTCAGATGCAACCAAATCTCTTCTCACACTCTGGGAAAAATGAGAAAAGGGGGAAAATGTGGGTGCAGGACCAAGGCTGGCAGGTCTGTCTCTGGGTCCTGCTGTAGAGGCCAGGAAGGGGGAGAGATATTAGGGTAATCAGGATAAGGCAGGGGATATTCTTACTACAGGCAAAAAAGCCACTGTTTTTCCAATAGCAAGTAATCAGGGAACAGGAGGATGTAATTTGCAGATTAGGAATGTGAACAAAGAGCATAAAATTAACTTTATAGCAAAAGAGGAGCAAGTCTGTCTGAAGAAATATACTTCCATAAAGTGTTCCTGCTGATAACATCGGGCTGTGATTTAAACTAAATAGGAAATATGACCAAGCTGGGGGGCGGGGAGCTTAGGAGCTAAGTGGAAATTCAGGTTGGAACTTCAGGCAGGGATAAGAAATTGCAGTGGTGGAGGTGGGATGGGGAGAGCAGGTGATGGCACGGCTGGTAGAACACACACATTACCATGTACAGCTACCAGGGCTCAAGCCCCTGGCCCCACCTGCAGGGAGGAAGTTTTATGACTGGCGAAGCTTTGCATCAGGGGTCTTCTCTCTCTTCCTCTCTTCCCCCCCTTTTCGGGGTCTCTCTCTCCTTCTCCGGTGGGGTGGCCTCCAGGGGAAAGGTAAAGGGCTGGTTCTTTCTCGCTCACGACAGGAGTGACACGAAGTAAAAGACACCAAGGGACTCTTAGCGTGCCTAGAATCTGAGTCCTAGAATCTCAGAATCCTAGAGTCCGTTTATTATCAAAGTGGACATGAGTTAAATAGAAAAGCAATGAAGTTAATTATTGTTGAAATATGACAGAAATTACAGGTTTCTTAACAGTCAGCATGCTCCTAATGTAGGGGGCTGGTATGACAGGAATTGATGAGATACAAGACAGTTATTCTCCATAACACAAGCAACTTAATTATCTAAAGGTATTTGAGAGAAGCATAGGGGTTAAACCTGTAGGGTGAGACAGAAAGAAGATGGATATCAAAAGGCCGTATAGTTTGGAATTTCTCTTGTCTGGGGTCTGAGGTGTGTGATGAAGTGTGTGATAAGGTATGTTCTTCTGTGATCAGAAGGTGACTTTGAATAAGTGAATCTGTGGCCACGTGGCTTACAGTTAATGGAGGGAAGTACTGGGGTATCTGTGGGCCTGAGAGTCAAGAAGGAAAGAACCAAGTCTGAGTTTCCCCCCTTATGCTCACCTCAGTTAAGAGAGACTTACCAAGAGGTTATCTTCTCAGACCTCTATGCAGGGACGGGGGTGGTTCTCCCTAAGCTCTATCAGGTTTACACATGTTCCCAACATCCCCTCTGTCTCCTACCTCCCTCTCAATTTTTGTCTCTATCAAAAAAGGAAAAACTCACATGGAACAAGTCACAAAGACCAGTGTAAGCATCCTGGTTTGAGCCCCTGGCTCCCCACCTGTAGGGGAGTTGCTTCACAGGCAGTGAAGCAGGTGTCTATCTTTCTTTCACCCTCTCTGTCTTCCCCTCCTCTCTCCATTTCTCTCTGTTCTATCCAACAACAAGACATAATCAACAACAACAATAGTAACTACAACAACAATAAAAACAACAAGGGCAACAAAAAGGAAATAAACATTAAAAAATCATTTTTATAAAAAGGAAAAGCAAAAGAGAGATGTAAAGAAAAAAAGGATGAAAAAAAAAGTCACCAGTAGTGGCATTGTAGAGGCACTGAGCCTAAATGATAACCCAGATGGCATAAATAAATAAATAAATAAAAATTGAAATGGATAAAAGCTGGTGTGTGTGTGTGTGTGTGTGTGTGTGTGTGTGTGTGTGTGTGTGTGTGTGTGTGTTACACCAGGATGTCTGCTTTGCCCGTTTTTATGGATTGTTTTTACTTAGGTTACTTTGAATAGCTGGGAAGGTGACTTTGCAGGAAAAGTGATTCATGCTTAGCAGACCTTGATGGCTTTTATTTTTTTAAGATCTACTGGGATTTTCATTTTCACTTCATTAATTTTGGGTTGAGACAGAGTGAAATTGAGAGGGAATGGGGACAGAGAGGGGGAGAGAGAAAGACATCTGCAGTATTGCTTCACCAGTTGTGAAGCTTCCTCCCTGGAGGTGGGGACTGAGGGCTTCAACCTGGGTCCTTGTGTACTGTAATGTGTGCATTCACCCAGGTGTGCTACCACCCAGCCCCAAGGCCTTGATTTCTATCCTTAGTGCTTTACATGACCAGAGAGGTGCTCTGGTCTCTGTTTCTCTTATTAAGTAAGCAAGCAAGTAAGGAAATAAGTGACACTGACTTCTAAAACATGGTAGTAACAAATGTGTTCTAACACACACATAGTCTCCAGCACTCCCATCCCATTTACTTTTTATTTCTCAAATATCCACAAAAATCTCACTCAAAACTCTGGCACCTTTCTCCTTGAACATCAATACTCACCTGGGCACCACAGCAGAAGGATTCCAAAGCCATGCCTTTGAGATCAGAGCAAGGCTTCTGTTCTTTTTGCTCACAGACATGTTGAACAGTTAACATTCTAGCTTTGTGCCACTCTATTCACCACCCACCATTCCAAGCTTTATTGACTTCACACTGACTAGGATAGAAGACTTGCTTATCTTTGACCTATAGAGACATATGTTTTTCCCCAAGCACTAGGTTTCAATGAAGCTGACCATTAGCCTGGAGCTCAGAAGTTTGTTTTGTTTGTGTTTTTTTTTAAATTTATTTTTTATTGGGGGATAAATGGTTTACAGTTGACAGTAAAATATGGTAGCTGTACATGAGTAACATTTCTCAGTTTTCCACATAACAATTCAACCCCCACTAGGTCCTCCTTGGCCATCATGTTCCAGGACCTGAGCCCTGGTGTTCTAATCAATATGGGACTTTCTTTCATCCCTGGAGTCTTTAGGATAGTTGATACACACAGTGGCTCCCCTCCCTTCCTCTTCCCTGCTTTCTTCTTCACTGTCTTCCCTCCCCTCCCCTCCTCTCCTCTTTTTTTTTATATAGATGTCAGTTTTAAAACTGGAGGAGGCTCTCTAATTTATCATTTTAATTGCTTATAACTACATTTGACCCAATGAAGTTCTTTTTAAAGAAATTATTTATTCCTTTTTGTTGCCCTTGTTTTATTGTTGTAGTTATTATTGTCGTAGTTGGATAGAACAGAGAGAAATTGAGAGAATAGGGGAAGACAGAGAGGGGGAGAGAAAGATAGACACCTGCAGACCTGCTTCACTACCTGTGAAGCAACTCCCCTGCAGGTGGAGAGCCAGGGGCTCGAACCGGGATCCTTACACTGGTCCTTGCACCACCTGCGTTTAACTTGCTGCACTACCGCCCCACTCCCTACCCAACAGGGTTCTTATCTCACCTAACTCATAGTCTTACCCCCTCTCAAATTGCCACAAGTGAATGTGTGTGTTACACACACACACTCACACACACACACACACACACACACACACTTGTGTATAGTGGGACTCTTGAACTTTTTGTTTGATGTTTCAAAACTTGAATGTGTGACCTGCCAAAGATAGATCTAAAGATGTGAACAAAGATGTGAACAAAGTTGTAAGGAAAGAAAATTTATCAATAGTTGACTTCCATTTACTCCTTTTTTTTTTTTCATTTTAGCATATGGATCTTTTGTTATTTAACAACTATAAGTGCCCTTTGTTGACCAGAGAGATACACCCTTGGAGTGATTATGAGGGTCACAAGATACCTCTTAGGTTTGCTCCTATACAATATATATTTACATGCCTTACATCTGTCTACATGGTAATTGGATCCATTAATTTTTTTTTTTGCCCCCAGGGTTATTACTGGGAGTTGGTGCCTGCACCACAAATCCACTGCTCCTAGAGGCTATTTTCTCCCCTTTTGTTGCCCTTGTTTTTTTTAATTGTTGTTGTGGTTATTATTATTATAGTTGATATTGATGTCGTTGCTGGATAGGACAGAGAAAATGGATAGAGGAAGGGAAGACAGAGAGGGGGAGAGAAAGATAGACACCTACAGACCTGCTTCACTGCTTGTAAAGTGACCGGGGTCTCAAACTGGGGTCCTTATAGCAGTCCTTGCGCTTCACGCCATGTGTGCTTAACCTGATGCGCTACTGCCCAATCACCAATCCATTAATTTTTTTTAGATTTTATTTTAAACAGAGATAGAAGAGGGGGGGGGAGAGGGAGAGGGAGAGGGAGAGGGAGAGAGAGAAAGAAACCACAGCACCAAACTTCCTTCAAAGCAGTCAGTGTTGGGCTTGAAGCTGGGTTGCATACATGGCAAAACAGTACATTATCCAAGTGAGCTATTTTGTAAACTCTCATCTGTCCATCCATCCATCCATCCATCCATCCATCCATCCATCCATCCATCCATCCAGCATCCTACCAGCTCACTCGTTCATCTAACCAACCAGTTATCAGCCTCTTATGGCCAAAATAGTAGCAGACTTTCTATAATAATGTCTTAAGTATCAGTCACAATTTCACACTTAAGGAGTAGAAAACATATTTACAGACCACCAAAACAAACATAAAAGATAAAATGTTCTTTCACAACATTAGCACAAGCAAGAGCTGAGTACCCAGTAGTGGTAATAGGCATTGTTGAAGTAAAAGGAAAGAGAAAACAGAGGCTCAGAATAAGGACTTGCTTTAGAGAAGAAAGAGGAATAGAGACAGTTCTTAAATTTAATAAGTAGAATGAGAGTCATTAGATAGAAAAGGAAAACTACCAGAGAAGGAAGACATGGGAATAAGGAACAAAAATAAAGATAGGGCATAGAATTCTAATAGTAAACCTGTTGGACTGAAGTGGAGCATTAGAGAAAGTAGCCAGGAGGATATTAGTTGGGACTTTTTTCTGGAGAAGAGAGGGATATGAAGCTGAGGAACAGAAGTGTCTTATTACCTTTTGGCACTTCTGAAGACTCTCCTAGTCAAGGAGATACATCTAGTAGGAACATGTTGACTAATTTAGAGTCTGGAGTGTTTGTACTATCACTGTATACTCACACTGTATCATATATTCACACAGCAAGAATTTGATGAACTTTATTATGTGATTAATTCAATGATTCTAACAGGACAGTAGGAATTATGTTGTAGTTACTTCAGAGATCAAAGGAGACTTGGTCTTTACTTTGAGGAGAGCTCATTATCCATGAAGACCAAAAAATTAACCCAGAGATGTAAAACAGATGAGTACTAACTCTTTAAACATATATTTTAATGGAAGATTAAACACAGATACAGAAACTTAGAACAAAGGAATGTGTATTCCTATGAATTATTTTACAGTGGTATTCATATATTTACACCCCAAATCAAGAAACAAAATTGCTAACCACCTCTGTAATCCCTCCACATGACTCCCTCCCTCTGAAAGCAACACTTTCCTTACTTTCATTGTAATCACTCACTTCCTTCATTTATAGTTTTGTCCCTCAAGAGTGCATCCCAAAGTCCTATAGTTTAGTCTTGTCCAGATTAAAAAAAATTGATGTGTTTAGGTCTCTTTGAATCTCCCCTCTTTCTCTTCCTTATGTTTTATATGTTGACAAAACTGGGGCATTATTCTTGCTTTTTTTTTTTCCTGCATGTGCTGACTGATCACTCATGATGCAGTTCAATATGATCTTCTCTCTTTATATTTCTTGAAAATTGGGAGCTAGATCAAGAGGTTTGATCTCATGCAAAGGCTATTCTTTTCAGCAAAGTTTATCATTAATGTTATGCCTTGAGTTTGATTTATGACTTTTGTTTTATCTTAGTTTCAGCATTCATTACTTCACTGGGGATTCAAAATTAGTAATATTTTAATTCTATCTTTTGTTTTCATTTATCATCTGGGGTACATTTACTAATTCATTTAACTGAGGAGATACTGTTTTATATGACTCTAGTTGCCTACTACATTTATAGAGAAACTATTCCCTTTCTAGTTTGTTACAAAGTAGTAACAGTGTGTAGGATGAATGTTTATTTCTTTTATTTGCCTACTATCAAGGTAATAGTTGGATTCCTGTTTCTTTGAAAGTGACCAGTTATTATTTTTTATAACATATGTCATTGTGATCTCTGGGATTCATATGTATTTTATGAGTTTTAATCTGTTGCAAGACTCAAATTGTTGGCCTGTGAGACACTCTTCAAGGTGCTCCCTGAGTTCTTCTGTCATGACTCTAGTGGTTTTTGACAGCTTCTTTCTAACTGCATGTCACGGTGTTCCAAACTCATAATGGACATTTCCTGTGTCAGACCTGGAATTAGCCACTTCTCGATGAAATCGTGGCTTAGTTCAATGAGATATGTCATTTTAAGATTAAATCTAAGTGCCTGAGATGCACACTGCTATTGGATTGACCTTTATTTATAAGTTCTTTTAATGGAAAGAGCTGGAATAAACAAATACTTCATGAATTTGTATTGATATTTCCAATTCTGATTTCTATCTAGGATGTTTACATAACATTGTCTAGATGATCTCAGCAGCTCCTTCCTTTCACCATAACATTATTTTTAATTGATTTTCAAGTTTTTAAAAAATTTTTTTATTTAAAAAAGGAGACATTAACAAAATCATAGGATAAGAGGGGTACAACTCCACACAGTTCCCACCACCAGATCTTCATATCCCATCCCCTCCCCTGATAGCTTTCCTATTCTTTATCTCTCTGGGAGAATGGACCCAAGGTCATCGTGTAATGCAGAAGGTGGAAGGTCTGGCTTCTGTAATTGCTTCTCCACTGAACATGGGTGTTGACTGGTCTATCCATACTACAAGCCTGCCTCTCTTTTTCCCTAGTACAGTGGGTCTCTGGGGAAGCAGAGCTCCAGGACACATTGGTGGGGTCCTCTGTCCAGGGAAGTCTGATTGGCATCATGCTAGCATCTAGAACCTGGTGGCTGAAAAGAGAGTTAACATACAAAGCCCAACAAATTGTTGACCAATCATGGACCTAAAGGCTGGAATAGTGCATTTCAGTTATATTTCAAAAGTCCTGTAGCTATACTAGTTTTTTTTTTTTCTCTCTGTGCCTGAAATCTGATATGCAGGTGGATCTAACTTATTATCTAGGGAGGTGATGTCATGGCTGGAAAAGGGACAGAAAGCTGGATCAGGGAAGAGAGTAGCTCCCTAATATGGGGAAGGGGCATAAATATTATTGACTGTAAACCCCATAGATTTGATTTGGTCTGGGGCCCATATTCAGCCTATGAACCTATGTAGCCTCAGTATCCCTATAGATCTGAACTCACAGTCTGTGGTCATGAGTAGGAACATTCCAAGCTGCCCCAATATCGACCAATTTTCCTTAAGTGTAGCATAGAGTATGTTGTCTTTCTTCCCTTTGGAGGATGGAACATTCTCTACCATTGTTGATCCAAGTTGAGAGCAAGGTCCTATGGGGGCCCTCAAAAAGGTTTTTTTGTGTTGTTGTTCCTGATAGAGATGACCTGAAACAATGGAGAGAGGGATTTATTTGAGGTCTAGGCCCATCATGTCTGTTTGGGAATCTCAGGACTCCCTGAATAGGACCCCAGCTGATGGGGTGGCCTGATAGTGTCTAAAGAGTCATCATTAAAGTATGCCCGTCTCTTGCCCTTATTCAGCTTTTGCAGTCCTTGATTTGATAAGGTTAGCTTTGGAGTGAGTGTGAGAACTATAATAGGAAGAAGGTGAGGAGAATATCTAAGTCTTAGTAGACACTATTTCATTTGAAACTTTATACTGACTCACTGCAGACTATTGTGCACTTTTGCTTTCAGGTATATATTTTCCACTAATTTATAGATACCTGTGAACATCTATCTCATGGGACCTGGTCTATATCTAGGTTTTAGGACTTGGTTAGGAAGTGAACCTCCTGGAATGGAATTAGAGAATACTATGAATGTAAAGGTCTCATTGGAGTAATGAGGGTGAAGGGTTGACATTCCATGCCTGATGTCTCTGGACACAGTCTGAAGTAAACATGCTGAGATGGAACACATTGCATTGATTAGGTTGGGGTCGGCAGATGCAATATTATTTGGTATGAATTAAGAGAAGCATGCAGGAAAGTGCACCCCACCCAAAGTTCCAGGACTGGGGGAAATATAGGCTGTATAGTGGAAATGTGAGGTTCCTGCTGTCTTAGGTTTCAAGAAGACAATAGATAGTTATTGTTATAGTCACATTATTTGGTAACTGGGGTAACTTTGAAAAATCCTTTTATTAGGATTTGCTGTATAATACCCAACATCACCATAATTTATGTCCTTTGACATTATTTGTATATAGCTGTGCCACTGGTTGCTTCTGTTTTCCCTGGTCTACGCTTTTGAGAAAGTCAAAATATCAAGAAATCAGCCTATGTATTAAAAAGACTCAGTCTGTGCTTTAAAAGTTTTAGACATGCAATCAATTTTTCCCCTCTCAAATTAATTAGTGATTTATATGAATACAAATTAATATGAGTGCACATAAACACCATTCCCATCACCAAAAGACTGTGTTCCATCCCCACCACCCACCCCTCCCAAAGCCCCGGGAAGCCGAATATCCACCCTCACCATTAACCCAAGGTATTTACTTTGGTACCTTACTCCAGATTTATTCAAATCCTGCTTTGATTTTCCCTTCTGTTCTTCTTTCTCAACTTCTGTTGATAAGTGGGATTATCCCATATTCATCTTTATCTTTCTGACTTAGCTCACTTAACATAATTCCTTCTAGCTTCATCCAAGTTGGGTCAGAGAAGGTGGGCTCATTATTGATAACAGCTGCATATTATTCCATTATGTATATATACCACAACTTTCTCAGCCATTCATCTGTGTAGGGCACCTGGGTTGCTTCCAGGTTTTAGCTATTACGAATGTGATACTATGAACATAGGTGTACAAATATCTTTTTGGTTGGGTGTTAATGGAGTCCTTGGGTTATATCCCCAGGAGAGAAATTACTGGGTCACATGGAAAGTCCATGTCTAGCCTTGTGAGAGTTATCTAGATTGCTCTTCACAGAGGTTGAACCAATTTCATTCCCACTAGCAGTGCAGAAGTGTTCCTCTGTCCCCACAGCCTCTCCAGCATTTGTTGCTGCTGTCCTTTTTTTTTTTTTCCCTCAAGGGTTATTGCTGGGCTCAATGCCTGCAGCATGAATCCACTGCTCCTGGAGGCCATTTTTCCCCCTTTTGTTGCCCTTGTTGTTGTAGCCTCGTTGTGGTTATTATTATTGCCATTGTTGATGTTGTTCATTGTTGGATAAGACAGAGAGAAATTGAGAGAAGAGGGGAAGACAGAGAGGGGGAGAGAAAGATAGACACCTGCAGACCTGCTCCACCGCCTGCGAAGTGACTCCCCTGCAGGTGGGGAGCCTGGGGCTCGAACCGGGATCCTTACGCCGGTCCCTGCGCGCTTTGCGCCACATGTGCTTAACCCACTGTGCCACCGCCCGACCCCACTGCTGTCCTTTTTGATGGAGGCCATTCTCACAGGGGTGAGGTGGTATCTCAATGTTGTCTTTATTTGCATTTCTCTGACAATCAGTGACCTGGAGCAATTTTTCATGCATTTGTTAGCCTTTTGGATCTCTTCTGTAGTGAATGTTCTGTTCATATCCTCTGCCCATTTTTGGATGGGATCATTTGCTGTTTTTGATGCTAAGTTTGCTGAGCGCTTTGTATATTTTGGTGATTAGTCTCTTGTCTGATGTATGGCATGTGAAGATCTTCTCCCATACTGTGAGGGGGTCTCTGTTTGTGTGATAGTTTCTTTAGCTGTGCAGAAGCTTTTCAATTTGATGTAGTCCCATTGGTTTGTTTCTGCTTTAGTCTTCATTGCAATTGGGTTTGTATCATCAAAGATGTCCTTGCGGTTTAGGTGGGAAAGTGTTCCACCAATGTTTTCCTCTAAGTATTTGATAGTTTCTGGTCTAACATCCACATCCTTGATCCATTTGAGTTGATTTTTGATTATGGTGAGATAAGATGGTTCAGTTTCATTCTTCTGCATGTTTCAACCCAGTTTTCCCAGCACCATTTGTTTAAGAGAGCCTCTTTCCTCCATTTAATACTTTGGGCCCCTTATCAAAGACTAGATGTCCATAGGTGTAAGGGTTTATTTCTGGTCTTTCAATTCTGTTCCACTGGTCTGTGTGCCTATTTTTGTTCTAGTATCAGGCTGTTTTGATGAAGATGGCCTTATAATATAGTTTGAGATCTGGGAGTGTGATGCCTCCATTTCTGTTTCTTTCCCTCAAAATTGTTTTGAGAAATGTAAATAAAGACAACATTGAGATACCACCTCACCCTTGTGAGAATGGCATACATCAAAAAGGACAGCAGCAACAAATGCTGGAGAGGCTGTGGGGACTAAAGAACCCTTCTGCACTGCTGGTGGGAATATAAATTGGTCCAGCGTATGTGGAGAGCAGTTTGGAGAACTCTCACAAGGCTAGACATGGACCTTCCATGTGACCCAGTAATCCCTCTCCTAGGGATATACCCCAATGACTCCATAATACCCAACCAAAAAGAAATATGTATACCTATGTTCATAGTAGCACAATTTGTAATAGCTAAAACCTGGTAGCAATCCAGGTGGCCAACAATAGATGAGTGGCTGAGAAAGTGTGGTATATATACAAAATGGAATACTACGCTGCTATTAAGAAGATGAACCCACCTTCTCTGACCCATCCTGGACAGAGCCAGAAGGAATTATGTTAAGTGAGCTAAGTCAGAAAGACAAATATGACTATGGGATGATCCGACTCATAAACAGAAGTTGAGAAAGAATAACAGAAAGGGAAACTCAAAGCAGGATTTGACTGAATTTTGAGCAGGGCACCAAAGTAAAAACCCTGCATTGAGGGTGAGGGTGAATGTTCAGCTTCACAGGGTGAGGGGGGTGGGGAGGGAGGTTTAAGAGAATGGAACACAGTCTTTTGGTGGTGGGATTGGTGTTTATCCTATCACTGAGAGGGGCAAGAATTGATTGAATGTCTCAAAATTTTAAAGCACAGACTGAGTCTTTTTAATACATAGGCTGAGTCTCTGATATGTTCACTCTCTTAAAAGCTTAGACCAGGGAGAACAGAAGCAACCGGTGGCACAGCTATATACAAATAATGTCAAAGGACATAAATTATGGTGATGTTGTATATCATACAGCAAATCCTAACAAAGAGATATTTGAAAGTTAATCCAATTGCCAAATGATGTCCTTATACCAATCACTAACTATTTTTTTCTTAAACCCTAAGACAGTAGGAACCTCCTGCTTCCTCTATAGAGCCTATATTTCCCCCAGTCCTGGAACCTTAGGGTGGAGTGCATTTTCCTGCATGCTTCTCCCAAGTTATATCAAATGATATTCCATCGGCCAGTCCCACCCTAATCAACACAAAGAATACCACCTCAGTATGCTTCATTTCAGACTGTGTCCAGAGATGTCAGGCATGTAATGTCAACCCCTCTGCCTCATTACTCAGGTGAGACCTTTCCTTTCATAGTATTCTCTAATTCCATTCCAGGCAGTTCACTTCCTAACAAAGTTCCAAAACCTACATGTAGACCAGGTCCCGTGAGATAGATCATATGTTCACACATATCCATAAACTAGGGCAAATATATATACCCTTACATTAAGTTTTTCAGTGAAACAATTAAATGGCATCAAAATCAATACCTTGTTGAAAGTGAGATAGTTCTGTTCTTAAAATCACTGAAAAGTCATTGTAAAATACAAAGGGAAGATTTTTAACCTAATAAATGTAGGAGACTATTGCTTCCAGTGCCAGTCTTAGATTTTTAGACTGACCTGAAAAGCAAAAAGTCCGTTATCCCAAACTGTCTTTTCTACTTGCCTGCATTCCTCTGCAAATCATACCATTTGTTGGGGAGTTCAAATTCAATTTCTCCAGTGTGCTCTAACAAAATAATATATTAAAATCAAAATAATATATTTAAAAAAACTACGTGTAGTCATTAACTTAAGTTATAAATTGGTTTTAAAATAGGCAGAAATTTTCCAAGTCCTGTCATGAACTATCATGAAATGCAAGCAATCAAACCTTACATTTAAAATAGAGGCCAGTTGTTAGCATAGCAGTTTAAGTGTGCATGGTGCAAAAGGCAAGTACTGGCATAAGGATCCTTTTTGGAGCACTTGACTTCCCATCTACAGGGAGGTTGCTTCACAGGCAATGAATCAAGTCTTCAGAGAAAGTCTATCTTTCTCTACCCCTGTCTCTCTTTCCCTCCTCTCTCTATTTCTCTCTGTCTTAACCAACAACAACAGCAATTGTATTTATGGATTTGTAGTGCAGACACTGAGCCCCAGCAATAAGCTTGGAGGAAATATATATAAAATGTATATATTTATATACATTTATATGCAATTATATATATTATATATGATTGGGATACTGGTAAAGAGGTTCAAGCACATGACTAATAGGGGACCTTGGAGAAAAAAAGAAAGGAAATAGAAGACTCTCAAGAGAACAAAGAAGATAGCAGAAATTGTAATTTATAAAAAATTTCTTGATATAATGAAAGATGGCTTGAACGATATATTGAAAGGACATATCATGTACCTGGAAATCCTGACCCATAATGACCAAAATGGAGACATATTATACAAAAGAACTTGCACACAAAGAAAAAAAAAAGGACATTTAGGGAAAAAAATAGCCTATTTCTTGTAAGAGAAATCAAATTAAATTACCCTGAGAATTTTTTACAGCAAAGCTTTTTTTTTTTGCCAGAAGAAATTAGAGTAATGTATTTAAGATCACAGAGAGAACATGTGAGCTAAAGATTTTATATTCAGAAAACTACAAATTGCTAATAACATGCAAAGATCAGAAAATATTATCCCCCTGAGCCCTTCCTAAGGAGTCTAGTAAAGAACAAGTTTAAGACAGGTATTGCTGGTGAATATTAGATATGGAGTAGTTGTTGCTAAAAAGGAAAATAAATGAGAGCTTTATTCATTGTCTATATGATTTAAAATGTAAACATAAAACTACTAAACTATAGAATGATTAGTATGTACAAAAACTATTTTATCTGTTTTCAGAATTACTAATGCCAGTGATAGGACCACTACTATCACTCTGAGAATATTATATTTACAAAATCTAAAACAAAATGCTAATTATGGAATGTCCAAATTCTACTATGCCCTATGTTTTCAAGAATTTTATGGGGGTATGGAGCCAAGATGTCAGCTTTGGAGCAGCAGCTGCAGTGAGCTCCAGGAGGCAGCTGCTTGCAACCTGGAATCCACTGGATAGGGTAGGATACTGGGCTATCTGTAGGAATGTGAACACAGGTTGGTCAGAGTGACACCAAAATACAGTCCCATAACTCTCTCTTGAGCTGACAAACGGAGGTCAGGGGGACAAAGGAAAATCCTTTGATTATTTCTGAGCTCACCTCCTCACCCCAGTACCAGCCCCCAGGGGCAGTGCAGCTACTCCTAGTAGGCTCCCTGCTGCGCTATTTTCTTTACCAAGATTCCTGGCTCACCAGGGGTGTCATTCCAAGCCTCTTCCTTTAACTTCTCTCTTTTCTCTCTTTTTTTAAGTGGCAGGAGCTCTATTTGAGTGAAAATGTACCTGACCAATCAGAGTCTCAACTCTGCCAGAGAAAGGCTACTTAGAGGGTTGGTTTTTCTTTTTCTTTTTTTTTTTTGGGGGGGGAATACTTCTTACATTTGCCTGTCTTTGCTCAGGCTGCCTGCAGCCGATTGAGCAGTCCAAGCTACAGACTGACTGTTAGGGGTTTTCTACTCTATTTTATTTTATTTTATTACTACTATTATAATATACACATGTCCCTTTTTGATCCACCTTATTCAGGTTGACCAAAATTAACTATTGTTATTTTTTCCATTGCTAGGTGACTGGGTGTCCTATCCATTGTAAGAGGATTGTTTCTCTCTACCTATCCTCTCCACTCTCCTTTTTCCCTCCTACTAGCTAATTAAAAAAAAAAAAAAACTCTTTCCTTTCACTGCACTTTCTTTTTCCTTCATTCATTCTTTCTTTCTTTATTCCTTCCTTTTAAATTTTTTTTCTTTTCTTCCATCCTTCTTTTGTTTTCTGAATTCAGTGATACTCACTTGTGAATTATTTTGAGGAAGAAATCTGACTCAGAGTTGACTTTATGTGTGTGTGTCTTCTCTACTTCCCTTTCTCCCCTTTCTATCTCTAAAATTTAGAATGGGCAATAGATTTGCATAATTGTCTATTCTTACTTTCCCTTTTTCCTGTCTCTTTCATTTTCTTTTTTTGGTTGCTACTTTTTCATGGACTGGAGGTGTTGTTTGGCTAAATGGTATTTGTTGAACTGCATCAATCCTTGCCATAGTTACTATTTTTGTAATCTCTGATGTTGGTGACTGCACTTCTCATAAAGGTCTTTAGTATAGCATGGCTTGTACTCAAAACACAACAATTGAAGAATGGCAGAACAGAAAAATAAAAACCACATCAATAAAAAATTGTTAAATCAAGAACAAATGCAATGCTACCACAATGAATCAGGACAGGAACCAGAAGAAACTACAAATCAATCAGAAGTAACCATAGATAGGAAAAATATGTAAGCAATAGTAAACCTAATAATCACAGAAGTGAAAACATCTATGGAGGAAAGGACTATCAGAATTAGGGAAATAAGAGAGGAGAATCTCAAATAAAATACAAGCTACCACTAGGTAATTAGAGAAATGAAAGCTGAAATAGCTGAGCTAAAAGGCCAACTAGCAGAATAAGCTAATACTATCACTGAACTGAAGAAAGAAGCTGAGGAATGGGAAAGCAGATTAACAGAAGCAGATTAACAGAAGCAGAAAACATATTTATCCAGAGGATGAGCTAGAGAAAACAAAGAAAGAGGTAAAAGAGCTCAAAAAGAGATTGAGAGACACTGAAAACAACAACAGAGACATTTGGGATTATCTTAAAAGAAGTAACATTTGTATAATTGGCCTAGCAGAGGAAAAAGAGAGGAAGGGAAGTAAATATTCTAGAGGAAATAATGGAACAAAACTTCCCAGACCTAAACAACAGAAAGGACATTAAGATGCAAGAGGCCCAGAGAGTCCCAGAGTCAACCGAGACCTGAAGACACATACATCATAGTTACAATATATTAAAAATATTAAACAAGATCCTGGCCAACCAGATATAGCAGTATATCGAAAAGATTGTTCATCACGACCAAGTGGGATTTATTCCACGAATGCAAGGCTGGTTCCACATACATAAGTCAATCAATGTCATTCATCACATTAATATAAGCAAAACCAAAAAACACATGATTATCACAATAGATGCAGAGAAAGCCTTTGACAAATTGCAACACCCATTCTTGCTCAAAACACTATAAAAAATAGGAATAGATGGGTAAATACTCAAGATAGTGGAGTCCATATATAGCAAACCTACAGCCAACATCATACTCAATAGACAGAAGCTGAAAGCTTTCCCTCTCAGATCGGGGACTAGACAAGGCTGTCCACTATCACCACTACTTTTCAACATATTAATGAAAGTTCTTGCCATAATAATCAAGCAAGAGAAAGAAATCAAATAATACAGATTGGAAGGAAAGAATTCAAGCTCTCACTATTTGAAGATGGTATGATAGTATACATAGAAAAACCCAAGAATCCAGTAGAAAGCTACTGGAAGTTATTAGGCAATATAGCAAGGTGCCCAACTACAAAATCAATATACAAAAATCAGAGGCATTTCGTTATGGAAACACTAAGTCCAAAAAAGAGGATATCCATAAATCACTTCCATTTACTGTTGCAGCAAAATCAACAAAATACCTAGGAATAAACCTGGCCAAAGATGTGAAAGACTTGTATACTGAAAACTATGAGTCACTACTCAAGAAAATAGAAAATTTTACCTAGAAATCGAAAGACATCCCATGCTCATGTATTGGAAGAATTAATGTCATCAAAATGAATATACTCCCCAGAACCATATACAAATTTAATGCAATACCCATCAAAGTTCCACCAAGATTCTCTAACAGAATAGAACATAAACTGCAATCATTTATCTGGAACCAGAAAACACCCAAAATTGTCAAAACAATTTTGAGGAAATGGAACAGAAGTGGAGGCATCACACTCCCAGATCTCAAACTATTACAAGGCCATCTTCATCAAAACAGCCTGGTACTGGAACAAAAATAGGCACACAGACCAGTGGAACAGAATTGAAAGCCCAGAAATAAACCCTTACACCTATGGACATCTAATCTTTGATAAGGGGGCCCAAAGTATTAAATGGAGGAAGGAGGCTCTCTTCAATAAATGGTGCTGGGAAAACTGGGTTGAAACATGCAGAAGAATGAAACTGAACCACCTTATCTCACCAGAAACAAAAATCAACTCCAAATGGATCAAGGACGTGGATGTTAGACCAGAAACTATCAAATACTTAGAGGAAAACATTGGTGGAACACTTTCCCACCTAAACCGCAAGAACATCTTTGATGATACAAACCCAATTGCAATGAAGACTAAAGCAGAAACAAACCAATGGGACTACATCAAATTGAAAAGCTTCTGCACAGCTAAAGAAACTATCACACAAACAGAGACCCCCTCACAGTATGGGAGAAGATCTTCACATGCCATACATCAGACAAGAGACTAATCACCAAAATATACAAAGCGCAAGGAAGACTAAAGCAGAAACAAGCCAATGGGACTATATCAAATTGAAAAGCTTCTGCACAGTTAAAGAAACTATCACACAAACAAAGAGACCCCTCACAGAATGGGAGAAGATCTTCACATCATACAAGAGACTAATCACCAAAATATACAAAGCGCTCAGCAAACTTAACATCAAAAACAGCAGATGACCCCATCCAAAAATGGGCAGAGGATATGAACAGAACATTCACTACAAAAGAGATCCAAAAGGCTAACAAATGCATGAAAAATTGCTCCAGGTCGCTGATTGTCAGAGAAATGCAAATAAAGACAACTAAGAATTTTTTTCTTATGGAGAAAATATACAGCATTTATCTCCAACATTCTTTGTTCTATGTTCAAGGAAAAATCACCCATAAGGTTTTCCACATTACCTGGGCATTTATTTCTTATAAGTTATATTTATTTATTTATTTTTGAGAGAGGGAGGGAGGAATAGAGAAGAGAGAGATAAAGAGAGAGAGAAAGAGAAATAGTACCAAAGCTTCTTTTAATGAAGTGGGAGCTGGACTCAAACCTTGGGTATGCACATAGTAAAACTGCACACTATCAAAATGAGCTATTTCACCTGCCTAGATTTATTTACTTTATAGCAGAGAGACTATAGGACTACTTTAACTTAAGTAGTCCTGGGGATCAAATCCAGGTTCTCACATATGCATGTCTTGTGATCTAGCCAACAATTCACTTCTCTGGCCATACTTGGAGATTTATTTCTGCAGTGTATTAATTTCTTATTGCTTCTATAATAAATGGTCACAACTTGATGCCTTCAAACTATATACTTTTACTTTCTTAAAATTCTGGATAGCAGAAATTCAAAATGATGTATAATCAATATATTAACAGGGTTATCATAAGGTTTTCTGTGCAGAATTGACATGTTGACTCTTTAACTTCTATTACCAATCTTTGTTTCTTTGCTTGGATCCTGTTCTTTATTCTTTAAAGCACACCTCTTCAATCTCTATCTCCATCTCTGTGATCACACACCTTCTCTTTCTGTAGCCAATTGTTGGCTTTCTGGCAGGGTGATCTCCAGGAGAAAGGTAACGGACCGGTTCTTTCTCTCGCGCGCAAGGGATGACATGAAGTAAAGACACCAGGGAGACTGCAGCGTGCTCAGATCTTAGATCTCGTTTATTAGCAGGTGGGCAAAGGTTTAAATAGAAAACCAAACAATGAACATTTTTTAAATATGTCAGAAATTACAGGTTTCTTAAAGGTCAGCTTGCCCCTATGGTAGGGGGCTGGTATGACAAGAATTGATGCAGATCCATAAAGGTCAAGATAATTAGTCTCCAGATACAGGCATTTAATTACCCAAAGGTGTCTGAGGGGAGAATAGGGTTTGAACCAGTTAAGGCAAGATAGAGAGAAGATAAGCAAGGTTTGATGCAAATTGAGGACATCAAAGGGCACTGCTAGGTGTGTGTGATAAGGTGTGTGTGATAAGGTGTGTTCTCCTCTGTGATCAGAAGGTGAGGTGAACTTTGAGTAAGTGAATCTTAATGTAGGTGGCCATGTGGCCTGCGGTAATGAAGAGAGGCAGTGAGGTTTTGTCGGCCTGAGATTCAAGAAGGAAAGAACTAAGTCTGAGTTTCTCCCCTTTGCTCACCTCAGTTGAGAGAGACTCACAAGAGGGCACCTTCTCAGACCTCCATCCAAGGATGGGGGGAGTTCTTCCTAAGCTATATAAAGCTTACATGTAGCCCCACAGCCAATCTCCATCTATATCCCTGTTATAAGGCTACTTGTGATTGCATATGGGGTACATCAAGGTAATTCAGACTAATATCCCCATAGTTTAGTCACAGCTACAATTTCCTTTTGCCCACCTAATGTAAGATTCTAAGGATTATAACTTTCTCTAAGGACTAGGGGCTTGAACCCAGATCTTTATACATTTGTGCTCTACCAGGTACATTATCACCCAACCTGCATAACTCTATTTAATTTGAATAGCATGATATCTCATTATATGAAGTAAGGCAGATTATGAAGTGTCTTCAGTCCCAGCTTCAGCTGATTCAGGTCTAGCTCAATAATTAGTGGAGAGCCCATAGATTCATGTTGGGAAATTGTGCAGATGTGGTTGAACATTGGCAGGGCCCACAAACCACTATATTTTCATGCAAGTATTATTTATAGATATCTACCACGTTATCCCCTCACGGTATTGTTAATTCAGTTAAAACCATTGCAACAGTTGCTAAGGACACTTCCACCTTCCCAACATGCCTTTTGCCTGTCTCCACCCCCTTTCCTAGCCAATCCCGTCTAGATTTGCCACTTCTGGAATCCTTCCCTAAAAGCCTCTCCTATTTCCATTCTCGCTCTTTTTGCTCTTTTCTCTTCCACGACCTGACCTGGAGGAGCACTGCTGGGCATAGTGGGAGGCAGCCATTTTGCTAGCTCCACGTGGCCTGAACCACTATGCTCACACCTAATTCTGGGGCATCTGTGTGAATAAAGATTCTCTTTCCTGCTCTGCCAGCAGTTCCTGGTCTTTTCTCTCTCCCCTGCGACACAACCCGACAGATTCAGACTATCCCTTGCTGAAGTGTCCCATTTCAAGTGAGGCCAGAGGTTTCAGGGGACATGAAGTAAGACAGCCTTGGTCTCAGAGAAGAAGGGCATGGCCTAGAGATCATGGCTTGAACTCTTTCGCAGTGCTGATTGCTTTTTTGTGGCTGAGCCTCAAAAGGCCTTTTCCAAGCCAGTGTTCATAGATAAGCTCTCTTGCCCATCTGAGGGCTTATAGGGCTTATAGGGTTCCCATAATCAGTTTGGTTTCTCTTAAGACCAAATGAGGACCTTTTTTTACCCGTAGCTCTTTTCATGATTAGCCATGTACTGTTACCGTGCACTTTCACTAAATCCATTCTCCTCTACCCCTTGCTCCTTCTATTCTATTGCCACTTAGGGTCCCAGGACAGTTGACATCTGATCTGCCTGGATGCTATTTTTAACTTCTTCACACATCACAGCCTTGGGCATGGCCTCATGCAGGTGCATCCAGGCTGTTATTTCTTCCTCTCTGAGGATGTGGACAGAAAACCAGTGCATGTGCAGGGTGGAGGGGGGCATAGGGTTGGAGGCCCAGTTGTTATCACACAGCTTCCTGGTCTACCCAGCCCTGCTTGCTGCAGTGTGCAGCACAGCAATCCAGCAATTCATAAAATGTGACATTCATGTGTGCGGCACACTGCTGTGAACCTGTTTTATTCCTTGATAAAGACTGCATCTGTCAGGCCCTATCTGCTCCTGTTCAGGCCAAGAAGAGAATTATGTTTCCCAGAATCATTCTCCCCTACCCTCTTCCCCAAGGCTGCCTTCTCCTCTCTCCATCCATAGTCAGCTGAGGGGTCCTCTGTCCAGGAATGGAGGTGACTTTCCCTGTCTCAGGCAAAGGGGAGACCAGCTTTGAATTCCTTTCTTGAGTGAATTTCCTCTAGAATGTAAGGGAATCTCTTTGACCTATTAAAAAAACAAAAACACACACATTTATAATGTAACCTATTTACTATACATTACAATGTTATGTATATATGGGTGAGTGTAGTACATGCATACACATATATTTATATATTTAAATGTTTAAAACTGACTTTAGTTTTGAAACTTTTCATTAGGCATTCTTGTTTCAGTTAATCACGTTTCTATTGCAGCCTGGGGACTTTTTAAAACATTTCTGGAACCCCCTATCTTTCTCCCAAAGGCTTAAGCATTATTTGATAATTAGCCTTCAAAATTATGTTATACATTTTGGAAAGAAGCCGTGTGGGCTGGGGGAGGGTGGGAGGCAGAAAGTTGTGTGTGTTAGTTAATGTGGGAGGAATGTGGGGTATTATCTGGGGATTGGAGACATGCTTAAGAGAGGAAGAAGTTCACTCTTGTCAGAATTATGTTGGTTGCCAGTTCTCTGTGAAACCCTCACTTAGACATGGGGAAGGGTGGTGGGGGACACTGGAAACTTTCTCACTTTTCTAATTAACATGATGCCAGAAAGCTGGATCCTCTCAGAGGCCAGCTCTGTCTGTGCCACTTAAAGAAATAAGCTTCAAAGGATATGTTCTCTCTATGTACTGGAAATCACAATGGAGAAAAGAGAAGGGAAGAGAGCATGTTAAATTTTTAGACTTAGTATTTTGATACCTCCCTCACTGCTGACTTAATAGAGAAATGAACAAACTGTGGCTCAAGTAACAGTCTTTCACTTTGCCTGCTCTGTGCCCACATACCTTCAGCTTCTTACTGTACACACTCTCACTTAGCAAAATCCAAACCAACAATCACTTTCTCTGAGTCAGGCACTCTCTAACTTGCTTGAGGAACTCATTACATTTCCAAATTCAGAACAGTGTGTTTGCTTTGTGTTTTAAGTTTATGGGGGGGGGGGGAAGCAAGCATTTTGAGGCTGCAAAGCTCACCTGGATGGTTCTTTTTATTCATGTCATGACCCAAGTTTGAACTCTGTCCCCATTCCATTGGAGGAAGTTTGGTGCTATGGCATCTATGGCATCTTTCCCTCTCTATCTGAAAACTCCATCTTGGAACAATAATGCCTTGGTGATGAAAAAACTCACTTTTCTTAAAATAAAATGTTTGTTTTTGATAGAATCAGATTTAAATAAATTTGAGTATGTGACTTGCTTTTAGAGAAGAAAGGTGGGTGTGTATGTGATGTGATTTCTTTTCTTTTTTTTTTTTTTTTTGGCCACCAGGGTTATCACTGGGGCCTGCATCCACTACTCTTGTGGTGTTTTTTTTTCCAATTATTATTTTTTTTAGAAAGAAAGAAATTGAGAGACAAGAGCAAAGTTGAGCAGGATATAGATAGTGATAGAGATAGAGATAGAGATAAAGATAGATAGTGGGGTTAAGCGGCACATGGCGCAAAGCACAAGGACAGGCAGGAGGATCCTGGTTCAAGCCCCCAGCTCCCCACCTGCAGGAGGGTTGCTTCACAGGTGGTGAAGCAGGTCTGCAGGTGTCTATCTTTCTCTCCTCCCTCTCAGTCTCCCCTCCTCTCTCAATTTCTCTCTGTCCTATCCAACAACAACACCAACAGCAATGATGACAACAAGGGCAACAAAGTGGGAAAAAATGGCCTCCAGGAGCAGTGGATTCGTGGTGCAGGCACTGAGCCCCAACAATAACTCTGGAGGTTAAAAAAAAAAAAAGATAGATAGATAGGGACCCACAACACTTTTTGTGAAGCTTCCCTCCTATAGATGGGGACTAGGAGCTTAAACCTGGATTCTAGTGCATGATTATATACACTACTTGGCCTCTGTGTGTTGTGTATTGTGTGTGTGCCTGTACATTTGCAGAACTCTGAGAGAATGACTTTCAGCCAAAACATTAAACCTGATGAAGATGTGTAGTTAGGGGTCATTTCATTCTTCCCCATGTCTCTTTCAAATGCAAGATTTCAGAGGACTCCATTACTTAGCCTGTGATGGGATTTCAGGCAGTACCAGACAATAGGAAAGGAAATTTCTGTTGTTCACAATTTATTACTAATACACTTAATTATTAGTGGAGGTGAAGAGCATTACTGAATATCTCAATCCTTTTTAAATCATGTTACATGTATGCTCCCAGAAGTTAGTCATGCTAAGTGGTTTTCATTAGCCAGAGCCTGGAACTTGCTGTATTGCGTCTCACCAGTTTCAAGGCCTAAGGAGTCTGTGACCCTGAGGGGGATGAAGGCCCTGTGCAAACTGGGGACCACAGCTCTCAGCCTTCTGTTGCTGGGCAGGAAGGAATGTGAGCCTGGTGTTGGCAGAGTGTTGACTTTTTTTTCCTGGGTGATTATGTGAAGTTTCACAATTTTAAAATGCTGATCAGTCATTCCAATTAAGAGGAAGAAAAACACTCTCCAGGCCAAGTCAAACATGTGCATAATCTGGATTTTTATTCCTTAGCAGAAAAAGTGGTGAGGCCTTACTCACCCAGCATTCACATGCAGTGAATCAATTGTGATGAGCTCCACAGTTCCCCCTTACTTGGATACTTATAGAATTTTAATTCTTTAATTGTTTTATTGGGTGGCAGGTTTATAGTACAGTTGTTGACACATGGGCATAATTTCTCATCTCCCCAAGATAGTTGTCTGCAGAACACTATCACCCCCAACTTAGGTCCTTTCCCACCATCATGCATGAGAATTCCAAAATCCTCCTGCTTCAACCCCTTCCCTGCCCTTCTTTATTTTTAAAATATTTATTTATTTATTTATTTATTTATTTTCCCTTTTGTTGCCCCTGCCTTTTTATTGTTGTAGTTATTTATGTCGTCATTGTTAGATAGGACAGAGAGAAATGGAGAGAGGAGAGGAAGACAGAGGGGGAGAGAAAGAGAGATACCTGCAGACCTGCTTCACCGCCTGTGAAGCAGGTGAGAGTCGGGGGCTCAAACCGGGATCTTGACGTAGGTCCTTGCACTTGGTATCATGTGCACTTAACCTGCTGCGTTACCACCAGACTCCCCTTCCCTGCCCTTCTTACCCCAGAGGATTTCACTTTGGTTAAAGATACCAAACCTAGTCCAAATTTTACTTTGTTTTCCCATCTTGTCCTTGTTTCTTAAGTTACCTCTATGAAGAACTTATCCTTCTCTTTTTAGCTTATCTCAGTTAACATGATTCCTTTAAGCTTCATTCAAGATGTGATAAAGAAGGTGACTTCATAATTTTTTATAGCTGCTTAGTAGTTTGTTGTGTATCTATAACCACAAAAATTTTAGTCACTCATTTGCTGTTGGACATATGAGTTGTTTCCAAGTTTGGGCTATTATGAATTGTGATGCTAAGAACACAGGTGTGTAGGTCTCTTCATATGGATATATTTGTTTCCTTTGGCTTTATCCCCAGTAGAAGAATTGCCAGGCCATAGAGTAGGTCCATTTCTAGCATCCTGATAATTTTCCATACTGCTCTTCATAGGGTTTGGACCAATTATAAAAAAATAGTCGAGGGGCTGGTTGGTGGTGCACCTGGTTGAATGCACATGTTACAATGAGTCCCCACCTGCAGAGGGAAAGCTTTGTGAGTGGTAAAGCAGTGCTACAGGTGTCTCTCTGTCTCCCTCCCTCTCTGTTTCCCCCTTACTCTCAACTTCTGGCTGTCTCTACCAAATAAACAAAGATAATAAAAAATAAAAAAAGAAAATTAAAAAAATGCTCAAAGTCGTTATCAGAGAAACATGACAATTTAATTTTGTGACTCTTATATCCTATGTTCAGATCTTCAAGATCCCTCTGTTTCCTGAAACTTCATGACAATCTGGGTAAATTCCCAAAAATAAGAAAAGAAATATATGTAGATGGGGGTTAGAAGTGATTTGGTGCCAGGAGATAGTGCCTGCTCACATGTCACTTGTGTTTTTTTTTGGAGAAGCCTTCCTTTGAATTCTTTATTACAGGTATCTCTCCTTCTTAAAGACACTACTTTCCTTCTTTCCTTCTTTCCTTCTTTCCTTCTTTCCTTCCTTCCTTCCTTCCTTCCTTCCTTCCTTCTTTCCTTCTTTCTTTCCTTCCTTCTTTCCTTCCTCCCTTTCTCTCTCTCTCTCTTTCTTTCTTTCTTTCTTTCTTTCTTTCTTTCTTTCTTTCTTTCTTTCTTTCCCTCCAGAGTTATCACTGGGGTTTGGTGCCAGCACTATGAATCCACTGCTCCTAGTGGCCATTTCTTTCTTTCTTTCTTTCTTTCTTTCTTTCTTTCTTTCTTTCTTTCTTTCTTTCTTTTTTTCTTCCCTATTTTATTTGATAAGACTGAGAAACTGAGAGGACCGGTAGATAGGGAGAGAGCAAGAAACCTGCAGACTTACTTCACCACTCATGAAGGTCTTTGTGCATACTAATATGTGCTCTTAACCTGGTGTGCCACCACCTGCCCCCGCCCCCACACTGTCCTTTTCTAACCCTTTTCTTGTGATTGTTTTCATTCAGTATATTTACTTAAATTATGTTTATTTATTTGATAGAGACAGAAATCTAGAAGGGAAGGGGAGATAAAGGAGACAGAGACACACCTGCAGCACTGCTTCATCACTTGTGAAGCTTTCCCTCTGCAGGTGGCAACTGGGGGCTTCAACCTGGGTCCTTGTACATTATGACATGTGTACCTTATTAGGTGTGTCATCACCTAGGCCCCAATATTTTCATTAATTGGCTACCTGGGACTAGTATTGGATTATGGCTTTCATCATTCTCACACTTGCATTGTAATATTTGCATTGAAGAATGGAGAGAACCTTATTCCCTGAATTTGCAAGATGAACCAGAAAATGCCATCTGTGTGGTGCCTTGACTGTGAGGGAAGCAGGCTGGTTTTCCCCATCACAGAGCATGTCCCTGTGAGGCAGGACACCTTTTGGAGAGCTTGCACTTTGTGAAGCAGTGGGAGGGGGGAGGTAGAGGTCGTGAAGGTGGCAACCATGTGCCAGGTGACATCACCCTCTCTGCTGACCTCAACTCCACTTCAGAGTGACCAAAATAGGAAAGTATTGGTACCCACACATAGGGCCAGGTTCATGTGTGCAGCTGGGAAAAAAGTTCAGCGGTTTGTACAAGTCCTGGTGTGAACTGTGTATTCCCACAGGCCATATACCCTTGTCCCAGCCAGTTCTTGAGATTCAGTGGCTACGGAAGAAGGGCAAACGCTAGAAGAAGAAGAAGAAGTGAGTGAGGTCTTGGGGTAGTCTGAGCACATCTCCTGAGTCCATCTGTGAGTTTCTGAGAGCAGAAGGCCTGTCAGTGGCATTTCTGTAGGCTCCATGCAGCCAACACAGTAATTCAGCTCAGAGAGACTATGCGGTCAGTGCTTGTGGTAGGAATGGGTGAATGAGTTAATGGATGGATGGATGGATAGATGGTTGGTTGGATAGATGGATGAGTGGGGAAGCTGTTTATTCCTAGGCCTAGATACAGGTATCTATCTCAAGGAGAGACAGACTATCACTAACCCAGCCTGCGGAGGGTTAATTTCTGCCTTCAGCATTCCAGGAAGGATAATGTATGCTGGGGAGAGAGAGCGGGAGCCTCTCTTTTGAAGCTATCCCTACCCCCACAGCCCAAAGATTTGTCTGAAGCTTGGATTTAAATGAGCACCATACAGGTGTTTTCAGAGTGGTGCCAGCCCCAGAGAAGGTCCCAGGGCAAACCAGAGAATATGGCACTGGGTATTCTCCTCAGCTCCTCTGCATGCTTTAGTGGGAAAATGCAAATCAACTCATTTCTGCTTTTGAGGACAACTTCAGATAAAGGGTCCCCGGGCAAAGTAACCCCTTCAATGTGGCTGGCTGTCTCTCCCCATTGCTATCTTCTCCTGAGCAACCTGCAGCTTGCACAGCAGGGAGCATGGAACAGGGAGCAGGCTGTGTGCAGGTTGCACTGGGGATGAGAGAGGAGTTGCATAGCAATGAGGAGCTGGGGGAGGCAGGGGTATGCCTGTGAGGGCTCTGTTTAGTCTTAGAGGCCCTGAATCTGAATGACCTCCATGTCTGTTTCTGCAGCCTCTAGCTGAGGGATGACTTGGACAAGAGATGGGTTTCACAACTGTTGTAAAGCTACAGTGAGTGTGTTAATCCCACCATCTAAATTTATTATTTTTGTTATTTATTTATTTATTGGATAGAATCAGAAATTCAGAAGGAAGGAGAAAATAGAGAGGGGAAAAGAAAGAGAGACACTTTAGTACTGTTTCACCACTTGTGAAGCTTTCCCCTTGCATGGTAACAGTAATTATCTAGTTTTCTTCTGTTTTTAATTAATTAACGTATTTATTTTCTAGTGGGAAACTGAGATTGGAACAGGTGTCAGTGGGGAGGAAGTAGGGTAAGATTCGAATACAGGTCTCCTGCCTTCTAGAATGAGCTCTCCTACCATCCCCTGTGTCATGCTGAGGGGTATCTATATCAGGCTTGAAGTCCCATGTCTTATAGCTTGAGTGCTATTGTTTGGGTGTGCCTCGGGGTTCAATTAAGATTTTTAAAGACCTCAATATCCTCAAAAATGATGGTGACCTCCCTAGATCCCCAATGTAGGTAATTGAAAAGAAGAAAAAAAGCAAAATTATAACAAAAATGTAAGGAAGTAGAACAAAAGATTAATCTCCCCCACAATGTCTACGTCAGTGATTTTCAAATAGCAATTCTATTTGGCATTTTTACTTTGTGCGCATCCCCTCTCCCGGCATACTTTACCTGGTTTCAGGCACAAAAGCATTTCCTGTGAATTAGAAAATTCAGTGTAGGGTTTTAGTGTATGCGGTATATATCTTTTGAGTGAGTGCATGAGAGGATTGTGTGAACACGGCTGTCTGTTACTATTTTTGTTTATGTGGTTTTCTCTGGTATTAAGTGCATTTTTTTTAGAATATGCGTGTATACAAATTCAGCTTTCAGTTTTCTTTTTCTACTGAGCAAGGCAATCAGATGATTGCTGAAATTGGCAGGCTGTGCTTTGTAAATAAGACAGCATATGTCAAGTGTGCCTTCTGCATGGGCAGTGCTCAGTGCATGAAGGTTGCTTTCCTCAGAGTCAAATATCAGCCTACCTTTGAGAATTTTCTGTCTAAATATGAAATAGTGTAGGACAGGAATGCATCTGAGACCTGGATTTTTAGAGAAAAATCCAGGAGAGCCAAAGAATGGTCAGTCTTTTGACTATAATGATCTTAATAATGTGCTTTAATTTTTAACATCACATCAGTAAAATAACAGTTTATGGGACTACTATTGATACATGGGTAAACTCTCTCATATCCCCATGATAGATGTCTATGGATAACTTTAAACTTTCCTTCCATCAGCTAGGATTTCACTGTAGCTTTTCTTTATGTATAAACCAGAATTTCACATGTGATATATCTGTGTACACATCTATACATCTTTATCTGTATAGCCACATGCCACTTAAAAGTTGGGGGTTGATTCTGAGGAAGAAATTCTTAGGTAATTCTATCATTATAAATAGACTTTTTATATATAGATTGCAAAAATTAGATGGGAGCGTGGTCACCTCTTCTCCTGGATTCTTGAGTAGATAATCTGTTGGAGCCCCAGTACACCACCCCCAACCCTGTGGGTGTGTTTATCTTGGTTCTCTGAGATCTTGAATTTAGGGCTGCACATGAGGTGGCCCTGCACATCTTGACATGTAATTCATAACCCACAGTCACTTTAACCCCAGGAAAATGCTGTTTGCCAGCTGGGGAGAGTTCTACTTTTTCTGAAAAGAACTTTCTGCACATCTGTTGAGGATACATTAACTAAAGTCTAGTCATTCCCAGTCATCATCATGGGACTCTGAAGAATCCACTGCAGAACACCTTACATTTTCCAAATGTCCTTCCCTTTTATCAATCCTGCTAGTTAATTCTCAGAAAACACTAAACTGATGTTTTTTTGAGTCTTTTGTGGAGACCAGTGGTTCTAAATAGTATGTTTGCCCTTCTTTTTCAAAGGATATTTGCGAATAGGTCAAGGTGGTTTCAGTGTCTACAGTTGGGAGGGGAGCAGTGATACTGATCCTTAATTGTCAGAAGCTGGGAAACACTGGAGATGCCAAGCTCTGTGCTCCTTCCACACAGGCACATCTGCATCCATCTCAGAGACCCAGTGGGGGAGCCTGTTAGCACTCAGCTCCCATCTGAGACACGAAGGGTCATGTGCATAGAGAGATGAGACAAAGTGAGTGAGGTTATCCTATCCCTGGTACAGATCAAGTCCATTCCAGACTCACAGTTGAAGCATCCCCTGGGCCACAGACTTGTTTGAACTTGTCTGACCAGCACCCTAGAGGTTTCATTCTGCTGCCACATCTCACAGATGTGGTGGGTTCTCCTGTGGCAGGAGACTAGCCTGGATTATGTCTTCCTCTCCCATTGCATACTATTTTCTGTGCCTTCTGTGTAAAATGAGTACTGGTTAACCCTCCACACTCCACTCCTTTCTTTCTCATCACCTTAGTTTTGTATTTTTTGTACCCACAATGATTTTGCTCTCTAAAGTATAGTTCCTTGAGACCAAGGAAGTGGCTCAGAAGACAAAAGAGCAAGATTTGCGTGCATGAGCCCCTGAGTTTGATTCCTGACACCCCATATACTGAAGCAGAGCAGACCTCTGACCTTTCTCTTGGACTCTCATGAGATAAACTGATTAGTAAATCCATCTTTAAACAACAGTGCCTTTCCCTCCATAGCTCCCTCTTTTTATCTCTTTCCTTTCTTTCTTCCTCCCTTCTTTCTTTCCTTTCTTTCATTGACAGAGAGAATTTAGAGGGGGAAAAGGAGACAGAAAGGAAGAGAGAGACACACACACGCCTGCAGCACTGTTTAAACACTCATGAAGCTTCAACCTATGTCTTTATAAATGGTAACATGTGCATTCTATTATGTACACCATTACCTGACCCTGACAGGCTCTTTTTTAAAGAGTCATTCTATAGCTATTGGGTCAACCCGCCTCACTGCTAACTGGACAGCCCTTCTGGGGTTACATAGTTGATTTTAGCCATCAGGCCAGAGAAGAGGACAGTTTTCCTTAAAACTGGTCAGTTACTAACACTTACTTTTAAATCCTTTAAGTGAAATTCGCTGGCTATTCAGAGGATAAGAACACAAACAAATATGAAATTAGGCTTTCAATTGTGCCAAGATTTCTTAGGAAAGCTTTTTTTTTTTTCTTTTCACAAAAGCCTACTGAGGAATTCCTTCATCAGGAGAGAAAAGCATTCCTGGAGATCTCATTAGGTAAATTACTCTCAGATTAACATATTTTATTAATTACCTATTATGAGACCCCAAAGCTAAACAATCATAAAAACAACAAAAAAGAAGTAAATATAGTTCCCAGTGACTAATAGATGCCATGAAAGACATAATCAGTAAAATCAATTATATGCATTATTCTAATGAAAGGTACAGTTAGTGCTTTAAAAAAATAATTAGGTTATTGGCTAAGAGGAAACTCACCCCCTCCAATACCCCCAGAGCAAGCCCTGGAGGCTGCACTGAAAGGCTTTTAGTCTAGAAATCATTGGTTTTATTGGCCAGGCAAATTAGTGACTCCATTAGCTTAGCCAGTGGGGGACCCTGGTTTCCCTAAGTCACCAGGTGCTTCTGATCTGGTTGTGCATTTTCTCTAGTGGAGGGATAGAGGATTGAGACAATGAATCCAGATGTTTGCTAAATATCTGCCAGTCTCTACGCCTGGCAAGGGCAAGAACTGAGGAGAGAGCAGTGCCTTGGGTGGCAGGTGCTTGGTTGTATGCAGTGGGTATGGAGTGTGGGCTTGGTTGTGCTACCCTCTGTACCCTGGGGGCTGTGGATCAACACTGCAAGCCTCTGTCCAGAGCTCACCCTGCCCATCTTACTTTGTATGTAAAAATATTCCACTTGAACTGGTAGCAAAGCTACCCCCAAAGTGCCAATAAATAATATATGCAACTCACCCCTCCCAGCACACCCCCCTTATCAATATAAAGAATCACGGGAGAAAACTTGCATTAGACAATGTAATGAAGCAGGAATTAGAACAGCGTAGTTCCTCTGGCCATTATAAATGAGGACGGCAGCTACCTGGAGAATGGGAAAACTGATGAGTACAGTCTGTTGGGGGAGAACAGGAGGAAAATTTCCCTCAGGAACACATTTCAAATTACTTATTTATGAACTGATGAACTGGGAGGCCACCTATGGAGACACGGGCGCAAGCAGTCTGCTGCAGACAGCTACAGCACTCCAGCTAATTGTGCGGCTGTTTTCTGTTAGAAGCCCTGCTATCCAGCTGCGTGTTGGAAGCAGGGAATTTTGCCTCTGACTTCCAGCTCTGCTCTTCCTCTTTCTTGTCTGCAGAAATATCTGCCTGCATATTTTAATCTGCTGGAAGCATTTGGTGATATCTTGGGGCAAGGGGAAAGCTGTTGCAACCCGCCTGTGAGGGTCCAGGAATAGAGAGGAAACTTTTGGTGTAGAAAGATTTGCAGGTTATGCTCCAGAGTCTGGGAGGGAGATTGGGTTCAGGACCTCTGATGGAGCTTTGGAAAGGCTAATAGCTGGCACCAGGAGCATCACAACATCCTTCTACCCATCCTGATACCTACATCACCATAGTGACAGGGCACACATGTGCTACTTAGGTGCTGTGGGGTCTTGCAGGAGTGGTTTTACTTGATCCTCACAGCATTCTGTGAAGTGGGCACCATTGCTTTCACCATGAAAGAGGTGAATAAACTGGTAGATAATGGGAAAGTGCTGCTACCCAGAGCTCAGTCACCTATCACCTGAGTGGATACAAGTTGTAGGAAGGAAATGGCACTTCCATTTCTTGTGCTGGGGACAGCTTACTGAGGGAACAAGGATCAGAAGTCTGGTCCTGAAAACTGGGTATTTTGGGAAAGAGTACAGTCTACTCGTTAGGAGTTAAGTTTCTTGGGATTTTTTTTTTTCTCTAGGCTTTACAGTTCCACTGCTCCAAAGGAAGTAAAAACAGGTGGAAACGGAAAGGGAGAAAGAGAGAGGAAAGACACCACCACAACACTCTTCCACCATTCCTGGAGTTTCCCTTTATTGATATGTATGCTATTTCCCAATGGTTCCAGGGGCTTGAGCCTAGGTTTTTGAGCATGGTGAACTGTGTACTTTACCAAGTGAGTCACCTCTTGCTTCTCTAGGGGATTTTTATAATTATCTCTACTTTGGAGATGAGGTCCCAAAGACTTAGCAAAGTGAAGCAGACTTGCCTTTCATCACACATGTAAGTAGCAGAGCTGGGATTTGAATCAAATCCTTTATGTAAGGATATTCCTGGGGACAAGGTATAAATTGTATTCAATTTTTCATTCCCAGGCTCAAAGTATCTGAAGGAACAGGGTTTCAGTTCCTGTCTACTGAACTGAATTTCCCACTCTGAATTCAGGAAGCATGTAGTTTGATCACAAAGTTCCCTATCTTTTGGCTGATACTTCAGCAATAAATAGCAACAAGTCAGTAATTAATTAGTTAATAGCATTTGCTCACCATGCCTGTCCTGTGGCACACCAGAATAACATCATCTTATTAAACCTTAGAGGATGATGAAACAGATATTTTTATTGTTATCATCTTCAGATTTCAGTTGTAGGCATGGAACCTCAGATATTACATCAGCAATTATCAGCTGGGAGTGATTTTGGACCCCAGAGGGGATGACCAGTAGTCTGAAATATTGTTTGATTGTCACAGCTTGGGGAGGAGGTGTGCTGCTGGCATTTAAAAGGCAGAGAGAGGCCCAGGCTGTAGTAAACACCCTATAATGCACTGGATATGTTCTGAGAGAAAGGATTGCTCAGTCCAAAATACCAATATTACAACACACTGGGTTATGTGATCATTCAGTCTGTGAAGTGGCAGAGATGTCCTTCTCCTCCTCCAGTAGGCAGTGTGCTGAGCAGCCATTGGAGAGTTCTCTGGTCCCCTATCATGGATGTCTAGGATGAGCACACAGGACCTTGTTCCATTATAATGCAATTCAGGGGCTGGTAAATGACTGAAAGGGATGCATGAGGAGCCTCTGGTGGGGATTTATGTGTAAAGTTAGTCTCTAACCCAAGCTGCATTTTGGATCCTGGTCGTATCAAAGAATAAATACTGTCCACATGCTGTTTCTATCCAGCTCAAATGATGCTGAAACCAGGAGGATTTGGTGGGAAGACTACAAGGCTGAATCCAGATTCCTAGTTAACAGCAGTCATTCCTACAAACAACCTCTGAAAATCCCTCAAACTCTCTGAGACCCTTTTTATTTTATTTTATTTTATTTTAGTTTAGTTTAGTTTAGTTTAGTTTAAGTTTTATAGAGACAGAGAAGGAGAAAGGGAGAAAAGAAAGAGAGTGAAAGAGACCACAGTATCAGTCCAAAGAATGTTTGTTTTTATTTTTTCCCCAGAGTACTGCTCAGCTCTGGCTTCTGGTAATGCTGGGGATTGAACTTGGGATCTTGGCTACCTCAGGTATGGAAGAAGTCCTTTTGCATAACATTAATGCTATCTTGGCATAACTACTGTTATCTTCCCTGCTCCTGAGCATTTTTTACTTTAGTTTTAGAACAGAGGTTGTCATTTGGCCTCCTTTTCAGAGCTTTTTATGAAAGCCACATGAGAAAATGGCTACCTACAAGTTCTGACAAGGTTAAAGTGCTATGATGGGGCCGAGACTCCCTTAATTATTTCTAAAGTATAAGAGTGACAACTCACATCCTTGTTACTGACTATTGACTCTTTGCCAGCTGTGGCTTGGCTGTGGGAATGCTTGTCTCATTTATATTTTGAAACAATTCAATGAAGAAGGTACTGACTTAGAAGGGCCTCACACTGGTTCCAGTGCTCTGATGTAAATCCATATATTTAAATAAGGAGCTCATCCTTTTATTTTGCATAGGACTCTTTTTTAAATTTATCTTATTTTATTTATAAAAAGGAAACACTGACAAAAATGTAGGATAATGGGGGTACATATTTCTCACCACCAGAACTCTGTATCCCATCACCTCCCTTGATAGCTTTCCTATTCTTTGTTTTCATTATTTATTTATAAAAAGGAAACACTGACAAAACCATAGGATAAGAGTGGTACAACTCCACACTATTCCCACCACCAGAACTCCATATCCCATCCCCTTCCTTGATGGCTTTCCTATTCTTTAACCTTCTGGGAGTATGGACCCAAGGTCATTGTAGGATGCAGAAGGTGGAAGGTCTGGCTTCTATAATTGCTTCCTTGATGAACATGGTCCTTGGCAGGTCGATCCATACTCCCAGCCTGTCTCTCTCTTTTCCTAATGGGGAGGGGTTCTGGGGAATTGGAGCTCTAGGACACATTGGTGGGATTTTCTGTCCAGGGAAATCTGGTTGGCATCATGGTAGCATCTGGAACCCGGTGGCTGAAAATAACTTGGATCCACCTGCATATCAGATTTCAGGCTCAGGAATTAAACAAAAACAAAAACAAACAAACAACAACAAAAAAACTAGTATAGCCACAGGCCCTTTGGAATATAACTAAAATATGCCTACTAGCAATCTACAAAACAGAGGGACCCTCCCACCACCAGCTCTTCATCTGCACTATTCCAGCCTTTAGGTTCATGATTAGTCAGTAACTTGTTCGGGTTTGTATGTTAACTCCCTTTTCAGCCATCAGGAATGGAATAAAGGCTGGAATAATGCAGATGAAGAGTTGGGGGGGGGATCTCCATTTTGTAGATAGCTAGTAGGCATATTTTAGTTATAGTCCAAAGGACCTGTGGATATACTAGTTTTTTTCCCCCCCTGAGCCTGAAATCTGATATGCAGTTGGATCCAAGTTATTATCTGGGGAGATGATGTCATGACTGGAAAAAGGACCAGAAAGCTGGATCATGGAAGAGAGTAGTAGCTCCCAAATATGGGAAAGGTGTATAAATGTTGTTGACCCCATAGATTTGATCTGATCCAGGTCCCATATTCAGCTTGGGAGCCTGTGCGACCTCTGCATCCCTATAGATCTGAGCTCACATTTTGTGGTCATGAATAGGAATGTTCAAAGCTGCCCCAATAAGACCACTTTAATTTATGTATTTAGTTCTCCCTTTTCCAGCCATGTCTGCCTCCAGCCTGTGTGTATAATACCCCCTTGTGATGTGATCCAGTCTGAAATGGCCCATATCACTCTGTGTTCTGAGAAAGCAAAGTTATTAAGTTGAGCTTTTCCATACAAAAAGGAGCAGTGACATTTCCCAGGATTATGAATCAGTTCTAGCCACATATTGATCTGGTAGAAAGGACAACAAACTGCACCTGAAGCAATAAAATAATAAGTAACTAGTTAAACGGCTCTTAGTTTGCACAACAACAGCCACAAGAATAATGATGGACATAGCACTGAGTACGGCAAAACTTTCTTGGGTTCCTTGTGTACACTGCCAATATGCTAAGTGCTTTGACATGTGTGATCTCAGTGTTATCACAGTGATTCTTGGGGTGAACATTATTTATCATTATTATTATTGTTCTTGTTACCTTTCACTTGCAGACAGCATGGCTGATTATAGTTTAGTGACTTATGCCACATCTTATCCTATCACCAGCAAGGGGATACCCATCAGGTATTGTGCCTTGGGTAAATGCAGTGATTTTATGACTCACTTTCCTTAACTGTAAATGGGAATATATCTTACATTATATATTTTTGCATTAGGCAACATAATTTGGAATGCCAGCTGTAGGCTCTTGTTGATTTTATTTATTGCCATGTACCATGATTTCTAATAGTGTTTGACACATAGTTGATGTATCAGCTAGCATTGCCATGTGCAGTGCAAAAAATACTCACAGATCTTTAATGCCTAGTAATAATAAGGTTAAAATGAGTTGACTGCTCACATGTCAAGATCTGGATGTTGAATTGACTCTTATAACTTTGTCTGGGCAGCTGACTCACTACTGTCCACGGTGCTCAGAACAGTTTGATCCTGCTCCATCTCCATCCGTCTACCCCCTGCGGAAGGCCCACTCCAGTGTGCTCTCTTGACCATGGCAGTTACTAGGATGCAAATGGAAGTTCATACATGCTCTTTCCCATGCTTCTACTTTGTTCAGTTGTGCTAATGTCAAGTCCAAAGTCAAGAGTTAGAAAAGTTATTTTGCTCCAGGTGGGAAGGATAAAGAATTAGAACGACTTCCACTATGACTATCATTAGACCTCAGTTCACTTAATAAATACTGAAGAAAGGATTTGGCATTGCCTGCCACATGATATTAGAATAAAAAGTGGTAACTCACAACTGCAGTCTGATAAATGTGGATTTCTATTAAAGGGTTAACACAGAAGAGAGATCTGACCATACATGCTTTTTGGTCTATCATGCCTTTTAATTGCTTCTATTCTTTGTAAGTCTCAAAAATATTTTGGAGTGTCATCTGGGTATAATTTTACTGACTTTTTTTTTAAGGACTTGAATTTTACAGGTCACACAAATACAAGATGAAACAACTTCTATAGAACCAAGGTAACAACAGGACTCTTTGCGTTTGTCAAAATGAATCCCATTCTCAGCAAATTTTCCCTGACACCTTTTTATATAGTGGCTCCATTCCTTTGTTTTAATCCAATGGGGTATGGGCCAGGGTTCTTGAGAGCAGTAATTGTTTAAGCATTCCTTTTGAGAATTCCTGACACCCCCTCCCTCTCCCCTCATGGAAGCAGCACACCTCAAGCCTGAATTTGGCCCCAAGCCTCTTGGTATGCCCTGTCTGTGTGCTCCTGAGTGTTGGCTGTGGAGTAGCATGACACCCCCCACATCCCCCTCCACGTACACCAAATTCTAATTTCTTCTAACTGGCTGAGGAGCCTGCCTCTGAGTGAATGCAGTGTCTCTTAGCTGCTGCTGTGTGAGGTGACACTGATGACAGGTTGGTTTAATGCAGCTCTTGCCAAGATTAAGGGGTTGTCAGACAAGTATCATGGGAGGCTGAGGGATTGCTCTGAAAGTCATTCTGAATTGCTAACGAACAGAGCACTGGCACTCAGATGGGGGTGGGTTTCTGGGGTGTGCAGAGCTGCAGGAAGCCATGAGCAGAGCCGACCTCTGCTCTCACCCAGGACCTCTTAGGCAGACTGCTGATATACCTCTAATATGGGGTTATGGATTGGACCCAGAGGTGGACATCGGTGGCTTCCTCAGGCTGTCAAAACTGCATGCAAAAGCATATTCTTTGAAACATAAGACTTGTTATTTATTTATTTATTTTTATTCTGGGTTGCATGGAGCTCAACTTACATCAGGTTCTTAAACCTCTGTAACCCCCAAATAATGGGCTATTCTGCTCTGTGCTCCAGGCAGAGCTCTGGAGGTAATTTTAAAGAGTTTGGTCTGGATACTAAAAGTAATAAGCAGCTATTAAAGAGTTTAAAGAAGTAAAATGATATGGGTAGGCCAAATGGTCAAAAACCTTACTTGGACTGTAGACTCTCACTGTATAGAATGGCTACAGCAGTCACCCTACTTGGTATTCTCACGTCTTTATTGCCCCTGAATATGTGTGTTGAGTGTCTGCCCTGTGCTAGAACCTGGCAATGAGAGTGAAATGCGTGTAGGTTGTGTTGGTGAGAGTGCCTATCCTCTTGGAGATTAAAATCCAGAGGGAACTGAGTAATTCTACCATAACTGGAAGTCTCAGAGCATCCCAAGATGTGTCACTATTTGGTCATTCATCCATTCACAGTTTAAGAAAAAAGTATGGGGGGGAATATTGGTTTACAGGACAGTTGCTGACATATAGGTACAGCCTCTTACTTCCTTTTGATTGGTGTCTACATACTCCCACCACCAACCCAAGTCAGTCTTCGCCATCCTGTACCAGCACCTTCCCCCTTCAACTGCCCCCTCCACACAGGTTTAATGAATATTTACTGAGTTCCCACTTTGTGGCCGGCCCTGGCCCTAGGCTAGGTCTTGGGGATGGACATCAGTATAGTCTGGGCAGGCTTAATATCTGTGCTCATTAAGCACTCAGTCACTGGGGATACAAACAGTGGTGGAACACACTGTGACAAATGCAAGAGAGGGTTGTCTCAGTGCAGGGAAGACAAGGAGCAGGGCATCTCGGTGAGCCCCCAGAAAGTGATGGCTCACACACCATTTCAGACAGAGACCATGGGAGCAAGGTCACAGGCTCTGTGAATGCCTTTCCTGCTTAGCAGAAGCTTGAATATCATTTGTCTACTTTTTTGCTTATCAGTGGAAAAGGAGAGAGTGGAGATGGCTGAACAGGTATGATAATCTAATTCATGCACTATGAATCGGTTCAACCTCATGTCTACTTCTTACTGTTGTGTGGCTTTGAGCAAGTCGTCTGACCTCTCTAAGCCTCATCTGTGAAATGGTGTGAATAGTACCTGCCTGGCTGCTGTCACTGGGCTGTTATGAGTATTCTGTTATGTGGAAGCTACTAGCACTGTCTCACCAGAGCTTTCAATTCTATTTCTGTAGCTACTAGAGGGACTATGTGTTCCAGAATATGTTGCAGCAAGATGTAAAGGTGCTGTTGAAGTCCTGTGGACTGTGACGTGAAAAAGTATACCTTTTTGAGCCAGCAGAAGTGAGCTGCTTTGTCATGTGTGAGACCCAGGTTTGAACCAGAGCCTCACCAACATAAAAGCCAGCTTTGGTGTTACAGTCTCTCTCTCCCTCTCCCTCTCCCTCTCCCTCTCTCTCTCTCTCTCTCTCCCTCTCTCTCTCAGAGATATGTTATGATAAACTTTTAGAGTTCTACTAATGATCAACACATAAAGTCCTCTGTAAACTTAAAAATAACTAAATTTTAGCTTTCTTTAATTTATAAAAAGGAAACATTGCCTAAACCATAGGATAAGAGTGGTACAACTCCACACAATTCCCACCACTAGAACTACGCATCCCATCCCCTCCCCTGATAGCTTTCCTATTCTTTAACCCTCTGGGAGTATGGACCCATGGTCATTGTGGGATGCAGAAGGTGTAAGGTCTGGCTTCTGTAATTGCTTCCCTGCTGAGCATCGGCATTGACAGGTTGATCCATACTCTCAGCCTGTCTCTCTCTTTCCCTAGATTTTAATGCTTATTTATATTTCCTCCTTGATAAAAGACATACAGTGATTGTCATATTCTCCCAATTTTCTCCCTTTGTTTCTTTGTATTGCAAGTGACAGAGTTCTACTGAAATAAGCTCCAGAGCTGGAAGGGGGCTATGTGTACATATATGGGAGTGAGGGGGATGTATCTTCCGACACAGGGTCTTAAACATTATTGTGAGGTCTTGTTTCTGTCTCTTAGTTCTTCCTTTCTTTTTGCTGACTTTATCTGTATGTATCCCCTCTTCAAAGGGTGGTCATCAATTGCTATGAGCTTATGTTCTACCAACAAGAAGAGATTCCTGCTGCCCCCTTCGTCTGAGCATGTCTCTAGGGAGTGTTTGGTGGGGGTGGGGGGCGTTAACAGTAATCAGCTACCATGTGATTATGTGTTCAGACTTGGATCATGAGCTCACCCTTGGAAATTAGAGATTGTGATAGCACCATGCTGCCAAGCACATGGGTGATTATTGGTACAGAAATGTCCCTCAAATGGAAACTGGAGTTTTTAGTGTCCACAGGGGTAATAGATGTCCACTATCACCAAGTTATAATAATTAAAGCTAATATTTAGCAAGCTCCTTCTGTGTGCTAGAGAGACGGTGCTAAGCACTTTTTATATATTAACTCATTTATACATCTCAACAACCCTATGAGACAGAGTCTGTTATCTATGGAGTAATAACACTGGAACCACTGATCACTTTCCATAATGCAAATTTGATATGAGCCAATGCATATCTGTTAGTGTTAGCATATTTTCGGGGGTGACTGTCCTCATTGAAGATCTAATTTCTCTTGTTGTAAAGAAACAGTGGAGTTCCAAGGGGGAAGGAATATGGAGCCTAGGAATGATGTGACTTTAGCCATCTAGTCCATTCTAATGCATGATGAGCAATAGGGGGCTTATACTGTATTTATTCCTGGAAAGATATTCATATAGCACTGTTCAGGTGTCATCTATTCAGTCGTAATTCATGATCCTGACAACAGGGCAACACATTCTGTGTGGTCTCACCCATTGAAGGAACCTGCCTTTGAAACTGAAGCTGCCAGAACAAAAATAAAAGCCATAAATCACAACTATTCAAATTCTCCTTTCTGTCCTGACAAGCTCAGTCTCTGAGTTTCAGGGCGCAAGAAGTGACAGGTATCTCCTGCTTCACACTTTGTAAACTATCCCCTCCAACTGGACTAAGGCTGTCAAATGATGCAGCACATCTTGAAGCTTATCATGTAGGGGGAAGAAGAGATAGGGATAGTCATAACTGGGTCAATCAAAAGACCTATTGGGGTTGGAGCTCCATTTAATGAATGTATGAGAAGAAGCAGTGCAGACAGGGCTGCTTTTTCTTATCCACAGAAAAGGAGACATTCTCTCCTTGGCTATGAAGGGCATTCAATTGCCCTTAGATGTTTGCCAAACACTAACTCTCTGATTTCCTGCTTGAAGAATTGAGTTTGGTGACATTTTGATTAATGTTATTCATATTTTCATCGGCAGAGCTATAGCTTTGATTTGGTGCCATGCATTAGGTGCTTCCCCCTAGCTCAAGTTCAGAATCCCAGCAGAGGGCATGGCTAATGTGGCTAGTGGCAAAGATGGATAGATGTCCACCAGAAATTTGTTACTCTCTTTAGCTTATAATTAGGATTGAGAGGCAGTTGCTTAGTCAGGAACTATATTTCCCAGAAATAATTGTACCAGCTATGGCCACAGGATTAGTTCTTCATTGGAAAGTGAGAGGGAACTTTTCTTGGATTTTTCAGGAAGTCAGGGTGCCTTTTCTGCTCTCACTTTTTCCATCTACTGCCTAAGCGTACAGGCCTCCATGGCCCCAGGGGTGTATGTGTTGGAGTTAGAATATGGATGATGATTGCATTCTGAATCACTATGTAGAGGAAAAATGCCTTCCAACTAGGAAAATCCAAGCAGTCTTTAGGACAACAGCAACATTTTGGAGAGTGTGACATTAGAATCCTGCACTTTTATGGACCTTGAATTCTCTTCTGATTCTGGTGGCCATCCTTCTTCCTTTCATTCTTCTTTTATTTGGCAGCACAGAGAGATATTGGGAGGGAAGGGGAACATAAAGAGGGAGAGAGAAAGAGACACTTGTAGAACTAATTTCCCTTGCAGGTGCAGACTGAGGCTTGAACCTGGGTACCTATGTATGGTAACATGTATGCTCTACTGGGTGTGACACAGCCTCACTCTAGAACTCAGATTCTAAGACTTGTAATCAAGGTTTTTTTCATATTGAAAATAGTGCTAACTCTAGACTTAATATTATCTAAAATGACATGTGATATATAGTTACTTCAACTGAAATTATAATGTATGAAAATTAAAAATCCAGCTCCTTATTTGCATTAGGGATATTTTAATTGCCAAGTAGCTATATGTTTAAGGTGACAACTATATTGGACAGAACAATATAGAGTATCTCTGTCTTTGCAGATAGTCTTGTTGGGCAGTGCTGCGCTAAGTCACTGTGAGTTTACATGGTGAAGTTGTTTAAAAGTAAATGCAGGGAAATCCTTATATAGTGGTGGTGGGTTTTAGCATTCTGGATTGTAGCTATTTTGTGTTTCAAAAATCTCTCTTCTTTTTAAAAAAAAAAAACATTTTATTTATTTTATTTTAATGAGAGAGACATACACAGAAAAAGACCAGAGCACTACTCAGCTCTGGTTTCTGGTGATATTGAGGATTGAACACAGGGCCTTGGAGCCTCAAGCATGAAAGTCTCTTTGCATAGCCATTATGCTATCCCCCCACCACAGACTGTGAAGATTTTAGAGTAGGGTTTAAATCATGAACCTCTGTATTTCTAGCATCTGATATATAGTAGATACCATGAATAATTTTTGGCAAATGATGGAAATTCAGCTATCAGGAGAGTTTGGGAGGTCTTTACAAAGATTTGGACACTAAAACTGCTCCCTTTTGTCCACCTATAATGAGGGGTGATCCTAGAATGGAAACTAAGTCAAATGATTTCATAGGCAGAAGGAGAAAACAGAGGCTAGACTCTATGTAGGACCCAACACTGTAAAACTTTGGATTAATAAATGGCTGGCTAATCTGATAAATTAGGCTATTTTAATGACCTTTGGGGTAAACTCTCAGAGTCCATGCTGGTGTTTGCTGGTGTTGCACATAGTAGGTGATAATTGATATAGGGATAGTCACAACTGTGTCAATCAAAAGACCTGTTGGGGTAGGAGCTCCATTTAATGAAAGTATGAGAAGAAGCAGTGCATACAGGGTTCTGCTCTAATAATAATAATAATAATAGTTATTATTATTATATATAATAATATATTATTATAAAATATAATAACAATAACATTATTTTATTATTAAATAATAAATGGCTCCCCTAATAATAATAACAATTGTTATTATTTCCACTCAGGTTATCTCTTGGGCTAGGTACCTGTATGATTCTACCACTCTTGGTGGCCATTGTTTACTTTTTTTTATAGAGCTGAGAGACAGAGAGTGTAAAGAGGGAAACAGAGGCAGAGAGAGACAGAGAGAAGGAGATTCACCTGCAGCACTGCTCTACTGCTCATGAAGCTTCTCCCCTGCAGGTATGGATTGAGTCTTGAACCAGGGTCCTCTTCCAAGGTAACACATATTTTCTACTGTGTAAGCCACCACTTGGATCCACCTTGTGTGTTTATTCACTGTCTCCCAACCCTGAAATTGATCTACCCCTCAACCCAATGGGGTGAAGGCTCCTCAAGAGTAAAGTGTTTCTTTATTATATTTACAGCTCATCTTCAATACCAAGAATATGCCTAATGTTGTTATTCAACAGTCTTATATCTGGAATAAATTAAAAAAGAACCTTTAGCACTCTAACCCAAGTATAAAGATGAAAATCTTGTTGATTGTGGCAACGTAGTAAGAGAAGTTATTTCAGGTGACAGGAGAGACTCTTTTGGGGACTCTCAAATAACATCTTAACAGGATCCCACTGGCTTTGACTTTCCTGTGTACAGCACCAGGCCAGCTCTATCATAAATGATTTGCCTCGATTTGAAATTTAAATCCCCACAGGACTCTAGGTGCATACAAGGCATAATACTAAGTGGCTGATAACTTATGACATTTATTTCCCCACATGAAGAACCGCAGGGCAGCATCTCTTGTCAGGAAGGAAACAGATTTGTCAGAAAGGAAACCAGCTATCATATGCTCTTTGTATTTTTGTGATTTATGTATTTATTGGATGCACCCACCACCTAACAACCTCTGGGTGCCTTTATATGCTCCATAGACAAAAGACAGACACTGCCACTGTGGATTATTAGGTGGAGAGGTACCAACAAAATAATATCCATAAATCCCAAAGCACATCATAAAATCATCAAATGCTATAGAAGCTGTACTTAGACTCCCCCAAGTAATCAGACACCAAATGGAAAATTCTAAAGGCCTTGAGCCATAGACCGGCCCTATTAAATTCTGTAACCATATCTGGTTTCTTAGTCTCTCATAGGTGAGTTTCTTTGTCTCTAAAATGGGCACACAAATTGTAGATCTTACTGGGCTAAGGAATCAAATATTTGTGGTTATGGTTTGAATCATAGAAAATCTCTAGGTGGGCTTGGATGGTGGTGCACCTGGTTGATTGCACATGTTAGAAAGCACAAGGACTCTGGCTCATGCCCCTCAGTCCCCTCCTGAAAGGGAAAGCTTTGCAAGTTGTGAAGCAATACTGCAGGTATCTCTGTCTCTCTCCCTATCACCCCCTTCCCTCCAGATTTATGGCTTTCTTTAGCCAATAAATAAATATAATAAGAACATTAAAAAAAGAAAATATCTAGGTGTAATAGACTAGCATGCAGAAAAAAATGAACTTTGTGGGGATTGGGTGGTAGTGCAGCGGGTTAAGTGTAAATGTTACGAAGTGCAAGGACTGGCTTAAGGATCCCTGTTCCAGCCTCCGGCTCCCCACTTGCAGGAGATTCGCTTTACAGGCGGTGAAGAAGGTCTGCAGGTGTCTATTTTTCTCTCCCTCTATCTGTCTTCCCCTCCTCTCTCCGTTTCTCTCTGTTCTGTCCAACAACAATGACATCATCATCATTGACAACAACAACAACAACAATAATAACCACAATAATGATAAAACAACAAGGGCAACAAAAATGGAAAAATGTAGTATCCAGGAGCAGTGGATTAATGGTGCAGGCAATAACCAGCAATAACCCTGGAGGCAAAATAAAAGAAAAGAAAAAGAAAAAAATTGAACTTTGAATATATGTAAAGTTGAATTTACTCTTGATTCTGTGATGTGAGCCCTGTCATGGTACTATGTCAGTACTTTCTGTTGTTCTCTACCCCTTTGTTTCTACCAGTGTGACACATTGTTTCTACCATTGGCTATGATGGATCTTCTCCCAACTTGTATTTTCTCTTTCCAGTCCTTTCTGAAATGTTAGGACTTTTCAGAGGCATTTGAGTTTAGCTTTACAATTCATATCCAATTTTTCAGACATAAAAGACAAAGAATCTTTCCTGTGGCTATCAATTTATTAAATCTTTATAGTCTGTCTAGTACAATGATTCATGTACATCAGATCAGTTCAACCTCATTAAAACCCCATGAGTCAGGTGCTGTTGACTATTATTTTATTAATGAGGAAGTAGATTTAGAGAAGGAGAAGAACCTGATGAAGTGAAGTCTCAACTTGTGTTTTCAAAACCTCTAATTTAAAATGTCTGCCTCCACGAGATAAGATTCTCCTTCTTGAATGGTGAATAGGGTTTGGTGAGCGTCCAAGCAAGGAGTACATGGTATGTGTAGAGAAAACTAACCCTGGCATTCCAATTATGATTTTGTTTCTACACAAATATGTTTTCTGTGTTTGGATATATAATTTTATTTGTTAGTCTCAGCTTTTGACAACTGGAAGAAAAGTGGCCTGGGAAAAGAAAGGTGAAAGGCAACTGAGTTTGATTTGATAATCTGTGGTTTATTTTATTTTATTTTATGATAGAGACAGTGAGAATGAAAGACACTGCAACATCAAAACTTCCTTTACTGTGGAGAGGATCAGCCTTGATCCTGGGTTGCACACATGGCAAAGCAGCACACCATTCAAGAAAGTTATTTCACCAGCTCTATTCTCTTTATTTCAGATATTCTTAATTCTGTGTCCCACACCCCAAACCATATATTCAACTCCTTTATTATGCCAGAATATTACAATTTAGCAATATTGTTTTTAGCTTTTGGTGGAATTGGTTACTATTTTACAGCTGTGAGCTCAACTCATCCTATCATTTTTTTTCTAGTTTGAAAAAAATTGAAATATAATTTACATGTGAAATTTTGTATAGGTTTTAGGTATATAACATATTGACTTCATACACTTACTTTTTTATATGACTGCCAATGTAGCCACTCCATAATTACCACTTTTTCTAGTGATGGGAGCAATCAAAATCTCATTTCAGGGTCCTGGAGATGGCTCACTGGGTAGAATACACACTACTATATGTGTGGGGACCTGGGCTTGAGCCTATGGGCACCACATGAGAATATTTGTATAAAGAAACTTCAAAAACAGTGGAAGGGAGCTACAGTCTCTCTCCGTCTCCGTCTCCGTCTCCGTCTCCGTCTCCCTCTCCCTCTCCCTCTCCCTCTCCCTCTCCCTCTCCCTCTCCCTCTCCCTCTCCTCTCCCTCTCCTCTCCCTCTCCCTCTCCCTCTCCCTCTCCCTCTCCCTCTCCCTCTCCCTCTCCCTACCTCTCTCTCTCTTTCTCTCTGCTTCTGTCTTTCACTCTCTATCTTAAAAAAAGAAAATAATCTACCAGTAGTGGAGAAATAATATAGGAGCAGAGTCTCAGTGATAATCCTGATGGCAAAAAATATAATAATCTAGTCTTCTATTGAGTTTAATATTTTAATAGTCTTGTCTAGAATCATTATACTATAGTTCAGATCACCAGGACTTACTTACTAGTTGCATATATATGCTCCTAAAAACATCTCTCCCCTTCTTTCACTTTCCAGTTCCTGGTAGCTACCATTCTAGTTTCTGCCATTTTAACAATTTTTTATCTTTATTTATTTTATAGAGGTAGCAAGAAATTGATAGGAAAGGGGATATGTAGAGAGAGACAGAGAGACACCTGCAGCACTGCTTCACTACTTGTGAAATTTTCCCCCTGCAGGTTGGGAACCAGGGGCTTGAACCCGGGTCCTTGTGCATTGTAACATGTGCGCTCAACCAGGCGCACCTCCACCTGGCCCTTTTGCCTTTTTTTTTTTTTTCTTCAAGATTTCACAAAGAAGAAATCACATGAAGTATTTGTATTTCTCTGTGACTGATTTCATCATAGTGCTACAGCAAACATGGGAGTGCACACATCTCTTCAATAAACTGCTTTCATTTCCTTTGGGCAAATATCCACCAGTAGGAGTGCTGAGTTGTATGGTGATTTTATTTTTTATTTTCTGAATCATGTACCATAATGGCTTTACCAATTTACAACCTCATCAATAGTGTGCAAAGCTTCCCTTTACTTTATTTCCACCTTTTCTTTTGCTCTGATAAAAGCCATAGTAAGAAAGTTTTATTAACCATCACCTGGTTTTTCTGCTTCTACTTTTGTCCTCAGTGGAGAGTTAGCCACTCATAAAACTGCTTTACTTTATACTAAATATTTAAAAGATACCTGCTATGCTGTACTACTCTCCTCTCTCTGTTCATGCTCTAGTCTTCACTGAAACTTATCTGTCATTAGAACAAGTGACTGCCATTTTGTTACATTCAGTTACTGAGTATAAGGCTTCTTCTTATTAAAAAAAATAGAGGGATAAAAAATAGGAAAGCTTCCAATGAAGGCAATGGGATATGGAACTTTTATGGTGGAAATTTTACCCCTATTATCCTACAATCTTGCCAATCACTACTAAATCAATAAAAAACCCTTTATTGAGGAGAAAAAATGGCTTGCAAAACCAGTTGTTGTCATATGTGTATAGTTTCCTGTCTTCATGTAATAGGTGTCTACATCCTTCTTATTCTTCCTATTAGCAGTATTTATTAAAATTTATCACTTCCTGAAGCACTTTCTTCCTGTAACTTGTGTTATATCAGTCCATTGCTATCCTATTTGTCTCTTCTTAGTTAACCACTGTTCCTTTGACCCTTTATTCTCTCCTCTCTTTAGAAAATACTTCTTAGAAAGTCTGGGGACCAGGCGGTGGTGCAGTTGGTTAAGCAGACACATTAAAGTGCACAAGGACCTGTGTTCACACCCCTGGTTCTTACTTGCAGAGGAAAAGCCTCATGAGTGGTGAAGTAGGGATGCAGGTATCTCATGTATTCATGTCTCTTTCCCTCTATCTCCCCTCCACTCTCAGTTTCTCTCTGTCTCTACCCAATAATAAATGAAGAAAAATTATTTTTAAAAAGCCAAGATGGGTTTCTTACCCTTAAAAAAAAGTTTGATCTGGTCACATGACTTTGAATGGCACTTTCATGCCAATTAGCTAAAAATTATATATAATTATGTATCTCTCTGTTAGTCTTAACTGGCAACTGGCAGTGGCCTGGGGAAAGGAAGGTGAAAGGTAGCTGAGTTTGATTTGATAAATGTGGTTTATTTTATTTTATTTTACTTTATTTCATTTTATGATAGAGGCAGAGAGTGAAAGAGACCACAACATCAAAACTTCCTTTACTGTGGTGAGGACCCTTTTTATTAGATCTCTCTCCTGAGTAGAGTAATACAAAATACAACTAACCTCTTAGTTTATAAAGATTTATCTATTTTTTGTTGGAGAGGAGGGATGAGGAAAGTGGGAGGAGAGACATGGGCACTTCTCAGCTCTGGTGCAAAGATGTACACAGATTGAATCTGTAGCATCTGGAACCTTAGGCATACAAGTTCTGTGCTCTAATAATCTGAGCTATCTTCTTGGCTACGGTCACCTTCTGATGGGTTCATCTCGATGTCAGGTAGACTCTTTTTACTTTAAAAGAGACCAGAACTCTCACCCCTGATGAAATTCTCCCACATCTCTCAGTGTTTTGTCTCAACAAAGAGACACCCATTTACTCCCAGAATCAACAGTTATCCTTGGTTGTTCCCTTCTTCTCATTCCCACACTAGCCCAGCAACTGGTCCAGAGTGTTCTACTTTCAAAGTTGTTATACCTCATTAGAGAGAAGGAAATGCTTCTATGTGTTTCAAGTGTATCAAAATCAATTACAAAGAGTAAGAATGATGTGTTGTCACTAAAAAGAATTGCTGTTTTATTTTGAGGGAAAAGGTCTTCAAATCTTTGGGTAGCATGAAGCTCTATATCACATTATAACTATCTAGGGATGGCAGGCAGAAAGACTCTGCCACATTGAGTTGCTGTGCCTCTAGGTAACAATTTCATTTTCATAGTAGTGGTCTGGGCAGTTTTAAAACATCCACCAGAACACAGGTTGGATTACAAAAAAGTGGAAATTCGTGCTGTGCTTTGCAGAGTCAGGGAAAAATGTGGGGAAAGTGGAACTTGAATTACATTTTTATATATGGATTGCAGTCATATAAAGAAAGAAAATTCAAAGGAGTATTTCAGTGAAATTTAGGTGTGGGATACAAAAATGTAGGGGTGCCCAAATTATATTTGTGTATCTCACTTCAGAATGAAAAAGGGTGGGACCTTGGTGCTGGCACATCTGGTTGAGCACATATGTGCAAAGACTTGGGTTCAAACACCCAGGTTCCCATCTTCAGTGTGGAACTGGAGTGAAGTAGTGCTGCAGGTCTCCCTCTCCCTCTCCCTCTCCCTCTCCCTCTCCCTCTCCCTCTCCCTCTCCCTCTCCCTCTCTCTCATCTCTCTCTCTCCCTCTGCCATCTGAGTTTCTCTCTGTCATAATAAATAAATAAATAAATAAATAAAACACATTCACTAAGAGCAGTGTATTTGTAGTACAGGCTCTGAGTGATATTCCTGGTAGAAAAACAAAGGCTAATGGGAAAAGGCTGGTAAAATAGCTCACATGAATAGTGTACTGCTTTTTCTGTGTGCATGTGACCCAGGTTTGAGCCCTGTCCCTACTGCACTGAAGGAAGCTTTGGCATTGTGCTCTTTTTCATATTCCTTCTGCCTCTCTGTGTCTATAAAAATGCTTAAAAAATAGGCTAGTGAGAAAGGTTTAAACAAGCTATGAGGAAAAGTTTTATGTATATATCATTTATAAGCTGTTATTTGCAGAATATGTATTATATGAGCAAAGTCTGTACTAAGTGCTTAGCATGTGTATAATTATTGCAACAACTCTGTGAGGTGGATACTGCTACTTTTTAATGTTTTTTTAAAAAAATTTTCCCCTTTTGTTGCCCTTGTTTTATTGTTTTTGTAGTTATTGTTGTTGTTACTGATGTCGTCATTGTTGGATAGGACAGAGAGAGAAATGGAGAAAGGAGGGGACAACATAGAAGGGGAGAGAAAGACACCAACAGACCTGCTTCATCACTCGTGAAATGACCTCCCTGTGGGTGGGGAACTGGGGGCTTGAACCGTATCCTTAGCTGGTTCTTGTGTTTTGCGCCACGTGCACTTAACCCTCTGCGCTACTGCCCAACTCTCAGTACTGCTACTTTTCTAGGCTTCCATTTGAGGTTATAAAGTGAGCTCAGATTTTTGAGATATGTCAGTGGGATATATTTTTTGTCTTTCATATTACTAGAGAGACAACTTTGGGTTATATCAGTAAATATGAGTTCTTCACAAAGTTTGCTTTCTCAGTAGACACGACATTCTGACTTCTGGTACTTACAAGATGAGAATGTGCAGCTGACCTCATGGAAAACTGAGACCTAGCTTCTAATGCCTTGTGAGCGTGTTATACCTCTCAAGTTCGAGAACCTGAGTGAGCCAGATTATTACTATAATGCATGAGGCATCTGTTGGGTGGGATTTCAGATCAAACCAATGGGAGATACTTTTGACTTGTGCACATTCAGTTTATAACATAGACCTTGTTTTAGACTTTGGGATAAGAATTGGTTTCTGTCTATATAGGGATCAGAGTACATTTATAACAGCTGTTACAAAGTCAAGTGCCTGCAAAAAATGTTTAGGAAAAATGAGGCAGTTCTTCAAGAATTTGAAGACTCCATCAGGGAAAAATATTAGAATTACAGAGTTCTCAGAAGGAAAGGAGATAAAGAAGAGAGCAGAAGCTATATTCAGAGAAATAATAACAGAAACATTTCCAAATCTGGGATATTGTAAGAATATAGATGTTCCTGAAGCAAATAGATCTCTCAAATTCCTAAAATCTAATAAATCTATACCAAGACACACCATTGTGCAACTATAAAATATTGAGGACATAGAAAAAAAATTACAGGAAAAGGAAGAAAGTGACTGGGAGTTGGGCGGTAGCACAATGGGTTAAGTGCACATGGGACAAAGCACAAAGGCTGTGATCCCAGTTCCAGCCCCTAGCTTCCCACTTGCAGGGGGGTCACTTCACAAGTGGTGAAGTAGGTCTGCAGGTTTCTATCTTTCTCTCCCCACCTCTGTCTTCTGTTCTTCTCTTCATTTCTCTCTGTCCTATCCAACAACAACAACAATAACAATGATAATAATAGCCACAACAACTATTGAAAAATAACAAGGGAAACAAAAGGGAAAAAAATAGTCTCCAGAAACAGTGGACTTGTGGTGCAGGCACTGAGCCCCAGCAATAAAAAAGAAAAAAGGAGAGAAAGGAAGGAAGGAAGGAAGGAAGGAAGGAAGGGAGGGAGGGAGGAAGGGAGAAAGAAAGAAAGAAAGAAAGAAAGAAAGAAAGAAAGAAAGAAAGAAAGAAAGAAATGAGGAAAGGAGGCTTATAAAGACATTGTAGTCAGACTTGCACCAGATTTTTCTACAGGAGCAAATATAATGGTATATTCAAGGTTTTAAAAGATAATAACTGTCAACCACATATACTTTACCCTGCAGGGATATCATTCAAATACAAAGGAGCAGTCAAAACAGTACTGAACTAAAGGAGTTTGCCATTACCAGACTTGCCTTGCAAGAATGTCTACTGAAAGGAATGCTACAGAGAAAGAACTAAGGAACATTTAACACTAAAGGAGGTGATACACAGGAAAACAGATCCCGAAATAGAAGACATGAAAATATGAGACAACTTTAAACCGTAAGATGGGAAAAAGAGAGAGGATGTTCAAACAAAGAATGGTAAGACAATAGCACCCTTTAGATGTGTTTATATATAAATAATGTGTGTAATACTTTATACAGTCTTCTATATTGTTAAATGATGCCATTTTCTCTCAAGCATTTTTTTAATCTTTCTTATTCTTTTGTATCTCAGCCTTTATATATATAATTTCTTGAGGTTCTTTAACTTGATATTTGCATTCAAGTACTCTTGTTGCTATAGTTTTATCTGTTACAAATAACCTATATTTCTCTGAAAGATAACTACTGTATGGTTTCACTGATGTGTGAAATATAAAAAACTGAAAAACACACATATACACACACAACTTAGAACTCAAGTTGCTTTGTTTTTGATGATCATATCTGATGCCTCTCAAACCTTATAATTTTTAAAGAACTCTTATTCTTCTGTATCCTACATCCAAGCTAAGCTTCTTAAAACATTTTGAGGAGTCTGGGATTGATAATTCAACACTGTGTTTCTGTATCCCCACATCCAGAATGAATCACCTTCATTCCCTCTAACAATCAATCACCAGGGCAAACTGATTGCTCCCCTCTCCAGACATACTTTGATTTATTTACACTTAAGTGATGAAAGTGATCCCTCCCCCCACCCCAGTCCTTAAATGAATGCCAACCCAGGAGGGACAAGGCCATAGGTGGTTCTAAAAAAGAGAGCTGAATCCTTGAATATGCTCTAGGTTGCATTCTCAAATGACCCACTCAGTTAGGTGTCATATTTCATTGACTTGTGTGTATGATGTCTCCTTAGCCAGCACTGTGTTCTAAATGGTTCTGAGGCAAGACTTTAAGCTTTGCAAACAGCACTCTATCACTTTTAGTCCTGAGTTTGAATAGCTTGGATTGGGGCACTTAATTCCTTCACTTTATTTATTTATTTATTTATTTTTTAACAAGAGCACTGCTCAGCTCTGGTTTATAGCAATGCAGGAGATTGAACCTGGGACTTTGAAGCCTCAGTCATGAGAGTCTCTTTGCATAACCATTATGCTATCTCCTCAGCCTCCTTCACTTGGAACACTTCTAGTCCCTGACTAGAATGGCTTGCCTTGTCAAAAGAGTGGGTGCTACTACACTATTGGAGACTGAGTTGATGCAACTCAACATCATTACCTACATGTTGAATCTGACTGTTCAGGTGCTTGACTGGATTTTCTATAAAGGAAAAAAAAAAGATGAAATAATTGGCCCTTTTTCATGACTCTGCACATATAGTCAGAACTTGACCAGGTAACTTGTTCCATTCATACAGAGGCTCCATGTCAGAATGAACTTCTAACTGGCCTCTAGCTCAAGTTTGAAGTGTGTAGGTGATCTTTACATTAATCTCAGTTTCCGGTAGAGAGAGTGTTTACATGTGTGTCTGTGTGCTTCATTCTCTAGGTGTATGGTGGTGGGAATTTTCCAAGTGACATAGAGTACATCACTTTGTGGGTAATCTTCTCATCTAATTATAAATCTGGCTGGATCTGAGTCTGCATGAAGTCAGTGGTCCAATGACCCAGTGATAAAGTATTCTCTATAGGTAACTCCCAAAATTTCTTATATGGAGGCTCCTTTATGAATTAGTTGATGTTATTATTTGTGGTATATGGAAATTTTGGAAAGCAGCTGCCTGTTGGAGAATGTGGAAGGCAATATGGTAGCCTTATGAAGTCAAGAATTATAGCAGCTAAAGCTAAAACCAGTGGAGAATATGCCATGTACAGACACCATTCTCATATTATTGATAAACTTTATATCCATGACTCATTTCATTCGCATAGAAACTTTACACGGTAGCTAACTCAATTACCCCTATTTCTATGAGAAAATGGAGGTATAGATCAATCACTTGCCAAGGCAATCTGGCCAGAAGAAGGAAAGTTTGGATTCAAAATTGGGCAACAGGTTTCTACAGTCTATTTCTCCCCTCTCCTTCCTCTACAGAGTTACATTTCTTGATCTGTAGTTGGATTCCTGAGTTAGATTTATAGCACATGGTACCTCATAGGTAGTTAGATAAAAACTACAAGTCAGCCTTTCAAGAGTGCTTTCCGTATATAAATTTCCATACAAGTGCCAATTTATGTTATTGCCAGTGCTGCTATTGTTGTTAGTAACAATACTTAGTAAATATTGTGCTCTTTCTAAGTGCCAGGCACAAAGTTAACATTTTGCAGGCACTATTTAATTTCCTCTCATAACAACTACAGTCTTGCAAATAGGACCACTGAGGCATGGAACCCCTAATTATTTACGTTTAGAATTTATCCTGCCAGAAGATAACAGTACCAGACCTTAAAGGGAGGGAAGTCTCTAGAGATTGTGACCTTGACTATCATAGTGATAAAAAGTCATTGCTTAGAACCTTATGCTGTTAAATGATACTTTCCTTGAGATTTTTCTCAGAATTAAAGGAAAAACAGCAATGATAACAATGAGGAAACGACATGGTTCATGATGCATTCAAATGACTAATACTTGCGGGTTATATAAAAAAAGATGTGTTAAATGACACTGGGCAGTGTTTATCCCCACTTGAATCTTTCACGTCACCTTGATTGCTATATTTGAATTCCATGTGACCCTTTACTTAATGTTCTTCCCTTTTTTATTCTTTCTAGAGTCAGAGAGGGATAGAGAGTGTGAAAGAGACCACAGGACCAGAGCTTCTTTCATTGCATGAATGTGAGCTGAGCACGTAGCAAAGCAATACACTATCACAGGGAGCTGTTTCATCAGCCCTTAATGCTCATCTGCATTAATTGATTTTTGAAAACTAATATCTGTTTCCCCATCATGATACTTAGAGGATTTCATGAAATATGTATTTTCCCTTTTTTCTTTATTGGTTTACAGTTACTGTAAAATATAGTAGTTTGTACATGTATAATATATTTCAGTTTTCTGCATAGCAATCTAACCCCCTCTAAGTCCTCCTTCACCATCATTTTCCAGGACCTGAACCCTCCCTCCCTACTCCAGAGTCTTTACTTTGGTGCAATACACCAACTCCAGTCCAAAATTTGCTTTGTGTTTTCCCTTTTGTTCTTATTTTCCAACTTCTGTCTATGAGTGAGATCTTCCCATATTCATCCTTCTCTTTCTGGCTTATCTCACTTAATATGATTCCTTCGAGCTCATCCAAGATGAGGTGAAGAATGTGAATTCACCATTTTTAATAGCTGAATAGTATTCCATTGTGTATATTGACCACAATTTACTCAACCACTCATCTGTTGTTGGATACCTGGGTTGCATCCAGGTTTTGCCTATTACAATGAGTTGCTATGTGCATAGGTATACACAGATCATCATATATATATATATATATATATATATATATATATATATATATATATATATATATATATATATGTCTCCATGGTTATTGCTGGGGCTCAGTGCCTGCACTACGATTCCACTGCTCCCGGAGCCTTTTTTTCCCCCCCTTTTGTTGCCATTGTTTATTGTTGTCATTGTTGTTGGCTAGGACAGAAAGAAATAGAGAGAGGAGGGGAAGACAGAGGGGGAGAGAAAGCTATACACCTGCAGACCTGCTTCACCACTTGTGAAGTGACGCTCCCTGCAGGTGGGGAGCTGGGGGCTCAAACTGGGATCCTTACGCCAGTCCTTGCGCTTCACAATATGTGCACTTAATCCACTGCATTACTGCCTGGCCCCCAGATCTTTTTAAATGAGTATGTTTTGTTCCTTAGGATATATCCCCAGGAGAGGAATTGCAGGCTCATAGAGTAGGTTCACTTCTAGCCTTATGAGAGTTCTTCAGACTGCTCTCCACAGAGGTTGACCCAATTTACATTCCCACCAGCAGTACAGGAGGGTTCCCTTGTCCCCACAACCTCAACCTTGCCGGTATTTGTTGTTGCTAACCTTTCTGATGTGTGACATGCTCACAGGAGTGAAGTGGTATCTTATTGTTGTCTTTATTTGCATTTTTTGGGAGATCAATGTCTTGGAGCATTTTTTCACATGTTTGTTGGCTTTTTGTATGTCTTTCTGTTCATATCTTCTCCCCATTTTTGGATGGGGTCATTTTTTTTGTTGTTGTTGCTAAATTTGGTGAGTTATTTATATATTTTTGTTATTAGCTTCTTGTCTGATATATGATATGTAGAGATCTCCTCCCATTACATGATGAGTCTCTTGGGTGGTGGTTTCTTTGTTTTTTTTAATTAATGATTTAATAATGATCAGCAAAATTGTGGGATAAGAGGGGTACAGTTCCACATAATTATCACCAACAGAGTTCCACATCTCATCCCCTACATTAGAAGTTTCCCTATTCTTTATCCCTCTGGGAGAATGGACCAAAGATTTTTATGAGGTTCAGAAGGTGAGAGGTCTGGCTTCTATAATTGTGTCTCCACTGGACATGGGTGCTGACAGGTTGATGTATACCCCCAGCCTGTTTCTATCTTTCCCTAGTCAGGTAGGACTCTGGGGAGATGGAGTTCCAGGACTCATTGGTGAGCTTTTCTGCCCAGGGAAGTCAGATTGGTGTCATAGTAGCATCTGCAACTCAGTGGCTGAAAAGCATTAAAATATAAAGCAGAACAAATTGTTTAGTAAGCAGGGACATAACAATAAGAATATAGCGTATGATATTTGGGATCTTCATATTGGAAGAAGCTAGAAAGTCTATTTTAGGTATATGACTTTACTAATATTTGCCTGAACCTGATTGCTAGCATGCAGGTGGGCTGAAAGTATAGTCTTGGGAGATTGTGTCAGAGTTGAGAATAGTACTACAAAGCTGGGTTAGGGCAAAGAGTAGCTTTCCAAGTATGGGAAAATTATATAAACACCACTGACTGTAAACCCCATAGATCTGACCCAGGGCCCATGTCTATCCATACTTAACACAGGAGCCTGTGTTACCTCTGCAAACCGCTAGTCTGAGTTTGCATTCCATGATCTATATAGTAATATTCTAGGCTGCACTTTTTTCTTCAGATCCTTGTGTGTCAGAGAATGTTGACCCAGCCTCCCTTTGCAGAGTGGGGGAGTTTTTACCATTGTTGTTCTACATTAAGAGCAAGGTCCTATCTAGAGGTCCACAAGAGTATTTATGAAGCTGTTCCTGAAAGAGATGACCAGTGATGGTGGAGAAAGGCAGGTTTAGGCCCTTCATATCTATGTGGGAATCCCAGGATTCCTTGACTATGGCCTCAGATGATGGGATGGCCTGGTAAATGACTAAAAGGGCCAGTCTGTTACCCTTATTCAGCTTTTGTAGTCTTTACTTTATCTGATAGGGTTAAACTTAGAGTGATTGAGGGAAGTGAAATAGGAAGTAGATAAAAGGATTATCTAGGTGAAAGATATATTTAGAGGACACAGTAAAATGAAATCATCAATACTAAACAGGAAATGTTGCCAAATATTTAGCTTGTGGTACTGCTTTCTTTTGAGAGGCTTTCACACTTCAACAGAGAGAATACAGAGATGCACAAAACCATGCTCTGCCTCCATGTAAAGTCAGCCTTGGTTTTACCTGTGAAGCATGACCTGTCAGGTCATGGGCTGGGGACATGCCTGATCCTGTGGGTTATTACTCTCTTGCATTCAAGAAATTCATATTGTCCTTGAAGGAACTGTGGTATATGGCCCAACTAGCAAGGGGCCAGGGGCTTATTGGATACTTAATGAGATAGAAGTAATTGGGATGGATGGTAGGGCTTCCTGTGGGAATGTTCTCTGGAATGATGGACAGGTGAGGGAAACAGGTGGGCCAGGCACCTCTGATGCTGTAGGAGCCCAGCTTCCTGCATATCAGCTTCTGTTCCAGTCCCCACTCCTGAGGGACCTACAGCTCTGGACCAGAGGCTCAAATAAAATCTGATTTCACATGTTCAGGGCAAAAGAGGCATACATGAACCATCTCATCCTCAAGTACACTGAAACTGACCTTTTTCACTTTCTTTTTTTTTAAAGTCTACAATGCATACCATCTGTTTTCAATCTTACAAAGAGTGTTAAAAAAAAGCTAATCCAGTTTTTCAAAACACTTAATTTTTAAAGGAAAAATAGTCTCTCTTTTCATTTTAATACTTCAGTGCTTAACAAATGGTATTTACTTGCCAACACAATCTATGCAATTTCCCACCAAGATAATGCATCTGTTTTTCCCTCGTCCATTCAAACACTTACTGTCTTCTTTTGCTAGCTATTAAAGATTGAGAGGAGTTAAAGCTGTAAGCCAAAGCAGGTAATTTCCTAAAGAGAAGAAATGTACCTTAAATGAGTTCTCTTTGTTAGGTCTTTTTATTCCCTTTTCATTTGGCTCTTTATGAAAAACAAAACAAAACAAAAAAAAAAAAGAGGCGGGGGTGGGTGGAGAAATGGGTAACAAATGTGTTTTGGATATGAAGAGGTGACAGGAAACCACTGAAAGCAGAATATTTTTAAGGTTTAATTTTCTAGAACCAGAGTTGGAGCTGGCCTTTTAGCACTATTGCACATTAATGCTGCCTCCCCTCCCATTGGGAAGCCAAGGCCCGAATGACAGTCATTACTGCCAACAGCATGGTTACCCAATGGATTCCTGGAAGGACTCACTTAAATGATTCAGCCAGATCCTCTCCAGGGGCTTCCAGTTCCCATCATCCCAGAAATGAAATATTCAGTATCATCTTTCTGCACCTGAGGCTGCCATGGATTAAGTTCTTGCTGCCTCCATTACTGGGGCAGCCAAGAGCTCGGGCTTAGCCATTGGATATAAAATGTTTAATGGCTGCACTTGGCTGAAAAAGAGTGGAAATGAACTGGCCAGGACCACAGTGACTAGTGCTGATGGCAGGCTGGTGAGCATACCTTCCAGCGATGCTGCAACTCAAGAAGAATCTACCTGATTTTCTCCCCATCTCTGCCATCAGACTACATGTTTCAAAAACACATTTCCTGTATGCAGTCAACCATCATCCCCCACAGGACACAGCAGATCTGTACAGCGGGTGCTGCCCAACAGGTCTCAACCTAGACAAGTTCACTTTACCCCTCATTCCCTGTCTATTCCAGAAATGTTTTCCCCAAAATATTACCTCCAATTCTGCTTTTCACTCCTTACTCCACTTTATATAACCTCCCATCATCTATGAGATAAGATGTATGGTCCCAAAATGGCTATTCTGTTGTTATAATCTTGTTGGCACATATTAACTACTTAAGAATTATTTACTGAATTGTTAACTGTATGAATGAATAGCATGTCTTCCAAGTTTTAGACTTGTATTTCTAACCCAGCACGGGACATTTCTTCCTGAGAGTCTGTAGTAGACTGTAGTTGGCTTCCTCAAATATAACCATGTTTTAAACTAGAACCTGTGAATGCTATCTTAGAAGATGAACAGTATCCTGCAGATGTGACTAAGTCAAAGATCTTGAGATGATGATATTACAGGTTATTTCTGGTGAAATAACACATACGATAGTCTTAGGAGGATACATGAGGACAGGAAAGCACTATGTAAGGACAAAAACAGAGTCTAGATGATATGACCAAGAGACAAGGAAAGTTCTCAGCTTCCGTAACCTGAAAGAAGTAAAGAATGGATTTTCCTAAATATTTCTGAAATGAACCAGTTCTACAGAACTCTTGATTTTTAAAGTTTTAAATTATTATTAATTTTGTAATCTTATTTATTTATTATAGACAGATAAATTTAGAGTGGAGAGAGAGAGAGAGAAACCTACAGCCCTGCTTCACCATTCTCGAAGCTTTCCCCCTGCAGGTGGAGACCAGGGGCTTGAACCCTGTCCCTTATGCACTATGATATGTGCACTTAAGTAGGTGCACCACTGCCTGCCCCCTAAACCCTTGTTTTTTTTTTTAATTCCTTGAAGATTTATATGGAAGTTCTTATCTTCCAGAACTGGAAGAAATTAAATCTGAGTTGTTTTAAGTCACCTAGTTTGTGTGTATGTTTAGCTGCAGCAGGATACTGATACAATGGCTTATGACATAACATTTCTGTAAACAAATTCTCTATTTATTCCTCAAACTCTACCTTTCAACTATAACCAGTGGCTTGTTCATCCTCACAATCTCTTGCTCTAAGGAAATCTGAGTGGTGATTTTTTTCTGTTATTTGTGCTTTCATTTAAGACTAGCAGATTTGTTCATTCTATATTTAAACTGTTTCTCAAGCCCATTACCTTTATTTATGGATGTGACAATATCTCCAGGAACTAGAACACAGCCTTAAGTATAGTAGACCCTCACCAAATGTTTTTTGTCACAACTTCTCTTTCCTGATCCCTTTACCCAGTTCTTGCTATTGTGTACACTTTCCATGATGAAAACTCTGAAAGGAGGGACGGCATCTTTTCTCAGAACCTTAACATGATGGAATGATAGAAGGACTTTGACACCCAGCTATTAAAAACTGTTAGGCAGTGTGAGGAGGTGCACCAGTTGGAGAGTCAGATGGAATTTCTGTGTTCATGTCCATGCTCTGTAATTATGTAGTTGTCTAAGTCTTCCTGCTAAGATGCTCACTTTTTCAAAATTCAGCTTCCTCATATCTACAGTAGAGGTACTGATAGCACTTGCCTTTTGGTGTGTTCTGAGAAAGAAACTTGGGTGTAACTTAGCATCACAAGCAGTCAGCAGGTACACACCACTGTCCTGTCTCAGTAGAGGAGGAAACACTACTCCAAGTCTCCCAGTTAGCCAGTGGCTGCATTGTGCGCTGTGTATGTGTGGGTGTGTAGGGGCATTGTTGAAGAGGACAAAGACTAGGGATGGGAAAGGCAGAGAGGCAGGCATTTTGCATTCAGTAATCGAGTACAATTTGGAAACACTTGCCTTGTGTAGCCCTCAGCTGCCTGTGAAATTCATCTGAATCTTGTTCCGTTGGCCTATGGGGTATTTTCAAATACAAATTAGGTTGGCCAGAATTCCTTTTCTGCACCAACTCTCCTGGGTGCAACTTAGAGGTTATTAAGATGCCTAATAAAAGGAGAGAGCACATTTAATAACATTACCATCAGCTCAACGGAGCTGAGCTATGTGGGCCCATGGTGCCCCAGAGCCTGCAGCCTCCTGCCACTGGGGTACTTGCTTCGAAAAGGCCCCATAATTATCCACATTTAAAAAGCACCATTAAATCTACAGAGGCAGTCATGTCCCATTTGCAGGGACTTTCTGCCCACATTTCTCAGGAGACCCAGGACCTGACATCTTGGGGTGGGAGGCAGGGAGGGAGTAGATGGGAAGTTTTCAAGCAAAAGTGATGGCTGGTTAAATTCAGAGAATGGCAGTCCTGTTCAGCACTATTGTCACCTCCTCCCCTTGGAACTTCTTCTCCCTTTGTCTTTTGGTATTTATTTAGCCAACCTTGACTGAGCGCTTCCCATGTTTCAGTCCAGTGATGTTCCCCCTACATCCCAAAAGATATAGAAACATCTGTAGATGTCACCCTAGACTGAGAGGTGCTGCTGGCATCCTGTGGATGGAGACCAGGGGCTCTGCTCACACCCTGCAGTTTACAAGGCAAGTTTTTCCGACAGAGGTCTACCTGGCCCAAAAGTCAGTTGTGCAGAGGTGGTGCAGAGTGGTGCAGTTCCTTTTGAGTTTACAAAGAGCAGAGTGAGTCCCAGAGAAGTTATGAGTTTGACCCATATCACACAGCTGGTAGGAAGCAGCAACTTCAGAACCTAGAATCCAACCACTGTGTAGATTTCCTCCTGGGCCCCTGGGTGCAGCTACCTTTTCTTGCTGACCTCCCTCCCCACAGGTCCTGTTCAGGTCGGCTGATTTCTCATGAAAGCCAGCTGGGATCACCTGAACTGGGCATAATGTGAGCTTTGCTTTGGTGGGAGTTACCTCCTTTAAGAAGATGCCTTTGGAGGAGGTATCTTTTAAATTTTTTTAATTATCTTTATTTATTTATTGGATAAAAATAGTCAGAAATCAAGAGGAAGGGAAAGACAGAGAGGGAAAGAGACAGAAAGACACCTGCAATCCTGCTTTACTACTTGCAAAGCTTTCCCCCTGCAGGTGGGGACCAAGGGCTTGAACATGGGCCCTTGAACATTGCAACATGTGCACTCAACCAGGTGTGCACCACCCGGCCCCAGAGGAAGAGGTATCCTAATGGTTATGTAAGAAGGCCTTCATGCCTGTGGCACCAAAGGCTCTAGGTTCAAGCCCCGGTACCAGCAGATGCCAGATTTGAGCAGAGCTCTAGTAAAAACAACACACAGAAAAGCAGAGACTCCTCTGAGCACATATACAAGGCTCGAATTTTTAAAAAGTAGTGTTTGAATGAGTCAATGACCCAGGCAAGAATGCAATTGGCTTTTGTAGCCCTTATTTTATCTGACAAGTTTAATTTGCAGTGATTGAGGAAAATGAAGTATGGGGTATGAGAGGAGGCTATCTAGGCCTAAGTAGTAAATATTTACTGTTCTCTACTCAGGGCAGTGCAGTGTTCCTTCATCTGGATCACTCTTCCTTCATCTCTTCTCTTCCTTCATGTATCACTGTATAAATTATCTCTTGAGAACATTTCCCCAATTTGGTCAGGCATCTTTCTTTTTGACCAGACTAAGTCTTTTAGATCTGCTCTTTCTTAACAGAATGTGATGAACCACATGTGTAATTAAAATGTTTCTACTTACTAATCATGCTGCAAAGGTTAAATAAGGGGCAGATAAAATTAATTTTCATAACTTATTGGACTCAGTACATCAGCACTATGAACATTCAGTATATAATCAATGCAAACATGATTCGTGTCACATTTTGCATGGGGTGGGGGTAGGTGAACAATATCTTTGAAAGGTAGTGTGTGTATTTATACTTATAACTCGACTCCATTTAGATGCTAAATTTTCCATGGTTAAAGTGACATTAAGTCCTGCCAAGACAACAAAGCTGCATTTAATAGAGAAATATCTTGTGCTGCTTTCATTTTTAAGTTTATTAAAATTAGAAAATCGGTTCCTTGGTTGCAGATGCCATATTTCAAGTGCTCAAGAGCCACATGTTCTCGATTACTATGGGTCACACTAATATGAAATTGCCTGTTGATTTGTCTTTTCCTCCCACTAGTTCATAATTTCTTTGAGGTCAGGAATTATGTCTTGTTCACTCTATTTGCCTGTGCCTGGTCCAGGTTTTGGCACATAGCAGGCACTCAATAAATACCAGTTGAATGGCTTGAGATAATACTTCTAATTCTGTCTTTGCCATTCCCTTATTTTTGTAACCTTCATGATTCAGGTTCTTCTCTAATAAAATTAGAGTGCTGGATATTTTTTGAAGTCTGTTCCATTGGGTAGTAACGAAGTCAAAGGGATTTGTGGTCAAGTAAATTTGAGAAACTCAGGGCTCCACAGAAGAAGTTTTTTTTTTTTTTTTTTTTTTTGCCTTCAGGGTTGTCACTGGGGCTTGGTGTGCCTACACTACAAATCAAGTGCTTTTGTGGCTTTTTTTATTTTCTGTTTTTGGGATAGGATAAAGAGAAATTGAGAGGAAGAGGGGAAGATATATATATATATATATATATGTGTGTGTGTGTATATATATATATATATAGAGAGAGAGAGAGCGAAAGATAGACACTTACAGACCTGCTTTACTGCTTGTAGAGTGAACCCCCCCCCCACACACACAGGCACATGCCAAGGGCTTGAACTAAAATCTTTGTGCGTGTTTTTGTACTCTGCACTGTGCACTGTGTGCACTTAACCCAGTACACCACTGCCCAGCCCCAGAACATAACTCTTTGCTTCAGGACTTCTCAGAGCCTTGAAGGTCTTTGTGCACTGTCATTTATCAGGAGGATTATAGTTTTAATTTTATTTTTAAAGCCATGGAGGCAAAAACACTTTTAAAAAATTATGTTATTTTACTTGATAGAACAGAGAGAAATTGGCTTCACCACTTGTGAAGCTTTCCCCCTTTAGATGGGGACAGGGGGCGGGGCTTGAACCTGGATCCTTGTGCATGGTAATACGTGCACTTAAACAGGCATGCCACTACTTAACCCTGAGAATTACCCTTTTAAGTTAAAGTTTAATAAATTAAAACTGTTGATAACATGGGATGCCCAACCTTTTAACAACGAATCCTCTTCTTTCTTCCCTCCCTTCCTTTCCTCCTTCCCTTTTTTCCACTCTCCCATCCATTCTCCCTCTTTTACTCTTTCATCCTTCCTTTCTTTCTTCCTTCCTTCCTTCCTTTCTTTTTTCTTTCTTTCTTTCTTTCTTTCTTTCTTTCTTTCTTTCTTTCTTTCTTTTTTTCTTCTTTTCTTCCTTTTTATTTCTTCATTTCTTCTTTTTATTTTAATACCAGTATTATTTCTGGAGCTCTGTGTCTGCATCATAACTACTAGTTTCAGTGGCCATTTTTTTTCTTTTCTTTCTTTCTGATAGAGGATGAAAGATAGAGTGGGAAAGAGAGACAGACAGAAGGAGAGACAGCTGAATCACTGCTCCACTTATGGAGCTTCTCTACTGGTAAGGACCAGTTTTCAACCTGGATCATTGCCCATGCTCACATGTTTGTTCAACTGGGTACATCACCACTCAACCCTAGACATGGAAATTTTTCTTTGGACCTTTGCAGGGGTGGTGCTACCTGGAACTCAACCTAGTAATGATTGAAGTGCTATGAAAAAAAAATTTTGTTTTTAAATATGTGATTCCTCTAGACAAAGTCTGTGTTTAGGAAGATTATGTTAAGGATTTGGGACAATGCATGCCACTTTCTTTACCATTTTATCAGGTCTATCTCATGATACAGAAAGCATGGTAGAGGAATAACTCAGCTCTTTGACTCAGAGTCTTATGCAAAAATAGTTTCTTTTAAAAAAATTATTTATAAAATTGAAATATTGACAAGACTATAGGATAAGAGGGGTACATTTCTATACAGTGTCCACCCCAGAGCTCCATATCCAATTTCCTCCCTTGATATCTTCCCTATTCTTTATCTCTCTGAGAGTATGGACCCAGGGTGCATACATAAGGTGGAAGGTCTGGCTTCTGTAATTGCTTCCCTGCTAAACATGGGTGTTGACAGGTGGATCCATACTCCCAGCCTGTCTCTCTCTTTCCCTAGGGGGGCAGGGCTCTGGGGAGGTGAGACTCCAGGATACACCATGCATGACGTCTCTGGACATAGTCTGAAGTGAAGCATGCTGAGGTGGGACCCGTTGCATTGCTTAGGATGGGATCCACAGATGGAGTATCAATATCAATTGCTGTGTATTGGGAGAAGCATGCAGGAAAGTGAGCCCCATCCTAGAGGTTCCAGGACTGGGGGAAATATAGGCTCTAAAGATTAAGGCAGAGCTTCCTGCTGTGTAAGCGTTTAAGAAGGCAATAGATAATTATTGCTGTAATCAAATTATTTGGCAATTGAGCTTTGAAAATCCCTTTGTTAGGATTTGCTGTATCATAGACAACATCACCATAATTTTTGCCCTATGACACTATTTGTATTAGCTACTTCTTTTAGAGTAATGCCACCAGTTGCTTCTGTTCTCCCTGGTCTAAGCTTTTAAGAGACTCAACATTTCAAAGACATAGCCTATGGTCTGTGCATTAAAAAGTCTGAGACATTCAATAAATTCTTCCCCTCTCATATTAATTAAATAGTGATTTATATGACTACAGGTTAATAGGAGTGTACATAAACACCATTGCCACCACCAAAAGACTGTGTCCCATCCCATCCTCCCCACCCCCATGAAGCCAAATATCTGCCCTCACCCTCCACCCAGAGATTTTTACTTTGGTGCCCTACTGCAAACTCAGTCAGATTTTCCTTTGAGTTTCCCTTTCTGTTCTTCTTTCCCAACTTCTGTTTATGAGTGTGATCATTCCATAGTCATCTTTGTCTTTCTGACTTAGCTCACTTAACATAATTCCTTCTAGCTCTATCCAAGATGGGTCAGAGAAGGTTAGTTCATTGTTCTTAATAGCTGCAGAGTATTTCTTTGTGTATATATACCAAAGCTTTCTCAGCCATTCATCTGTTGTTGAGCACTTGGTTTGACTCCAGGTTTTAGATGTTATGAATTGTTCTGCTATAAACATAGGTTTATACACATTTTTTTTTTGGTTGGATGTTATGGAGTCCTTGGGATATATCCCTAGGAGAGGAATTATGGGGTCATATGGATGGTCCATGTCTAGCCTTGTGAGAGGTCCCCAGACTTCCCTCCACAGAGCTTGGACCAATTTATATTCCCACCAGCAGTGCAGAGGAATTTTTTGTCCATAAAACAGGAGTGGTCCACAAAATCTCAGGCCCTGAATTTGTACCATTCAGGGGCATGCCATCTTTATGAAATTTGGACCAACAATCTCTCTTCCAATGAAAACCCTTCCGACATCTGGGACAAATTGTCCAAGGTTTTTGGCTTCCTGACTGAAAGCAGAGTTGTCTATTGGGGGCCACATTTACTGGGAAGGTGTGGACTTGGTCTGATGACGCGGGGGAGTTACAGAAGTGGAAGCTGCCGTAGTGGCCACAGGGGAAACTGAGCGCATATCTACGGGGACGGAGCTCTTGGGACAGACTGCAAAAGGTTTAAGGTCTCTAAACGTTGAAAACATATCCTTTAACTGCTGTATCTCCGCCACAAGGTCTCTTAATGATGAGGTTTCAGCAGGGGGAGGGGTTGAAGTAGAAACCTCAGGGTCTTTTAATGATGAGGTATCAGCAGGGGGAGGGATCGAAGCGGAAACCTCAGGGTCTCTTAATGATGAGGTATCAGCAGGGGGCGGGGTTAGAGAATCGGAAGCCTCAGGGGAAGCCGTGGCAGCTGGGGGCAGGGTCAAAGGAGGAGTGTCTGAACACGTGTACCTGTCTGTGGGGATGGAAGTTTTGGGACTAGCGGCTGATCGCTTAGGGCGTCTTAAGCACATATGCTTTAACTCTTGTATCTCGGCCTCAAGGTCGCTTATCCTCATGGCCACGTACATATCTTGTAAGTAGCAATTATAGCTATGAGAACCCATGGTGTAGTGAAAATTAAAGTGTCTCTGAGAGTGAGAACCTGTCCCAGGGGAGAAGGAGATAATGTCTGGGACACTTCTTCATAAAACGAAAAAAAACCCATGGTGAGGGGAAACGCAGGGCCACAGAGTCAGGCGACTGACACTTCCCTGTGTCTGGGCATCTTTTCTGGACCTCAGGCCGGGTGTGAGTGCAGGACACATTGGGCGCCAGATGTTGTGCGGGCCACAGAGAAGAGAGAGAGAAGGTCCGGAGTGAAGAGGGAACACAAATCTATTTGTGTTGGCACCTCAAAGTTGGGTGCTAGAGAAGCAGGTTGGGCCACATGGAGGTAGCGAAAATGGCCGCCTCATGCAGTAACCTTTCCTGCGTCTGAACACCGAAGTGAAGCGCTGGCAAGAGAATGAGGTGTGGAAGAAGAAGGGATTTTATAGGAGTAGCTTTCGTGAGAATGGGAAGAGGGAGGAGTAACCATAGCACTCCAGGATAGAATAATAACTCTCATGAGAATGGAAGGGGGGAGGAGTAACCAAAGCACTCCAAATATCACGGGGAAATAGACAATGCCCTGAGGGCACAACATGGCAGAACAGGCACTCCGAGAATGTCCCAACTCTCATGGGAACTAGCAGTAGCCTGAGGCAGTAGTGACTGCATTTGCACAATTTCCCAGCAGTCGTTATGAACAATCTTTTTGATGTACTGCTGTATACAGTTGGCCAGGATCTTGTTTAATAATTTGGCATCTATGTTCATCACAGGTGTTGGTCTGTAGTTTTCCTTTTTTGTTTTGTCTCTATCTGTTTTTGGTATCAGGGTGATGTTGGCTTCATAGAAGGTTGAAGGGAGTGTTCCTATTTCTTCAATCATGTGGAAGAGCTTTAGAAGTATAGGTATTAATTATTTCCTGAAGGTTTTGCTTAATTCATTTGTAAATCCATCTGGTCCAAGATTTTGTTATTGGGAAGATTCTTAATTGTTGTATGCTTTACATTGGGTTGTTCTAGCTCTCCCCCGCCAAGAAAATTGGATCAGTCCTGCTAATTTCGCAGGCTGCTTGGCCGCACCCCAAAGAACCCCGGGAGAGTTCCAGAGTTCCAGAGTTCCAGAGTTGGAGAGTTACAGAGTTGCAGAGTTCGAGAGTGCTTGGCACCGTCGCGGGGCAAAGAGGCAACAGAGTTCTGTTTGGTGATTAGTTTGGGTTAGTTTATGAATCGTTGTTCCTGAATAAAGAAATACAGCTTCCCTGCCCAGCCGTCTGTCTCTGTTACCCGCCCGTGAAGCTAGCCCGGCCAGCTGGAGCCACCGAATTTAACAACAAATGGCGCCCAACGTGGGGCTGACCTGCGCATCTCTCAGATAAGTGAAGACAATTTGGCTACCTATGTACTATGGACTTCTCTTTTGTTTGTGAAGAGATCTCCAAAGGCCTCTGCTCTTTCTTCACGAGACTGTTTTGCTGTTTCTGGAACATTTATCTCTGGACCACTGTGGTTTCCATTCGCTCGGGCGAACTCAGAACAGCCAGCAAGAATAGCCAGCGGGCGGGAGGCGAGGCGCGGAGCTGGCTTTTCCACCTGGTGGAACATCCAGCCAGCCGGCTGCGCCCAGACAACCCCGCGCACCGCGCCCGCAGCCCCGAAGCCCCGCAGCCCACAGGAGGCCGACGCTACCACACAGGAGCCCGATGCCAACGTGCAGGAGCCCGATGCCACCACACAGGAGCCCGATGCCAACACGCTGGAGCACGATGCCAACACGCAGGAGCCTGATGCCACCACGCAGGAGCCCAATGCCAGCACTCAGGCCAGCCTACAGGAGCCGGCTCTCCACTGCGTGGCACAGGGCACTGGACGCGTGATCCCTCCACGCTCCTCAGCCACTGCAAACAGGGCAGCAGACATGGCAGGGCCATGGGGCAGGGCCGCGGTGACCTATCATGGCCGCCACCCCTGGGCACCTAGGCCCATGCCTTCTACAAGGCTGGCCCGCCCACCCTCATGCTATGAATTCTGGAACGATCCCGGACCTCCCGGGCCCCCGGGCTCCCTCCCGAAACTGGGCACACAAGATCTCCAGCTGCTGGTCCGGTCTGAAGGCAGACAAGCTGGAGTACGCAGAGATTCGTGCAGAGATTGCAACCTGCAATTCCTTGAAGTGAAGCTGCCCAAGAGACCACCGCTGGACAACGCACCCCCCCAACAACTAAGACAGTACATATTTAAATTCGTGTTTGAAATGACATGTCTTCATAACAAAGGTTTCTCTCCTTCTGTATTAATGACCATGTTTATGTGTATGTTTAAAGTTTGGTAAACAGTAACTTTAAGGCTAAATTCTTACTAGACAAAGTTAAATGAAAAAGGTTTTCAATGTAATTCTCATAAAGATAAAATTAACTTACATTTAAAGTCTGAGGTAAAAATTAGTTAACAATCAATATATTTTAACTAAGTTGGTCTAAAGACCTGCACACACCTAGGGTGTGTCTCCATCTTGAATGGGTATAACAAAAGGTTAAATAGACTTGCTGATATGTAAAACTCTCCATTACCTTCTCTATTAGAAATGGTAGATCGCACACTGGCTATGCTAATTATTCTCATGCCTGAGGTTTCCGTTCCTGTGCACACCTAGGGTGTGTCTCCATCTTGAATGGGTGTAACAAAAGGTTAAAAAGACGTTGTTGATATGTAAAAGTCTCAAATTCCTTCTCTATTAGAAACGTTAGCTTGTGCTTTGGTTATGCTAATACCAAGTTTTGTTTCATATTAAGTAAATTGCAGCCAGCTGCCTTTGGGACTCTAGGCCATTCCCCACCCCCATGCAAATGCCTGTCGAGACAAGTACGCCCCCCAGAGGCAAGAAATGTTTTTTTTAAGCTGATAAAGTTTTGCCCACAGAGGCAAAACATGGTCCCCTCAGGCCTTCCCTTGGCAGCACACTGGTTCTTGTTACTTGCTTACATGTTTCTCCATGTTTGTGCCAGTTTCTTTTTTTAAAAATGCCTGTACGATATAGGTTTCTGCTCACCCCACACCCTTGATACTGTAGTCATTTAGTTAAAAAGAAAAGGGGGAATTGTATGCTTTACATTGGGTTGTTCTAGCTCTCCCCCGCCAAAAAAATTGGATCACTCCTGCTAATTTCACGGGCCGCTTGGCCCTGCCCCAAAAAACCCTGGGAGAGTTCCAGAGTTCCAGAGTTGGAGAGTTGGAGAGTTGGAGAGTTACAGAGTTGCAGAGTTCAAGAGTGCTTGGCGCTGTCGCGGGGCAAAGAGGCAGCAGAGTTCTGTTTGGTGATTAGTTTGGTTTAGTTTATGAATCGTTATTCATGAATAAGGAAATACAGCTTCCCTGCCCAGCCGTATGTCTCTTGTCGTCTCTGTTACCCGCCCGTGAAGCTAGTCCAGCCAGCTGGAGCTTCCGAATTTTAACAACACTTAATAACAGTTTTGATTTCCTTTTCTGTGATTGGTGCATATAGGTTTTGTAGTTCTTCGTGGTTCAGTTTTGGAAGGATATATGTTTCTAGGAATTCTTCCATTTCTTCTAGATTCTCTAGCTTGGTGGCATATAATTCTTAGTAAAAGTTTCACATGATTTTCTGGATTTCTGTGGTATTGGTTGTGATATCTCCTCTATCATTTACAATCTATTTATTTGAGTATTTTCCCTTTTCTTTTTTCTAGTGAGTCTGGTTAGGGATTTGTCAAGTCGTTTAATTTTTCAAAGAACCAATATTTGACTTCTTTGATATTTTGTATGGTTCTCTCATTTTTGATGTTGTTTGTTTCTGCTCTAATTTTAGTGACTTCTATCCTTCTGGTTGCTTTAGGGTTCATTTGTTCCACTTCCTCTAAGTCCTTAAAGCATGCAGTAAGGTCATTTATTTGAGTGCTTTTTCTTCTTTTTTTCTTTTTGTTCTCTAATGTGTGATTGTATGGCTATGAGTTTCCCTCTACGTACTGCTTTAGCTGTGTCCCAAATATTTTGATAGCTTGTATCTTCATTTTCATTGTTTCTAGGAATATTGGAATTGCTTGCTTGAGTGTCTCTTTGACCCAGCAGCTACTAAATAACATGTTGTTGTGTTTCCACATTTTGTGACGTTTAGTACTTTTCTGTTTGTTGTTGAATATTAGCTCCACTCCACTGTGGTCTGAGAAGATGTGTGGGATGATTTCAATGCTCTTGAATTTGTGGATACTCTCTTTGTGACCTAAATGTGGTTTGTCCTTGAGGATATGCTGTGTGCATTTGAAAAGAATATGTATTCCAGTTTTTGGGGGGTGAAGAAATCTGAAAATGTCTAGGAGGTCTAGTCAGTCTATCTATTTAATTCTCTTGTGTCTTTGTTCATTCTCTGCTTCATTGATATATCTAAATGTGAGAGTGGGGTATTGAAGTTTCCCACTATTAACGTATTACTGGTGATGTATTTTTGTAGTTCTTTCAGTAGGTTTTGATGTATTTAGATGGTCCCTCATAGGTGCATAGATGTTAATAATTGTTAAATCATCTTGGCTGATTGATCCTCTAATCATTATTTAATGTCATTGCTTATCTTTTATTACTTTATTGGATTTAATATCTATTGTGGCAGAAATGGGAATGGCTGTCCCTGCCTTTTTTTGTGATCTATTAGGCTGTATGATGTTTTTCCACCCTTTCACTTTAAGTCTGTGTCTGTCTTGTTGGATTAGGTGGGATTATGCATGCATATGCATGCAGAATATAGTTGGGTTGTGTTTTCCGATCCATCCTCCCACTCTATGCCTTTTAGTGGGTGAGTTTAAGCCATTGACATTTATTGATATTGTGGATTTAATGTATCGTAGTGCCATTATCCAACTTTTTTTTTTTTGCTCTGATATATGACAAGTATTTTGGTGATGTTCCTGTTTATAAGAGGTTTTTTACAACCTCTTTCATGGCAGGCTTGATGATGGTTGCCTCCTTTAACTTTTGACTTTCTGAGAAGTTTTTGATCCCTCCATCTAGTTTGAATGAACGTCTAGCAGGATATATCATCCTTGGTTGAAAACCTTTTTCATTTGGGGCTTGATAGATATCTTGCCATTCTATTCTGGCTTTTAAAGTTTGAGTGGAGAAGTCTGCTGATAATCTTATGGGTTTTCCCCTGTATGTGATGTTTTGCTTTTCTCTTGCAGCCATTAGGATTGTTCCTTTATCCTTACTTCTTTTCATTGTAACTGTGATATGTCTTGGTGTCTTCAGGTCTGGATTGATTTTGTTTGGGACTCTCTAAGCCTCTTGAATCTTAATGTCCTTTCTGTAGTTTAGGTCTGGGAAGTTTTCTTCTATTATTTCCTCTATAATATTTACTTCCCCTTCCTCTCTTTCTTCCTCTGGCAGGTCAATTATAAGAATGTTACTTCTTTTGAAATGATTCCATATGTCTCTGTTGTTGTTTTCAGTGTCTCTCAATCACTTTTTGAGCTTTTTTTGTATTTTTTTTTTTTTTACCTATTTCTTAATTTTGTCTAGCTTATCCTCTGTCTGGCTAATTCTGCTTTTCTGCTTCTGTTGATCTGCTTTTCCTTCCCTCAGCTTCCTTCTTCAGTTCAGTTATAGTATTAGCTTGTTCTTCTAATTGGCCTGTTAACTCAGCTATTTCAGCTTTCAGTTCTCTAATTACCTCAAGGTATCTGGTATTTTCCTTGAGGGTCTCATCTGTTGTTTCTTTATTTCTGATAGCTCTTTCCTCCATAGTTGTCTTCATTTCTGTGATTATCAGGTTTATTATTTCTTACATACTTTGCTTATGTATGGTTACTTCAGACTAATTTGGAGTTTATTCTGGGTTCCTTTCCTGATTCATTGTGATAGCAGTTTTATTTGCTCTTCATTTAACTTGTGAAGCAACCCCCCTGTAGGTGGGGAGCCAGAACTGGGATACTTATGCTGGTCTTGTGCTTTGTGCCATTTTTTAAAATTTATTGATGTGGTTTTTATTTTTCTGTTCTGTCATTCTTTAGTTGTTGTGTTTTGAGTACAAGCCATGCTATACTAGTTTTTTCACAAATGTTGTCATAAACCTCAGAAATTACACCAGCAACTGAAGCAAGGATTGATGCATTTCAACCAACACCAGTTAGCCAAACCACACCTCCAGTCCAAGAAAACAAACAAACAAAATCAAAAGAAAATAAGGGACAGGAAAAAAGCAAAGCAAGAACAGGCAGTTATGCAAATCTGCTGTCCACTATAAATCTAAGTATAGCAAGAGGAGAAAGGAAAGCAGAAAAGTGAGTGACACACATACACACACACACACACACACACACACACACACACACCACTCTGAGTCATATTTCTTATACAAAATAATTTACAAATGAGTTTCAGTGAATTCTGAAAGTAAAATAAGGAAGAAGGAAAAAAAGCAGTGAGAGGAAAAAGTTTTTTTTTTTTTTTAAATTAGATAGGAGGAGAGAAAAAAGAAGGTGGAGGGAAGAGTGAGAGAGAAACAAGTTCCTCCCACAGTGGATAGGATACCCAGTCACCTATCAATGGAAAAAGCAACAAAAGTTAATTTTGGTCAACCTGAAGAGGAAGGAAAAGGGCCACATGTATATAATAATAGTAATAATAAAATAAAATAGAATAAAAAACCCTAACAGTTAGTCTGCAGCTTGGACCGCTTCAGATTGGCTGCATGAAGCCTGGTCCACCTCAACTAAGCAGATACAATCAATTATAAGAACTATCAACAAAACAAAACAAAACAAAACAAAAATCCTCCAGCTAGTCTTTCCCAGGCAGGGCTGAGGCCTTGATTGATCAGGTATCCTGTCACTCAAAAAAAGCTCCAGCCCCCTTCAAATAGAAAGGGGAAAGAATGAGAAAAAGGCTTGGAATGACACCCCTGATGAGCCAGAAATCTTGGTAAAGAAAATAGCTCCACAGGAAGCCTGCTGAAGCAGCTGGCCATCCTGTGGGGGTTGGTTCTGGGGTGGGGGGTGGATGACTTCAGGAATAGTCAAACCAAATATTTTCCTTTCTTTGTCCTTTTGGCCTTCATTTTCCAGCCCAAGAGTGTGTTATAGGACTTTTTTTGGTATCACCCTGACCCCATCTTATTCATTCTTTCACAGATGGCCCAGTCATCCTACTGTCTCCAGTGAATCCCAGGTTGTAAAATGCTTCTTTTTGGAACTCACACAGGTGTTGTCTCTAAGTCACAATCTTGGCCATACTTCCCAGAAATTCTCCCTTTTTAATGATATTTCAAGGCTTTTGATTAAAGGAGTTTAGGTGGGAGATGGAGACAAGTTTCCTTTAACTTAGTGGACTTTTGACACATAGTTTCTCTGAATTTAACTTAGAAAAGAAAGCTCTAGGTTGACTTTATAGTCTTGGGAGTAATTCTATGATACTTTAATGTGTAAGAATACTTTATATGAAGAATAATGTCTAACTTTCAACTAGCTTTCTGCCACATTGCCACACATATCAATCCTATTTCATTTATTGATAACTAAATAGGTGGTGGTGCACACATCTCTGTGGGAATAATTCCTTCATTTTTCTGATGAGAAAATTGAGAGTTTAGGGGGAATATGTAGCACAAAATCCCACTAGTAATAAGAATGTCTAAGCTGATTTTCTTTCAGTTGTACTATATTTCTATTTGTCATTATTTTACCCCAAATCATTTCTTTTTTAATTTTTTAAATTTTTTTTAAAAAAATTTATTCATTTTCCTTTTTGTTGCTCTCTTTTTTATTGTTCTTGTAGTTATTGTTGTTGTTATTGATGTCTTTGTTTTTAGATAGGACAGAGGGAAATGGAAAGAGAAGGGGGAGATAGAGAAGGGGACAGAAAGACACCTGCAGACCTCCTTTACCGCCTGTGAAGTGACTCCACTGCAGGTGGGGAGCCGGGGGCACAAACTGGGATCCTTACTCTGGTCCTTGCACTTTGCACCACCTGCGCTTAACCCACTGTACTACTGCCTGACTCCCCCCAAATCATTTCTTACATTTGACTTCCCCTACATATTTTAGACCTTCTTTTTGAAGCTCTTACAGATGCTTCAGGCAGTTAAGGAAAAGCAACATAGTTAAATGAACAGTTTTGCAGGTTGGATGGTGGCACAACTGATTGATTGCCCATGTTACTATGTGCAAAGGCAAGGGTTCAAGCTCACAGGCTTAAGCCTCCACTCCTAATTTACAGGGGGGAAGCTTCATGAGTAGTAAAGCATGCCTGCAGTTATCTTTCTTTCTCCCTATCTCCCCCTGTCCTCTCAGTCTCTCCCTATCCTCTCAAATAAAAACAAACAAATAAAAAAACAAAAAAGGAAAAATGACTGCTAGGAGCTATAGAGTCATCATGCAGGCACAGAGCCCCAGAAATAATCCTGGTGGAAGCAAACCAAGTGTTCCAATGAAACTCACAGCTGAGAGACTAGACTAGCTGAGTTTGAAGCCTACTCTACCAGTTATGGGCCTTGCAATTTTGTCAAGTCACTTGATGTCTTTATTTTTCCAGTCTACAAAATGGGTGATGAAAATCATACCTTTGTTAAAAGGTTGTGTGAAGAGTGAGTGAGGTAATTCAGATAGAGCAGCATAGTTCAGAATCTGGCTTAGTGTATGTTGTGGATGAATGTTAACCCAGCCCTTGATTTATTCTTTATCTTAATCCTTGCAACAACATCACATGGGTGTCCATCATTTGGGAGTGGGGCCCAGGCACTTGGTTTGTAGTCAGTTGTGCAACTGTTTACAACTGTCAAACTTCAAGAGAATATTTTTGAATTATGTTTTCTAGAACTTCAGTTCAGGAAGGACCCACAAGCATGATTTGTGGAGGAAGGAGAAGATGATGAGGGAAGCTTATGAGATTTATATATTGAGATTTATATATTGAGGCTCTAATTTAAAATTTCCCTGTCAAAGGTATTACACATACACACACACACACACACACACACACACACACACACACACACACACACACACAATTTAAAAATCAGTGACCAGGCCGGTTGGTGGTGCACCTCATTAAGTACACTCATTACAGTATGCAAGGACTTGGGTTCAAGTCCCTGGTTACCACCTAATTGTAAAACATCCTTTATCCTTGCAATAACCTCACACTGGAGAGTGAGGGCATCTGCCTTGGCTGAGATCTGATAAAAGGCAGAGTGGCTTATTACTCCTTAGGTAGAAAACACATATAGGGCATTCTTCATCAATGTTGGAAGATGTGACATGGGCTCAGGGTAGAATGGTGTCACATACAATAGGTAAATGGAAAGAAACAGTGACTAATCCAACCCAGCCCCAAACCACAAATGTCAACAGATATTTTATAGCAGGGAAGGTGCCAACCAACATGTCATGTGTTCTTTTGAAAATAAACGAAGCCACAGAGGGATACTAAAGTAAAAATAAGAGCCAGGCTGTTTATGGATCTCCTCTGGTTCTAGTTTATGGTGTTTCAAATACCACAGTAGGAAGAGGACCATCAGAGGAGCCCTGCAGTGTGACAGAGAGGTCACCAAGCTCTGCTGTCATCTAATTGCATTGTGCCAGGCAGGTCATGGAAGGTCACCCCAGTCTTGGCTGCTGAGTTGTTGTTATCACAGGGTAATCATCTCTTAGTTATGGATATTTTTTCCTTCAATAGAGAGGGAGAGAGAGAGAGAGAAAGAGAGAGATAGAGAAAGATAGAGAGTAGAGAGAGAGATAGAGAGAGAGAGAGGGAGGGGAGGGTAGGGAAGGAAAGGGGAGGGGAGGGAAGGGAAGAGAAGAGAAGAGAAGAGAAGAGAAGAGAAGAGAAGAGAAGAGGAGAGAGGAGAGAAGACAAGAGAAGAGAATAGAAAGAAGAGAAGAGAAGAGAAGAGAAGAGACTGACCACAGCATTGAAACTTCTTTTAATAGGATGGAGGGCAGGGCTTGAACCTGGGTAATCAGTGTGACAAAGCAGCACACTATCCAAGTAAGCTATTTTACTGCCCATCCTCCCCCCCTCCCCCATGTAGATTTGTTAAGAAGATGACTTCAGGACTGAGGTCTGGCTTTTTTTTTTTTAAGATTTCTAAGCTTAACTTCAAAAGAAAGAAAGGCAGTGATTGATTCCTCAAAACCAGTCCTTGACCCTGATTTCCCTTTAGAAGTGATTAAGAAGTGTCTTACAGAGTCAGAGCAGTAAGATGCTTTGGTAAAGATTACCTGGGATTATTCTAGATCACTGATTATTTAAAAAACATTCATTTTTATTTTGTATATTTGTTATCGGGTCCAGACAGAGAGAAATTGAGAGGGGAGGGGTTGATAGAGAGGGGAAAGAGACAGAGAGACGCCTGCAACACTGCTTCACTACTCGTGAAGATTTCCTGCTACAGGTGGTATCAGGGGCTTGAACCAGGTCCTTGCACACTATATGTGCACTTAATTAGATGTACTACCAGCTGGCCTTGCCACTGAGTTTTAAATCGTGTGTATGTGCGTGTGTGTGTGTGTGTGTGTGTGTGTGTGTGTGTGTGATGTCTTTTACAGGGAAACTTTAAAGTAGAACCTCAATACATAAATCTCATAAAGGGAGCTGCTCTCATCAGCTTTTCCCTCCTCCACAGGTTATCCTTGTGAGTCCTCTCAGAACTGAAGTGCTAGAGAACATAATTAAAAAAATTCTCTTGAAGTTTGACAGCTGCAGAATGAAAGCTGACTACAAATCAGGTGCCCAGGCCCCACTCCCAAATGATAGAATCAGAATCTACATTTTCAACAGATCCCCAGATGATGCTAACACTTACTATTGGCCTCTTGCAGTGCTGTCATACTACAGGCGAGCATACTGACACCCAGCACGGGATGACTTTGTGTCATACAGCTACTGGGAGATGTGTCCAGACCTGATATCCTGGCTCTTGGCTGCCAGTAGCTCAGACACAGTTATCCACTAAAAGTCTCTGTAGTTATTAATAATAGAAACTGACTCACATGGGTAGCGTGTGAGGAAGGTTATTTCATAGTTCATGAAAAGTAGGTGAAGATACAGGACTCAGGAGTTAGAGCTGCTCCTTTGGAGTAGACAGCAGGAGTTAGCAAAGTTCGAACCAGGACAATGACCTCCCCCGCCACCTTTGGCTCTTGTGACACTTTGTCAGAAGTCACAATCTTGGGAGTGAATGTCCAGTTAGCTCAAGGTAGACAAAGATCTCTGTGAAAGTCCTCAACCAGTGGGCACAGCTGAACTCACTGAAGGGAACCTTTCAGAAGAAAGCGAGAATGGATACTAGAAGGTGAATGGACGCCATCCCTTACCTTCAGCCGTGCTCCCACCCAACTGCCATTGCCCAATGTGGCCAATGCTTCGCAGATTTAAAAAAATCCAGTTGAATTGAAGGGCTTAAAATTCTGTGACTTGGGGCCAGGCAGTGGCACATCTGGTTAAGTGCAGACATTACAATGTGCAAAGATCTGGTTTCAAGCCCCTGGTCTCTACTTGAAGGGGGAAAGCTTCATGAGTGGTGAAGCAGGTCTGCAGGTGTCTCTCTGTCTCTCTCCTGCACTATTCCCCCTCCCCTCACAATTTATCTCTATCTCTATTCAAAATAAACAAAGATTAAAAAATTAAAAATATATTTGTAAAAAAATTAATTAATTAAATAAAGTAAAATTCTGTGACTTAACTATCTACCAAATGGCATTTTAACAGCCTTTTTAGCATAGCCTGGCTGGGCTGAGACCTGCCCTGCAAAACACCTTAATCCTTGGCCTCTAAATAGAGTTATTTTCAATTCCTCCCCAGTTCCTAATGTTTTAAATGGGACTACTGTTCCTCTTAGAGCACCCTGTGGCTGGATGGAGCCATATATATATATATATATTGTCCCCTCCACTGCCTACAGATCCAATCATATTGAACTAATGCACATATAAATAAAAACCTGGAAGTGTGGTTTATGGCAATAAGTAGTGCAGTCGAAGTTTATACTGTTATGTGAAGACACCTTGATCTATGGCTGATCATCTTCATAATGTGTTTAAGTAGGCAGCATGTCGTCAGCCCAGGCAGGTGCACCTTGAGAACCCAGTGGGAAATCTGATTCCTGAGCTTCTGATTGACCAAGAGAAGAATCTCTCCTGCCAGGCAAAGGCCCACCTCAGGCTATGAAGAGTCCACTGGCTGAATTTTTTTTTTTTAATAACCAGAGCTCTGCTCAGCTCTAACTTAGGGAAGTGATGGCAATTGAACCTAGGGCTTTGGAGCCTCATGCATGAGAGTCTTTTTCATATCAATTATGCTATCTCCCCAGCCCACATGTAATTCAATTTTTATCCCCCCTGCTAGCCATTTTATCTAAATTTGTGATTAATAGTGATTTGCAAGGTTGTAAGGTTACAGGGTATATGTAGTTCCATATCACACCCACCATCACAGTTCCTATGAGAACTGCAATAGTTTTCAGTTTTAGAGACATTTTGTTTACTTCAGGTTCTCCTCCTGCTCCTCCCCCCTCCCACTTCTTCTTCTTTTGGAAGTTCTTGTGTTTAGTTCTCTAGATTCCACATATGTGTGAAACCATAACTGTTTTTCAGCTCTTATTTTGCTAAGCATACCCACCTCCAGTTCTGTCCATTTTGTCCCAAGGACTACATCATCTTTGTGGATTGCAGAGTAGTATTCCATGGGGTATATATTCCACAACTTCTTTTATCCAGTCACCTTTTGATAGCATTTAGGCTGCTTCTACTCCATGACTTTTGCGAATAATGGAGCTGTGAACATAGTGGCACATATGTCTCTTGAACATAAGATGTGTATGTGCATGGTCCCTGTGATGGACTGGCTTCAGAAGAGCTGAGGAATAGGCTAGGAGTATCCAGAAAGGAGTGATTCTTCAACTTCTGTGTGCCAGGGTGGGGGGGCACTTGCTGTGTGGTTCCACTTTGAGGAAAAATCTGGGTGATGTAACCTCCCTACCTGGCTTTGTTCAGTCTACTTTGTCCTTCCTTCCTTCCCTCCTTTCTTCCTTCCTTCCTTCCTTCCTTCCTTCCTTCCTTCCTTCCTTCCTCCCTCCCTCCTCCCCCTCCCTCCCCCTTCCTCCTACCCCTTCCTCCTTCCCCTCTCCCTCTCTCCCTCCCTCCTTTCCTTCCTTCCTTCCTTCCTTCCTCTCTCACTCTTTTTCTTCTCCTCCTTCCTCCTCCTCCCCCTCTTCCCTCTTCCTCCTCCCCCTCTTCCATCCTCCTCCTCTTCTCTCTTCCTCCTCCTCCTTCTTCTTTTTCTTTTCTTTTGCCTTCAGGGTTATTGCTGGGGCTTGGTGCCTGCACTACAAATCCACTGCTCCTAGGTGCCATCTTTTCCCCATTATTGTTGTTGCTACTGCTGTTGCTATTGTTTTTTTGTTGTTGTTACTGCTGCTGCTATTGTTAAGTAGGACAAAGAGAAATTGAGAGAGGAGGGGAAGACAGAGGGCGAGAGAAAAATAGATACTTGCAGATTTGCTTCACTGCTTGTGAAGCGGCCCCCCTTCAGGTAAGGAGCTGGGGGCTCAAACCAGGATCCTTGTGCCAGTCCCTGCGCTTCACATCATGTGCGCCTTACCTGGTGCTCTATTGCCAGGCCCCTTCTCCTTTCTTTTTGTCTCTTGCTTTGATTCTTTCTTTCTTTTCTTCTTTTCTTTTCTTTCTTTCTTTCTTTCTTTCTTTCTTTCTTTCTTTCTTTCTTTCCTTTCCCTTTTCATGTTTTTATTATTGATTTATCACTATTTAACAAAAATCATCAGAGTTTGGAAGTGTTCCTTAAAGTACTCACCCGTAGTACATATAAGTCAGCACCCTCACCACCACCAAAGTTCTATGACAGCCAGTTTGCCTATCACCCCATCTTAGTTCTCACATTGTACAAGAAACAGTCAGGTTATCTGCGTTTTTCCAGGTAAGTTAGTTTGCTTCTGAGTCTCCCTCTTCTGCGATATGCCACAGTTCATTGAAGTTTCACTCTGTGCTGTCAAATACCATGCAAGAATGAGGTCATAGGGTATTCACTTTCTTCTCTTATTGTACTTTGCAGAACATTATTTCTTGAAGGAGATTCTGATTACTGCTCCCCCACATATTTCTGCCTCCATAACATCATTTGTTCTGAGAGCCTTCCGGGGTTTGAACTTATGGCTCAATTGCTACAAGTTCTGCTTTGCCAAGGTAGCCTGTTCTAGCCCTGCTGGTCTTCCCTTTCACTGAGCTGTGAGCATTATCCTTTACACCTGGTCTCCATGATTAATGTAATATAGGACCCAACTGTCCTGTGGAAGGTTGATCTTGCCCACATCTTCTGATCCTTCTGACTCTGCCTCTGTCTTTTTACCACCACCTGAACCCAAAGGGCATTTCTGACCATTTCAGAGCTCGGCCCATGCAAAAATATCACCTCATTTACACACAGCCTCCCAGAAATGGATTCTATGATAGCTTTCCGATTGAACTTATATCCATGTATGTGTGTGGATTAATTCCCCTCCTGGTCTAAGTATGCATAGTACTAGGTCATCTTTGGATTCATCCAGCTCCTCTAATACCTTTGTATGACAGGGGTCCAGTTTTCAGATCATGAAAATAAATGAATGAATGAACATGTAAATGTTTGGGTATTGGCCATAATGAGAGGCTCCAGCCCTGCACAAGAACTCAAAGATTGGAGATGGGGGGGTTGGTTTGGGCAGTTTTGAGAAGCATGAAGGGGCCTGTGTGCCTGTGAACCTGGGAAGGAGGGATTATGGTGATAGGCAGAGGTTGGTAGGGAAGGAGAAGAAGAGAAAGTGATCCTTCTCTTGGTCATTTTACCAGGGTGAGCTCTGAGGCTGGACCCAGAGAGGAAACAGAAGTAGAAAAAGGAAAACATCATTTTTGCTCTATGTTCACAGAAGAACATGGATAAGTATACCCCAGAGATAGGATGTAACAATTCCTTTAGGGTTTGGGTAGGAACTTCAAATTTTTATTTATGTATTTCTCCTTTAGTTTTTTTTTTTTCCCTATTTTCAGTATATTTTAATATGCCTCTAACATATTAGTGTTGTATATGCAATTTGGAAAATAAATACATGCATATATAAATAGATAACATTATGTTGAATTAGTTGACATGATTTTTTTAAACTAATGGAGTGTTCAGTCACAAAGGCTTAAAGACTGCTATTTCAGAGACTGCCCTTGTACTAAACCAGAGACTACCAATAACCTCCCAACCCTGAGCTGATCTCACCTACTACTTAGCAAGAAGCATAATGAAGTTCTTATAGTTTACGTGTGTGTGTGTGTGTGTGTGTGTGTGTGTGTGTGTGTTCTCTTGGAATCTCTATACTAGAGTTCATTGTCATGTCACAGTGAAGTACACTGACCTGGGCACTGCTTGGCCTTTGCCTGAACCTGCCTCTACCAATTGTGAGTATTATGATGATGCAAATCTCCCTCTTTGGGTCTCAGGTTCCTCATCTGCAAAGTGGGATAGCTGCTAGCACTTATCCCCCAAATGAGATAATCCTTGGGGAATGCCTTGCTTTCTTCTTCAAGCGTTTGCCCTTCTTCCGTAGCAAGTCAACAGCGTCAGGTTGAGCCTGATGTAAAGTTTCGAGACCTCCTTTGAATCTGGAGAGGTGGCAGTCATTGACTATGTGGGTCATTGTCTGTAGCTGCAGGGGCAATTTGGGTTGTCTCTGGCTCCCCAGCGATGGAACATAGCGGCGCAGGCCATGGCCTGTTCGATAGCGATTGAGGAGGGCCCAATCATAACGTGCTAGGTCAAAGCCGGGTTGACGCTTTCAGGGGTCTGTGATGAGGTGTTTGTTCTTTACCTCAGCTGACTGCCAACTCTGTTTCCAAGAGTCTGGAACAGAGAAGTTCAGTGTAGGCGTAGGGGACCAGATTGAGTGACGAGACGTCAAGCGTTGGACAGGGTGGGTGAAGATATCCGCGTATATTGGCAGGTCCGGTCGAGCGTAGACGTGGGAAATGAACTTAGATGATGCCGCATCCTGACGAATATCTGACGGGGCGATGTTGCTAAGAACTGGCAGCCATGGAACCGGGGTGGAATGGATGGTTCCAGAAATTATCCTCATGGAGGAATATAATTTGGAATTGACCAAGTGGACATGGGGGCTACGAAACCATACTGGGGCATAGTATTCTGCAGTGGAATAGCATAATGCCAGAGATGATGATCGTAGTGTAGAAGCGCTCGCGCCCCATGAGGAGCTGGCTAGTCTTGCAATGATGTTATTCCTCGCGCCCACCTTTGCTGCAGTTTTTATGAGATGTTTGTGAAATGACAGAGTGTGATAGAGAGTAACGCCAAGATAGACTGGCTGGACTTCATGCCGGATTCTCGTATTGCCATGCTGCACATTAAGCTCATGCGAGGCCGAGGCATGGTGTAGATGGAAAACAGATGATACTATTTATGCAGTGCTAGGGATTAGTTGCCATTTTTTACAGTAATCAGATATCAGAGACATGTCTTTCGTGAGTGTTTCCTCAAGGATGTTGAACTTGGATGCCTGAGTTGCACAGCAGATGTCATCGGCGTAGATGAACTTCCTTGAAGAAGTTTCTGGGAGGTCATTGATGTAAATATTAAATAGCGTAGGAGCCAGAACAGAGCCCTGGGGGAGGCCACTTGAAACAAGTCTCCATCTGCTAGACTTGTCACCCAGATGCACCCGGAATCTTCTGTTTTGGAGAAGAAACGATATAGTGTTGGCCACCCATGGAAGCAGGCATCTTGAGATCTTGACTAGGAGACCATGGTGCCAGACCGTGTCATAGGCTGCTGTGAGATCAACAAAGACAGCACCCGTCTTTAAATTCTTCTGGAATCCATTTTCAATGTAAGTTGAGAGGGCCAGGACTTGTTCGCAGGTAGATCTTCCTGGGCGGAAACCAGCTTGGGCGGGTGATAGGAATTTCTCTGTAAGATGAGAAATACGTGACAGAAGCAGCCTCTCAAGGAGTTTGTAACACACGGAGAGGAGAGAAATTGGTCTATAGCTGGTGGCCAGTGTTGGGTCTTTCTTTGGTTTCAAAACCGCTATAATCTTCGCACAACGCCAAACTTTGGGCATAGACTCAGATTCCAAGATGTGGGACAGGAATGAAGCGAGCCACTTCTTTGCCACGGGACCCAGGTTAAGAATGAGTTCTGGGGTGATGTTATCATAGCCAGCAGCTGTTCCTGGTTTAACCCTCTTCAAAGCGTCTTCCAGTTCAGACAGTGTAAAAGGAGAGAGTTTTGGAGATGGACAAGATAACCGGAAGTGGGATGACCACTCATGGGAAATTTCTCTTTTCCAGACTGGGTCGATCTTAGCACGTCCAACTTGAGTTAGGTGACTGGCCACTGAGTTTGGAGATACGGGAGGATGGGAGATGGGAGGGGGTTGGCTACCGGCACCCAGTCTGTGAAGAAGCTTCCAGGCCTTCCTACTTGAGTGGGTGAAGTTCAGACTTTCCGTGAGTTGTTGCCAGTGGGCTTGGCGTGCTGCATCCAGGGAGGCAATGAGATGGTCAGCCACATCTGGGTCGCCCGAATCATCATACTGCTTTAGTAGTTGCTCGCATTCAGCATCAAGACAAGGCGTATAGTTAGCACGTCTCCCACGAGGAATGGCTTGGGAAGCTGCTTTGAAGATGGCTTGGCGGAAGCGCCTGTAGGAATCTTCAGAGGGGATAGAGTTAATTGGAATTGCAGGAATAGATTTGTTGGTAAGATCACTGAACAGACGCCAGTTTGCTTTCTGAAAGTTCCATCTTAGTTTCTCCGAGCACAGAATCAGTGGGAGCTGGAGACCAATGTGGATGATAGCTGGGCGGTGATGACTGTGCGGGAAGATCTTGAGAACTTGTCTTGTAGCGGGAAAGGCTTGGCCATTGACTGTGCTAATCCAGCACAGGTCGGGTGACGAGTCTTTATTCCATCTAGCACTGTGAAAAGAGCCTGGCTGTTTGGGATCGTATATTAGGGAGAGGTCATTCGCTGAAGCCCAGTCGGCTAAGATAGAGCCGTCAGCACGAGTGGAGGAATATCCCCAGTCTTGGTGATGACTATTAAAGTCTCCAACGTAAACAGCTGGGTGATTTGGGCTAGGCAGGACCTCATTATCCCATGAGGCACTGGGAGGCTTATATTCGTTGACGAGCTGAATAGTTCCAATAGTAATGGAGTCGTAGAAGGTCAAAGAGGCTGTGTGGTAACCGTCCGCAAGACACGATTTGGCGTAGATGGCTCGGCCGTGTTTAGGATGGAGATTATAGCATATTAAATCGAATCCACTGATGGTGAATCGAGCAGCTTCATCGACTGCTATGTGTGTTTCTTGTAGGCAGATAACATCTGCCTGATGCTGTATCGCCAGTTGACCAATAAGAACGCGTTTGGCAAAGGACAGCCCCTCAACATTAAGTTGGAGGACTCGAAGAGCAGGACCAACAGCTTGAAAGCTGTCAGGAGCTGCTTGTTGCTGGCTTTGAAAGTGACTGGGATCCATGTGGATTCAGTCGGCTAGGAAGGATCGTCAGTTTCCCCAATGAATGGGTACTCACGGGATGCACCACGGGAAGGTCGATCCAATGCATCCCAATGCCTTGCTTATGCAGCATAATAACAGAAGGACCGAGTCCAGAGATGCCAAGGTCACTTCTTCACCCCTACATGTGTTCACAACAGGCATTGCTCTGAACACAACCCTTATTCCTCCTGGATTTAGACTAAACCTCAGGATCAGGTCACAGAATGAAATGTGTGTGTGTGTGTGTGTGTGTGTGTGTGTGTGTGTGTGTGTATGTCTGTTTCCTGGAGACAGTTACAATCGGGAAAGCATCTGCTTTGAGGAGTTGCTGCTAATGCACAGAAACAACCTTGAGGACTTCCTGCAGCAGGAGAGGTCCCAGTGAGACAAGAGGGAGAGGAGAGGGAGGGTTTTTCCTATTTAGGCTCCCTGTGGGATGTTATTGAGTAGGCCTTTGAAAATGTCACTCGGGATTTGAGGGTCTATGGCAACAACAATGAGGATAATGCCTCACATTTTGAGCAGTGCTTTATAGTTTTTGTGTATATTTTCTAGCTTCATCTTCACAGCAACTCTACCTGACAAAGCAGAGCAGGCATTAGAATAAGAAAAGTAACATTTTTTTTTAGAGTGAAAAAGAACCCTAGAGACTGTCCAGCCTCCTCATTTTATAGACAAAGAAATTGATGCTGGAAAGTATGAATTGTTCTAGATAGTGTACTCAAGGCCCATATATTTCTGCTCTACCTCTCAGCACCACCCAAGTGTCCAGTAAATACTTCATAAAGATATTGTGAAAATAGGAATGAATGAGGAGGGGGCAGTTATACACCTTGTTGAGTGCACACACTATAGTGAAAAAGATCTAAATTCAAGCATCCATTCTCCACCTGTGAGGTGGAAGTTTCATGAGTAGTGAAATAGTGATGGTAGAGTCTCTCTACCTCCTCTCTGTCCCCATCATATATAATATATGATGAAATATTTTTAAGAAAATGAGTGGGGCTGAGGAGATAGTATAGCAGTAATGTACTGGACTTGCATGCAAAGGAACCCAAGTTTGATCCCTGGAACCACCAATAGACAGAGTTGAATGGTGCTTTAGTAAAAATAAGGTAAATAAGTGTTTGGATAACCCAGAGACCTGCTGGATGCGCTCAAGGCCTGCTGCCCACAGACGTGTGAGTTTCCATTTTGGAAGTAGGTCCCCCTCCTTTAGTCAGGCCTCCAAGTACATGCTGTCCAGGCAGGACACCTTGACAGTGTCCTTATCTAACAGCCACATTTCCTCTGGATAACTGATCCACAGAAACTGGAAAATAAAACTCATGCATAACTTCAAAATGCTTGTTTTGGGAGTAAACTGTTGTATGGCAAGAAGTAATGAATCTGGGGCTAGATAGTGGGACATCTGGTTGAATGTGCACACATACTGTGCTCAATTGCCAGATTCAGTCCAGGGTCTCCACTTGCTAGAGGGAAGTTTCAGAATGTTGGAGCAATGCTACAGGTCTCTCTCTTTTTTTTCCCTCTCCCTATCCCCATTTTCTCTCAATTTCTCTTTGTATCTATCAAAAAAATAAAAGAGAAAAATGGCCTCCAGGAGCACTGGATTTATAATGCAGGCACTGAAGTCCAGCAAGAAACCTTATAGCAATAAACAAAAACAGAAACAGACAGAGAAAGGAGAGAGAGAGAGAGAGAGAGAGAGAAAGAGTAAATACAGTTCTATATTGATGACTTTTTTTCTCCTCATTCTGGCCTCGTATGTAATATAGAGTGCTAGGTGGTAACTAAGACCTAAAATAAATCGTACATACTTGAAGCAACTGGAGGTTTCTGAGCAGATAAATAACATGATGCTAGCAATGTTTGAGAAAAATCAAGGCAGAGTGGGTGGGTAAGGGGAATAGGAGTTGAAGGTCACTCCTGGTGGGGAGGCAGTGTGGGCAGTTGAGAAAGACATCAGCACATTATGGTTTATCCCAAGCTTAGGTCAAAGGAAAGAGAAGGGGCAGAACAGAGGTGAATTTCATAACATCTGGACATTTCTTTGTCGTGCTTTGCCAAGAAAGCCTTAGAGCCCTACACAGTGCTTGATACATAATAGGGACTCAATATTTACTGAATGAATGACTAAGTGAGTGAGTGACTAAGAAGGGTGGAAATGTAGCAGCTTAGATAATGTTTTTTTCTATTTTTTTTTTTTTTTTTAGTAAAGAACAACCCCCCCCCCCCAAACTGTAAAACAAACAAACAAACTAAGACTATAGGTAAAGTCTGGGGTAGGTTTCAATGACCTCACAACTTTTGCTACTTCTATGATTCTGATTGGGGCCAACTAGTTTTCAAATCCCATTTCCATCCTGAAGTTGATTTAAGACATTCTTTTTATTTTCCCATCACTCATGCCACAAACATTTATTGGGCATCTGTAATATGCTTGGCATTGTGATGGGTTCTGGGGGAAGAAGATAAGTGAAGAATGGTCCTGTGGTGCTTCAGTGTTTCTTTCTCTGCTTTTATCTTTAGTCATCTTAGAAGTTTATTTTTGAAATAAAGATTCATTTTCTTAGTGGAATTCTTAAATGGGGAGTGATGAAATGAACTCAGGCTTTTAGGAACTGCTTTTAGAACTTGGGGATGACTTCCACTGTTTGCTGCTCACCCTAGCTGATAGGCCCTATTAATATTCAAAAGCTGTCACTTTCTTTTATCTTTGTTCTCTAGTAGACTAGACTGCTGGCTGGGAGGACCTGGCTTCTTGGGTTTAGTCTTGTTGCACTGTGAGGTAGGACAAAAAGGGACATGACCCAAGGTCCTTTAGTTTTTTTCTCTCTTTGGGGGCAGGGGGTGTGATAGTGGTGGTGGTGTTTTTGTGTATTTCTCTTGGTTCCACAATGAGTTTAACTGATATCTGTCCCTTTTGTTTATAAACAAAATTCAGAATTGTTAGGGGCAATCCCAGGTTAAGACCTGCTGTTACCTGGACAGTTGGCACAGGACACCGAGTCTGACTATCAGACATGAGGGAAAATTTATTTTAAGGGCACCACTATATTAAATAACAGCAATTGTCTGAGTACTATGTTGGAAAGGATTCTGATGTGTGCATTGACTTAGTCGGGAAGGACAGAATGAGTGTGACATGAGTGATGGGTACTCAGGAGCATGGATGTGGAGGGTTGGAACAGCTGTTGAAAGGCTAGATTTCAACTTAGATGTTCAGAGTCAGTACTAGATGAATGGAGACTGGGGTAGACTAGGGTAGTTTTAACTTCTCTTGACTCACCTTTCCTCAGCCTCTTTCTCAATTTCCTTTCACCATTGCCCTTTTTTCCCTCCCCTCTCTGACTTTCCTTCTTTTGCATATTCGGCCCCACTGTTTTCATTTTCCTTCTTTGCCTCTCAGCACCTCTTTCAGCTGATGTGACAGGTACTTTTCCATTCCCATCCTGGATGCACATGTTTTACAGAACTACAGCTCTTCTCAGCTCAGAGTTGCCAAGGGCTTAGGGTGATAGAGGTGAATAACTTTACTGCTTCCTAGGCTCCATTTTATATCCGATGCTGTTGACTTTCTTGGTATGTAGGAGAGGCACAAAAGGAACCACAGCCAAGTCCATGGCCAAGTAGGGCCTCCCCACACATGGATCTCCTCTTCCTCTCTCCATATTGTGTACACACAGAGAGGCCAGCACTCCCTCTGATTCTTCTCATCAGAATCAAATTCATTTAACATCTTAGAAAAAGAAAAGATATCTCAAAATAATCACACTTGACTCTCAAGAAGGGACTGTGTTTCATTTACATTTGCTTTCCATTTGAGACAGGGCAGGCATGCTCAAATCTGCTTCCTCTGGCAGAGGAAGACTCAACTATTATCATAATGCTTTCCTTTCTCCCTTCTCTCTCTGATAACCACATTTGACTCTTAAATATTTCATTTTCTCTTATTCAATCATTTAGGTTACTATCTTGGTTCAGAAGGGAGGGGGGAGACAGTCTTTTTCTCAGCCCAGTTGATGTTCATCTGTCTGACTAATTTTTTTTTTCCTTTCTTCCTCTCTCTCTCTCTCTTTTTTTTGTCACTTACCACCATTTTGGCTGGTGGGTATAGGGTTTTTTTTTTTTTTTTCAACCTCTAAGCACATTGAATGTCTTTCGGCTTCCACGTTAGACAGGAGACTGATGGGATAATGAAGATGGAATGTTAAATGCTATCTATGTAAATCAGCTCCATCAATGGGTACAAGATTCAGCTACTTTAGGTCTTTTTTTGACATACATTTTCATTTTTTTAAGGAGAATAATATTGGATTGTTATTAACCTACTTTAGAAGAATCTTTGCATTACCAGACATCACTATTTTGCATAAAGCCATATTAAATTTTGGTCTGATGTGGAACATCATTTTCTCCTAAATGATGCTTTTAACCTCCAAGTAGTCTTTTTTGTGCTCTTGGTGGAGGGTTGGTTTCTGATAGCCAGATATGGATTGGGAAGAAGGAAGGAAGAAATGAAGATCTTTACAGGTTCTTGTAGTCAGGGAGAAGATTTTCTCCACTTACTTTACATTTAGAAATTAACTGAGTAAATTCTAAGGGTGACTGTGGTTTTGAAGTGATCAGTGAAGCCTCTGATTCTTCTCTAGGCTCTAGAACAAAGTCATTAAGATCCAAACTAGAATTTCACTGAGGGCATAGAGTAATTATCTCTTTGGTAGCAACTGATCCTTTGCAAACCTGGTTATAATTAGGGCATCAAAGATGCACATGGTACAAGGGTGGTCTTAAGATGACTTAAGAGATAGATCAGGTTTCTATCTTCTTCCTTTTCTCTCTCTCTCCATCCCTTCTACTCTCTCATCTCTTTCTTCATTCTTGTATCTCCCATATTATTCTCTCCCCACTTTATTCCCTCTTCTTCATTTCTTTACCCTCTTCTTTCTCTCTCCCTTAATCTATCTCTCATTGTCTCTCAGCTTATCACTCTTTTCCTCATACTTCTCTTTCCCATCCCTCTTGGTTTTCTCTCTTTCATCATTCTCATTTCTTTTTCTTTCTTTTAAGATGCAGAAAGATGGTAAAGCTTCCTTCAGTGTAATGGAGGCCAGGTTCAAACCTCATTCTGATTTCTTCTTTTCCTACTTTATTGGTGTGTATGGGGAGGAGGGAGTGATTAACAGTTTATAATATAGTTATCAGCACACCTCATTCTGTATTCTATACCACTTCCCCATATTTTACTGTCCCCAATTCTCTGCCTTTTCCTGTCTCTCTGTCTCTGTGTCTCTCTAGTCTTCCCTGCCTCTCTCCAGCCTCTCTCCCATCTCTTTTTATATTTCCTCTGATGATTTTGGCCCTCTGTTCATCTTCCTCTTCACTGCCCTCCTCTTACCTTCCCATCTCAGGACTTTTTCATGAAGACTATGCAGTACTTTCCTCTACTCAGCGGGGGACAGACAACAAGCAGCTGTGGCTCTGTCTGCCCAGTTTCATGAATAGAGAGGAAAGTATGTTTTTTCTCCTAGTTTTTTATTTATCTTTAATAAATTTCAGAGAAGATTAACATGGACCTGGCTTGGATTACACATACTTCTGAAGATTAGTTCATTTCTGCCATCAGAATAAACGACTGTCTCACCTGCTTGTGTCAAATGCTTATCACAGTGACCAGTGGTGACGGGGTGGGGGCAAGTTACTAGGAATGGCAGACCTGGCACAATCATGGAGGGTAGGAAAGAAGCCTTTCATTAAGGAAATGGGAGTGTTATTGACAGAAGAAACAGGAAGCCAGCTCTGGGCAGACAGACAACAGATGGCTACCAGAACCTTCTAGAAGGGGATCTGGAGAGAGGAGAGCAGTTCCTTATACCGTTGTCTTAATCTGGCCAGACAATGTGGAAGGGGTGTATTTCCTGCTAGTGCATGCAACTGGTCTTTTCTCTTTGCTCCTGGGGATCTTTTCAGTTGAACAGATCCATTTTCCATCTCTTGAATGACCTTTTTTCCTTATGCTCCTTGCCAGCCACTCTGCTTCCTTTTCTGGGTTCTGTCTCTTTCTACCTACAAATTTCCCCTGTTCCTCTGGGGTTGTTCATGCCCACAGCTGCTCCAGGCTGAGCCCTCCTTATCCCTAGTCCAACCTAAAATCAGTGGACTCATTTCTTCTTCTCTTTTTTTTGTTAAAATATTAATTATTATATTTTTTCAAAGACAGAGAGAAATTGAAAGGGAAGGGGGAGATAGAGAAGGAGACAGAAAGGAAGATATCTGCAGCTCTGCTTCACTGCCTGTGAAACTTACTCCCTGCAGGTGGGGACTGGTGGCTTAAATCAAGGTCCTTGTGCATGGTAATGTGTGCTTAACTAGGGACACCACGACTCAGCCCCCAGTAGGCTCATTTCAGAAAAGAAAGCCATATGCCCTGGGAGGTGGCAGTGGTGGAATGCAGTACTTACAATCTTAAGGTTCCTAGTTTGACCTCTGTCACAGATATACCAGACTGAGGTTCTGGTTCTTTCTTTCTGTCTCCAATTAATGACTTTCTTTCTTTCTTCCTTTCTTTCTTTCTTTCTTTCTTTCTTTCTTTCTTTCTTTCTTTCTTTCTTTCTTTCTTTGTCAGCATGGTTATCTCTGGGGGCTGGGTGACTACTCCACTGCTCCCAGTGGCTTTTTTTTTTTTTTTCTCTTTTTCTTTTCTGGGAGAGGCAGAGTGTGTGGAAGAGATTTTCAGCACTACTTCACTGCTTGTGAAGCTTCTGCCTGCAGGTGAGGAGGGTTTGAATCCCGATTATTGGGCAATTGTCATGTGTGTACTCTGTATGCTACCACTTGGCCCAAATACCTTTTTCTTTTTACCTTATTTTTCTTTTTTATTGATTTAATAATGATTGATAAGACTGTAGGATAAGAGGGGTACAATTTCACACAATTCCCACAAACAGAGTTCTGCATCTCATCCTCTTCATTGGAAGCTTCCCTATTCTTTATCTCTCTGGGATTATGGATCCAGGATCATTATGGGGTGCTGGAGGTGGAAAGTCTGGCTTCTTCAATTGTTTCTCTGATGAACACAGGCATTGGCATGTCTATCCATACCCCTAGTCTGTTTCTATTTTTCCCTAGTGGAGCAGGGCTCTGGAGAGCTTGGATTCCAGGATACATTGGTGAAATTTTCTTTTCAGGTTGGCATCAAGGTAGCATCTGCAACTTGGTGTCTGAAAAGAATTAAGATATAAAACAGAACAAATTGTTTAATAACCGGGAACCTAAAGGTAGGAATAGAGCAGATGATATTTGGGGTTTTCATGTTGAAAGAAGCTAGGAAGTCTATTTGAGGTATATTCCAAGGGGTCCCTGACTTTATTAATATTTGCTAGAGCCCAATAGCTAACATGCAGGTGGACTAAAAGTATTGTATGGGAATATGGTTTCAGAGTTGGGAACAGGACTAGAAAGCTGTATCAGGAAAGAGAGTAGCTCCCAATTATGGGAAAAGTGTGTAAACACCATTAACTGTAAACCCCATTTTCCTAATAGATCTGATGTAGGGCCAATGTCTATTTATATTTAGCAGAGGAGCCGGTGTAACCTCTGCATCCCTGTCAATCTAAACTCACCTTCCATGGTCACAGCTAGGACCATTCTAGGCTGCACTCATTTCAGGACCAGTCTCTTCAAGTGGCAGAGTATACTAACCCAACCTCCCTTTGGAGAGTGGGGAAATTTCTACTATTGTTGTTCTACATTGAGGGAAAAGTCCTATAGAGACCCACAAGAGAGTTTATGATGTCGTTCCTAATGGAGATGACCATTGGCGGTGGAGAGAGTGATCTGTTAGAGGTCTAAGCCCATCATATCTATATAGGAATCCCAGGATTCCCTGATTAGGGCCCCAGATGATCTGGTTGGTCCGGATATATATATTTTTAAAGCATAACAATTAGAATTAAAATAGAGGCATTCCTTGCTCTATGAAAATGTGGTTAAACCATTTCTTGCAAGAAAGTCCTACATTGGTATCCATTGTCAATAGTGGAGGGGAATAGATGAGTTTTTCTTTTACATCAAAAGTTGGAAATTGAAACAAGTTGCAGCATCTTTTGCTGTGGCACCATCTGTGTGGGACCCCAAGCAACATTGAAACTGGCCTCTCCAGTCCTTGTCGGTACTGCTTCCTCCAGGCACTAGGTCATCTCAGCATTCCTGCTTTTCCTCTATGTGAGTGTGCTTCTCATTATTTTCTACAACTTGATTTTTTTTTTTTTTGGTGGGGAGGGGTAGTGGTGGTGGTGGTGGTGCTGGGATGGCTCAAAAGGATTTCTGTTGAAATAAAGACTGGTGGCTTTAGTTTTCTGCCACCTTGACTTTTGATGGGTCAGGTAGAAATGTACACTCATATTGAGGTTGGGGCATAAAGAATAATGTAGTTTTAGGTAATTTAGGAGTGCACTGGGAGATGTGGCTGGGGTGCAACAGCAGTTTGAGTTGATTTGGGGAGACCAAATGAAGTCTTCAATAAGACTGGACAGGAGCTGAGGAGAAAGCATAATGGTTATGTGGAAAGACTCTCAATGCTGAGACTCAAATTCCCAGGTTTAATTCCCAGCATCTCCATAAGCCAGAGCTGAGCAGAGTGTTCTGGTAAAAAACAATGCAAAGCAAAGCAAAACAAAACAAAATAACAATTGAAATGGGATAGGCGAACAGAAAAGTGAGGCAGATAGGCTGCCTGTACTCCCCTTTGCTTTCTCCACACTAGGTTGGAGGTGACAGTCCTGTGCCCAGGATCAACAAGCCCAGGTGGGCAGAATGGCAGGCATACTGACCTCTAATTGAGATGGAAAGCAGCTGGTTGGATTTGCTTGCCTCAATGTGCCTTAACTGAAGAGAGCCAACCTCAAAGATGATTTGGGCCAATTCAGTTTTTCCCTGAGAAAGAGGCCCAGGAATGTTAAAGCTATGTGTCAGTGGAGAAGCCCACTTCATGGCTTTTGATGCTCAAAATTACTTATGGAGAAGGCTTTGGGCGGGGGGTGTCAAATAGGTTAGCTAGGGGGCTGGGTGCCAGGAGAGGGGGTTGCAGCTCAAAGTTCTGTTTCCTTCACCAGGCTGTTAATAGCAGTTTCTGGCTGAGCCTGCGGCTGGAGCTGCCCAGTTTGGATTTGGCCAGAGATTCCTCTGGGCAGGCTTTATGCCTCTGCCTGTTTGTGTTAGAATGTGACACATGGACCCAGCAGTCAGCCAGGTGCCAACCACGTAATCCAGTACCATATGTTCCCAAGGCAGGAGAAAATGGAGCAGATTTTTTTTTCCAGTTTTGGAAGTGGGTTAATTACATTCATCTATATTTTCACCTCTGAGGGTCACAGATGCAAAATTATTCCTGACATATTTAGGTGGTCATTTATGACCAAAATTATTAAGTGTGAACTTTACCATCTACAAGATGGTGCAATGAGTGTGTTCCCAGAATGAGACCACAGCTCATAAGACTGTTCCCTTTATAAGAGGGTTACTTATTGACATTACTTTAAAAAAATGGACTTAAAGTGTTGTTTTGAGGAGAAATCTGTGCCGCTCATTTTACAGGACTTCTTCTCTGCCCAGGCTTTGGTTTGTTTGTCATATTTAACTCATTTTCCAGTGGACATTGATGGATGGAGCTGGTTGTGTCATTGCTCTGCTGATTTTCATTCTTAAGGTTTAAGTATAAAAGCCAAACTTTCTTTCTTTGCTTCTTTCTTTCTTCCTTTTTTATTGAAAAGAGCCAAATTTGTCTCTATTTACAGATGGTTTATTATTATGTGTGGGAAACAATAAAGGCCTCACCAAAACTGGGTAAACAAATTGAGTTTCGTGATGCAAAATCAGTATAAAAATCAACCACATGTGTACATATTAAATATAGGAAAAGGTAATTAAGAAAATTCCATCTGCAATTGTATTAAGTAGAAGAAAATACTTTATAATAAGTATAAACATGGATGTTAAAGATCTGTGCACTAAAAATTATAAGACATCAGTGAAAAAGTTAGAAATAAAGAAGTCTTTTTCCTGACAAAGCATTCTAAATTCTTATAAACACATACATCATGAGTCAAAGTGAATAATCAGTTTTGATCTCTGCTATATATATGACATATGTTCTATATTAACTATACTACATATATGATATATCATCTCCCTCTCTCTCTCTCTCTCTTTCTCTCGCGCACGTGCCCTCACCTTGTGTCCCTTTGACTCAGAGCATTTAACCAAGGCAAGCAAAGGCTAATCTTTCATGACTAAGGTTTGTGATAGTTTGATAGCTGCCAAAGTGGTGCTAAGTGCTTACATGCAATATTCAACCTTGAACAACTTCTATGTCAGGAATTCTTATACCTGGAAATTCCTAGACTTGCATAAAGAGGTAGGAACTTACAGATAGCTTGTGTTAACATATCCAGGTGTGTCCTTACACTTCTCTACCCTGTTCTTTGCTGAAAAGGCCACTCCCTAGTCCTCTGATCCCAGGCAAACTTGTGGATTTGGCCAGTGTGGATCACAGATAAAGAAGTTAGAGATAGGGTGGGGAGTAAACCAGAACTAGAACTAGTTTTGTCATTGAACTACACAGGTGGGCCTGTAACCTAAGCTCCTTACTGATTATTTGACTGGAGTAAGCTGCTAAACATCCCTGCTCCTCTACTTTCCTCTGTAAAGGAGAGATGACTGTACTTACTTGCTTAGGCAGTGGGGAAGGTTATTAGGTCCAATTTGGCGTGAAAGAAAGCCTACCCATTTTGTCAATTGTGTATGGTGTTTTCCTTTTTTATTTTGCAAATGGTCCCGGGGTTGCTGAAAAGTCCACTACATGGACTTGTGATGTTCTGCTTCCCAGTCTGCTCTCTGGTGTGTTAGATACCCAAACCCTACCTAGACCCCCTAGGCTACTTTTGTCTGTCTGAGGGACTGTCTGTAGACCTTGTGAGGAGTAGGACAGAAAGGCCTATACTTCTATCGATTCCACTTGACACATTAAAAAAAATCATAGTCTTTCAAACTTGACAGAATTTTGAATGAAATGAAATGCCTTACCAGTTTATACGATTCAGATGATTTCTCCCTTTGATTTGTTACCATGGCGAATTATACTGACTGCCCTCTCCTGCATGGTTTAGTTCTATTTGCTCATATTTTATTTATTTTTGCACCTATAGTTTCAAGTGTCATTGATCTATAGTGTGTGTGTTGTTTTGTGTACTCTTTGCCAGATTCAGGTATTAATCTGGGAAAGTTGTCTTATTTTCTTATTCTCTGGAATAGGTCAAATTGCACTGAGATTATTCCTTCTGTGAAGGTGCAGTTTCTGTACAAAATTGTTTAGACCTGTTCCTTTTAGGGTGGAGGTTCTTTTATTTTTGTTTTGTGGTAGGTCTTTAATAATTTTCTCAACCCATTATGGGAAATTGATTTGTTAAGTTTTCTCTACTGACTTGTTTTAATAAATTATATCTTGTTTTGATAAATTATATTAAAATTATCCATTTACTTAGGTTTTCAAAATCATTACATAAATTATACAAATTAATTTCTAATTATAGTTTTAGTTTCTATTTACATTTTTCATTTCTTATTTAGCATAATTGTGTCCTATCCTATTTTACTTGATTAGGTAGGTTATTTGTCTATTTTCTTGACCTCTTGAAAGATCAGATGTTTAACAATTATTTTTGCCCATTTTTGTAAAGTACTAAGTTTTTCTGTTTATTTGTTTCCTTTTTGTCTTTCTAAGTTTGTTGTTCTTTTTCCAACTTTTGATTTTGTTATTTAATTCATTCTTTCATCTTTACTGGTCTCTGCTGGAGTTGTCATACAAATTCTGATCAATTGTCTCTAAAAGTGGTCACTCTAATGTTTTATCACAGATTAAATTTTCACAGATATCTGCATATTTCTATTGTATCTTGTTTGTGATCTACTTATATATTTTTGGGATCAAAACTTAAAAAAATTTATTTATTTAAAAAAGGAGACATTAACAAAACCATAGGTAATAGGGGTACAACTCCACAAAATTCCCACTACCAGATCTCAGTATCCTATCCCCTCCCCTCATAGCTTTCCTGTTTTTTATCCATCTGGGAGTATGGACTCAAGGCCATTATGGTATGCAGAAGATGGAAGGTCTGGCTTCTGTAATTGCTTCCCTGCTAAACATGGACGTTGACTGGTTGATCCATACTCCCAGCCTGTCTCTCTCTTTCCCTACTGGAGCAGGGCTCTGGGGAATTAGATATCCAGGACATATTAGTGGGGTTGTCTGTCCAGGGAAGTCTGGTCAGCATCATGTTAGCATCTGGAACCTGGTGGCTGAAAAGAGAGTTAACATACAAAGTCAAAACAAATTGCTGACCAATGTTGAACTTAAAGACTGGAATAGTGGAAATGAAGTGTTGGGGATCCTCCATTTTGTAGATAGCTAGTAGGCATATTTTAGTTATATTTCAAAGGGCCTGTAGCTATACTAGTTTTATTTTATTTTATTTTTTTTTTTTATTCTCTGAACTTGAAATCTGACATGCAAGTGGATCCGAGTTATTGTCTGGGGAGGTGATGTCATGGCTGGAAAAGGGACAGAATGCTGGATCAGGGAAGAGATTAGCTCCCTAATATGGGAAAGGGGTATAAATATTGTTGACTGTAAACCCCATAGATTTGATTTGGTCTGGGGCCCATACTCAGCTTAGGAGCCTATGTGACCTTTGCATTCTTGTAGATCTGAGCTCACATTCTGTGGTAATGAGTAGGAACATTCCAAGCTGCCCCAATATCAACCCATCTTCCTCAGGTGTAGCATAGAGTATGTTGTCCATCCTCCCTTACAAGGATGGAACATTCTCTACCATTGTTGATCCAAGTTGAGGGCAAGATTCTATGGGGGCTCACAAAGGGGTCTATTTTGTTGTTCTTGATAGAGATGACTGGTAACAATGGAGAAAGGGATTTATTTGAGTTCTAGGCCCATCAAGTCTGTTTGGGAATCTCAGGACTCCCCAGATAGGGCCCCAGCTGATGGGATGGCCTGATAGTGACTAAAGAGTCATCATTAAAGTATGCTAGTCTTTTGCCCTTCCTTATTCAGCTTTAGCAGTCCTTGCTTTGCTAAGGTTAGGTTTGGAGTGATTGAGAGAACTGTAATAGGAAGTAGGTGAGGAGGGTATCTAAGTCTAATTAGATACTATTTCATTATGAACTTTATACTGACTCACTGTAGACTATTGTGTACTTTTGCTTTCAGGTATATGTGTTGCCCTAATTTATGGATACGTGTGAACATACACTCTATCTTATGGACCTGGTCTATATAGAGGTTTTGGGACTTTGTTAGGAAGTGAACCTCCTGGAATGGAATTAGAGAATACTATAAAAAGAAAGGTCTCACCCGAGTAATGAAGCTGAAGGGTTGTCATTCCACACCTGAAGTCTCTGGACACAGTCTGAAGTTAAGCATGCTGAGGTGGTACTCATTGTGTTGGTTAGGTTGGAATTGGTGGATACAATATCATTTGGTATGAATTGAGAGAAGCATGCAGGAAAGTGATCCCCACTCTAGAGGTTCCAAGACTGGTGGAAATATAGGTTCTATAGTAGAAATGTGAGGTTCCTGCTGTTTTAGGGTTCAAGAAAATAATAGATAGTTATTGTTATAATCACATTATTTGGTAGTTGGGTTAACTTTGAAAAATCCCTTTGTTAGGATTTGCTGTATAATACCCAACATCACCGTAATTTATGTCCTTTGACATTATTTGTATATAGCTGTGCCACCAGTTGCTTCTGTTCTCCCTGGTCTAGGCTTTTGAGAGAGTTAACATATCAAAGACTCAGCCTATGTATTAAAAAGACTTACTCAGTCTGTGCTTTAAAAGTTTTAGACATACCATCAATTTTCCCCCTCTCATATTAGTTAGTGATTTATATGACTACAAATTAATAGGAGTGTACATGAACACCATTCCCACCACCAGATGACTGTATCCCATACCACCCACCCATCCAGCCCCAGCCCCTGCCACCCCTGGAAGCCTAATATCCACCCTCACCTTCACCCCAGGGTTTTTACTTTGGTGACCTACTCTAAATTTAGTCAAATCCTGCTTTGATTTTCCCTTTCTGTTCTTCTTTCTCAACTTCTGTTGATGAGTGGGGTCATCCCATACTCACCTTTATCTTTCTGACTTAGCTCACTTAACATAATTCCTTCTAGCTCCATCCAAGATGGATCAGAGAAGGTGGGTTCATTGTTCTTAATAGTTGCATAGGTTTCCTTTGTGTGTATATACCACAGCTTTCTTAGCCACTCATCTGTTGTTGGGCACCTGGGTAGCTTCCAGGTTTTAGCTATTATGAATTGTGCTGCTATGAACTTAGGTATACAAATATCTTTTTGGTTGGGTGTTATGATGTCCTGTGAGAATGGCATACATCATAAAGGACAGCAGCAACAAATGCTGGAGAGGCTGTTGGGACAGGGGATTAAAACTTTTAAACATATCTGATATCTAATGAATACGACATGACAAATCACTGTTAACTAAATTTTGGTCAGATTTTCTTTTCTTTTTCTACTGGTTTGCATATAGTATAACCAAAATGACTTTTATAATCTCTTGTCAAATTTTATTAAGATAGTGTGATCTTTATGGATTTACTGGAGGAGTAGGTGCTTTTATAATGTTAGGTTTTTCGATTTAAGAGTAGTTTATGTTTCTTCACTATTTTTTACCTCCAAGTAACTTTGTTTTTCTATGCTTTTCATATGTGTTATACTAATCTTATGTTGTATTTATTCCAAATTACAGGCTTTAATATTTTTCCTATTGTGAATATTATTTCCTTTCATATAGTTACTTTACAAGCAATGCAATGATGTTGTTTTGTATATTTCTTTTGCAGCTGACCAATGTATTAATGAATTTCTTGTTTCTGTTTTTATTCTTTTGTGTTTATAAGTACATAATTACATTATATGACAATAATTATAACTGTGTGTTCATTTTCCAGTACTCTCATTATATTAAATTTTACATACCCTGGGTGGTACTTTTAGAACATTGTTATATGACAAATGTAGGAGAATTCCCCAATCTATTATTGATGATTTTAATAGGAATGCTTCTATTGCTTCTATAGATAGTATAACTCATAACTGGAGGGCTAGGTGTACCTCTCTTTTAAAAAAATTAAGTTAAAAAAGAGGCGGATTTGCATTTTATCGAATGCTTTTGACAGTTTTCTTGGTGATCATATTTTTTCTTCTCTGACCTATTAATATGATGAATTTCATTAATGGATTTCTAAGACTGAAATATTTTAAACCTGAAATGAATCAATTTGCATAATGTACTTCTGGATTCTTATTGTTAACATTTTATTTGGGATTATTTTACCTTAATATTTTCACTATTTTTTGTTACATTAACATTTTAAAGTTAGGTTGGTTTGCATGTTAAAAAATCTTTGTAATGGTTTAGTTATCAAAAAATATAGTTTTCAGTAAGATTTGGACAGTTTCTTTTGTGAGTGTGCCACAGATAGTTACTTTATAGAGACATTTATAATATAATGTTCCCAGTTTTTCAGCCTCCTGAATAAAGCATCAATGAATTATTCCTTTGTTTTCCTCCTCCTAATTAGGTCCCATATACCCTAAGAGAACTCCCTTCTAACCTACATCAAGATTACATCAAAACCTCCAACTACATGGACTTATGTTTTCTTCACAGTACTTGTTTTGCCTGTAATTTCAAACAGTCTTGTTTCTGTTTGATTGCCATGTACCTTCTCTATTATCCAGGGATTGTATTAGATATGGGACAGGGATGCATCCTTCCAGGAACTCTGTTCTTGGCCTACACCATGTACCCAATGAGTATTTTTCAAGTGCTGCTTATCATTTGCCTACATACATTTAGGTCTAACAAAGGCTGGCCTGCTACACAGAAGTAGATTTGCAGTTTAATTGTCTGACTTCTTGTGTATGGTGATGTCACTTGTTGGCTGAAACTGAAATGTTTAGAGAGGAGGCAGAAGGCTAGATCTGAACTTCAGCTTTGCCACAACCTGGATCTTGGGAAGACCATGCTCTTTTTTTTTTTTGACCCTCTGTGATGCAGGGCTGAAAGAATCAATCTTGACTTCCTTGAGAATCAGACTCTCTCTCTCTCTCTCTCTCTCTCTCTCTCTCTCTCTGTGTGTGTGTGTGTGTGTGTGTGTGTGTGTGTGTGTGTGTGTGTGTGTATGCAGGACTTATTAACTGCATGGAAGAAACAAAACATGTTTCTTTGGTTTTGTTAGACTTGTATCCCACCCCCCTCCTTTGTAGTAAGACCCGGCTAGCCTGCTCCTTTTGTAGGGATGAGATTTTCTTGCGGTCCAGCTTCAGTATCTCTTCCCCTTTGCCTAAGAGGATAGGAAGGAGTGTTTCCTTCTTTGTTTTAAGGCTGATCAGGTTGCTCAGGTGCAGGGCCCCAGATCAGAAAGAAAAATTGTTATTTTGATTTCCAACCCCTCCTTTCATGCTGCTTCGTTCTCTGTCCCTCTTGAAATTCCCTGAGTTCTCCTGTGGCACAAAGTGAGTCAGAATGGCAAATGAAACATGCAGAAGACATAAATTCCCGGCATAAAATATATATCAAATATACATCTATCAATTGGCTTTATGCTATCTGAGCTGCCCCCAGGGTGTTGGTGGATCAGGTGAATGGATTTCTGCCACTGTGGGTAATTCCATAAGGTAATAGGGTGGGCCCTAATGCAGTGGAGAGGCAATATTCTCCCAGTGATATATCACAGTTTAAGAGGAGGATTTGTATATTTTGATTTTGCGAGTCAATGAAGTTGAGTCCCCAAGGCCCTCTCCAAGCTCATGCTCTCTGAGGCTGTGTGGAGGTGCTGGCTTAGAGCCAGGAGCACAGTCTACAGAAAATCAAGCCACCCCCACTTCATGAGCCTAGTCCAGGAAGGCCAAGAGGAGAAAAAAATTACTGTAAATATATATATATATACATATATATAACACTATATATATGTATATATGTAATTATCAATCTGACTACTATACCTAATAGTGAGTTGGTCTAACCAAATGGAGAAGAATTCAAGCTATTTGACAGGCTGATATACCTAACCTGCATGCCCAAGTAGCTCTGCTGATTATGATAATATAGAAAGATAGAGATTGAGAGCAGGAGATTGCATAATGGTTAGGCAAAAAGACTTTCATGCCCTAGGCTCCTAAATCCTGGTTCAGTCCCCAGCACTACAATAGGCCAGTGCTGAGCAGTGTTCTGGTCTCTTTATATATCTTTTCTCTTTATAGCTCTCTCCCTTTCTCATTAAAACAAGATAAATAAAATGTATTTTAAATGAAAGAAAGATAGAGACAGAGGCTCATGAGCAAGAGCTGCAGGTTACTGAGTTTTATTCCCCAGGTACTGTGCTTAGCATTTTCCCTGTACTCCCTAGTTTAATACTCTCAGCAGCTCCATGAGATTGAAACTCTGATTATCATTTCAGTCTATGACTGAGAAGAGTAAGACCTTCAGAAATTAAGCAACATGTCTTAGACCACTTAGTTAGTGGTAAAATGCTGACTGTTTTAACTAGATTCTCTCCTAACCATTACACCATACTACCTCTTAAGGAAAAAACAAAACAAAACAAAACTCTTTTTCAATTTGGGGAAGCATTTTCTCGGCTCCAGGAAGTCTGATGACTTAGGTTCAGAAAAGCTTGATCGGAAATGGAATATTAGAGATGTGGCTGGAGGCAAATGAGTCCTCCTGTATGCACCCGTGTGCCTCAGAATTGTTTCTGCAGCTCAGCAAATTTGTGAGAGGTAGGAAGAAACCTGCCTTGACCTTGCTTTAGATAAATAACATCTCTATGAGTCAAATCCTGCATTTGGACTTGTTCCCAAGGAGTGTTGTCAGAGATCTGATGCCTTGGCTTAGATTGAAGAGATGCTGAGATTCCCCAAATAGTACCCTGAAAGAAGGATGCAAACTTTGACTTGATTATTGTGCTAAATGCTTCTTGTCATGGGGGAGCTCAGTACATACAGTAAGACCCAACTCAGTATATACAGTAAGACCCAACTAAGCAGGACCCAACTGAGAGTTTCTAATATCCTAGCCTCCCAGAAGAAGTTGGTTTGATTTAGGCCATCATACCTTCCTTGGTTTAATGGATTTAGGAGAAATCAGTTCTTGCCTGCCTGTGATTGGTTCAACAATGTGCTATGACTGGATCTTGGCCAATTAGAATTAAAAATTCTTTTGGATAGAGACAGAGAGAAAATGATAAATGGGAGAGAGAGAGGGAGAGAGAGAGGGAGAGAGACAGGGAGAGAGAGAGGGAGAGAGAGAGGGAGAGAGAGAGGGAGAAAGAGAGGGAGAGAGGGAGAGAGGGAGAGAGAGAGGGAGAGAGAGAGGGAGAAAGAGATGGAGAAAGAGAGGGAGAGAGGGAGAGAGAGAGGGAGAGAGAGAGGGAGAAAGAGATGGAGAGAGAGAGGGAGAGAGACAGACAGAGAGAGAGAGAGAGAGAGAAAGAGAGAGAGAGGTGGAGAGAGGAAGCACTGTTTCATGACTCTGAAATTTCTTCCCTTCAGGTGGTGGCTGGGGGGTTGAATCTGGGCCATTGTGCACTATAATGTGTGAATTCTACCAGATGTGCCACTATCCATCACCCTGACCAAGTAGAATTGAGAATCTGTGGGGAGAGGAGAAAGAAGTTGAGGCTTATGATTTCCTTCATAGTGGAGAAATCCTTAGAAAGAGACTGTCTTTCCTCTGTAAGTAGCTATGTCTTTGTGAATATAAATGTAGATATGTTGTAATACTCTATAGGTTTCTCAATGCCAACTATAATCAGTTTTTTAAATACATATTTTTATGTTTTATTGCCATAAGGGTTATCACAGGATCTTGGTTCCTGCACTATGAATCTATTACGACTGGCAGCCATGCTCTCTCTCTCTCTCTCTCTCTCTCTCTCTCTCTCTCTTTTGATACAGAGAAACTGAGAGAAAAGAGGGAGATGGAAAGGGAGAAAGAGACACATGCAGCATTGCTTCACTGCTTGTGGAGCTTCTCTGACACAGGTAGGGACTGGATACTTGACTTGCGGTCCTTGCACATGGTAATACGCTTGCTTTACTGGTTGCACCACTCCTTGGCCCATAAAATCAGCTTTTATAATTTACCAGTTTCAGAGGTAGGATAGTTCAAAGGTTGACTAATCTCAAGGGCACAGTGGTGATAGATTTCCTCCTGGTGATTAGTTGGCTATGGTGGCTCACCAAGGAGAAGCAAAATTTACCAAGGGTAAGAAAATGGACAAGTGTGTCCATTTATGTGAGCATGAAGAATATTCCTGAGAGGGCCAGACACTCTTACTTTGCCAAGTGTCACTTCATACACATTCTTCAATCACTGTGGACAAATGGAATGACCCCACTTGGCTTCCATAATTCACACAGTTAGGAGACATTAATGAAGTACACTGATAACAGAACAGCCCTGGGGTTCTACTAGTGAGAAATAAGAAAATGAGTATGACTGTTGGACAGATGGCCAGCATGGCCTGCCTGCAGTAATTTCAGTATGAGTTAAGTCAGTGCCAACACTGACTAAGTAGATGGGTGGATAGGACTTGGTCCTTGATTGAGCAGCTGAATTAAATGAAACAAGAAGCCTGTACAACTACCGGTTGAACATCCTGTTAAGTATTCTAAGTTCTCTTACTATAAAATTTCTTTTTTATTAGTGATTTAATAATGATTGACAAGACTGTAGTATAAGAAGGATACAATTCCACACAATTCCACTCCCACCACCAGAGTTCCATATCCCCTCCCCTCCACTAGAAGTTTCCTCATTCTTTATCCCTCTGGGAGTATGGACCAAAGATCTTTATGGGATGCAGAAGGTGGGAGGTATGGCTTCTGTAATGGCTCTTCCATTGGACATGGGCATTGACAGGTTGATCCATACCCCCAGCCTCAAAAATCTCTTTGAAGTTTCCATTATTTACATCATACACCATTCAACCAGATGCAAGGTACTTAACAAAATCTCCGGAAATTAATAAATGAATTAATTTGAAATTTATGTTCTGGAGATGAAAGTATTTAATATTTTATTTATTAATGAGAAAGGAGGAGAGAGACAATGAACCAGAAATCACTCTGGTACGTGTGCTACAGGGATTGAACTCAGGAGCTTATGCTTGAGAGGCTAATGCTTTATCCACTGTGTCACCTCCTGGACACTGAAAGTCTTTTATGGAATCTGACTTCAGGATAGGTGGCCATAAAAATACACTAATAAGTCAGATTTTTACAGTGTGTGTGTGTGTGTGTGTGTGTGTGTGTACTTCACTACTCTGGGATGACTTTTTACCAGCAGAAAGAGAGAGCTCTGAAGCTTCCACCAGTGAGGCTTTAACCTGGGTTACTCTCATGGCAAAGCAGAAACCCTCCCAGGTGAACTACTGTGCTGGCTTCAGATAAGCCAGTTATTTTTTTGTTTGTTTGTTTGTTTTTTGCTAGAATAAATTGAAGTTTAAATTAACCAGAGATTCTTTTGTGAAGATATATTTTGGGTGTGCTGTAGAGATATCTCCATTGCATAAGGTATGTGCCTTGCCATACATATGGCCAAAGTCTGAGTTCTGGCACCACCTGGGAGGTGCTTTGGCATTGGGAGAAGGCTCTGATACTCTGGTCTCTCTCCCTCTCTTTGTGTGAATGAAAAAAGTTGGACTAGGAGTGTGAGATATCTATACCTATATCTACAGATATTTTAGACTCCTGGTCTAACTTCTGTTGGATATGATAAGATAGGTATTAATTAGGAATCTGGGGTCATTATGGTTTAGCGAAAAAATAAATAGACAAACCTTTTCTGGATGGATACTAAGTGGGAGATTAGGTCTATATACTGGGGTTTAGTCTAAGATTTATCATATATTTGTTAAATGTCTTATATGTGCAAGGCATTTTAGTTGGTTTCAGGGATAAAGCAGTGAGCAAGATAAACATGATCCTAGCTTATAAGAAGTTTGGAATCTGATGTAACAATTATTGCTTCTGGTTTTTAGGGAATTAGATGGAAAGATTGTAAGTAGAGAACCATTAATGACAGTTTTGCTTTTCCTCAAATTAAAGTGAAATATATAATGAAATACATTGAAAATTACAAATAATTGCTGATTGCATGTCATGTTTGAAAAGTAGATCTATAAATTCAAAGATACTTATACTAGTGGACACTTAACAGTGATTGAGAATTTACCACATGCCATCATGGCCCTATATACCATATATGTATATGTACATGTATATATATGTTCGTGTTTATATGTATATATATATATATATTCCTCATAATAATCTTGGGTATCTTAATATAAATTTTCAGATGATAAACCTGAGACAAGGAGAGTTAAATATTTTTATTAAGGTTATTCATGTATGAAGTTGCTTGGTTGAGATTTGAACCCTCCTCATCTCATTCCAGAGTCCCTTTTCATAAACACTGCTTTATGGGCAGGGTGTCTCATTCTCAGCTGGACAGTCTTGAATATGAGGATCAGACAGTGGACATGACCCACCAGTTGAGGGGATCTGTGCTTTTTTCACAGGGTCTCCTCAGTCAAGGAGGAAATATATCAGAAAGACACAGTCTTCAAAAGATAGAGGCAATTATTTTCAAACATCTTGGTTTTGACTTTCTGGTGTGATGCTAGAGATTATTACATAACTCTGGAAATATATAAATATTTCTAGGTGTACATACCTGTGTAACCAGTGTTCTGGGACTAGCTTGAACCTTGTCAGCACCCCAGGAGCCCACTCTGTGTCCCCTCCCAATTACTGACCCTCAGAGGTATGATTACTGACCATCACATATCCATTGTCCCTAGTTTTGAGTGTAATGTAAGTATAGTCACACAGCGTACATCTTCCAAGTCAATTTTATTCTGTTAACTTACTGTTTGTGAGACTTAATCCATGTTGTGTGAGACTATGGTTTGTTCATTTTCACTGCTGGGGGGTTTTCAGCATTTGACCATGCCATATATGTAGTGGTCCATTCTGTTGATGAACAGTTGGGCTTTTTCTACTTTTACCTATGCTTTATATGCCTGTGAACATTCTTGTATATACCTTAATTTATTCACATTGTAGTTGGCTACATACCCAGGATTAGAATCGCTGGACCACAAGAACAAATGTTTCGGCTTCAGTCTGTGCTGCCATGTGGTTTTCCTGACTAGTTTTGCAGTCTACAAAAGAAGACTGAGTTTAACTTTTCATTTTAAAATGTTTATTTTATTCATTTATTTTGCTCTCAAGATTGTCCCTGAGGCTTGGTGCCTGCGTACTCCCATAGTCCTTGGTAGCCATTTTTGTTTCCATGAAGCTATTTTTAAATTTGTGATTAATAGTGGTTTACAAGATTATAAGATTACAGGGTATAGTTCCACTCTGAATCTACCGCCAAAGTTCTGTGCCCCCACCCTTCTCAAGATAACCACCATAGCTCTCTAAGTCTTAGTGATAGTTTGTTTCCTTCTGGTTCTTTTTCCTTCCCTTCTCCTCCTCATCCTATTTCTTCTTCTTTACAAGGTCATGCTTTTTAGATCTCTAGATTTCACACGAGTAAAACCATCTGGTCGTTGCCTTTCACCTCACTGCTTATTTCACTAAGCATAATCACCTGTAGTTCCATCCATTTGCCCCAACAGGTACAACATTATTTTTTTCCTTGACTGCAGAATAGTGTTCCATGGAGTTTAGAATTTCGAAACTTCTTTTTCCAATCTATCAATCTTTGACTGTTGTAATAATATAGCTATAAACATAGGGGTGCATATGTCTCCTCAAATTAATGCTTTCATGTCCTTTGGATAATTTTCAAAGAGTGTTTTTTTTTTTCTTTTGATCTTTATGTCTATCTTTATTTGTTTAGGTACTCTCCATACAATTTTCCAAAAGAAAGTAACCCTTTTTATACAGCTAAAAGATAGGAAGAGACAGAGGACAGACACCTGTAGCACTGCTCCAGTACTTGTAAAGCTTCCCCCCTTGCAGGTAGAGACTGAAGGCTTGAACTGTGGCCCTCAGTTATGGTAATGTATGTGCTATACCAGGTTAACCACCACCAACAACCTTGAATTTAACCATTTTTAAAAATTTTCTTTATTGGGGGATTACTGTTTTATAGTGGACAGTAAATACAATAGTATGTACGTGCATACCATTTCTCAGTTTCCACATAACAATCCAATCCAATTCAATTTAATTTTTCTTTTTTTGCCTCCAGGGCTATTGCTGGGGCTCAGTGCCTGCACTTTGAATCCACTGCTCCTGGAGGCCATTCTTCCTATTTTGTTGCCCTTGTTGTTGTTGCCATTGTTGTTGTTGGATTGGATAGGAGAAATTGAGAAAGGAGGGGAAGACAGAGAGGGGGAGAGAACGACACCTGCAGACCTGCTTCACCTCTTGTGCCGTGACCCCCCTGCAGTTGGGGAGCTGGGGGCTAGAACCAGGATCCTTGAACAGGTCTTTGTGCTTTGTACCATGTGCACTTAACCCGGTGTGCTACTACCTGGCCCCCAAATTTAACTTTTTAAAGGACAGTGTAACAAAAGGAAGTCCCACAAGAAGTAGGGCTGCATCTGATTAGTAATCCCCCTTCTGAGATATATTAATGGAGGACCTACTATGTGCTTGACAGTTTGCTAAAAGTTCTAAGGCTTTGGGGCCATTTGGACTAATGGATAGAGAGAATTTAAAATACTATCATGTTGGTAAGGATATGCAAATAAATATCTATATTTTAAACTATGATGAGTGTTATGAAGGGAAGTACAGAATACTGTAAGCTCAACACACTATGCCTTTCCCCCCTTTTTTCTTCCTATAGGAGAAAAAAAAAGCAACTTACCTCTAACTGTAATAGTCTTAATTGTGAACCAGCTTCTAAACTGTCAGATTGGAACCCACTTAATCACTGAGGGTGGTATGGAATTGATGGATTACTGTGGTGCTCTTTTACTAATATAAATCTTTGGTTTAGTGATTGCTGCTCTCTGATTCCTACCGTACTTCCCAGGTAATCAATATGCATGACGAATGGCTGATTTTCATGAACCACCCACTTGCTAATGCTCCTTTACATACACTGTGTATGCATATATGAATTACTGTGAAAGATTTCTGACAAAGAGGCAGAGGGTGAGGTAATATTATGGGCTGAGGAGGTGGGAGGGGCAGAGATGAGGGAGAGGGAATTGTTAATAGAAATTGGGAGAACATTTTTAGAAAGGACCAAATTAAGCCCTGAATGAGAGAATCCCTCTTCTCCAGGTGTTTGACCTGGCTTCTTGCCTTAAGTTCATCAGTTCAAGAAGACCATGGTGTTTTTGAGGAGACTTACTGCTCAAAGCATCTTCAGAATGGGAATCAGACTGTAGGATAAACCCTACTATAATTGACAACCTGCATCTCTTCACCTCATTTTAGAGTATCCACTGCTGAGTAGGGATGAATGCAGGAAGCTTACTGGTTTGTCATATTCCAGGCTGAGCTGCATTGTGGTTTGGTGATTCATTACACCCAGAATTATTTCTCTTCCACATTCCATGCTTGGCACTGGGAATACATATGGGTGAATAAGACAGGTATAATATTTACATTCCAAGAGCTATTTCTGGGGGAGGACTCATTTCCATTTTTAAAATAGTTATTAGTGACTTAATAAGGCTATACAAAAATTCAAGATGTCAGGGGCATAGTTTCACACCCATTCATGATATGTATAAGTCACCACACCTATCACAAAAGTCCAGTGGATCCTCTATCCCTAAAAAACCACCACCATAGTTTTCACGAAGTCTAAGAAGTCAAAGAGACAGTTTGTTTACTATTTTTTTCCAAATCCTTTTGCTTTAGCTATAGTTTATATATGAGTGAACCCATCCAATGGTAGTCTTTTATCTCCATGTTTCGCTTAGCATAATTGCCTCCTATTCCAGACATTTTCTCAAATAATAGAACCTTGCCTTTTAAAATTGCATAGTAATTTTCATTGAAATTATTAACATTTCATTGAAATATATGAGTGAATTATTTTATTTATAAAGATAAGTGTGTTAACTAGAGTATTCTTGGCACCAGTAGGCCTACAACATGCTAAGATTTACCAGTCTGGTGTTTTTGAGATACCTGATTTTTGGTTTGGAAAATTATCTTTAGGATTCTCCCTCTCTCTCATCGTCTTTCACACATATATTACACAAATGTTGTGATTCTGTTGTTTTTTCCTTCCTTCTTTTCTTTTTTTCCAGGAAACTACTCAGTTCTGGCTTGTGGTGGCATGAAGTTTGTATGAGGGACCTCAGAACCTCAGGCGTGAAAGAAAGCCTTTGCATAACTATTATGCTATCTCCCCAGTCCTCGTGTGATCTTGTTTCTTTGTATTTCAAACCTTGATCTATCAAATTTATTACAGGATTCCAGATGTGTAGAGTGTAATTGTGCAGTAACAACGTCAACTCTGATGTGAATTTTGCAGAAGCTAGTGTTTTTTATTGCATTGCAGTGAAGCAGTACTGCAGATTCTCTCTCTCTCTCTCTCTCTCTCTCTCTCTCTCTCTCTCTCTCTCTCTTTCTTCTCAAATTTCCCCTTCCCTCTCAATTTCAATTGTGTAGGTACTGAGACCCCAGTGATACTCTGGTGGCAGTAAAAAAAAAAAGAGTGGTACTCCACAAAAATGTTAACAATGGTTATAGTGTCTATTGTAATTTCAAGTTTTAAAAAGCATTTTTAAAAATATGCCCTACATAGTCTAGCATTATAAAGTTGGATATTTAAAAAATGAAGATGATACCAGCTATCTTTCTTTTGTATATGGCAATTTTTTGAGTAATAACACTTTCCATCTGTTCAAAGGGAGATGACAAGGTTCTCTTCTTTGGGAGTTGCTTGTGCTTAGTATGACAGAGAATTAAGGAAAGAAACTCCTGGGCCAGTAATAGAGTCTCTTTCTAGCAGGCCTGGAGGGCTGATTTTGTCAAGTTCCCCCTTGGAGAAATCTGAGCCACTCTGTGCTCACTCCTGGGAGGTGGTCGGATCCTCCTCTCCTGAAGCCAGGGGATTCCATTATTTATTACTATTGTGACTTCTCCCCTTAGCCCCCTCTCACTTGGGCAGATTTCTTGTTTTATCTGTCACCCAGTAGAGCTCTGCTGAGTGAGCCAACGGCCTGCCTTCCCCCCAATCCTCCTCCAATTAATTGATAAAAAATTAATAATTTAATTTTAATGATGGGACTTATATACCATACTCCCAGTTCCCTGTTCACCATGAGTCCCAGGGTTGCCTCCTACAGATAAGCACCTGAAGCAAGAAGAAGGAATACTTTATATATTTTAAGTAGATTTGGCCACTTGAGCATCTTTGATTGGAGGGCAGGCACTGGAACAGGAGGCACAAAGCAAAGCAAGAAAAAAAAAAAAGGTCCCTCTAGAAATCAAGAGGTTGGAAGGAAATTGGTAGGGAAAAATCACATTTGTTCCCTCAGTGCCTGTGGATATTTTTGGGATTTATGCCAACCTACTTACTTATTTTAACCCTGAACTGCATGTATGTGACACAGCTTCATTGATTTGGGATTAATTTAAAAGTAGGAACTATGGATTCCGACAGTCTTTGCCAGCCACAGGAACTTTGGCTTCAGTGTTTTCATCTGTAAAATAGAAATAATAAGACAATCTTATAGGTGTATGTGGCAATCAATAAGATAACCCTTTTATAGAGCTAGCCTTGGGTCTCACATTTCAGAAAGGTTTAGAAGCTTTGGATATAATAATGACTGTAATTTCTGCAATTCAGTATTAGTGAGTATTTAAATAGTGGCTAAACAGCAGCTTATACGATGTTAGAAAGGAATGTCTTTCTATAAACTGATGTTTGCTTAGGAAAAAGGGTTCTCTTTTTTTTTGAAAAAAAAACAAAGGCTATTTAATACAATGATAAATCCTGGTTGCAATGGCTAAACAGCTTTCAAATCACTTCAAGTGTTGTAGAATTCTTGCTTACCAGCAACAATATAGAAACTGCACATCATGTATGGTTACTTATCTAAATGCACTCTCTGTTGAATACCCTGTCAAATGTGATTTGAGATGCTATAACTTTTTAAATACCACTTTAATAAGTACATTGTCAAAGTCAGATGTTTACCTGAAGGAAACTTTACCTATTTTAAGCAAATTTGTGAGATTCTAGCATCTAATAGAACTGGAAGTTTAGACTGTATTAAAATGTATAAGAATTTCAATTCAACCCTTTTGGGTCTTAGTTGGGGAAGTTTCATGGTACAAAATGTGTTTCATATCTCCTCTTTTCTACTGCCAAACCATAGAAGTTAATAATTTGCTTGCTTGTCTTTTTTCATTGACACACCACTTGTATACCCCGGTGTATTGTGTAGAGTAGGTAGGTGCTCAATAAGCACTGAATTAATGGTCAAGAGATATTTTTTAGAATTAGTTTTTCCTTAAAATATTTATTTGATATGACAGAGAGAAATTGAGGGTGGGCAGAGAGGGAGAGAAACACTTAAAGCTCTGCTTCACTGCTCATGAATTGCCCTGCTTGTAAATTGGTAGGCAGGGGCTTGAACCAGGATCCTTGCACATAGTAACATGTGCACTCTACCAGGTAAACCACTGCCTAGCTTCCATAACCAAGAGTTAGTGTGGACCATTAAGATAGTTCACCATGGGTGTGATACCCTGGCCCCTATGGCATTGGGGTGTTATTGTCTCTCATTGTTTCTCTTCTATTGTGTCTGAAAATGTTGGCTTATAGCAGTGAAACCCTGGCAGTGAATATATACAACTTTAAAGGTTGAACATATTAGTTATTACATTAAAAAGGGAGAAACAGAGAGCTTTTAGGGAAGCAGAGAAGCTCACCTGGTAGCATGTGTGTTTTGATATACATGAAGTCCAGGGCTGATCTGAGCCCCAGCACCACATGGGAGGTGATATGTCAACAGAGGAAGCTCTGATACTCTTGTCACCCTTCTTTCCTTCTTTCCTTTCTTCCTTCTTTCCTTCTTCCCTCCCTCTCTCCCTTCCTTCCTTCTTCTTTTTTTTTTTTAATCTTGCTCTCTTCCTCCCTCCTCTCTCTCTTGCTCTCATCTTTCCTTCTTATGAACCTTCTCAGCTTTCCAGTGGGAAGTCAATTGTTTGAGAAAACAGATAATTTCAGAAGAAATACCTCTACAGTCTCTTCACAAAGAACTGTGACTTACATAAGAAGGTCAGTTTTATACACACAATTTGAATGTTAGCACTCACTGCTTTTTTTTTTTCTTTCCAATGTTGCTTCTTAAGGTTTCTCTTCCTGTGAAGCAGAATAAAGCTTGAAGTTCAGTCTCACAGACCAGGCCAACCTTGATTCTGGCAGTTGAGGGATACCTGAATTTTCCTCTTCCCTTTGCAATACCCATATATTGACTTGCATAGGCATCTCAGAGCTTCCAAGACAGGAAGACAAGAGCTGGAGGGACTGGAGGGAAAGAGCATTGATGGGAATGAGTCCCAAAAGCCACTGATAAGAATTGTTCGTCTTTGATGTCCATTGGGGAGGGAAATCGCACAAATTCCCATGGTAACAGCTGTGCTTTATATCACAAGGATAGACCACTTCCTTCTGGAAAGTCAGGTACCTTGGAGGGGGTAGATAGGAGATGGGGAGAAGCAGCTCTGAAGTCAGGCCCTTGGGATCTTCTGGCTTCCAGCTTCATGTATGTGACTGAGTCTGCCGGCAGTGAAGAAGCTGCCTGGTGGGAGAGCAGCAGCCTACAGAGCCTGCCAGCAACGGGAGCTTTCCTGACAGCTGGTAAAGCAATGGACACATCACCTTTCTCTAGGGAGGGGGCGAAAGCAGAATGTAAGCTGCAGCTCTTGTAGCAAGGAAAAACATAATAAATCCAAGAGCTACAGGCATGGTGGGGGTTTTATGACTGTAGCCAGGCATGGAGGAATGACTGAACTTAACCAAAGCTGTTAATTACCTGGGTGAGATCAAAAGCCCAAAGAAGGGAATATATTTATGATGTGCCTTACAGGATATGTTTCAACTTCTTACCTTTTTTATTAATTGGTTTGATTAAATAGATTTAAAGAGCCTGGGCAGAGCCTTTTAAATCATATTCCATATTGATCTAATGAAATAGTCGATAAATTTACTAACACAGCTCCTTTCCTTTGTACAGTCTGGAGGGAAATGCTTCACTGAATGGTTATAACTCAACTCCAGACCTCACTGCTATTCTCACAGAGACTTAGAGAGAGCAGGGGAATGGTGGAAAAACCTTCTAGACCATTTGTGGGGGAGCTTGGATAAGTGGTTTAACACCTGTTTACAGGCCATTCATGACTCTCCACCCTATCCCCTGGCCCTATGGTAGACTTGACCTCAGCTGGCCAATGTTGGGTGCCTGGCAGTCTATGCATAACATACTAAACCTTCTGATGTATGAATGTCGCCATCTGTTATAGTCCCAATTCTGGGACTTCAGAACTCCAGTGACACTTCAGCGCCTTTCACTTTTATTCATTCATCCATTTAGCTCTGTAAATATTGACCAGATGAGGCTCGTGGCTGTAATAAAACTTGTCCAACTAAATAACACATCCATAATGAGGGCTCCTTAACCTCTCAACAAATTTGGGCATGATGAAGGTAACTTTCGTAATAAGTGACTTCTTTGTGTCCTTTTCCTCACTTCTCAGAGTATTGAAAGGGACCTGGATAGGGCTGAGCCTTAGCACCAGGGTGTTTCATGTGTGTATTTTTGGCCTGATAGTTCACATATTTTTTTTTACGTGGAGCATGGAATAGAGTAAGATTTTTCTCTTGACTACAGTCATGGACTCAAAAGTAGGGCAGGGAGCAGTGTTCTGAAGGACACAGTTTACAGTTTACTTGGGGTTGGGGTGCCACTCAGCATGGAAGAAACAATGCACACATATAGGACAGTGTTACTAATTCTGTGTTACCACTGTAAGTATTAATACGTCTTAAGCACTTAGGTGTGATGAACCCTGCAGGGAGAAACAGGAGTAGAAGAGACCCCAGATTGAACGATCCCAACCATCCTGTTTCAAAATCTCTATCAGACTCTGAAGTGTGACTAGGTGCAGGATGGGAAATTCCACAGTGATCCTGGTTGCCTCCAGCCTTTAGTTAACCCTGTTTGATATTCAGACTCTCTCACTTTAACACCCTAGCTTAGATTTATGTGCACTTGTAGGGCTTAAACCAGGAGGAGTGGGTCACTGACAATTGGGAGGTGGAGTGTGGCCAGATCCAGGACCTAAAGTCTGCAGGCCTGTGTGAAATTAGAACTTGACACAGCTCCATTGAGCCTGAGAACGCAGCAATAGACTCTGAGTGCCTGAACCAGGGCAGTGTGTGGGTTATAAAAACCACGTTACAAATTAAATGCTGCGGTGAATTCAAATGTTGAACTCACTCAGAGTGAAGGAGCAATCCATGTAATTGAGGCCCCTCTCTCTCCACCCTCTCCACCTCCCCTTCACTGTATCTTCAATTATCTGGGTAATTTGGTCCTGAGGGCATAAATTCCTTTAGAACTCAAATCCATTAGGCAGGGAAGAATCCTCAGGAAATGACTCAGATTGCATCCCAGACACTCACTGCCTTTGGGTTTGGAGCAGATCAGATCTCCATTAGCACACGCTGCTCTGGATTTCAGATTTAAGCCCGGAGGCTGGACATCCTACCCGATCTTCCCTTCTGATCCTCTTTGTTTTAGCAGGTGCCACCTATAGGGCAGCCCCTTGCTGGTTCCGGCTGGCAGGGCCTTCTCTCTGCCCCAGGACTCTATGGCTGCCAGCTTCCCTTGGCCAGTATAGTCACATTCACCCGGGCCAGGGAGCACTGCTGCCAGGTGAGAAGGCATATGCTTTTGCCTTTTCTGGCTGTCTTCAGGAGCCAGGGATCTGGGCCTTTTAATGCCTCTAAACCTCAGGCCTTCTGGTGGAATGCTGGTGTTCATGTTTGCACCCTGTCGGAGTGGTGTCTGTGTGTTGGTTGGTGAGCTGCCTGCCTCTGGGCTCATAGACATTCAATCCAAAGGCAAACACATCCAATTCAGACCTTGGGAGAGGGGGGGTTTAGTATTCCAGCACAGCTCTTTTATCCTCCTTCACTCTGTCTGGATTTCTGGCTTACTGGGAAGACTATGTGGGTTTGTTGTTTGTTTGTGTGTATGCTTTTGGTTTCCTGTCCATTTTTTTTTTCTCTCAACAAATTGATGGCTCAGTACAAGTCTGTGTGTGACAGGGCCTAGGAGGAGGGTAGTAACTTTATCTACCCTCACTATTGTGTAAATTCATGAGAACAGTGGTGGTTTTGTTTCTCCCTCTATTCCCAGTGCCAGGCATGTAGTGGGTGTTCAATAAGTAATGCGAGTAAGTGATGGATGGATGGATCAATGGATGGGCTCATACTCTGCAACCTAGTTACCTTTATGGTTTTATTTGAGATATATATATTTTTAAAGACCTCATTGCTCAGTTTGTCACTTGTGAAATTGCCCTAAAACAAAAAAATAGAGAATAGATGTCATGGTCATATGCTCAGTAAGTACAAAGGTTCCTCTCCCTTCCTGTTTGTCAACCACAGGGCAGACTCTTCAGCTACCTGAGCTTATTCTTCCTAGTGCAGAGCCCAGTGCTATCTCCACAAAGTGGTGTTCAGTAACTATGTGTTTGAATGAAAGAATAGTTATAATTCTCCATTCAAGATGTGCATGCAGTTGAATCAAGTTAGCTGGTGAGAGCGTGTCTGAGAGAAGAAACCCTTCTGTTGTCTCACTCTTGTACCTTGGTTTCCATGAAGGGGAAATAAAATAAGAACTTTGTGAAAAACATATGAATTTGTGGATTACATGGACCTTTTGCAATAGAGTTTAATATTGGAATTTCCTCTTTTCAGTCAAAAAGGACTATTCCAAAGATGAAGTTCAGGCTTAATAATTGTACCCAGTTGGTAGATAAGGGATCCAAGACAGAGATGGGATATTTTCTTTAATGACAGAATGGATGGTGCCATATAATTTGGAAACTCCATTTCTTGGGCTCAAACTCTTTTCACTAGATTATGTGGTTTCTGTGGACTTGTGTTGGAAGGAGGATCCAGGTGTTTTCACATACCTGTTTGCTTTGTCAGAATCACTCATTTGTAAAATCTCCTCTACCTCCTTAACACATACACTCTCTCTCTCCCACTCCCATTTTCTCTCTCCTATTTGATTCTATGGCCTGAAGTCTGTATCTACCACACCATTTACAGATCGTTCTCACCCCTATTATTATTGTTATTTCTGACATATCGTCAATGGTTTAGTTTGTAGCTCAATTAATCATGCTTAAATCATTATGAAGGGAACTTCTGTGTTGCTAGGATTTGGAATATGTTTTAAGATTTTATTTCCTGACCACCAGCAGGTATTTCCTTCCATAGATAGAACCCAGATAAGGAATCCTACTGTTTTTACAATGGTAAGGTGATATTATTACAATATTAGAAGACCTGTCACTCTGAAAAAAAGAGAAAAGAGAAGACTCTGTTCTGGTTGTAAACTTTTCTAAAGATGTTCATATGTTGGCAAATTGAGACTTCTTTTTTAGTCTCTTATAAAATAACATGTAAACCAAACACAAATCAATGTGACATGTGATTTATTTATGGTTGGCAGCAGTGGTCCTGCTCAAAGCTGTAAGATGATAAATTAAGCATTTCTTCACTTCTTACTGGTGGTTTCCAATGTGGTTTTTCTTTTCAAGATGAGTGGGGTCATTTTTACAAAGAGAAATTAATGAAATACAATAATCTACAGAGGAAGACAATTAGCAGTATAGAGACAAAATAGGTACCTAGGTGATTCTTCTCTAATGTTGCATAACAGGTATGGACATTTGGACTCAAGCTAGGGAACATTAGCTCAAGGCTGCCTCTGGTTACTTGAAGAATCACAGACATGTCTTTTCATGTTTGGGGTTCATATGATTATTTACTCCATTGTACTAACAGCTTACACATCATGACAATGCTTTAGTGACAAAGGAACAAATCGCAGTATACCTACCATGAAGTGCTTTCTGAACTGTGTCTCCTAGTCTTCTGACTGGCTCTGTGCTGTGCTTGCTGCATTCCACCTGGATCTTCTCCCTCCTTCCTCCCAAACTCTGCTTATTCTCAACATGCTATCTGTGTCCGTCCCTCTCCTGTGAGCACTTCTCCCAGGTTATCATTTAGTCCAGTGGTTCTTGAATGGGGTGATTTTGTCTCCTAGGAAATACTAAGTGATGTCTAGAGACATTTTTTAAATATTTTATTTTATTATTGGGGTTTTTAGTGAATTATGGTACAATTGTTGATACATGGGTGCAATGTCTCATCAGTATCTCACCAATACAATATAGGTGTCTGCAATACACTATCACCCCCCAACTTAGGTCTCTTCCACCATCATGCAGCAGGATCCCAACCTCTCTCCCCAGTCTTTCCCCCCTGACCTTCCTTCCCCCAAAGTGCTTGGGGCAATAGAATACTTTGCTTCGGTGCAATATAACAACCCCAGTCCAAGTTTTACTTTGAGTTTCCCCTTTCTGCCCTCGTTTCTTAAGTTTCACCTATGTTGCTGAGGAGTTATTTTGATGCAGTCTCCGCCCCCAGGTTTTTCTATGCTCCACAAAATCCTAGAGTGCCCCCTTCAACCAATCCTGGCCCTACACGTCACCCCTGGTTGTCGCCCAATAAAAAGCCCCCTCACCCCCCCCCCTCTCTCTGGGCTCTCGGCTCTCCCTCTCTGAGGTCTCGCTCCCTGCTCTCCCCCGTGGTCGGCCATTGCCGGCTGGCTCCACATGGTCTGAACCAAACCTCCCCCCCCTTCCTATAATAAAGATTTGTGTACCCCTTTGCTCTGGACGTCCGCTCTCTTCTCTGCGGTGCAGCCCGACACCAGACCACCTCAACAACACACCTATGAGTGAGAGAATCTCATATTCATCCTTTCTTTTTGGTTTACCTTGCTTAATGTGTCCTTCAAGCCTCCAAGATGACTTCATAATTCTTAACAGCTGAGTAGTATTCCATTATGTATATATAGCACAACTTTCTTAGCCACTCATCTGTTGTTTGGCACTTGGGTTGCTTCCAAGTTTGGGCTATTACAAATTGTCCTTCTGTGAGGATAGGTATGTACTTAGATGTCTTTGGAGGAGTGATTTTTGTTTGTTTCCTTTGGATATATCCAGAGGCACTTATTTTTGTCATAACTTGGAGGTGATAGTGACCAGGGATGCTGCTGACCATTGTACAATGTGTAGAATGACCCTTCATATACAGGAGTAACCAATCCAAGGTGTCAGCATACTGAGGCTGAGAAAACCAGTTATAGCTGATCTTTCTCCACATTCTAGTGCTTGTTCAAATGTCATTTTCCCATAGGGACCACCTTGCCTCAGAAACCTCTCCACATGCCTCATTTTCCCCCATCACTTTGTTTTCATTCTTTATAACTGCAAACATTATCTAAGAGTTTCAGTCTTTTTGGGTATCTGTTTGCTGGTAAATTACACTGGAGGAAGGACTTTAGTTTGGGCCCAGTGATTTCAGGTCCAAAACAGTGCCTGGTATTTAGCATATGTCCAGTACACATTTCTTGGGAGAAAGAAAAGAAAAGAAAGAAAGGAGGAAAGAAGAAAGGAAGGGATAAAGAAAGAAAGAAAGGATGGTTACTGCATCCATTAGATAAATGTTAGGGGATGAGTAAAAACTGGAATTAGTTAATTACTACCAGGGGATCAATGCCTGCATGATTATACCACTTCTGGTGTGCCCTCTTCCCTCTGTTTTTAAAAGAGAGTGCAAGAGGAAGAGAGAAAAAGAGATAAAAAGAGACATCACAGCACTACTGCACTGTTTGTGAAGCTTCCATCCTGTAGGTGTTCCCACATAGTGGTCTGGGACTTGAACTTAGGTCCCCATCCATGGAAGCATGTGTACCTACTATGTGAATGGCCTGCTGGGCCCAAGATAGTATACGTGGCAATAATTTGTAATAGACTGTCATATGGAACTATATGTTGTCATGAGTCTATGCTAGGGTAATGGTTTCTAATGACATATGTAAGTCCATTAATGGTGGTTTTTAGCCTGCAGGAATCATGGGTCTATTAGTTTGATAAAAGCACATAAGACAAATTCTGGGATCTAGTCATTCACATGAATACTGATGCTTGATACTGGGACACTCTGATGCTCTTTACTGTGGAGCATCAGGGTTGTGGAGCTTTTCTCTGCTTATTATGTCTATTCATAACCTCTTTGATGATTACATATTGAGACTGCACTTTTGAGCCTGGCTCTATCATTTATGGTTGTTCTCTAGCATCATTTGTACCCAGATCCATCAAATATTTAACTCAAGAGAAAATTACCTTAAAGGTCACCTACATTATCTCAAAAGCAATAAATGCCCATAGCACTGACAACAGATTGAACATAATCAAACAGGAATCAGTTCTTGATGATAGAGAGGACATCTCAGAATAGTAATGACCATACAATCATCATGGTGGATTTGAATTGCCCTTACCCTACTGGAGATTCCCTCAACATAAAGGCAAATGTGTTTACTCTTCCATGGAAAACACATGCTTCATAAAGACTTGCCTTTATCAGCTTGCCCTCTGGTTTCCTACTGAGACTTTAAACTTTGGAACTTTCATCATGCTACCATCCCCCACTTCCAGCCTCTGTCTTTATCCCCTAATTACATGAGCTTAACTTCCCCTGACCTATCAAGAGTCTAGAAAAATTGGCATATAAAGGCCTGTTGTGTTTTGGTCTGACCTATGGGTCTCTTAAATGAAGCCAGGATACAGTGTGGGGTTTGAGCTGCTAATGTCTGTGTGCCCTTAAGAAGCATAAATCTCTCAAAACCCAAAGGGAACTTGAATGTGGTGATTTCCAACCTTCTTGGATTTGTGACACCTTACAGTTTGATTTGCTAACATCTTTACCCCCTTTAAAATGTAACAGGTGTGTCATATATCTACTTAAAAAATAAAGTAGACCACTATTTAGGCAATAGTATATTTGACTTTATTTTGGGGGGGGGGTGAGGAAAGAACATTGGAGAATTTTTAATGGCCCTAATAGCTGGTTCCTTGGAATAACCTCAGATTTAATCTCCTCTTTATCCCTGACCCTTATACCAGGATTTTAGTTCATTTAACCTTGCTTTCTTTGAACTGTCTTTTGTACTCTCTGGTATATTACTTTACCATATGGTTGTTTTTTTTCTGTTTCACTAGTTGCTTCTAGTGTGTTACTTTTCTCTGGTGATAATAATTACCCTAATATCTGACCCAATTTTAAGCACAGAGTAGATGCACATCAAGACACAAATATAACTTGAGTAATTGCAGACATTCTCAATTGGTGATGGGGAACACACGTTTGGAACACATATTTGAAGTTTCCTTAGAGATCACTGAATAGCTTAGCCAAGAAAAGTGAAGTGCTATGTATCCATAAATTAGGAGAAAATACATACCTTAAAGTAAAAATGCGCAATAGTCTGCAGTGACTCAGTAAGTACAGCAAGCAAGTAGAAAGACACCACAAAGTACTTAATCAAATATTTTCTACTTAGATCTAGATATACTCCTCACCTATTCACACTTCACTTCACTCAGTCACTCTATGCTTAGCCCTATCAGATAAAGTAAGGACTACAAAAGGTGGATACAGGTAAGAGATCAGCACTTTTTAATGATGGCCCTTTGATCACTACCAGGCCATCCCATCATCTGTGGCCCTAGTTAAGGTATCCTGGGGATTCCACACAGATATGATGGGCCTAGATCTCTAACAGATCCCTTTCTCCACCATCACTGGTTGTATCTTTCAATAACATCATAAATACTCTTGTAGGCCTCTACAGGACCTTGCCCTCAGTGTAGAACCACAGTGGTAGAAACTGCCCCACTCTCTGAAGGTAGGTTGGTACAACATACTCTGCCACTCGAAGACTGGTCCTAAAATGAGTGCAGCCTAGAATGGGTTAGCTGTGACCATGTAATATGAGCTCAGACTGATAGTAATGCAGAGATTACACAGTCTCCTGTGGTAAATATGAGTACATGTGGGCCCTAGGTCAGATAGATGAGCATTACAGTTAACAATGTTTATATACTTTTCCCATCCTTGGAAGCTACTCTTTGCCTTGATCCAGCTTTCTAGTCCTATTCCCAACTCTGACAGCATATTCTCAGACAATACTTTTAGCCCACCTGCATGTTAGCTGCTGAGCCCAGGCAAAAATTAGTAAAGTTATGGGCCCTTTGGAATATACTTCAGATAGACTTCCTAGCTTCTTCCAACTTGAAGACCTCAAACCTCATCTGCTATATTCCTACCTTTAGGTTCCTGAATAGTAAACAATTTGTTCTGCTCTTCTCTCCTTTAGTAATAAAACTGAATTTTTATATTTTTTAAGATAAGGGATCATGACTTATTACTGAATAATTTAAGTTTTAAAAAAAAATAATGTTCTAAAATAATCAGTATTTTTTCACTATGTTTATCATTTAAAATTGTTAGCAAAAATAGAATTTTTTTTGTCACTTATTCTGAGATTTTAAGTTTGATAACTTCCTGATGTAAGTAGGAGATTTCAGTTAATTGAGATTTTTTTTCTCTGATACATGTAATTTTTTTTTTTCTTGCCTACAAAGGCACCAACCATCATTTCACAGTACTTGCTTTCCTGGCTCAAAGTTTGATATCGTTCTTTATACTTGGGAATTCTTTCAGCTTCACATAGCCTACTTCATCCTTGCCAGTGGATGTCCTGCAAACATTTTATCCTCCCAAAAATAGTTCTCTAGAAATCATTTAACCAAGTGGAAATAAAAGAAAGAAAATATATATTCACATTTTAGATCTTGGACATTTGAATCAATGCTTATGTTTATAGGCTTAATCTCCTTTATTACCTAACAGTCTTTTCTTGGGTATTTATAGATTAAAAGCATGAATCAACAGATTGGTTCTTATTCAAAAGATTTACTTATTTTCAAATAAGAGAGAGAGAGAGAGAGAGAGAGAGAGAGAGAGAGAGAGAGATGAAGAATGCACATGACTTCAACATATGCAGTGCTAGGGGCTGAATTTAGGACTTCGCGAATGTGAGTCTTACACTCTACCATGGAACCATTCTCCAACTTCAGCAGAATGGTTTTGAGGTTCACATAGTCATCTTTATTGGTCACATATTTCACATGTCTACACACTGGGACTCCATCCACATATCCTTTAACTCTTACTAAAAGTGTTGTGTTGTATTGTAAAATGTAATATTTTCATTGGGCCTGTCTCATACTAAACTTCATTTGCATGCTTCTGTTTTTCAGAATGCACAGACATGTGTGTGTGTGAAGGGGTTGGGGGAGTGCTGAAAGATGGAAGTGGAACAGGCATCCTGCTTATGCTCACTATTTTGTAAGAGAAATATAAACATGTCTTTAGGTGACTTAGGAATAGCCCTTTTGAATGGAGATCCATACAGAGTATGTGTGTGTGTGTGACTCAGTAGTAGTCCAAAAGAAGAAAGGAGTCAATTGTATTGCACTTGCAAAGGAAAAGAATATTTACTTTTGGGTTCAAGTTGGTGATACAAAAGAATATCTTCCCTTAATAATAGCAACAGACATTAGTATTAACAAAATTATCTTTTGATTCCCTTATATATCAAAGAGGTGCCCCCAGTTTAATTGAGATGTAATTGACATATATAATTGTATAAGTTTATGGAATATGGTATAAAGTTCAACTCACTGGTTACTGCAACAAGTTTAGTTAGCATCCATGATCATACATACATATTTATCCTCTTTGGTCTTGACCTCTCATTTCAGAGTCATTTAAATGCAGATATTTTTGGCAATGTCTTCCTAAATGCTTATAAGCTCCTTGAAATTAATATGTCTACAGGAGGATGAATCATTCTCCTCCCTCCTCTAGTATCTTATCTCAAGTGCTAATACCATCATTCACTTGGTGTTTTAGGCTAGGAATGAGGAAACATCTTAATTTCTCTACGCTTGTACTTGAGTCTCACACATAGCCACTGACTGTATAGATTTACACCTCCTAAGCTAACCACTATTCTCCAGTCACTTAGTCACAGTTGCAGTCTGGCATCTATCCTCTTTCACTTGGACCCCTTTCTACATGGTCTCATTGCCACTAGTGTGGACCACTCTGTATCCATCCCTCTGCCCTCTGAAAATCCACAGTGAACATTCCAAAAGCCATATATGAACAAGGGACAAATGTCTCTTGTGGCTTCTTCCACATAAACCTTAATTGAAAAAAAAATTGTTTTACTAGAGCACTGCTCAGCTCTGCCATATGGCAGTGCCAGGGACTGAGCCTGGGATTTCAGAGCTTCAGGTATAAAAGTTGCATAACCATTATGAGATCTGCCCACCCCAAAGTCCAAACATATAGCAGAATTTAAAAATCCTCTTATGTCTTTAAAGATTCAAATTCATCATTAGAGAAAACAAAAACAAAAATAATCAATGAGATTACATCAAACTGAGGAGCTTCTGCACAGAAAAAGGTACCACCACCATAACAGAAAGACATCCTACAGTGTGGAAGAAGATCTTTACACACATTAAGGACCAATAACCAAAATATATGAAGAGGCATTTTGTCCTTAAAGAGGTAAACTTAGTACCCAAAAAAATGATCTCCTTAAGAAATGAGGTGAGACGGAGTGCGGGAAGATGGCGGACTGAGAAGCTGCTAACAGCGAGTGCTCTGATTGCATCGTCAGCAACGGTAGGATTTTCTGCCTTTAGCAGGCCAGTCAATAAGGGGTGACACCAAAGAGGTGATTATAATTTAATTTGGGTTAAGAATTAGAGTAAAGCTGACACGGACTAGCAGGGCTCCAGACTTCCCAGGCGGCGGGCAAGGCGAGTGCGCTGGGCATTGTCCTCCGCCTGGGAAGGCGGCTTCTTCGCCGGTTGCAGAGCGCGGCGGGCAGAGGACCCGGAGAGAGCACTTTAGCTCGGGGGGCTTTCTCTTGGGAGTCTCCAGGGTCCACCGCGACCCTGAGGGTGGATCCAAAGACTTCTTGAGTATAGCTCTCATTGGATCAAAGGACTTGGAGCTAGTTTCCATTTTTGAGAAATCCTTTAAAAAAGTCTGGAGGGGGGGGTTTCCCGGAAGCTGCTAGCCTCTGAGCTCCGAACGCACTCCCCTGGAGACAATAAGATTTTCTGCCTTTAGCAGGCCAGCCAATAAGGTGTCCTTAGACACCAAGGAGGTGATTATAACTTAATTTGGGTTAAGAATTAGAGTAGGGAAAAAAATTCTTTTTTCTTCCTTTTAATTTTCAAGCATACATCCTTCCCGCCGCCCCTCCCCCCCATAAGCAGTCCCTGGGACCAGCTACTAGCAGGATACCCCATACCACCAAACAGGGTATTTTTTTTTTTAACTCACTGATACGCATTCGGGAAGTTCCGTACACTGCCCTTTAATTACAACTCTTCTTCTTATCTTCTCCCTTTTCTCTCTCTTATCTCTCTCTCTCTCTCTTTTTTTAATCTTGTCATACACTTCTTTCTTCTCTGCCTTTCTGAATTTGTGAATTACTCTGGGGAAGAAATATGACTCAGAGTGGACTCTCTATGTGTGTATCTCTGCTCTAGTTCCCTTTCCCCTCTTGTTACACCTAGAATATACACTGGATAGTAGATTTGCATAACTGTCTATTCTTGCTATACTCTCTTTCTTTTCTCTTTCTTCACTGGGATTTGGTTACTATTTTTTCACGGACTGGAGAAATTGTTTGGCTAACTAATAACGATTAAACTACTTCAATACTTACTTCAGTTGCTACTGTAATTCCGGAGGTTGGTGAGTGCAATTGTCATAAAGGTATTTAGTACAGTGTTACTTGTACTCAAGACACAACAACTGAGGAACAACAGAGCATAAAAAAAAGAGAAACACATAAATGAAAAAAATGGGTAGATTAAAAACAAATAAAACTGCTACTCCAATGAATGAAGACAAGAGCCCAGAAGAAACCATAAATCAGTCAGAAGTAACCATAGATAAGAAAAGTATGCAAGCAATAATAAACTTATTAATCACAGAAATGAAAACAACATTGGAGGAAAGGAATGGCAGTGTTAGGGAAACAACAGTTGAGACCCCCAAGGAAAATACTGATTATCTTGAGGCAATTAGAGAACTGAAAGCTGAAATAGCTGTAATGAAGAAAGAAGCTGAGGCAAGGGAAAGCAGACTAACAGAGGCAGAAAACAGAATTAGTCAGACAGAGGATGAGTTAGAGAAAACTAAGAAAGATGTGAAAGAGCTTAAAAAGAGATTGAGAGACACTGAAAACAACAACAGAGACATCTGGGATGACCTCAAAAGAAGTAACATTCGTATAATTGGCCTGCCAGAGGAAGAAAGAGAGGAAGGGGAAGCAAGCATTCTAGAGGAAATAATACAAGAAAACTTTCCAGACCTGAATAACAGAAAGGATATCAAGGTTCAAGAGGCCCAGAGAGTACCAAACAGAATCAACCCAGACCTGAAGACACCAAGACACATCATAGTCACAATGAGAAAAAGTAAGGATAAAGAAAGGATCATAAAGGCTGCAAGAGAGAAACAAAAAGTCACATACAAGGGAAAAACCATAAGACTATCTGCAGATTTCTCCACTCAAACTCTAAAAGCCAGAAGGGAGTGGCAAGATATCTATCGAACCCTGAATGAAAAAGGGTTTCAACCAAGGATAATATATCCTGCTAGACTTTCATTCAAGCTAGATGGAGGGATCAAAACCTTCTTAGACAAACAACAGTTAAAGGAGGCAACCATCACCAAGCCGGCCCTGAACGAGGTACTAAAAGACCTCTTATAAACAAGAACATCACTATAATACTTGCAATATATCAGAGCAAACAAACTGTTTTTTAGAACAATGGCACTACAATACATTAAATCCATAATATCAATAAATGTCAATGGCTTAAACTCACCCATCAAAAGGCACAGGGTGGGGGGATGGATCAGAAAACATAACCCAACCATATGCTGTTTGCAAGAATCCCATCTGTCACAACAAGATAAACACAGACTTAAAGTGAAAGGATGGAAAACTATCATACAGGCTAACGGTCCACAAAAAAGTGCAGGTACAGCCATTCTCATCTCAGACACGATAGATTTTAAATTAAATAAAGTAATAAAAGATAGGCAAGGACATTACATAATGATTAAAGGATCAATCAGCCAAGAAGACTTAACAATTATTAACATCTATGCACCCAACGAGGGACCATCTAAATACATTAAGCATCTACTGAAAGAATTTCAAAAATACATCAATAGTAATACAATAATAGTGGGAGACTTCAATACCCCACTCTCACACTTAGACAGATCAAGAAAGCAGAGAACCAATAAAGATACAAGAGAATTGAATGAAGAGATTGACAGACTAGACCTCTTGGACATTTTCAGACTCCTCCACCCCAAAAAACTGGAATACACCTTCTTTTCAAACCCACATAACACATACTCAAGGATAGACCACATGTTAGGCCACAAAGAAAGCATCAATAAATTCAAGAGCATTGAAATCATCCCAAGTATCTTCTCAGACCACAGTGGAGTAAAAATAACATTTAACCACAAACGGAAAATTATTAAAAGACCTAGAATTTGGAAACTAAACAACATGCTCCTTAAGAACCACTGGGTCAGAGACTCACTCAAACAGGAAATTCAAATGTTCCTGGAAACTAATGAAAATGAAGACACAACCTATCAAAATAATTGGGACACAGCTAAAGCAGTACTGAGAGGGAAACTTATAGCCATACAATCACATATTAAACACCAAGAAGAAGCCCAAATGAACGACCTTACTGCACACCTCAAGGACTTAGAGGAAGAGGAACAAAGGAACCCTAAAGCAACCAGAAGGACAGAAATCACTAAAGTTAGATCAGAAATAAACAACATCGAAAATAAAAGAACCATACAAAAGATCAATGAAGCCAAATGTTGGTTCTTCGAACGATTAAACAAAATTGACAAACCCCTAGCCAGACTCACCAAACAAAAAGGAGAGAAGACTCAAATTAATAGAATTGTAAACGATGCAGGAGATATCACAACTGACACCACAGAAATCCAGAGAATCCTGCGAAACTTCTATAAAGAACTATATGCCACCAAGCTAGATAATCTGGAAGAAATGGAACAATTCCTAGAAACCTATGCACTTCCAAAACTGAACCAAGAAGAACTACAAAATCTAAATGCACCAATCACACACAAAGAAATTGAAACCGTTATTAAGAATCTCCCCAACAACAAAAGTCCTGGACCAGATGGCTTCACAAACGAATTCTACAAAACTTTCAGGAAACAGTTAATACCCATACTTCTTAAGCTATTCCATAAGATTGAAGAAACAGGAATACTCCCTTCCACCTTTTATGAAGCCAACATCACCAAAAGCTGATAGGGACAGAACAAAAAAGGAAAACTACAGACCAATATCGCTGATGAACATAGATGCCAAAATATTAAACAAGATCTTGGCCAACCGGATACAGCAACACATCAAAAAGATTGTTCATCATGACCAAGTGGGATTCATCCCAGGAATGCAAGGCTGGTTCAACATCCGTAAGTCAATCAATGTCATTCACCACATCAATAAAAGCAAAGCCAAAAAGCACATGATTATCTCAATAGATGCAGAGAAAGCCTTTGACAAAATCCAACACCCATTCATGCTCAAAACTCTACAAAAAATGGGAATAGATGGGAAATTCCTCAAGATAGTGGAGTCTATATATAGCAAACCTACAGCCAACATCATACTCAATGGACAGAAGCTGAAAGCATTCCCCCTCAGATCGGGGACTAGACAGGGCTGTCCACTGTCACCGTTACTCTTCAACATAGTATTGGAAGTTCTTGCCATAGCAATCAGGCAAGAGAAAGAAATCAAAGGGATACAGATTGGAAGGGAAGAAGTCAAGCTCTCACTATTTGCAGATGATATGATAGTATACATAGAAAGACCTAAAGAATCCAGTAGAAAATTACTGGAAGTTATTAGGCAATATAGCAAGGTATCAGGCTACAAAATCAATGTACAAAAATCAGTGACATTTCTTTATGCAAACACTAAATCTGAAGAAGAAGATATCGAGAAATCACTCCTATTTACTGTTTCAGCAAAATCAATCAAATACCTAGGAATAAAGTTGACCAAAGAAGTGAAAGACTTGTATACTGAAAACTGTGAGTCGCTACTCAAGGAGATAGAAACTGATACCAAGAAATGGAAAGATATCCCATGCTCATGGATTGGAAGAATAAATATCATCAAAATGAATATTCTCCCCAGAGCCATATACAAATTTAATGCAATACCCATCAAAGTTCCACCAAGCTTCTTTAAGAGAATAGAACAAACACTACAATCATTTATCTGGAACCTGAAAAAACCTAGAATTTCCAAGACCATCTTAAGGAAAAGAAACAGAAATGGAGGCATCACACTCCCAGACCTTAAACAATATTATAAAGCCATCATCAAAACAGCATGGTACTGGAACAAAAATAGGCACACAGACCAGTGGAACAGAATTGAAAGCCCAGAAGTAAATCCCAACACCTATGGGCATCTAATCTTTGATAAGGGGGCCCAAAGGATTAAATGGAAAAAGGAGGCTCTCTTCAATAAATGGTGCTGGGAAAACTGGGTTGAAACATGCAGAAGAATGAAATTGAACCACTTTATCTCACCAGAAACAAAAATCAACTCCAAATGGATCAAAGACCTAGATGTCAGACCAGAAACAATCAAATACTTAGAGGAAAACATTGGTAAAACACTTTCCCACATAGACCTCAAGGACATCTTTGATGAATCAAACCCAATTGCAAGGAAGACTAAAGCAGAAACAAACCAATGGGACTACATCAAATTGAAAAGCTTCTGCACATCCAAAGAAACTATTAAACAAACAGAGAGAACCCTCACAGAATGGGAGAAGATCTTCACATGCCAGACATCAGACAAGAAACTAATCACCAAAATATATAAAGAGCTCAGCAAACTTAGCCGCAAAAAAGCAAATGACCCCATCCAAAAATGGACAGAGGAAATGAACAAAACATTCACCACAGAGGAGATCCAAAAGGCTAACAAACATATGAAAAACTGCTCTAGGTCACTGATCGTCAGAGAAATGCAAATTAAGACAACACTAAGATACCACCTCACTCCTGTAAGAATGGCATACATCAAAAAGGACAGCAGCAACAAATGCTGGAGAGGATGTGGGGACAGAGGAACCCTTTTACATTGCTGGTGGGAATGTAAATTGGTACAGCCTCTGTGGAGAGCAGTCTGGAATACTCTCAGAAGACTAGACATGGAACTTCCATATGACCCAGTAATTCCTCTCCTGGGGTTATACCCCAAGGACTCCATAACACCCAACCAAAAAGAGGTGTGTACTCCTATGTTCATAGCAGCACAATTCATAATAGCTAAAACCTGGAAGCAACCCAGGTGCCCAACAACAGATGAGTGGCTGAGAAAGCTGTGGTATATATACACAATGGAATACTATGCAGCTATCAAGAACAATGAACCCACCTTCTCTGACCCATCTTGGACAGAGCTAGAAGGAATTATGTTAAGTGAACTAAGTCAGAAAGACAAAGATGAGTATGGGATGATCCCACTCATCAAAAGAAGCTGACTAAGAAGATCTGAAAGGGAAACAAAAAGCAGAACCTGATCAAATTGTAAGTAGGGCACCAAAGTAAAAACCCAGTGGTGAGGGGTAGACATGTAGCTTCCTGGGCCAGTGGGGGGTGGGAGTGGGTGGGAGGGATGGGTCACAGTCTTTTGGTGGTGGGAATGGTGTTTATGTACACTCCTAGCAAAATGTAGACATATAAATCAGTAGTTAATTAATATGAGAGGGGGAAATCAATTGTATGTCTCAAAGTTTCTCAAAAGACAAACTGAATCTTTTTAATATATAGGCTGTGTATTTGATATGCGGACTCTCTCAAAAGCCTAGACCAAGTAGATTAGAAGCATCCAATAGCACAGCTATATACAAGATACTGGGTACTGTACAGCAAACCATAACAAAGGGACTTTTCAAAGTTAACCCAATTAACAAATAAAGTGATGATAATATTAACTATTGATTGTCTTTTTGAACCCTAAGACAGCAGGAACCTCACATCTCCACTATAGAGCCCCTACTTCCCCCAGTCCTGGAACCCTTGGATAGGGCCCACTTTCCTGTATGCATCTCCCAATCCAAACCAAATAATATTGCATCCGCCAGTCACAACCTAACCAAAGCAACGATTGCCACCTCAATATGCTTCACCTCAGACTGTATCCAGAGACTTCACGTGTGGAATGACAACCCTTCAACTTCATTACTCGGGTGAGACCTTTCCTTTTATAGTACACTCTAATTTCATCTCAGGTATTTCACTTTCTAACAAAGTCCCATAATCTAGATATACACCAGTTTCTGTGAGAGAGAGCTTATGTGCACACGTATCCATAAACTACCGCAAAATATATACCTGAAAGCAGAAGTACACTAGAGTTTGCAGTGAGTACCTCCCTAACACTTCCTCTCCACTATTCCAAGCTTGGGATCCATGATTGCTCAACAAATTGTTTGGCCTCATATGTTAACTCTCTTTTCAATCACCAGGTTCCAGATGCCACCTGGATGCTGGCTAGGCTTCCCTGGACAGAAGACCCCACCAATGTGTCCTGGAGCTCAGTTTCCCCAGAGACACACCTTACTAGGGAAAGAGAGAGGCAGACTGGGAGTATGGACCGACCAGTCAACGCCCATGTTCAGCGGGGAAGCAATTACAGAAGCCAGACCTTCTACCTTCTGCAACCCTCAATGACCCTGGGTCCATGCTCCCAGAGGGCTAGAGAATGGGAAAGCTACCATGGGAGGGGGGGGATTATGGGGATTGGGTGGTGGGAATTGTGTGGAGTTGTACCCCTTCTACCTTATGTTTTTGTTCACTAATCCTTTCTTAAATAAAAAATTAAAAAATAAAAAAAAGAAATGAGGTGAGGGGATTCGACTTCCGGAGGCGGAGCTATGAGCAGGAGATCACTTTCTCTCCTCTCCTCTCCTCTCCTCTCCCGGATCAACTAGGAATACCAAAGGAGACCACCCGGACCGAAACAAGACAGGACTATAATGACCACAGGGACCCAGTAAATCACCCATGAGTACAAACACGTGTGGCTGGTGACAGAGAGGAGAGAGGGGCCTAAGGAGAGATTAAGTGACTGCTAACAGTTCAACAGTTTATCAGTGGAGACACCACCTCCAGTCTGCTCCACAACAAGGGGACAGCTGAAGGGAGGAAAGGACTCCCCAGAGACTCACCAAGTGCAACTCTGAGTCTCCATCGCTACTACCTTCAGAATCTGGAGCAGCAACAGGGAGGGACACCATGGGACTGAGATCTAACCGGGAAACTCAGGAGAAGACCTATACCTCGGTGGCATAGCTGAGGGGCTGTGAAAGTCTCTTTGCATAACCACTGGATTATCTCTGCCCCACCCTGCTTTATCTCTTGGTCAGGAGTCAGTGATTAAGCTAAGAAGCCTATTGATAGTTTAAAAGCCCTCAGGCTCCCATAGCCTACAGGGAAGAAAAAAAAAGAGGCTTTTACACCACTGAGCTCCAACTCAGGGATTGAAAAAAACTGTTAACTTCCACCATGGTAAATCCTTTAATTAAATTACTTAGACACAAGTCAATCCAGGCAATAGTAATCAATAATTTGAAAAGTACTGATAAAGAGAACTCACAACATAATATATAAAATGGTTAAAACAACAAGAAAAAATATTGGAGACTCGAACCAGGACAAGAGTCCAGCTAAAAGTCCTCCAGAGGGTGAAGCACAAAACAATGAGTTCAACATCCAAACATTAGCTAAGGAAATAATAACAGGAGTGAGTAAAGAATTTGAAAAAATTGTAATCAGAAATGCAGGAACAACAAATGAGAATATGGAAGAAAATTCTAATTGTCTCATGGTTATTAGAGAGCTGAAAGCTGAAATCGCTGAGCTATGAAGGCAGCTAGCTGAACAAGCTAAAACAGTATCAGAGCAGGGCAACAAAATAGATGAACTCCAGAAAGCAGTAGACGGCAGAGAGAATAGAATCTATGATGCTGAAAACAGAATTAGCAAGATTGAGGATGAATTAGAGACAACTAAAAAAGAAGTAAGAGATCTCAAAAAGAGATTAAGAGATGCTGAAAACAACAACAGAGTCCTATGGGATGACTTCAAAAGAAACAATATACGCATTATTGGCTTACCAGAGGAAGAAAGAGAAGGAGAGGAAGAAAGCATTCTCCAGGCCATAATAGCTGAAAATTTCTCTAGTCTAGACAACACCAAAGACATAAAGATTCAAGAAACCCAGAGGGTCCCAAACAGAATTAACCCAGACCTAAAGACACCAAGACATGTCATACTTAGAATGGAAAGGAATAAGGATAAAGAAAGGATCCTCAAGGCTGCAAGAGAAAAACAAAGAGTCACCTACAAAGGAAAACCCATAAGATTAGCAGCAGACTTCTCCATACAAACACTACAGGCCAGAAGAGAATGGCAAGATATCTATCGAGTGCTCAATGAGAAAGGCTTTCAGCCAAGAATACTATATCTTGCTAGTCTGTAATTCAGACTAGATGGAAGCATCAAAACCTTCTCAGACAAGCAACAGTTGAAGGAAGCAACCATCACCAAGCCTGCCCTGAAAGAAGTTCTGAAAGGTCTCCTATAAACAACCAGACCACCACAAATAGGACATATATCAAAACACTCTATAACTCTACAAGAATGCGTTAAAATATCTTCAGTCTTTGATATCAATAAATGTCAATGGCCTGAATTCACCTATTAAAAGACACAGAGTAGGAAGATGGATCAGAAAACACAACCCAACAATATGTTGTCTACAGGAAACTCACCTAACTTAACAAGACAAACACAGACTTAAAGTGAAAGGATGGAAACCTATCATACAAGCCAATGGCCCACAAAAAAGGGCAGGAATAGCTATTCTCATATCTGACATGATAGACTTTAAAATAGATAAGATTAAAAAAGATACGAATAGACACTACTTAATGCTCAGAGGATCAGTCAATCAAGAGGACTTAACAATTATTAATATCTATGCACCCAATGAGAAGCCATCTAAATACATCAAACTTCTACTGAAAGAGCTACAGCAATATATTAACAGTAACACAATCATAGTAGGGGACTTCAACACCCCACTATCTCGACTTGACAGATCATCCAGGAAGAAAATCAGTAAAGACATAATGGAGCTAGATGAAGAGATAGATAAACTAGAACTATTGGACATTTACATAGTCATTCATCCCAAGAAACTGGAATACACATTTTACTCAAATCCACATGGATCATTCTCAAGGATAGACCATATGTTAGGTCACAAAGACAGCATCAGCCAATTCAAGAGCACTGAAATCATCCCAAGCATCTTCTCAGACCACAGTGGAATTAAACTAACACTTAACAATCAACAAAAGATTAGTAACAGTCCCAAAATGTGGAAGCTCAACAGTACACTTCTTAACAACTTCTGGGTCAAAGAGGAAATCAAGGAAGAAATCAAAATGTTTCGAGAGTTCAATGAAAATGAAGACACAAGCTATCAAAATATTTGGGACACAGCTAAAGCAGTCCTAAGAGGGAAGTTCATAGCGATACAAGCACACATTAGGAAACAAGAAAAGGCACAAATAAACAGCCTGATTGCACATCTTAAAGACTTAGAAGAACAACAAAGGAATCCTAAAGCAACCAGAAGGACAGAAATCACTAAAGCTAGAGCAGAAATAAATAACATTGAGAATAGGAAAACCATACAAAAGATCAATGAAAGTAAATGTTGGTTCTTCGAAAGAATAAACAAAATCGACAAACCTTTAGCCAGACTTACAAAACAAAAAGGGAGAAGACCCAAATAAATCGGATAGTAAATGAAAGAGGAGATATCACAACAGACACTGCAGAAATTCAACATATCATGCGAGGCTTCTATGAACAACTATATGCCACCAAGCTAGAAAACCTGGAAGAAATGAATGATTTCCTAGATACCTACCAACTTCCAAAACTAAGTAAAGAGGAAGTGGATAACATGAACAGGCCCATCACAGCTAATGAAATTGAAACAGTTATCAAAAATCTTCCCAAAAATAAAAATCCTGGACCAGATGGTTTTACAAATGAATTCTACAAAACTTTCAAAGAAGAACTAATACCTCTACTTTTAAAAGTCTTCCAGAAGATTGAAGACACTGGAATACTCCCTGCCAGCTTCTATGAAGCCAACATCACCCTGATACCAAAAGCAGACAGGGACACAACCAAAAAAGAAAACTACAGACCAATATCTCTGATGAACATAGATGCGAAAATATTGAACAAAATTCTAGCCAACCGGATACAGCAGTATATCAAAAAGATTGTTCATCATGACCAATTGGGGTTTATCCCAGGCATGCAACTTGGTTTAATATACATAAATCAATCAATGTGATCCACCACATCAACAAAAGCAAGACCAAAAACCACATGGTCATATCAATAGATGCAGAGAAAGCCTTTGACAAAATACAACATCACTTTATGATCAAAACACTACAAAAAATGGGAATAGATGGAAAATTCCTGAAGATAGGGGAGTCTATATATAGCAAACCTACAGCCAACATCATACTCAATGGTGAAAAACTGGAAGCATTTCCCCTCAGATCAGGTACTAGACAGGGCTGCCCACTATCACCATAACTATTCAACATAGTGTTGGAAGTTCTTGCCCTAGCAATTAGGCAGGAGCAAGGAATTAAAGGCATACAGATTGGAAGAGAAGAAGTCAAACTCTCCTTATTTGCAGATGACATGATAGTATACATGGGAAAACCTCAGGAATCCAGCAAGAAGCTTTTGGAAATCATCAGGCAATACAGTAATGTGTCAGGCTATAAAATTAACATTCAAAAGTCAGTGGCATTCCTCTATGCAAACACTAAGTTAGAAGAAATTGAAATCCAGAAATCAGTTCCTTTTTCTATAGCAACAAAAACAATAAAATATCTAGGAGTAAACCTAACCAAAGAAGTGAAAGACTTGTATACTGAAAATTATGAGTCACCACTCAAAGAAATTGAAAAAGACACAAAGAAGTGGAAAGATATTCCATGTTCATGGGTAGGAAGAATTAACATCATCAAAATGAATATACTACCCAGAACCATATACAAATGTAATGCTATCCCCATCAAGATCCCAAGCACATTTTTTAGGAGAATAGAAAAAATGCTACAAATGTTTATCTGGAACCAGAAAAGACCTAGAATTGCCAAAACAATCTTGAGAAAAAAGAACAGAACTGGAGGCATCACACTCCCAGATCTCAAACTGTATTATAGGGCCATTGTCATCAAAACTGCTTGGTACTGGAACATGAACAGATACACTGACCAGTGGAATAGAATTGAGAGCCCAGAAATGAGGCCCCACACGTATGGACATCTAATCTTTGACAAAGGGGCCCAGACTATTACATGGGGAAAGCAGAGTCTCTTCAACAAATGGTGTTGGAAACAATGGGTTGAAACATGCAGAAGAATGAAACTGAATCACTGTATTTCACCAAATACAAAAGTAAATTCCAAGTGGATCAAGGACTTGGATGTTAGACCAGAAACTATCAGATACATAGAGGAAAATATTGGCAGAACTTTTTTCCGCATAAATTTTAAAGACATTTTCAATGAAACGAATTTAATTACAAGGAAGACTAAGGCAAGTATAAACTTATGGGACTACATCAAATTAAAAAGATCTTTACATGCCATACATCAGATAAGAGTTTAATAACCAACATATATAAAGAGCTTGCCAGACTCAACAACAAGACAACAAATAACCCCATCCAAAAATGGGGGGAGGACTTGGACAGAATATTCACCACAGAAGAGATCCAAAAGGCCGAGAAACACATGAAAAAATGCTCCAAGTCTCTGATTGTCAGAGAAATGCAAATCAAGACAACAATGAGATATCACTTCACTCCTGTGAGAATGTCATACATCAGAAAAGGTAACAGCAGCAAATGCTGGAGAGGGTGTGGGGTCAAAGGAACCCTCCTGCACTGCTGGTGGGAATGTAAATTGGTCCAACCTCTGTGGAGAACAGTCTGGAGAACTCTCAGAAGGCTAGAAATGGACCTACCCTATGACCCTGCAATTCCCCTTCTGGGGATATATCCTAAGGAACCCAACACATCCATCCAAAAAGATCTGTGTACACATATGTTCTTGGCAGCACAATTTGTAATAGCCAAAACCTGGAAACAACCCAGGTGTCCAACAACAGATGAGTGGCTGAGCAAGTTGTGGTATATATACACAATGGAATACTACTCAGCTGTAAAAAATGGTGACTTCATCATTTTCAACCGATCTTGGATGGACCTTGAAAAAATCATGTTGAGTGAAATAAGTCAGAAACAGAAGGATGAATTTGGGATGATCTCACTCTCAGGCCGAAATTGAAAAACAAGATTAGAAAAGAAAACACAAGTCGAACCTGAAATGGAATTGGAGTATTACACCAAAGTAAAAGACTCTGGGGTGGGTGGATGGGTGGGGAGAATACAGGTCCATGAAACATGATGAATGACATAGTGGGGGTTGTATTGTTAAAGGGGAATCTGGGGAATGTTATGCATGTACAAACTATTGTATTTACTGTTGAATGTAAAACATTAATTCCCCAATAAAGAAATAAATTATTTAAAAAAAAAAGAAAGAAAGAAATGAGGTGAGGATTTGGGCAGAAATTTCACTGACAAAGAGACCCAGAGGACCAACAGATACAAGAGGAGGTGTTCAAAGTCATTGATTATTAGAGAAACATAAATAAAAGCTACAATGAGGGGCTGGGTAGTAGCACACCTGGTTGAGCACATGTTATAATACTCAAGGACCTGTGTTCAAGCTCCCAGTCCCCACCTGTGGGGACAAAGGGATATTTCCACACTGCTGGTCAGAGTGTAAATTGGTCCAACTCTTGTGGAAAACAGTCTCAGATTTCTCAGAACACAGATTTCTCAGAACACTAGAAATGGACCTACCCTATGATGTATCAATGTATTTACTGGGAATTTATCCAAAGAAAACAAAAGCAGGTATTAGAAAAAATCTATACCTATGTTTATAGCAGCAAAATTTTTAATAGCTAGGACCTGGAAGCAACTCAGATATCCAATGACAAATGAGTGGATGAAAAATTGTGGAGTATTTACAGGGTAGAATATGACTGAGCTGTTAAAAACAATGGAGATATTTTCTTTGCATCCTCTTGAATGGAACCTGAGGACAGTACATTAAGTGAAATTAGCCAAAAAAAAAAAAATCCCCTCATGCCCTGACTGCCTCTAACATTTTTGCTTTGATGACCAAGGCATGCTTGGTATCCTTGAGAAACTAACAAAAAAATACAGAAGCATAGAGTCAAGAAAATAATATTCAGAACAGAACACTATGCTCACAGGCCATCAAACATTTGATGAACTTGGGGCTAAATGGAGTTGCTTCTAGGCTCCAGCTGATTCAAAATCTGAGAGAAGAGGACACATTCAGTATGTCAAAGGACAGGTGGCATAGGTAAAGGGAAAGAGTATAGAGCTGCACTGGGGAAGATCTGGAGGCCACTTGAAGAATTGACAGACTGTCACCAGAGTGCAAGCAACAGTGTTGCCCACTGCAACTAAGACCTCAAAGTCTTATGAGCCAGTGGAGTATGGGCTCTGTGAAAACAGCATCTGACAAGCAATATGAAAATGTTGATCATGCAAACTAAGCTGCATAATTAATTACCTGGAAGAATTTTTATTTCAGAGGTTTTTGGAGCAGACTTGATTACAACTCAGGTTTGTAGCTTTTTAAGGATCGCAGTAATTTTTTTTTGCTCTAAAATAAATTTTTATTGACTCTCAAAGGACAAAGGTGAAGGAAAGCTCCAGAGGTCATTGAGATTTTACCCCTGCCTTTAGGCAGAGCCCTCCATAAATCTTTCCAGACAGATGAGTGTTTGTTGGCAAAGGTATTCAGCCGCAAAGAAGTAATCGCTGCTTTTGTTGACAGATTTAGAGATGTTTTGCCAAACACTATCTTAAAATCCTATGATTAGATGTAATTTTGTAAAAATGAGTCTATAATGGGGGTGATTCACTTGCTGTATCAGCCACAGAGTATCTTCTATTTACAGTTTATTTAATTTACATTTGATTAATTTACACTGAGTGCAAGCAGTTACTCTATAATTATCTCTCTGCCTGCATCAGGATACATGCAACATTATGTTCTGAGAATGGTAAAGTCAGAAAATGTTAACACAGAAAACACCCATTAAGTAATCTCTTTCACCTACTTAACTATCAAAGGAAATCTTTGATGACTATCGATTCAGGGAGTTTTTTAAATCCATATTTCCCACACATCCTAACAAAGCATTATTCTCTTTCAATTTCCACAGCTTAATACTGAATCTGTCACACAGCACAATTTGTTTGTTTGTTTAGTCCTGCTAACTCCACCATTATTAAGCAAAACAGTTATTTAAAAATATCTTCCAGGGAATCATATCAATGTTTATGCTGTGAACTGCTTCTGGGAAAAATTCTGTGTGATCTTGAATTATTTATTTCTAAAATAGTTGGACAACTTAGAATAGTTTATTATTCAAAAGTTGTGGTGGATGGTACTAACACGTACAAGTCACTCCTGGCAATGTGCGCTGAAGCCAGTTTGCTACCTGTTTTTGTGAAATATAGTGTGTATAATTTCAAAAGGTTGGGAAATACTCAAAGGAATAATATTTCATGATGTGAATATTGTGTGAAATTTCAATTTTAGTTTCTATCAGTTCGTAGGATTGGAACATAACCATCTTTTCACACACTGCCTCTGTGAGCTTTGTGCACTAGGGACACACTGAAACCTAGCACTGGAGACTGGCTTGCCACTTCTGTGGTAAGTAGCTAAAAATCTGACTCTAAGGGGTCAGGTGGTAGCACAGTGGGTTAAGCACACATGGTGCAAAGCGCAAGGACCTGTGTAAGGATCCCAGTTCGAGCCCCTGCCTCCCCACCTGCATGGGAGTCACTTCACAGGTGGTGAAGCAAGTCTGCAGGTGTCTGTGTTTCTCTCCGCTTCTCTGTCTTCCCCTCCTCTCTCCATTTCTCTCTGTCCTATCCAATAACGAATGACATCAACAACAACAATAATAACCACAACAAGGCTACAGCCACAAGGGCAACAAAAGGTTGGGGGGTGGCCTCCAGGAGCAGTGGATTTGTGGCGCAGGCACTGAACCCCAGCAATAACCCTGGAGACAAAAAAAATCTGACTCTACAGAAAAAGGTTTGCTGATCACTGGTATGGTCATCTCATCTTTTCTTTGAATGAATAGGTTGAAAATGAACATAAAACTTAATTCTGGGAAATGACATATCAGAAGTGTATTGAAGGCCTCAAAAGTTTCTAGCTCCTCTCAAGACACTTGGGAAAGCTGAGCTTTTCATTGGTCAGAGATGTGGCAACCACCTTGTACCCATGAAAACTAATTTCTGAAGACAAAGCTGCCTCACCAAAGAGGGCAGCAGGATGATGGGAGGATGCAGATTCTTGATATAAATGTTGAATCCTTAAATAGACCATTTAAGGATTCCATTTTGCCTCCATACTTCATTATGTAAGTTAACATGTTCCCTCAGTGCTATACCAGCTTGAGAAGTATTTACCATTTCTTGATGTCAGAGATTCCTCCACAACCCTCTATAATGTACCAGATAGTATGCCATGCATTGGAGGCACAGTAACACTGAGAATAAAGCCAAGCGGTCCCTATTCTCTACCAGCTCAGTCTAATGGGAAGACATTTATAAGAAAAGTAAGATAAGGAATATTCATGCATGCCTTGGGATTCTTCATAGAAATGCATATCTGATCAATTTATAGGGACCAAGGTTTATAGGAAAATATGGAAGATATTAAGAAGGGCATGGGGTAGATGGAACAGTATAGTTTTGGGGGTAAGTACAAACATTTAGTATGGGTGAAGATACTGCTGAGGAGGGAGAAGTAGTCAGAATCTCCCTAGCAAAGAACTTGGACACAACTATGGGGATAGACACAATTAGAATCACAAAATGGGTGTTCATTGTGGCAGGCCTCATTTATTGAGTTCATACTAGATGAGGCACTTTAACTGTATTCTCTCATTTGATTCACATCACCCTTCTATGGAAGAGTCCTACAGTATTTCCTATTTTTTCTCTGATGCTTAGTGAAGGCACAGAGAAGTTAAAGAACACAACACAAGGTGATATTGCGAGTAACTACAGCAGTGGAAATAAAATTTTAGTATTTCTGATTCAAAACTGTGTGCAATTAAGTCTTTGATTTTTGCAAAGCCAGGGGATTCGGTGATGCTTGCATGTCTTACAGCCAATAATATAGTTCCCAAAGTTACAATACAGTCAAATTTCAGAATTTCTTAAAAATATTTTTTTTAATCAGAGCATTGATCAGCTTTGGCTTATGGTAGTGTGGGGGACTGAACCTGGGACTTCAGAGCTTCAAACATGACAGTCTGTTTGCATCACCATTATGCTATTTTCCCCACTGTCTTTTTAAAATATCTTTAAAACTACACATTTGGATGCATATGTGAAAATTTTAGACATGAAGTTAGAATTACAGATCCACAGCTGTGCCATAGATTCCCTTCAACACTGCAGTTTGTGCAGTAGAAAAAAAAATTATCTATTTGACCAGTATACCTCTAGTGTATGGTTGTCAGTGGTACCAAGGATCACACCTGTGAAACTCCACAGGCAAGTATTCTGTGCTACTTCTGCACATCTCTCCATGCCCAGTTTTAACTTTTACTACGAGGTACAAGCATCCTAATATCTACTTGAGTGGAAATACAGATTACTCTATTTAGTTACCTTCTATATATACAAATGCAAATTTCCAGAACCCTGGTTTATGAAGTAAAAGCATCTGAGATACAGTGAGAAAGAAAACAATGTCAGAAACTGGAGGCAGTGACAAATCGCTGGATCGAATGAAAAGCAGAGCAAAAGCTGTGTTGTCAAATGCTGGGGTGTCAAAAGCAATTAAGCGAAATGATTTCAAATGAGTGGGGGTGATGGGAAAGTGAACAGGAAATGGGAGAGGCTCTGTGCCCTCCTCTACCCCCACCTCATAGCACAGGAGTTGTAACTAAGAAAAGGGCAGGCAAAGAGAATGCAAAAGTCACTGGTGGCTGGATTTGAAAAGGACAGGGTGAGTTCATGGATGGGACAGGAGCTAGAGTGTGGGCAGATTCTGTGTTTGCATAAAGCCATCTTAAAAAGCCTGGGACTAGATTGCTTTTAAATTCCAGTTCTTTCAGTATATCACCAGAGAGGATAACTGCTTCTTCTTCTTCTTTTTTTTTAAAGCCATTGTCTCCTCATCTGTAAAATGATCATAATTAGGGTACCTAGCTTGTAGAGTTGTTAAAAATATTAAGCGAAATCATGATTGTCTTAATGCATTATACAGAACCAGATACATAGTACAGTGTTCAAGAAACATTAGCTGTACTTTTTTATTATCATTTCTGGCAGGAATGAGCTCATCAATGTTCCCAAATCTTTTTCTCCCAATGCAGAATCCTTTCCACGGGGTGGAAGGCCAGTGCCCTATTCTTCCAGCCTAAAATCCTCCACTGAATGAATGATTGGCTTTTAAGTCTTGATTTTCTGTTATTTTTATTTTTATTTATTTATTTATTGGTCGGGCCACTTCTGCAGTTGATTTATCCATCCCCATGCAAGTGCATACAGTGGTGAGAATTTTAATGCATGAGTGGTTTGGGCAACAGTCTCAAAATGTCTTTATTTTTATTGTGTATTATTATAGCATTACATTCATAGTTAGGGGTCAGCTGCCATTTCCTGAGGTTTATAACATGCCTGTTTTAATTAACATCAAGCTAAATTTTGGCATACAGGTGGTCAGCCCAGATGTGAATGTTATTTTTAAAAGTGCCTTATGGCTGTTAAATCTCTTTCTTTAAAATAGCAAAACATATATGAGTGTGCGTGTGGAGTGGGGGAAGGAGCTAGAAAGCAGTAAAAATCTGAAAAACTGATTATTTCAGGCCTTCTCTAGACAAGTTTCAATGATGAAAAGATTCCTTCAGAATTATTAAAGCATGCTTACATAGGCCACAAATGAATAAATTAAATAGAAGCCAGAATAATAATAAAAAGCGAGGTGGCCACACACTGGAGAGATAAAAGAAACTATGTACAGGTTTGCATATGCATTTTTTAGTTTGGAAAAATAAGCACAGACCATGAGTAATATGTGAAGACATGCAGTTAAAAGAGGTAGGAAATGGGCAAAGAGTTTCTGAGTTTTATTTAGAGATAAAGCAGTGCTCAAATTTTTAGCTTATCTATATAGTATGTCTGTGAATACAGTGTATACAAAAGTGCCTTTTCGTGTACTCATATCATATGTATGCATGTTGCATGCACATACATGTTACCAGCTCAGTCACTAACAGTTGCACGATGATTTCTGGAAAATCAATTTACTCTTTTTGAGCCACCTTCTTACATTTCTAAATAAGAGTGTGAGTCATTAGCATGCCTGCCTTTTTCTTTATCTTCATATCTAACTTATTGCTGGACTGGGTTAATTTTATTTCCTGCATAATTATTAGATCTCTCTCTCTCTCCCCTTCCCCTCACTTTTTAAAATACCAGAACACTGCTCAACTCTGGCTTATGGTGGTGCTAGGGATTGAATCTGAGACCCTGTAGTCTCAAGCATAAAAGTTTCAGGCATAACCAATATGCTATCTTCCCAGGTTCTTCTTACCTTCTCTCCCTCTACTTGGTCTAAGTTTTTGCCACCATAGTCTGGGGCATTGCAGATAATTCCAGCCTGGCCTGGCTTCATTCTGTCTAACCTGCCTCTGCCTCTGCATCTATTTTCAGGCCATTTCAAGCATAATATTTGATACAAAACCTAAAAATATAGGGGTCCCAGCCCACCTGCAAAAAGGAAGCTCCATGCATGGTAAAACAATGCTATAAATGTCTTTCTTCCCCACTCCTCTCAATATTTTTTAAAACATAATAAATAAATAAATAAATAAATAAATAAATAAATAAATAAATAAATAAAAGAAGGAAGGAAAAAAAGAAGCAAAGAGGCATTTGGGGACAATAGATTTATCTTGTAGGTACCATGCCCTAGCAATAATGATGGTAGAAATTTAAAAATAGAAAATGTAAATATATGACCACCCTTGTTAGGACAGTTGACCTTCTTAGTTATTGCTCTTTAGATTAAGCCAAAGGTTTCACCATGGCCTTCACAGATATACAAAATCTTGGTTCTCCTTGCTTTTCCTCTCTTGGCCTTTTGGATTTCTACACTGCAAGAGCATCCTGAATTTCTTTCAGTCTTTTTTGTGTTTTCCACACTCCTGGTTAACACAGAGAACATGAAGAAGCTACTCAGTTTGCCAAAAATGGTCTGCTCTTTCCTTTCCTTTTTTTTTTCATTAGTGACTTAATAATGATTGACAAGATTATGGGCTAAGAGGGGTATAATGCCACACAATTACCACCACCAGAGTTCCACATCCCATCCCCTACATTAGAAGCTTCTCTATTCTTCTTCTTCTTTTTCTTCTTCTTCTTCTACTTCTTCTTCTTCTCCTTCTTCTTCTTCTTCCTCTTCTTCTTCTTCTTCTTCTTCTTCTTCTTCTTCTTCTTCTTCTTCTTCTTCTTCTTCTTCTTCTTCTTCTTCTTCTTCTTCTTCTTCTTCTTCTTCTTTTTTATCCCTGGGAGTATGGACCCAGCATCATTATGTGGTATAGAAAGTGGAAAGTCTGACTTCTGTAATTGCATCTCCACTGGACTTGGGCATTGACAGGTTTATTCATAGCCCCCGCCTGTTTCTATCTTTACCTAGTGGGGTAGGGCTCTGGGGAAATGGGATTCTAAAACTCACTGGTGAGGTTGTCTGGCCAGGGAAGTCAGGTTGGTGTCATGGTAGCATCTGCAACTTGGTGGCTGAAAAGCATTAAAATATAAAGCAGAACAAATGTTTTTTAGTAAGAAGGAACATAACAGTAAGAATATAGCATGTGAGATTTAGGATCTTCATGTTGGAAGAAGCTAGGAAGTCTATTTTAAGTATATTACAAAGGGCCCATGACTACTAATATTTGCCTGAGCCCTATAGTTAAGATGTAGGTAGTACAAAGTATTGTCTAGGAAGATGGTGTCAGAGTTGGAAATAGGAGTAGGAAGTTGAATTAGGGCAGAGTGTAGCCCTCACACTTGGGAAAATATATAAATACCATTAACTGTAGACACCATCAATCTGACCAAGGGCCCATGTCTATACATACTTAAGCACAGGAGTCTGTGTAATGTCTGCATCCCCAGTGGTCTTAATTTGCATTCCATGGTCATTGCTAGGACCATTGTAGGTTGGACTCATTTCAGAATTTGTCTTCCTTAAGTGGCAGAGTATGTTGACCCAGCCTCCCTTTAAAAATGTGAGGCAATTTCTACCATTGTTGTTCTACATTGAGGGCAAGGTCCTGTAGAGACCCACAGGAGGCTTTATGATATTGTTCCTAATGGATATGATAAGTGATGGTGGAGAGAGGGATCTGTTAGAGGTCTACTAGGCCCATCATATCTGTGTGGGAATCCCAGGATTCCCTGACTAGGTCCTGAGATGATGGGATGGCCTGGCAGTGACCAAAATGGCTATCATTAAAGTGTTCCAGTCTCTTACCCTTATCCAGCTTTTGTACTCCTTACTTTATCTGACAGTGCAAGGCATAGAGTGGTTGAGGGAAGTAAAATAGGAAATAAATGAAGAAAGTATCTTGGTCTAAGTAGAAACTATTGATTAAGTTCTTTATGGTGTCTTTTTAAGGTTTTTCTACTTGCACTTACTGAGTCACTGCAAACTATTGTGCACTTTTATTTTAAGATATATATATATATATATATATATATATATTTCCCTAACTTATGCATACACGTGTATCTGTGTCCTATCTCATGTGACCTGGTCTATATCTAGGTTCTATAATTCTGCCAGTAGGTGTTCCACCCAAAGTGGAACTTAGGAGTCCTATAGGCTAGGAAAGGTCTCAGCTGAGTATTGGAACTAGATGACTGATGCCCTAGGCCTGGCGGCTCTGGACACAATTCAAAGTGAAACATGTTGAGGTGTTGGCCGTGGTTGCCTTGATTTGGTTGATATCAGTAAATGTAGCATCAAATGGTATGGATCAAAAGAAACATGAAGGAAAATGAGCAAAGCCCCAGAGGTTCTATGTATGATCTTAATATGATTTAATATTTACAAATAAGTATATCTTATATACTGACAAGACCAGCTGCTTCTTCTGGTCTCCCGAGTCTAAAACTATAGGTGATTTAATATGAAAAGAAAGAAAGAAGTTATTATTAAAAATGCATTAGCAATTTAGGCCCAGTGTTGAAATTCAATTGGTTTACTAATTTGAAACCTTAAGTGCTTAGATCGAAGTTATAAATACTCAAAACTGAGAAATATAGAAGGAGAGAGTGAAAGAACCAGGCATCACTCTGGTACATGTACTACCAGGAACTGAACTCAGAACCTCATGCTTGAGAGTCCAGTGCTTTATTCATTGCACCAGCTCCTGGATCATGGACTGCTTTTTTCCCTCATTACACACAGTTGCCTCCATGGATTAGGCCATGTTGATTGGGGGTGGAGGTGGGGGGGCACGGCATCCTGTTTTTATTGCACATAGAGTACCTCGAAGGAGGAACAAAAACTAAGAACCAATGATGGAATTCCTAACTTTTATTTAAGGGCCTTGACCAATTATAAATTCCAAGTTACATCTCTCTCTTTTCCCACCTGATCTATATAGTATGAAGTAAAGTATTCTTAATATCCCCAGTCCATAGGCATAAAAACTGAGGACAAGGAATAGCCAGCTTAGTTAGTAGCTGTCTGTTATGGAATTCAGACACAAAAATGATTTTAGAATCATAGTTCATTCCTTTTATGCTTAGCTACTTCGAAGTGGGATGAGGAAAAGGGAAAAGTACAAGATTTTAGATGCCAATGTTAATAACTATCAAAATTCAACATAAATATTAGTGTTGTTCCATGTAATAATAATTGTTTATCTGCTGTTAGAGGGAAGTGAGTCAATAAAATATGACCCAATGACAGCACATCACCATTAGGGAACAAAATCTTTCACCTAAATGGAAATTGCTTATTTCCGATGAACGTTCTCAATGGACATTTCCCAGTCCTTCACTCAGGCCCTGCAAGGAGCAGAGTGAGAAAATCCCACCCACAGAGAAGGTACTTTTGCTCCTTTGCTATGTTTATGGCAAACATTCATTGCACCAGCTAGGATTAAATGGCAAAATTCATCACAACTAATTTCTATTTGTCATCTATTAAGTTACATTGTTTTGTCCTCAATGTCAGGTTAAATAATGAACCTCTGGCAATGGAGTAAATTAACCTCCACTTTATGTTCATGTCATTGTCAAATGGAAGCATCACTTGCACAAATGAGCAAGATTCATTATAAATAGGGACGCACACTCGGGTAAAAGATAACCACGATGGAGGCCTTGTCATAATGTGCCGTCTCTGGAGCCCCCTCGTTATTTATGATGCCTACTGTAATCTTGAAAGATTATTTTCTGTGCTGGCAATTAGCCTGCAGTGCATGGGAGCACTGAAGGACAGAGTCTCTCTCTGATGGGTATGCTGCCCTGGCTTCTTGGGGCCATGATTCTTGAGAAACGTAGTCCCATCTGCATGTTGCTGGGTACGCACAGGCATTCCTGGCAAAGCTAGGGAGGTAAACTCTGCAGGACCAGCTACCTCTGGCTGCTCCACTGCCTGCTGTGAGGGGCCTTTGCTGTCCACATTGCTTCCTGTGGCAGGTCACGGCCCTTGCTCAGAGAGAAGACCCAGTACAATCTGTCATGCCTTTAGCTTGGTTTTGGCCATGCCTCATGAGTACAGAGGTTTCTCAGTGGTTCAGTACCTGATTGCCTGAGTGACCATTTATTTGTTTTCTATACTGTTCTTTTTCATTATTTTATTTATTTTATTTCAATGAGAGAAACACATAGATAAAGATATAGAGGAAGATCAGAGCCCTGCTCAGATCTGGCATATGGTGGTGCTATGGATTGAACCTGGAACACCAGAACCTCAGGCATGGAAGTCTTTTGCATAATGATTATGCTGTCTCCATTACTCTCTTTACTGTTCTCTTTACTGTTTTACCTGTTCCTATGTGCCACTTTCTTTTTTTTTTCCTGCCTCCCCTTTCCTTAGGAAGTAGCTAAAAGGATAATGGGAATACATTAAGAGATCAGTAAGAACTTAAATTTATATCCCACCTCAGAAAAGCAAATCAGCAGAGAGGATCAGAAAGTTTAGAAATGTGTCATTTGTCCCACAAGAGCTAAGAATTAAGCACAAAGAATCAAGGGTGTCTGTGCACCAATATTTAGCTGTCAGTCCTTTTTCTTTTCAGATAGAGACAGAGAGAGATGGAGAGAGAGACTCCAAAGCTTCCTTGCTTCCTTCAATGCAGTGGAGGTTGGACTCAAACCTGGATTGTGCACATGGCAAAGCAGTGCACTATCCAAGTGAAATGTTTTGCTGGCCCTGCCAATTGAGGTCTCAGGACTGGAAGTGGTTGACCGAAGTGTATTTGGCTAAATGTTGACTGCTAAGGTTGAAAGCTTCTTGAAGCCACATTTTAGGATGGCAGCTCTGGCAGAGGTTCCCTTGCTGGTTTGGTTGTGGCTAACCTTCTTTGTGGGGGATACTTTATGGCCATGGTATTGATCCGTGTGACCAGACTTGACCAATCCCAGCATTCAGCTCTCTGAATCCAGAAACTGACCCAAGTGTGAACATGCACATTTCTGAGAGTTTTAGAAGGCGAAACTAGGGCTAGCAGCCCAGTTGGATTGTGTGTTACTTTGCTCTGTGTGCACCTCAAATTTGAGCCTGCCTCCTACCACATTGAAGGAGGCTTCAGTGTTCTGGTCTTTTTCATTCTCAATCTTTCTCTCTGCCTCTTCTTTATTTATCTAAAGTAAAACAGCAAGGAAGCAAAGAAAAAACCTCTGATAACTACAGTGTCTTTCCATTTTTATTTGTGCATTTACAAGGGTGTGAATTATCAGTAGCCCACGGCTTCCAGTTTTTTTGTTTTTTTTGTTTTTTTTTGACAAAGTATAGGGACCTTGAATAGGCTGTTTGAAACTGTTGTCTACTGACATGGGGTTCCTTCATTTGTCTAGAATGTTCCTCTAGAAATAGAAACCTGGAAGCAGTAGGCTGGCTATTCACATTCTTGAGAAGGACCTCAGTTTCTCCCCCTTGCTTAGTGGAGGAAATAATAGCTATCTGTCACCACTAAGGGTAAAGCAAGGTAGTGGGAATCAAGACTTCATCAAATCCTCTGAGCTCCTGGACTGGAAAAGCATCTGATGCTCTAAAGTGCAATTAGCACTTTCCTCTTTCTTTCTTTTCCTTTTTGGCAGAAAGTTTTGAAAAAGAGTTACTTTAAAACGTTCTTTTAAATTGATTTTCAGGATGGCGAATGCCAGAGATTGACAGCTCTGGGAAGAGCGCCATCTCTCAAGTGTGCATTTGAGGAGCAGCAGTGAGGCAAGGCTGTCCCCCAGCCCCCACCTAACGAGGCCTCTGCTGACATGATGTGACATGCCTGCACTCTGCTCAGGAGGGAGGCAGTTCCCGGCCTCATTTCCATGACTGCCACCTCTTGGGTTCTTTTTTGCCCTTTCCTCCAAGTCCCTATGCCTTCATGGTACATCTCTTAGCCTATGCATGGAAGCCTGACTTACTTCTGCCATCTAGATCAATATGTCTGGTGATTCCAGGGCACTGAGGAAGCAGACATGGGTAAATTTTTATTATTATTTTTTAATAGCTCACATGGGTCAGTGTGCTGCTTCCTTAACAAAATATTTTATTTTAGTGAGAGGGATAGACAGATACAGAGAGAAAAGTCAGAGTCCTGCTCAGTTCTGGCTTATGGTGGTGCTACTTATTGGTCCTGGAAACTTGGAGTTTCAGGCATGAAAATCTTTTTTGCATCACCATTATGCTGTCTCCCCAGTGTTGTATTATTATTATTACTATCATTATTATTATTATTATTATTATTTGTTAGCAATAGGGGAGATAAAGAGAGAAGAATATCACAGCACCAAAGCTTCCTTCAATGTGGGTAGGCCTGCGCTCAAAACTGGGTCATGTATATGGCAAAGAAGCACACTATTCAAGTGAGTTATTTTGCTGTCCAGACACAGGTAATCTTTTATTTATTTATTTATTTTTATTTATTTATAAAGAGGAAACATTGACAAAACCATAGGATAAGTGGGGTACAGCTTCACACAATTCCTACTACCAGAACTCTGTATCCCATCCTCTCCCCTGATAGCTTTCCTATCCTTTATCCCTCTGGGAGTATGAACCCAAGGTCATTATGGGATGCAGAAGGTGGAAGTTCTGTCTTCTGTAATTGCTTTCCCACTGAACATGGGCATTAACAGGTTGATCCATACTCCCAGCCTTTCTCTCTCTTTCCCTAGTGGGAAAGTGCTCCGGGGAAGCTGAGCTCCAGGATACATTGGTGCAGTCCTCTGTCCAGGGAAGTCTGGTTGGCATCGTGCTAGCATCTGGAACCTGGTAGCTGAAAAGAGAGTTAACATCCAAAGCCAAACAAATTGTTGAACAATCATGGACCTAGGGCTGGAATAGTGCAGATGAAGAGTTGGGGGTGGGTCCTTCATTTTATAGATAGCTAGTAGGCATATTTTAGTTAAATTCCAAAATGCCTGTGGCTATACTAGTTTTTTTTTTTTTCCTTTTTCTTCTTGCCCCTGAGCCTGAAATCTGATATGCCAGTGGATCTAAGTTACTGTCTGGGGAGATGATGCCGTGGCTGGAAAAATGACCAGAAAGCTGGATCAGGAAGAGAGTAGCTCCCTAATATGGGAAAATGATATAAATATTGTTGACTGTAAACCCCATAGATTTGATGTCATCTGGGGCCCATAATTAGCTTAGGAGCCTATGGGACCTCTGTATCCCTCTAGATCTGAGCTTGAGCTCACATTCTGTGGTCATGAGTAGGAACATTCCAAGCTGCCCCAATATCAGGACTCATCTTCCTCAGGTGTAGCATAGAGTATGTTGTCCATCCACCCTTCGGAGGATGGAGCATTCTCTACCATTGTTGATCCAAGTTGAGGGCAAGGTACTATGGGGGGCCCACAAAGGGGTCTATTGTGTTGTTCCTGATAGAGATGATCAGTAACAATGGAAAGAGTGATTTATTTAAGGTCTAGGCCAATTAAGTCTGTTTGGGAATATCAGGAATCCCCAAATAGGGCCCCAGCTGATGGAATGGCCTGATAGTGACTAAAGGGTCATCAATAAAGTATGCCAGTCTCTTGCCCTTATTCATCTTTTGCAGTCCTTGCTTTGATGAGGTTAGCTTTGGAGTGAGTGAGAGAATTGTAATAGAAAGTAGGTGAGGAGGGTATCTAACTCTAAGTAGAAACTATTTCTTTATGAACTTGATACTGAGTCACTACAGACTATTGTATATTTTTGCTTTCAGGTATATATTTTGCCCTAATTTATGGATACATATGAACATATGCTCTATCTTATGGGACCTGGTCTATATCTAGGTTTTGGGACTTTGTTAGGAGGTCACCATTCTGGGATGAAATTAGAGAATACCATGAAAGGAAAGGTCTCACCCGAGTAATAAGGGTGAAGGGTTGGTATTCCATGCCTGACATCTCTGGACACAGTCTGAAGGGAACCATGCTTAGGTGGTACTCATTTCATTGATTAGGTTGGGATAGGCAGATGCATTATCATTTGGTATGAATTGAGAGAAGCATGCAAAAAAGTTAGCCCAACCCCAGAGATTCCAGGACTGGGGGAATTATAGGCTCTATAGTGGAAGCAGGAGTTTTCTGCTGTCTTAGGGTTAAGAAGACAATATCTAGTTATTGCTATAATCACATTGTTTGGCATTTGAGATGAGAATGGCTGTCACTGCCTCTTTTTGTGGTCCATTAGCCTGTGTGTTAGTTTTCCATCCTTTCACTTTAAATCTGTGTTTGTCTTGTTGGGTCAGGTGGGATTCTTGCAAGCAGCATATGGTTGGTTTGTGTTTTCTGATCCATCCTCCCACTCTGTGCCTTGTAATAGGTGAATTTAATTAATTGATATTTATATATATTAAGGATTGAATGTATTGTAGTGCCATTATTCAACAATTCTTTATTTGGTCTGATATATGGCAAGTATTATAGTGATGTTATTGTTTATAAGAGGTCTTTTAGTACCTCTTTCATGGCAGGTTTGGTGATGGTCACCTCCTTTAACTGTTGTCTGTCTGAGAAAGTTTTGATCCCTCCATCTAGTTTGAATGAAAGTCTAGCAGGATATATTATCCTTTTTGAAACCTTTTTCATTCAGAGCTCAATAGATATCTTGCCATTCTCTTCTGGCTTTTAGAGTTTGAGTGGAGAAGTCTGCTGATAGTGTTATGGTTTTTCCCCTGTTTGTGACTTTTTGTTTTTCTTTTGCAGTCTTTAGGATCCTTTCTTTATCCTTACTTATTTTCATTGTAACTATGATGTGTCTTCAGGCCTGTTTGATGTGTCTTCAGGTCTGTTTGGGACTCTCTGGGCCTCTTGAATCTTAATGTCCTTTCTGTTGTTTAGGTCTGGGAAGTTTTCTCCATTATTTGCTCTAGAATATTTACTTCCCCTTCCTCTCTTTCTTCCTCTGGTAGGCCAGTTGTATGAATGTTACTTCTTTTGAGATCATCCCATATATCTGTCATTATTTTCAGTGTCTCTCGATCTCTTTTTGAGCTCTTTTACCTCTTTCTTAGTTTTCTCTAGATCATTGTTATCTGGCTAATTCTGTTTTGTGCTTCTGTTAACCCAATTTCCCTTCCCTCAGGTTCTTTCTTCAGTTCTGTTATAGTATTAGCTTGTTCTGCTAATTAATACAGCTATTTCAGCTTTCAGTTCTCTAATTACCTTGAGGTAGCTAGTTTTTCCTTGAGGGTCTCATCTGTTGTTTCCCTAATTCTAATAGCCCTTTCCTCCATAGTTGTCTTCATTTCTGTGATTATTAGGTTTACTATTGCTTGCATTCTTTTCTTATCTATGGTTACTTCAGACTGATTTGGAGTTTCTTCTGGGCTCCTGTCTTGATTCATTGTGGTAGTTAGTTTTATTTTCTCTTGATTTAACCATTTTTAATTGATGTGTTTTCTATTTTTCTGTTCTGTCATTTTTTGATTGTATTTTGAGTACAAGCCACGCAGTATTAAATACCTGTATGACAAATGCAGTCACCAACCTCAGAAATTACAACAATAGTAACTGAACCAAAGACTGATGTAGTTTAACCAATACCAGTTAGCCAAACAACACCTCCAGTCCAAGAAAAAAAAAGCTACCAAATCAAAAAGAAAAAGAAAGAGAAATGAGAAAAGGGAAAGCAAGAATAGATAATTATGCAAATCTACTGAAAATTGTAGGGATAGCAAGAGGAGAAAGGGAAATAGAGAAGAAAGACACACAGAGAGTCCACTCTGAGTCAGATTTCTTCCCCAAAATAATTCACAAATGAGAATCAGTGAATTCAGAAAGCAAAGGAAGGAGGAAGGAAGAATAGAAGACAAGAAGAAGAAGAAAAAAGAGCAGTGAAAGGAAAAAGGTTTCTTTTTTTTTTGTTGAGTTTGCTAGGAAGAGGGAAAACTGAGAAGAGAGTGGAGGGAAGAGGTAGATTGAAACAAATTTCTCTCACAATGGATAGGGCACCCAGTCATCTAGCAATGGAAAAAAACAATAACAATAATTTTGGTCAACCTGAAGAAGGAGGTGGGGAAAAGGGACATGTGTATATATAATATTAATAATGAAATAGAATAGAGTAAAAAATCCTAGCAGTAAGTCTGAAGCTTGGACAGCTTCAGATTGCCTCAGGCAGCTGAGCAAAGACAGCCAATTATAAGAAGCATCAAAAAAAAAAAACCCTCTAGGTAGTTTTTCCCAGGCAGGGGTGAGGCACTGATTGGTCCGATATTTTGTCACTCAAATAGAACTCCAGCCACTTAGAGAAAAAAAGAGAGAAGGAAATCAAAAAGTAAAAGTCTTGGAATGACACCCCTGGTGAGCCAGGAATTTTGGTAAAGAAAATAACTCAGTAGGAAGCCTGCTAGGAGGGTCTGGTTCTATGGTGGGGGGAGGGTTGAGCTTCAGAAATAATCAAAATATTTACTTTCTTTTTCCTCCATTTTCTTTCTTTTAAAAAATTTTTTTTTATTTATAAAAAGGAAACATTGACAAAACCATAGGATAAGAGGGGTACAAATTTGCACAATTCCCACCACCAGACTTCTGTATCCCATCCCCTCTCCTGATAGCTTTCCTATTCTTTACCCCTCTGGGAGTATGGACCCAAGGTCATTGTGGGATGCAGAAGGTTGAAGGTCTGTTCTGTAATTGCTTCCCCTCTGAACATGGGCATTGACAGGTTGATCCATACTCCCAGCCTGTCTTTCTCTTCCTCGGTCTTCTAACCCAAAAGTGAGCTATAGGAACCCTCCTTGGTTTCACACTTAGGACTCCTTATTCACCCTCCTGCTGACTGCCCAGTATCCTACCCTATCCAGTGAATCCCAGGTCACAGACTGCTGCTTGTTGGAGCTCACACCAGCAACTGCCTCCATGTCACCATATTGGCTCCACCCCTCTGGTGACACAGGTAATCTTAACCTCTGCTGTCTGGCTCAGGAAAGGATGGGCTTCAACCTGCAGAAATAACCCATCTGGTGAGTGTTGGATTTCTGTTGCACCACTTGTTTATTCAGGAAGCAAAGTGCACTTGAGACCTCAGAGAAAGACCAGGACATAGGGGCTTCTCTGCTTTTCAAGGGCTAGAGAATTCCCACCCCCTCTATTTGTTAAAATTATTAATTTTATTCTTTGATGGAACTGGGGCCTCTTTAGTTTGGGTTGCACTTTTCATTCAGATAGACAGAGAGAGAAGGAGAAAGGGAGGGAGGGAGGGAAAGAGAAAGAGAGAGACTGCTACACTAAAGCTTCTTCCTTTGCCATAGCTCCTCCCATGTGCTATCAGGGGTTTGAACCTGATCTTTACCATGGAATGTAGGCACCCTACCTGGTGAATTATCCCTCTAACATGTTGCTTATACTTGTGTTTCTCTGTGTCCCAGCTTTCCCTTCATACCCATGTTCTTTAAGAATCCTTCGGGGATTGGGCGGTAGCATAGCAGGTTAAGCACACGTGGTGCGAAGCACAAGGACTGGCATAAGGATCTCGATTCAAGCCCCAGGCTCCCCACTTGCAGGGGAGGTGAAGCAGGTCTGCAGGTGTTGATCTTTCTCTCCCCCTCTCTGTCTTCCTCTCCTTTCTCCATTTCTCTCTGTCATATCCAACAATGATGACATCAATAACAGCAACCATAATAACTACAACAATAAAACAACAAGGGTATCAAAAGGGAAAAACAAACAAACAAACAAACAAAAAGAATCCCTCCATCTCTCTTACCCTCCATCCTACAAGTCCCTCAGACATCCAGGTGTTATCCCTAGTCCAATCACCTGTATGCAGGGGTGACTGCTGCTGTGGGGGGGTGGAAGTGGGGTATAGAGTAGAAGAGAGTGCTGATGACAGTCAGGAGATAAACCTGCCAGTCCATTGTCTTTTGACAGATGGCTTTTTCATGCATTAACTTGGTTAGATTTTGTTTCCCAGCCTGGTGTGTTTCCTGTGGGTTGGGCCAGAGAGAGCTGCCTCCTGTGGAACTTGGATCTGGGAGGTGAAGCAGTAACCATTCTGTAGCTCACATGCATTGTGCCCAGTCTTTCATATTAAAAAAAATCATTTTATTGGGGGGGTAATGATTTACAGTGCCATTCTCTCACACATTGGTTCAGTTACTCATCTGCCCATGATAGGTGTCTATAAAATAAACACTCTCATCCCCAATTTTGGTCCTTTTCCATCATCAGAACCTGCCACCACCCCTCACCCCCATCCAAATCCTCTCCATGCCCTCCTTCCCCAGAGCCCTTTGTTTTGGTGCATTAAAAATGATTAGTGATTTCATAGTGGTTTACAAGATTATAGCTCCACACCATATCCACCCCCAAAGTTTAGTGACTCCTCTACCATAACTTTCATAGTTCTCACAAAGTCTTAGAGATAGTTTGATCACGTTTTAATTTTGCAGTGTGATCAAGTTCCCATTTCCATGTTTGAGTGAAATCATGCAGCAGTTGTCTTCCACCTCCTTACTCACGTCACTAAGCATAATCACCGCCAGTGTCATCCATTTGGTCCTGAATCTGAAAGATCTCCTTCCTGGTGTGAGGTGGAGACAGGCTTCCTGTGACTGTCCCTCTTTCCTGAGACCACCTCCTTCAGCCTGACTCTTGGTCCTGTGCACCTAGGTCCATGATGAAAATCCTTGACTTATGCAGGAAATACAAACCCTCAGCCAGACAGTGAGAACTGCCATAGACTCTACTTCCTCCTCTAGCTCCTGCAGTGTCTCCCAGCTGGTGCCAGCTCTCCCTCAATCATCCCCACCTCCCCTTTCCTTCAGCCTATTCTGAAGCCTCTGGGATCCAGCAGGAGATGCAGAGACAACAGCTTTGCATACACTGCCTAACTAGTTGCCACAAGTGCATAAAACTAACCTCTGTAACAAACATGCAATAGATGTGCACATCTGTCTCTCTCCTAGTGACTCTGCTTCTTGCTGGATCCTTGACACAGTTGAATCATTGATGTCCTCTCCTCAACAGCAGTGATTCCTTTCTTTGCAGCAAGATGCCCAGTGATTCAGTCTTCTTTTGGAATCTGGATCCTCTAGTCAAGATTATATTCTTTGGGGTAAATTTCTTTTTTATTTAATATTTTATTTATTTATTCAGTTACTGCATAGATTCAGGGAGAAACTGAGAGGGAAGGAGGGATATAAAGAGTGAAAGAGAGAGAGAGATACCTGCACCACTGTTTTACTCTTTTATGACGCTTCCCTCTGCAGGTGGGGACCAGAGGCTGACCCAGGTCCTCATACACAGTAATGTTTTTGTTCCGCCATATGCCACCACCCAGCCCTGAAAATACTTTTTTTTTCTTCAGAGAGAAAAGTCCACACAGAACCTTTGTATGACTGCCTTAGTCTCTGAGGACTGGACATGCTGGGTGTCTGCCTGGGCTGTACATTTTCTTACCTTTTCTCCAACTTGGCCTGTGGGCAAGTCCCACATAACCTTGCAGGACATGAGTTTGCTAATCAAGTAGAGTAAGAAGTGTATGTTATACATACTACACTTCTTCTAAGATTCAGAATCAGATTTCCTGCAGTAAAAGTGTTGCCCAGATGGAGAGGCTCTAGAAAGTGGTGAAATTAAAGAGATTCTCCAGGGAAAACCCTGGGCTTTCTGGCAGGACCGCAGCATTGCTTTAGGGAAAGCGGGGATCTTCAAATCTCTTTTCCCTGGGGGTCTCACTCCAGTTTTGATCTATAACTTCAAATTAGTGTGAGAATGACAAGACATTACAAAGAAGCATTAGGTGCTTTTGTGGGCAGCCTCCACACAACCAGGTGGGAAAGAGGGCAGAGCTGGGGACCAGGCCTGATCCAGAGAGATCCTGCTGCCTGCCAGTTGCCCCCTTGGGGAACCCTGCTGCAGGATGGAGAGTTACATGACTCCAGGCAAGTCTGATCAATAACGGGCATCCTTACTATAGCAACGCAGACCAGTGGCAGAGCTGGCCATCACATGCCCCCTCCCCAGACCCTGTGGAGTTTGGAGCTTGCAATTAGGACATGGGGGCAGCTTCTCTCTGAGGTCAAATTGCTGACAGATGAGCAAAGATTTTCTCTGCTCTTTGGGTCCTGTGCCGGTATGGAGGACTGCTAGCCCTCTCACTTCTGCACTGGCCTTCCTGGGCAACTTAGATCACATCAGAAGACTCACAGGAAGACATCCACAACAGAAGGGTACTGTCTCGTTAATAATGATGACTATAGCTAACTTTGCTTGATTCTGTGATTAAAGTCTATGTTTCCCCCCTGGGCTGTGATTCCATAAGCACAGAGTCAGTGCATGCTTTTGCACGTCCCTGTGCCCACAGCATCTTGTACTCAGTACAGAGCTAGTGACTGGGTGAGTCAACTTTGTTTTTTGTCAGGCAAACATTATCTAGTGGGGAGTTTAGCAGTGATCTTTGTGTCTCATCCTGACAATGATTCTACTGTAAGGTAGATACTATTATTCCCATTTGTGTTATATTAATAAAAAAGAGGCTTTGAGAATTTAGGCAGTTTGCCTAGAGGATCAACCACGAAGTGTCTGCTAAAGTGCTTGGTTTTGAGTTTATTAAGGATGAAATCTTCTTTCCTGCTTAGTAATTTGTCCACATTAACATTAATACACTAAAGTATAGACCATACTACTGTTTTGCATTTTGTGTATTGCCATGCAATGTGATTCCAGCCATAGTGGTGGCATTATTTCATTATGGTACATTATTACCAGTAGTCATTATATTATTCAGTAGATTTCTGTTCTTTTCCTGCTTTTCTTTCTGTTTTCCATTTTTATCTTTTTAAATTTTATTTTATTTATTTAGTAGGTACATAGAGAAATTGAGAGGGAAAGGGAAGACAGAGACAGAGATAGCCATCCACAGCCCTGTTTCACAGCTTGCAAAGCTGCCACTTGCAGGTGGGGAAAGGGAGCTTAAACTCATGCCATTGTTCATTGTAACATGTATTTTTTATTTTATTTTTTTATATATTTTTATTTATTATTTATTTTCCCTTTTGTTGCCCTTGTTGTTTTCTATTGTTGTAATTACTATTGCTGTTGTTGTTGTCATCGTTGTTGGATAGGACGGAGAGAAATGGAGAGAGGAGGGGAAGACAGAGGGTGGAAGGAAAGATAGACACCTACAGACCTGCTTCACCGCTTGTGAAGCAACTCCCCTGTAGGTGGGGAGCCGGGGGCTCGAACCCAGATACTTAAAGCCGGTCCTTGTGCTTCGTGACATGTGCGCTTAACCCACTGCGCTACCGCCCAACTCCCGTAACATGTACTTTTAACCAGGTGTGCCACCACCTGCCCCTTTCTCTTTTCCCCTCCCCATCCCTCTCTTCCTCTCTTTCTTTTTCTTTGTTCTTTGCTGCCTCCCGCCCCCTTTCTCCCTCCCTTCTCCTCTCCTGCTTTCTTTTTCCCCTTCCCTCTTTCCTTCCTTCCTTCCTTCCTTCCTTCCTCCCTTCCTTCCTTCCTTCCTCCCTTCCTTCCTTCCTTCCTTCCTTCCTTCCTTCCTTCCTCCCTTCCTTCCTTCCTTCCCTCTTTCCTTCCTTCCTTCCTTCCTCCCTTCCTTCTTTACTTCCTTCCTTTCTTTCTCTCTCTTTCTTTCTCAGTGGGTTGAACACATGGTAAAACCACTATCCAAGTAGACTACTTTGCTGGCCCTGTATAGTAGAGTTTTATTTACTTAGTTATGTATGTTATTTATTTTTGCTACTTGGGTTATTAATGGAGCTCAGTGACTGCATATTTCCACCTTTTCCAGCAACAGTTTTTTAATATACAAGGTGAGAAACAGATGGGGATGGTGAAGAGAGAGAGAGAGACCTATAACACTGTGAAACTTCCCTCCTATAAGTGGGAACTGGGGACTTAAACCTGGGTCATTGTACATGACAATATGTGTGCTCTACAAAGTGACCCATTACTCAGTCCCTGTACAGAAGATTTCTATGACTTTTTTAACCACTCACTATAGGTTTGCAGTTTTAATAACTATTAATCTCATTTCTCCCTGTCCCCTTTCCTACTCACATCTTCAGGTAACCACCATTTGACTAAATTTTGCTGGTTTTATTTCTTTAATATTCAATATATACCTAAAATCATACAGTCCTTATCTTTCTCTGTTTGGCTTATCACACTTGCCTTAGTATATCAAGATCCATATGTGCCTTTTGCAAATGGCAGGATATTATTCTACCTCATGGTTGAAAAAAATTCCTTTGTATATACATACTACTTCCTTTGTATTCATCCATCCATCCATCCATCCATCCATCCATTAATAGGTATTTGAGATGTTTCCAGATTTTCACCATTGTGAAGGATGCTTTACATCTCATTGCTTAGAAAAACACTATATATGTATGTGTGTGTGTGTGTGTGTGTGTGTGTGTGTGTGTGTGTATATGCTGGGAAATTGTGCAGATGCAATCACATCTGCCATGTTGTCCCCTCAGGCTACTGCTAGTTCCCGCAAGAGTTGGGACATTCTCGGAGTGCCTGTTCCCGCCATGTTGTGCCCTCAGGGCATTGTCTATTTCCCCGGATATTTGGAGTACTTTGGTTACTCCTCCCCCTCCCATTCTCAGGAGAGTTATTATCCTATCCTGGAGTGCTATGGTTACTCCTCCCCCTTCCCATTCTCCAAAGCTGCTCCTATAAAAGCCCTTCTTCTTCCGCACCTTTCTCTCTTGTTGGCACTTCATTTCGGTGTTTAGACACAGGAAAGGTTACTACGTGAGGCGGCCATGGCCATTTTCGCTACCTCCAAGTGGCCCAACCTGCTTCTCTCACACCCAACTCTGAGGTGCCAGCGCAAATAAAGATTTGTGTTCCCTCTTCGCTCCGGACCTCCTCTCTCTCTTCTCCGCGGCGCAGCATGACATATATATATATATATATATATATATATACACACACACACACACACATATATATGGGGGAGATCAAAACTTTCCCTGATGCTATGGCACTCCCATATAGTGCCAGAATTTGAACTCAGAACACATGTATAATAAGGCAACATGCATGAACCCTACCTGGGGAGCCATTTTCTTGTCCCTAAGCAGGATATCCTAATTATGATAATATCAACATATTTTGCCATATGATTCTTTACTTTAGAGGACTGTCATACTATCTCAGGATGTAAGCATACAGCTAACCTCCACTCCACTAGAACTCCGTAGCTCACCTCCTCTTTTTCCCTATTTGTGAGCATTAAAAATTTCTTTAGTACTGCTGCATGTTCTTTTGTGGGAAAAGTCACCCCTAACCAAGAGGAAAGGGAAATCCCAACCTAGGGTGAACTCTGAAGGATGGCTAGTTTAGTCTTCCTGTGATGGCCTAAAGAATAGGCTGTGCTTATAGTGGGTGAAGATGTGGTTGTGAGGAGCTTTACCCTGGGCTTATTTGTAAAGTCATTTGAGGTGTGTTTACACATGTATGAACATTGGGGAGCTCAGCCATGGCTCAGCTGCGTCTGGACTTCAGGCTATTGGCACACTTGCCATAAGTTGGGCAGTTCAACTTGGAACCCCAAAGGAGGATGAATACCCCAGAGGTGCCTGGGAGGTTTCTTGTGAAAGAGAATCACTTTAGCTCTGAGAGAAAATGGCCTCTGTTCTGGGATGTTTGCAGGCAGTCTAACTCAGGGAAAGGATAAAGGTTCAGGGGAGCTGTAGACTCTAGTGGGAGTGCCTATGGACTCCAGGCATTTCATTTCCTTTTCCAGTGCTTGCTTCTTCATCAATAAAATCAAGGAATCTAAGAAGATTGCTCGGTTTTGAAGACCCATAGGCTGGTAATGGCTCCTACCTGGGTCTAATGTTACATATCTGAAGATATAGGGTATGCACAGAATGAAAGGACTCCACAGATAATACCCTTTTTTATTTTTTTAAACTTTGTATTGGAGGATTTAATGGTTTACAGTAAATATAGTTGTTGGTACAGGTGTAGAACTTCTCAGTTTTCTCCAAAACATTTTAACCCCCAACCTAGTTCCTCCTCCACCATCATGCACCAGGACCTGAAAGCACCACCCCCAGCCATTTCTAGAGTGCAATACCCCAAACCCAGTTCAAGTTCTGCTTTGTGTGTCTTTTGTTATTCTTATTTCTCAGCTTCTGTCCATGATTGAGATTATCCTATATTCATCCATCTCTTTCTGGCTGATCTCTTTTCACATGATTCCTTCAAGTTCCAATCAAAATGAGGTTAGTGAATTAATAATTATCAACAAGATTGTGGGATAAGAGGGCTACAATTCCCATCGCCAGAGTTCTGTATCCCATCTCCTCTATTGGAAGCTTCCCTATTCTTTATCCCTCTGTGAGTATAGACCAAAGATTGTTATTATGTACAGAAGGTGGAAGGTCTGGCTTCTTTAATTGCTTGTCCACTGCACATGATGTTGACAGGTCGATCCATACACCCAGCCTATTTCTTTCTTTCTTTTTTAATATTTTTTTATTTTCCCTTTAAAATTTTTAACATTATTTTTAAAAATTTTATTGTTTATTTATTTGTTATTGGATAGAGACAGAGAGAAATTGAGAGAGGAAGAGAGACAGAGAGACACCTGCAGACCTGCTTCAACACCTGTGAAGCAACTCCCCTGCAGGTGGGGAGCTGGGGGCTTGAATTGGGATTCTAACCAATCCCTGTGCTTTGTGCCACGTGCGCTTAACCCTCTAAGCTACCACCTGACTCCCTTATTTTCCCTTTTGTTGTTGTTGTAGTTATTATTATTGTTGTTGTTAATGTTGTTGTTAGATAGGACAGAGAGAAATGGAGAAAGGAGGGGAAGACACAGAGGGAGAGAGAAAGAGAAGACACCTGCAGACCTGCTTCACTGCCTGTGAAGGACTCCCCTGCAGGTGGGGAGCTGGAGCCAGGGGCTTGAAGCAGGATCCTTATGTCAGTCCTTGCTCTTGGTGCCACCTGCACTTAAACTGCTGTGCTACCACCTGACTTCCCACCCAGCCTATTTTTAACTTTCCCTAGTACGGTAGGGCTCTGGGGAATGTGAGGTTCCAGGACAAATTGGTGAGGTTGTCTGTCCAGGAAATTCAGGATGGTGTCATGGTAGCATCTGCAACTTTGCAGCTAAAAGGCAGTAAGATATAAAGCAGGGCAAATTGTCTAATAATCAGGAACGTAAAGGTGAGAGTATAGCAGATGAGATTTGAAGTCTTCTAGGAATTCTATATGAGGTATATTCCGATGGTACTGTGATTTTACTAATTTTTGCCATGGCCTCCTAATTTGTAACATGCTTTCATTCTTTCTGTGTGCCAAACATGGTTTTAAGAGTTTTCTATTCATTGACTCATTTAATCTTCATAATCTACTGTAAATATTACCATGTGAACATGCTTGGATGGCTGATAGGAAAACCAGTTTCTCATGTCTTTCCTATATCAGTGTTGTTTAGAGACCTGGTGGAATTTCTTTTTATCAGTAAATATGCAAAAAAGTCATTTCTGTTCCAACTTGCTATATATGGAGTTTGGAGAATCATGGCATTTGTTATTCTAATTATTAGATGTGGCAGGATAGTTTCACAATTATTCTTAAAGCAGGTTGTGACTTTGATGCTGATAGGAGTAGTAAAATAATTTCATGTGATTCTCTCACAGTACAATATATATTGCATAATTTTCCCATTGAGAAGAATGATGTTTTCCAGATGCAGTCATATATAAACCTAATTATGAAATGTCCACCAGGGTATAATTTAAATTAATCTATTCTAGTTTTTGAAAAATGCATTCTTTTCTCACTGAGATATCTTATTTATATGTTAGGAAAAGTATGTAATTTGAATTTTTAACTATCATGCCTAATTCCTCAAAGACAGAAAATCAGTCTCTGGTCTTTTTATTTGCCGTGTATAGAAAAACCTCATGCTAACTTTGTAACTCTACTCAGTTCTTTCTGTTTTTGGGGGGCCCTGAGGTTCAGGTAGGGGATCATAGCTTTCATAGAACTGTTTCCTAAGTTGCCATCTTATACCATTTTGCTAAAGCAGTTTATTATAAACTTTAAATACCACATCACTGCCAATAGAACACTTTTGAGAATGTTTTCAGTGTGCACATGGAAGTGTATGGATTATATACATGTTACATGTATATAATTATATACATGCTCAATAGCTGTATGCAAATATTCATAAATTACCCTAGTTCCTTTTTAAAAATTGTATTTGTTATTAATAGTATGTTACAAGATTGTAAGATTACAATGTATAAGTACCACACCACACCTACCACAAAAGTTCTGTATCCCCACCCTCCATCCTCCCAAAGATAACCACCATTGTTCTCACAAGTCTTACAGTTTGCTAGCCTCTGTTTTGTTTGGATATATATAATTTTTTGCCAAGTTCATGTAAATCATATCTCTAGATTCCACATATGAGTGAAACCATCTGGTAGTTGTCTCTTATCTCTACTTATTTCGAGAAGCATAATCACCTACAGTTCCATAAGTTTTGTCACAAAGAACACAATATCACCTTTTTTTGCAGGGAAATATTCCATGGAATACATATCCCATAACTTAGATAGCCAGTCATCTGTTGATAGGCATTTAGGCTGCTTCCTTTGAATATTGTAAATAATGTAGCTATGAATATAGGGGTGCACATATCTCTTCTAATTAGTGTTTGAGTGTTCACTGGATAAATGCCCAAGAGTGGTATTGCTGGACCATAAGGAAATTCCACATTTATTTGTGTAAGGATTCTCCATGCGGTCTCCCAAAGATGTTGTACCAGTCTGCATTTCCACCATCAATGTAGCAGAATTCCCTTTTCTCTACAACCTCTCCAACACCTGTTCTTTATTGGGTTTGTTTATGTAAGCCATTCTTTGAGGTGTGAGATGGTATTTCAGTGTAGTTTTCTTTCTTTCATTCTTTCTTTTTTCAAATTTAATTATGATCAACAAGACTGTAGTAGAAGAGGGGTATATTTGGGAGTTGGACTGTAGTGCAGCAGGCTAAGTGCACCTGGCACAAAGCACAAGGACTGGCATAAGGATCCTGGTTCGAGCCCCTCTCTCTTCACCTGCAAGGGAGTCGCTTTACAGGCAGTAAAGTAGGTCTGCAGGTGTCTCTTTCTATCTCCCTCTCTGTCTTCCCCTCCTCTCTCAACTTCTCTCTGTCCTATCCAACAATGACAGCAATAACAGCAATAATAACTACAACAATTAAACAAGGACAACAAAAGGGAATACATTAATATAAAAAACTAAAGAAAAAAAAGAGGGGTACAATTCCACACAGTTCCTATCACCAGAGTTCCATATCCCATCCCCTCCATTGGGAGTTTTCCTATTCTTTATCCCTCTAGGATCATGGACCCAGGAACATTATGGGGTGCAGAAGGTGGAAGGTCTGGCTTCTGTAATTGCTTCCCAGTTGGACATGGGTTGGACATGGGTGTTGACAGGTTGATCTATACTCCCAGCTTGTGTCTGTCTTTCAATAGTGGGGCAGAGTTCTGGAGAGGTGGGGTTCCAGGGCATATTGGTGAGGTTATCTGTCCAGTGAAGTCAGGTTGGTGTCATGGTACTATCTATTTTCATTTCTTTCTTTTTTATTATCTTTAATTATTTATTGGATAAAGACATTCAGAAATTGGGAGAGAAGGTAGAGATAGGAAGAGAGAGAGAGGGAGAGAAAGAGAGAGACAGAGAGAGAGAGAGCGAGAGGAGAGAGAGAGAGAGAGATCTGTAGCACTGCTTCACCACTTGCAAAGCTTTCCCACTGTTTATGGGGACTGGGGGCTGAAACGTGGGTGCTAGTGCACTGTAACGTGTGCTAAACCAGGTGTGCCACCACCTGGCCCCAATGTTCATTTCTTTAATGATAAGTGAAGTGAAGCATTTCTTTATGTGTCTGTGGGCCATGTGTTA